>NC_047532.1:55562568-56182256 GCF_012275295.1 Melopsittacus undulatus | reverse complement strand
TCCTCTTCACATCTTATGTGGTCTCTCATACGCCAACTGAAAGAATCATAGAATCATAGAATAGTTAGGATTGGAAAGGACCTCATGATCATCTAGTTCAAAATCCCCTGCCATGGGCAGGGACACCTCACACTAAACCATATCACCTAAGGCTTCATCCAACCTGGTCTTCAACACTGCCAGGGATGGAGCATTCACAGCCTCCCTGGGCAACCCATTCCAGTACCTCACCACCCTAACAGTAAAGAATTTCTTCCTTAGATCCAGTCTAAACCTCTGCTGTTTAAGTTTCAACCCGTTACCCCTTGTCCTATCACTACAGTCCCTAATGAACAGTCCCTCACCAGCATCCCTGTAGCCCCCCTTCACATACTAGAAGGCTGCTATGAGGTCTCCACGCAGCCTTCTCTTCTCCAGGCTGAACAGCCCCAACTTTCTCAGCCTGTCTTCATATGGGAGGTGCTCCAATCCCCTGATCATCCTCGTGGCCCTCCTCTGGATTTGTTCTAACAGTACCATGTCCTTTTTATGTTGAGGACACCAGAACTGCACACAGTACTCCAAGTGAGGTCTCACGAGAGCAGAGCAGAGGGGCAGGATTACCTGTGCTGCAAGGATACGGTTGGCTTTCTGGGCTGTGAGTGCACACTGAAGCTGGCTCATGTTCATTTTCTCATTGACTAACACCCCCAAGTCCTTCTCCGCAAGGCTGCTCTGAATTTCCTGTAGCTGTGCCTGGGATTGCTCCGACACTGGTGTCGGACCTTGCACTTGTCATAGTTAAACTTCATGAGGTTGGTATCAGCCCACCTCACAAGTGTGTCAAGGTCCCTCTAGGTGGCATTCCTTCCCTCTAGCATATCAACAGAACCACACAGCTTGGTGTCATCGGCAAACTTGCTGAGGGCACACTCAATTCCATTGTTCATGTCAGTGACAAAGATATTAAACAAGACCGGTCCCAACACTGATCCCTGAGGCACACCACTCATTAGTGATCTCCAGCCAGACATTGAACCGTTGACCACAACTCGTTACATGCACCCATCCAGCCATTTCTTTATCCACCGAGTGGTCCACCTATCAAATTGATGTGTCTCCAATTTAGAGACAAGGATGTAATGTGGGACAGCGTTGAACGCTTTTCACAAGTCCAGGTAGATGACGTCAACTGCTCTACCCCTGTCCATCACTTTTGTTGCCCCGTCATAGAAGGCCACCAAATTGGTCAAGCAGGATTTTCCCCTAGTAAAGCCATGCTGGCTGTCACCAAGCACATTTCTCTTTTTCATGTGCCCTAGCATGCCTTCCAAAAGAATCTGCTCCCAGATTTTGCCAGGCACAGAGGTGAGACTGACTGGTCTGTAATTCCCCAGGTCATCCATTTTCCCCTTCTTGAAAATGGGGGTTATATTTCCCTTTTTCCAGTCATCAGGAACTTCACCTGTCTGCCATGATTTTTCAAATATGATGGCCAGTGGCTTTGCAACTTCATTCGCCAGCTCCTTCAGGACCCGCGGATGGATTTCATCAGGTCCCATGGACTTGTGTACATTCAGGTTCTTAAGATGGTCTCGAACCAGACCCTCATGTACAGTGGGCCCAAGGTCTAGGTTTTCACAGACCCTGCGTCCGCCTTCCAAGACTCGGTTGCTGCGGTCAGAGCCTTTGCCAGTGAAGATCGTGGCAAAGAAGCCATTCAGAACCTCAGCCTTCTCCAAGTCCTGTGTAGCCAGTTCTCTTGAAAGTTTCTGGAGGGGGCCTACATTGTACCCTAGTCTGCTTTTTAGCCGCTACATACCTATAAAATCCCTTCCTATTATCTTTACCATCCCTTGCCAAGTTTAGCTCCAATTGGGCTTTAGCTTTCCTAACTACCCCAATCAAATCAACAACTTTAACATAAATTCTGTAAGAAGTGTGAGTTTTGCATGAAGGGTTTCTAGATAATTTTAGTCCACAAGCCATTACTAATTATGTCTAATATCACCACGTATGTGCCTTTCCTGCCTGACCAGTTTCTTTACGATTTAACTGTAAAATCTAAGAGTCAGAAAATGCATTATGAATCCTCTCCTTTTACTTAACTCTTCCCTAAAGAAAACCCAAAAAAACAATGCTGTGGCTTCAACCTCAGCTTCCCTCTTGGTCAAGAGAAGGTAGATGACTAATTTCAACGTCTGTAAGCAACATATCATTTTAATAGTGTATCTCTGGTCATTTCTATTCCACCATCTTAAATGAACTACCCACATTTTGAATCTTCCTCCAAAAAAATTTAGGGGTGCTCATGGAGTTATTCATTGGGAGAAACAAAATTTCCCAAATAATTAATAATGTGTGCCTAAATTTATTTGTAGTTGACCTGATTTTTTTTTAGCAATACCTTCACAATGAGGGAAACTGGATCCTTTATCTAAAAACAGAGCACCTAGCTAAATTTATAGCTCAGCAATTACTGGCACTGCATTCTCTGCAGTGTTCATGAAAGGGTGAATATTTGTAATAATATAGCAGCTAAGATAAAAAGAATTATTTTGATAGATCAGGTATGTATTTCTATAATTTAGTCAGTAAAAACGTAACAACACTTAAAAAGATTTAAAAAGTTAATTCTTCTGAAACACAGCATCAGATTATAAAGTGCATGGAATATCTATGAGCAAAATTTCAATTGTTTCTACTCTGTTCTTTTTCACTAAATAATTTATTTGGAAACCTACATCTGACACATAATACAGCTTAAAATGTCATATATTGGTGGGGATAAATAAATAAAAGTTCCATTACTATTTCAGAAGTATTTATCTTCTTTTTTGCAATAAATGCTTGATCTATCATAATGAGATACTATTGCCACTTAGAGATGAATGGAATAGATAGGCCTACTTCATGTACATACCTGGTAGAAACTGTTGGTAAAGACTGATAAAATGTGTATGTTTAAAAACATTAAACAAACAAGGAAGTGTAAAAGCAATCTGACATACTCTTTTCCCTCTTCTTATTAGCTACAAAAATATTTTCATACTTTTCGATTAAAAATACTTGGCTTGGTATAGACTCTTAAATAGAACATTGGGAGAACAGCTGGTAGCAAGTACTAAAACTTCCAAAAAACACATGTAATTAATATAGAGAATATATCAAAAATATTAAAAAAATAAAAAACAAAAAAACCCAAAACCCACAACAAAATCTTCTAAAACCTGTGAACTTTGATTTTCTGTTCTTTATATGAGCTCTTTTTTTCCAGATGTGAACCTCCTCTACTCACTTAAAAAGAACCCTTACTAAGCACAAAAACATATGAAAGTCCCACTTTATGTATGAATTTTGCAAAATATATAAAAAAATTAAAAAAATCTGTAATTTGTTTGCTTTTGAAACATGCCCTCTATCAAAAATACATGTGATAGAAACAAGGACTTTGGGTATGAAGTTCAGTGGAAGAGTGCACTGCAAAAGAAAAATTGTGTCATTCCAGAATGACAGACTGCAAGTCAAGTTGCCAGTCATTAGAGGCTAACAAATGTTGTCAGTTGTCTGCTGGCTCTTATTTTATTGTATTACAGAGATGGACAGGAATACCAAAAGATAATACCTCTTTATCATCACATTTGCCCTACTGAGAAGTTAAAGAACAGAAATGCCCCAAGAAATAAGATAAGCAGTATTGAAAAGGAAATGTCATGTTCTTAGCAGCTACAAATACAATGGCAGTAAATACTTTGTATACAAGCCTATTATCTACATTGCTATAAGCAGTAATATTCTGGTTAAATAAAATTTAATATTAAAGTTAGCAAAAGTTAAAAGACTAAACCAAATGAAAAAAAAAAAAAGGCAACTTGAATGTACCCGCCTAAGATGAGCCAATGAGTGCGTTAGAAGGTGATGGACTAAAATGATAATGCTGAAAATTAGGCTTAGATGGAGAAGGTAATGAGATAATGCAACATTCTCCTTATCATACCATTTCTACTCCTTAAAAAATAATTTCAGTAAAGAATCATGACATTAAATGAATGATACACTGAAACCTGAAACAAGTATATAACAGCTCTTCTGCTATTTCCAATGTTTCTTTGGTTTCCAGGTTGCAGAAGACATGGTGTCATGGTTTGAGCATGTTTTGAGGGTATTTTTGTTCAAGGTTTTTTCCAGCCAGGTGGAGGAGGGGAGTCCAGGAGGAAGGAGAGACAGGACACCTGACCCAGGCTAGTCAATGAGGTATTCCATACCATAGCATGTGATGCCCAGGATGCATACTGGGAAAGAGAAGGCTGGAGGGGAGAGCTCTGGAGAAAAATGGAGGAGGGAGCACATGGTGCTCGGCCAGGCAGGGTGGAGTGAGTTATGGGTCGGTGGCTGGTGGGGTGTTGTATTCTCTTCACTTGATGTTTGCTGTATCATTATTATTTGTAGTAGTAAATGGCAGTAGGGGTTTTGTGTTATGCCTTAGCAATTAAACCGTTCTTATCTCAATCCGTGGGGGCTACATTCTTTGGATTCTCCTTCCTAACTCTCCGGGAGTAGGGGGACTTGGTTTAAACCACGACACACGGATATTTTAATAGCCTAATCCTGGCCAATATCCCAACAAAACCAGAGAACTGCAACAATACTTCCCATGGCCACCTTCCATAAGCTTGACTAAGAAGTAAGACATAACTGATGCTGTTCTGTCTTCTTTATGTCCTTGCCTTTCTATTCATTAGTTTTCCTCTTTTTCTCTCCCTCTTCTTTCACTTTTGCCTAAAGAATTTGCAAAAGAAAACCTGCATTCAGCAGCTATCATGGAATCCTGTCCAACACCTAAGAGGATATAGGAAAATGAATGCTTCAAAAAGCATTTGTCACTACCCGTGTTTATCATTCATGGAATATTTAATAAAAACATGCACTATGTCTGTCTCCTAGCTGCCACCTTGCAAATAAATGTCAATAACAGAAATAGGAATTTCCTCTTCGATGTCCTTCGCATCTGTTTAAACTTGTGTTGTCTTAAAAGAAAGGTTGTAATTTATAATAATGATAACAGTAGTAGCCTTTCTCAATTCATTTATGAACCAAAAGAATATATTTATGCCCTATTTTAAAACTGCCTAAATGATTTCCAAAATGCTGTACAGGTCAACAGGGAGGACGTAGAAACAAAGTAAAAATTTAAATTTTGATTTCAATAAATGTTCCACATTTCAGATGCTTGGGAAATTTCTCTCACAATAATATCTGATTTTTTATTAATAACAATTAGAAGCCTTTTAAAAGTGCCTCTTGATACCATTTTCACACAACAGTAGGCAGCCAAGATTTGACATCTGAGAATCTGAATCTTTTTACTGAGGACTTAATGAGAGGTCAATATTAACAGATTTGATCCTATGGGCCAAGTGATGCCACCAAATTTGTTAAAATATTCAAGAAATCTCATTTTGCTATGGAAGCCTACTTGCATATTATCCTTGACTATGGTTTCAAATACAGATACTCAATACGAGTATTAGAATGACATACTTAAATGTTTGGGTTTCTGAGAAATCTCATTACAAATGTCCAGAACTAGAAACGATTTTGACTGTCAGTGTGACCTGAGCCTCTGGAGCAGTTAAGGATCTGAAAATCATAACACGTATTCCAAATATTAAATCTCCACCTATCACATTGTTCTTTAAATTATTTTTAAACTCAAAGAATCTTCCTTCTATCTGGATTAAAATTGATCTGGGGATAAAACAAAAGAAAACAAACCCCCCAAAACAACCCAAACCAAAACCCCATTTGGATCCAAAATCTACTTCTCTGATGCAAATGAGAATAAAAATTCTTTGTCACTAGGAAATCAAACTTATCGTAGTTGATGTTTTCTTATGTGAAGTATTAGAACACAAATAGCAGTCCTTTTCAGGCTTGTGGTATTTTTCTAGAGTTATCACTGATACAAACTTTGAAGTCATTACAATGGTTCTGGGTGAGTGTCAGGAGGATGCACTCCCTGCCATGTTGGTCTTACTCCATCAGCTGCAATATACTTGAATAATTTAATTGTGATCCAGTGAACTGTTCTGTCTTCTGTGGATAGCAGGTATCATGGTCCTTGTGTATTTATCACTCATGGCAGATTTTGCATTTTTGATAGAGACAGATGTTAGAAAACTTTATTGACTAATTTCATGTTATTGTTCTGATTATACCTCAAGGAAAACGTAGTCATATTTTCAGCAGGCTAAACAATAAAGGTACATCTTTGTGTAAAGGTCTGCACCATCACTCTATTACTACAGTGGCAGATAAGAAAAGCTTTTTAAATTTTCAGGTAATTAGAAAACAGTTCTTTTTCTCAGGAAACATTATCATTCACTGCTCCCAAAGACTACTTTATACAGATTTCAGAAAAAAATTACACCCAAGGAAAAACTACAAGACATAACAAGGAAAAATAATTCTTCAATCACAAATCCAAATACTTACTTCAGTCAAAGTACAGGAGCAGGAAATTTATTTCCCTGGTTTTGTATTTCCATCCATACACTCATTTAGAAAAACTTTCACATGACCAAAATCAAAAGTCACATCATGCTGAAATCTTTGTCTGAGTCTTAAGAACATATAATTATTATTTTTTTTATATCTGTCATATTTATTTGCTGCAAAAATTGCTGAGTATAATCATGGTATTAAATAGCTTTCTCAGAGTGCTGGAAAAGCAGTACTTAACTCAATGAAGCTTAATTATGTTTCTGTCAAAATGGTTTAACTGAATCAGGGATGACTAAAATCTCACAAGAATGACTAAATACTCTCTGCATTTTCTTCACGAAAGGAAGAGACTAGACTAGTAGAGCATGCAACTATCTTCTACTGGATTTGCTTTATGCCGTTCACTGTCTTGTACAACATACTGGAACTCTTGTGCTCAACTACATCACTAGGAAATACTGTTAATATAAGTTCATTTCTTCTCAGGTATTTACCCAAGATCAGTAGAATCATTTAGAAGATGTATCTAAAAACAGATTAAAATATGCTCAGCTGTGAACCAAGGACATTAATAAAAGCATCAAAATAACTTATGTGTAGCTGATCATTTTCTAGGAGAGTTGATTCTGAATCGCTAAGCAAAGTTTGAGATAGGTAACATCCATCTTTTCTGCTACACTTAATTGCTCTATTTCCTATAAACTCTCTTAAACGTTAAGAACTAATTCTATTGCCCAAGACCAATTCTGTTTAATTTCTCTGTGTGTTGAATTGTATCTCCTTGTGCAATGTATGTCAATTCTTACTACATTTAAAAAAAATAATAGTTGATGATGTTCTGAAACTTAAAATTTGTTCACTGAACTTCAAATAGGATGGGTAGTCTCCATACTTGAAGTTTTAATTTCCATATCTGGATGGTAATATATTGATTTAAGGGTAAAAATATTCAAAAGCTCAAATCACATTTGAAATGTTTGTTGTTAACATTTGGAAGTGTTTCCTACAAGGATAAGCAAGTATTTTCCAAGGAGTGAAAAATGCATATTCTTGCATGCATTAATACATGAAACTAATTTTCTATAATTTTATACAAAAACATTTCTATAATGAACTCAATTTTGGTGATTGGAATGCTTTTGTAAAAACAAAACATATTTATAAAACAAACTATATCTTCTGATGACTGTTTACTGTTATTATCAGCTTTACATATAGATATCTTTTTGCAGAATAAATTCGACTTTTTTGTATATTGCAGTTTAATAAAAGAGTACGTGCTGTAAGGTGACTGTGCAAAATTGCTTCTTTTTTTAAAGCAATTTAAAAGTTCCAAGTTATAACATTACAGGAATGAATTTTGACCTCTCAAATCTCTAACCTGTTTTTCCCTTCTAATGAATTAAGAGTTAACTGGCACTGGTTAAATGAGACAAAAGGCTGGAGCTGTCACGTAAACAGACAGATAGTCATGGTATCTCCATGATAGAAAAAAGAGGAGAAGAGAGAAGGAAATACAGATTCAAGGAAAGTCCACAGTCTCAAACAAAGCACATGTCAGCCAAACAACAGCATATGGAAACCAATGTGGCACCATGACATACACAGCATGAAAAAGCTATTGCAGCATTTCCTTCTGCTTTCCAGATGTCCCTCTGCTATTCCCATTAGACCAAAAGAGAACACTTATTCTTTGCCATTTCTGCAGAACCCAAGTTTGTATCAGAATTTTTACACCACATCACAACTAGAAGTAATAAAAAAGGGTGAGATTACTTCTTCTTTTCCTGAAGCTCAATTTGCCTGCTAAATAGCCACAGCAGCAACTCTTTGTACACATGCCATCTAAGAGGAAATTATGCCCCCATGTCCTTTATAGTGAATTATTAAAACTATAATTCCTTTTTATCTATTGTTTGGATAGTATTTTCACTATATTTTTAAATCCCTAATTTTACAGCAGCAAAGGAAGTTTCTCCTTGTATTCAAAGCATGCTGCTTTTTTTTAAGAGAATAAATGGAGAAATATTCATTTAATAAACAAAGGTAGGGTTTTTTTATTTGTTTATTTAAAGTCGCTGTGATTAAAAGGGGTGCAGGATTCTATTTATATAGAAGGACCTATTCAGCAAATGACAATTCAGGAATGCAAGAAAGTTTTCTTAGTTATGTATTTCCTTGCACCATTTGTTTTTGCTATTTGCCAATATACTCTATCAGTACTTCTCAGTAAACATACAGCATTGCAGCTGACAGCCATTATTAGCCAGAGTTAAAAGATGTGTGTGATAACTGGGCAGGTTTTTCTCAGCAACACTATTAATATGCAAATTTATAGACTACAGGTCACTACCGTAATCTTTTTTGCTTTGATTGGCTCTTACACTCAAAATTGTCAAGATGCGTCCAGCAACAAAGACATATCTCAGCTTCTCATGTCTTCTTAATGAGTAATAAACTCCAAGGTCAAATCCAGGACAGTGTAATTACCTCATTAACTGAAAACACCCTCAAGTCATCATTTTGATAGCATTAAGGAGCGGAAAGGCTATGACCCATAACAGCAAGTGGCTCTAGTTCCCGTTTCTGTTTCAGCTAGCCAACACTGACTGAAGGCTCTAGATGTTTAACCTCAGCACAAGGCAGAAGTTTATTTCTGACCAAGAAAACTACTCTGTGACTTGATCAGAATGCATTCAAGTCATACGTAAAAGCTGATTGACTTGACTGCTTTGGGAAAAATTTGCTTAGATAACACTCACTGTACAGGCTTAGTACTTTCTTACATGTATTTTATCTTCATCATTCAGCAGCATGTCTCACCATTGATATATTCTAATTAATGCTTCATTCAGTGCATTTCGTTTGAAATTACATTTTTTAAAAATGGAGAACACATCAGTTTTTCATACCTATTATGACTCTGGCCCTCCAGCCAGCACAGCCATTCATGAGCTGATCACTTCACAGCAGGCTGGCTATTTGGGTGCCAAAAGAATATCTGATGCTCACAACTTCCTGATGTTTTCTGTAGAGTCATGCTCATGCTCCTGTGCAAGTTGCAAACATCTCAGTTACTGTAATATTATCAAAATAACATAGATCAGCCACTTTAGGATTCAAAGAACAAATTGCAACACCCAAAAGAGCCCCTCAATCTCCTCTAAGGCCCCCATGCGCTGTGGCATTCTTTTTGAGCTGTGTCATACACGCCTTAACCAAAGCCTAACCAAGAGCCACTCAGAGGCCTCATTTGCCCATTACGCTGAGTGCTTCAGTGTTTGGGCTCAGGGCTGATGTAGCTGCCCTGCTTGCCAGTTCTCCCACCACCAGCTACTCTTCTCCTGAGTCCAGATCTTCCTTCTCTGCCTTGCTGGGAAATGCTGCGTGGTCTCCTGCATCCTGCTGGGGCTCGGCGGGTGACTTCCGGGGAATATTCTCGGACACTGCGGGGTTCAAAACGGCGGCAGGACTCGGTTCCTCCACTGCCTTGCTGGGAAGTGCTGCGTGGTCTCCTGCATCCTGCTGGGGCTCAGCGGGCGACTTCCAGGGGACACTCTCTGCCGTCGGCGGGTTGGGAACGGCCGCGGGACTCACCTCCCCCGCTGCCTGATCCCGCTGCTCAGCTACCGCCCTGCTCCGCTCCTCCCCCACCTGTTCCCGCTGCTCTGCCACAGCCATTTGGTTCCCCGTGCGGCTCTCCCTGGCAGCCTCAGCTGCCGGCAGCTCCCGGGGCCGCTCCTTCCCGGCTTCACGCAGCCTCACACAGACGAAGGGGAGGACAAGGACAAGGACAGCGAAGAGCAGCGGGACGGCCTGGTACAAGTCCGAGTCCACGGCCACGTCCATCCCCCACTGCTGCCGGAGCCCCACCGTATTACAAGCCTCCGACACAAAGTACAGTGAAACAAAAGCTTTAGCCCAAGCCCCATGATCGACAAACACAAACACATCCAATCCATACACAAAGTACCCGGCAAAATCCCGAAACCACGAGATCCAGAGAAAAACCTCTAAGAGCCAATAAATCAGCATTGTGACAAGAGACCATAAATCCGCTCAGATCTGTTCTTATCTCAAACCCTCGGGCCCCACGCTGGGTGCCAAAAATGTCGTGGTTTAAACCAAGTCCCCCAACTCCCAGAGAGTTAGGAAGGAGAATCCAAGGAATGTAGCCCTCATGGGTTGAGATAAGAACGGTTTAATAGCTAAGGCATAACACAATAGTAATGATACAGCCAATAACAAGCGAAAAGAATACAACACCCCACCAGCCACCGACCCATAACTCACTCCACCCTGCCCGGCCGAGCACCACGTGCTCCTTCCTCCATTTTCCTCCAGAGCTCTCCCCCTCCAGCTCTCTCTCTCCCGGTTACATCCTGGGCATCACGTGCTATGGTATGGAATACCTCATTGGCTAGCCTGGGTCAGGTGTCCTGTCTCTCCTTCCTCCCGGACTCCCCTCCTCCCCGGCAGAACACGTGCCTTGAACAAAAGGCACTTGAACAAAAACAAAGGCCTTGAACAAAAAACACCCTCAAAACATGCTCACCACCAAGCAACTATTCCCAGCCCAGAAGTCAGAACACAGCACTGCACCAGCTACGAGAAGGAGAAAAATGACTGCCATGGCTGAACCCATGACAGTGCATAACAGAACAAAGGGTTTGTAACTCCACTCACCAGAAACAGGTCCTTGGATGCATGTTCTTCAATTGCTCAGATACTATTACATGCTAATTTAATCACACAAATATACTGCAATATATAATCAGACAAATATACAAATATATATTAATCAAACAAATATACTACAATATACTGAACCATATTTAGTACAGCAATTAACTACTGCATGAATAGTCTTTCAGATGAGGTGACAGAGTATATTCTTCCCTACATTAATGTTAGTGTTTATTCCCACTTTGTTTCATGAATCACTGTACCTTACTGTGTTTCTGTACTCATAACCACAGTTATTAATCCATCTACTATTTGAAAAATGGAGAAGTAAAAAGAAAATTTCTGCTTTTTAACTATTTACATATTATGAAACAAGTAGTATTTATTACTATGCTCACCTATTTTGAAGACATTTGGGAAAAGCCAATAACAACGCTGTAACATCTGAATACATTTGAGCCTGGCATCTAAATTTGATTTTAACATCTACAAATCTTGAACACTTGACATTAAAAACATATAAATCCCATAAAATCACATTTATACAAGAAGCTAATGAATTTGCAAACCCCATTATGAACCTTAATAGTGATGTACTGTTCGATTACAACAGACTGACTAATCCAGCACTGGGCTGTGTTTTTATCATTGTGGCTTGCTTGATTTAAATAAACCATGCTAGAGATGTTATCATGTGCACACGTGTCATGGGTTGAGCAGTAGCAGTCATTTTTTCTCCTTCTTGTAGCTGGTGCAGTGCTGTGTTTTGACTTCTGAGTGGGAACAGTTGCTTGATAGCGAGCATGTTTTGAGGGTGTTTTTGTTCAAGGCCTTTTCTGAGCATGTGCTCTGCCAGGGAGGAGGGGAGACTGGGAGGAAGGAGAGACAGGACACCTGACCCAGGCTAGCCAATGAGGTATTCCATACCATAGCACATGATGCCCAGGATGCAACGGGGAGAGAGAGCTGGAAGGGTGGTGCTGGATGAAAATGGAGGAGGGAGCACGTGGTGCTCGGCCGGGCAGGGTGGAGTAAGTTATGGGTCGGTGGCTGGTGGGGTGTTGTATTCTTTTCGCTTGTTATTAGCTTTATCATTATTATTTGTAGTAGTAATGGCAGTAGTGATTTCAGTTGTGCCTTAGCTAGTAAACCGTTCTTATCTCAATCCGTGGGGGCTACATTCTTTGGATTCTCCTTCCTAACTCTCCGGGAGTTGGGGGAGGAAGGGGGGGAGTGAGTGAGAGTACTGTGAGGATTTGGTTTAAACCATGACAACACATCAGCTCATAAAACCCTAGGCTGCTGTGTTTTTATCTTTGTGGCTTGCTTGATTTAAATAAACCATGTTAGAGATGTTATCATGTGCACACGTCAGCTCATAAAACCCTAGGCTGCAATAGAAAAAAGTTGACATAAAGACTGTAAATAGCAGTTTATCAGCTCAAGTGTAGTGAACTCTTAGTCTCCATTGTTATCTTGGATTTATTTCATAATTAGAAAAAGCATGTACATCCTCTTTATTATGATCAGAAGGTAAAATGCAGAAAGATCTTCCAAACCAAAATGGAATCAACAATTATATATAAGATCTAGAGAAAGTCCTGAGTTGTATGAAGATAAGGAAATATATAACTAAGCAATTTTCTATGCAAAGTCATAGAAACAAATGCTTTCTAATTCCAGTTTATCAAGGAGATTTACAAAAGGAAAAAGTGTCTCCCTTCTTTATGACCTGCTTCGGATTAGTCACATTTGTTCCCACAATATTATTTGTAAGAACAGTCTATTGCCAAAAGACAAAAAGACAGACTATGATCTAGTGATCTCCCTCAGTCTTCTAATAGTTCATTTTATGCCACTGTATTAAATTAGCTAATGCCTTCTCCAAATAGAAGCAAGAAAAGATGAAACAGTCAAAGAGTAGTCAGATAATATTTTGCATACTGCTGATGCTCCTTACATAAGCCTATGTGAAATAGTGACTCTGACACCTTCTGACCCTTTCCCTGTCCCAGAAAACCATTTTCCACTCCCTGTGTAGAAGAAATGAATCACAGCTGCTGCAACAAGAGAGACAGCCTAAGCCTCATGACTGCAAATAAGTTATGATTTGCTCCTTATTTATGGTTTCATAAAATTCAGTGATTGCACTGGAAGTGTCAATTACTGTAAATTAATGGCATTCTACAACCATGTTGCCATTCTTCACTTTCTGCTTCTTTCATTGGGGGATTCTAAACAATTTCAAATAATAATTAAACATTTATCTGTGGAGTAGTAGTTTCTATGGAGTCAGTCACAGTCCAGCCTCTGAAGAGAAAGAGGTAATCACATTACTCAATAGACAACAGTCATGTTTTGTAAAAATTACAGCAAAATTATATTTAGAATAGTGCTATTTCCTCTACTTAAAGCAAAACTATGATGTCCCTAATGCACATACACATACTTCTGAATGGAACCACTGAATACACAGAAATTAAACCAATTCAGGTTTTTCATATGTACGGAATAAAGTAACCTACAATTAATTCCACATTACTTCATTCTAGCATTGCTCTTCCTATGATCTTCCAAAATGCTCTCTCTACACTTTAACAGTCAGCATTTTCAGTATTTCTCATGCTTAATTTTTTTCCTACCGTAACATATTTTCTTCCCATCTTTCTAAAATGCCATCCTACTTTGCTTTATGTTCTTGTTCAAACAACATTACATAAACTTGTGTTAACACAAGTCTGAGCAGTCAAGTATACAAATAAGTTTTATGATCAAGGATTAAGTACGATATACTAAATTCGCAAAACAGTATTTCCCACATTCATTCTGAGCCAGAAGTTTGTACATGGTCAACTGGAAGTAAGATCGATGGAGATATCTGAATAATACGAGAGTGGTGACAGCCTACTTCACCCAGTCATGAATCTTTATGTTGACTCCTTTTAAAATATCCAGTTATGTAGGTAGAGGAGTTTGTAAACTTACAGATACAAGCAGAGATATCCGTAAGTTATCATCTATTAATAACTTGTTCTGATTACAGTTTGTAAGCAGTTGATGAAAGAAAATACTATACTTTTATCCTCTTATCCATTGTGAAGCTCAGCACAGTCATCAAGTCCAACAATCACATTACAAATAGGTAGTTAATAATAAAGGCTCAGCCACTCCCTAAGGAAAACTTAGGCAGAAGCTGATGGTGACCTCAACCTCCCCAATGACCTGAGCAGGGTGAGCACCCACCAATGGGTTCATCACTAGATCTCCTTTACACTCCTCTGCTGGAACCAGGGGCAGAACATCCTGGAGAAGTCCTGGACTAACAGGAATATCAAAGGTCAAGTATTCTGAATACTACTGAACAGCAAATACAGGAAGAGCTCAGTATCATCAAAATCATTTGGGCTGAGCAACAGGGATTATATTTATTTCCCTGTGAAATTTCAGGGTTTCAAAATATCACTCTGTAAAGTACTAACACTTTTCACATCATTTATATAAAATTGTATTCTTCCTCTACCACAGTTCCCAGTTTTGATCTTCAGTACTAGCACCACTGATTCATTGCCAGATCAAAGGCAAGCACTGACATGATAGTGCAGAATACATGTTATTTTCAACATCAGAAGTGGCATATTGATTTACTAACATCAAGTAACTCGGAAAAAAAAATCACAACTACAGTACCAGCAGTAACTGGATTTCCTTTTCACAGCAAAAACAAAAGTTAGTTTTTACTTTTTCATGGTAGCCAACGGTCCAAGTGAAAACAAAATTTATAACCACCACAGAGCCTCTGAGATGACCTTCAGAACATTCTCTCCCCCAAGGTCTGCTGATGTGTAATATGGTAAACAATCTTTATTTGGAAAATAGAGGTATTTCTTATCAAAAATTAGGAACAATTATTAAATAGAAAAATAAACATATCCCTTTTTCTATTGACAAAAAAACATTCTGAGATAAAAGAAGGAAAATAAAGTTTCATTAATATGAATCATAAATAATGCATATATATGTGTACTTCTAAATTACTATTTTCATTTCTATCAGGCTGCTTAGCACCCACAGAGATAACTTTCTGAAATAACTGAGTAGACTGCAGTTTTCCTTCCTTGCATAGTGACTTAGCAGAGAATCCTTGCCACTACTTATAACACTGCAAAGGCAAGTTTTAACTAGGTTTTACTTTCCTCCTTAGCACAAGTATGATCTTAGCTGTTGTGCCCAATAGCTGATTAGGCATCACCTAGCAAAGGCTGGCAACCTACTACTCCGTAATAACAGAAATCATTACTACAGGCTAGTTCAAATCTATAGTTTTACTTAAGAATGCTATAAGTGCAGACCTATTAGGAGAAAATACAGACTTAGTGAGAAATAATTTTAATCATAATTAGACAATAAAACCAAATGTGAACAAACACAAGAAACTAACTCATCAAATGACTCTACACAGAAGGCAATGAGGAGTTAGTCGTACAGCTATTCTATTTATACTTTTACCTTAAATGATCTCAAATGCAGGTTAACAAGAAATTGTTAGCATATCACTTCATTGGGATTTTTTGTTTTAATCAAAGCAAGCCAACAAAGAACACCTTCTCTGTTATACAGACCCAGCAGTTCAAAGTAGTATAGGGATTTGTCTCTGCTGGAAGGCATCTCTGCCTGCTGTCAAACTTCATTTCGGCACCTCCTGGCTAACACTTCACGCTAGTTCAGTGGCTCTCAAACTAGTAGCTGTGACCTCAAGGGAGATCACAGCTGTTAACACAGGGTTATAAGCCAAATAACCCTGTATTTTACAGTCAGAAGTGCAGAACTACTGCTCCATTTCTCCTTTTTATTGATCTATTAATGTTCAGTGATAAGGACATCACAGTCCTCCTATATATCTTTAGGCTTCTTTGTGGTGGACTGTTTCAGATCCATCATCAGTATACCTACAAGATATTCCTTCTCTACCATTTGTTAAAACAAATGACAAAAAAACCTCAAAAAGTTTGATATAAATATTATTTATTTTGTAAGAGAAGAACTGAAAGATTATTGGTGAATTCAGTATTGCTGGATATATTTTACTTCTGTTTCTAAATTAAAATTGTCCAATTCATTTTTTTTTTTTACATTTAGGTTTTTAAGGCTTGTCAATAGCTTAATTAGGAGCAAACCTTACATACTTAGAAGCCCAAAGGCTTATGTTTTATTCAATTTAGAAAAGAAGACGTAGGAAAAAAGAAATAATTTTTAGTTGTGATTTAATTCAAGTTGTTTTTTTAATCCATTGCAGTAGTGAAGAATAGCATCTGTTATTTGTGTACCTCTTTTACATTTCTACATTAAGCCTTCTACTCCCCTTTGTATTTCATTTAATCTACAACAAGCTCATTTAAAACACTAGTGGATGCTTCCAGCAAAATATCCTACTTATCTTCTGTAAGGTAATACACAGCTATAATAGAAACAACCTGAGTCTACTTTGCTGCACATCTGCCGCTTCCCTTCTCTCTTTTCTCTCTTGTCAATCTTATTCTGTACTATCTAGCCACCTGCTCCTACTTGAAACTTTCAAGTGATCTCATTAATTTCACTGCATTAAATGTATATATTAGATGCATGCATCTAAATATGTACACTTGTAAGCATAATGAAGTGCCATTTTGAGAACTGATATTTCAGATCCGGGCCTATTTTTTTCCAGCAGTTATTACTCATTCCCCTTCAGTAACGATCCTAAGCACTTTTATAGTGACAAATTCAGTTCCTAAAAAAAATTATTCTCAGCCACAGAGAGCAGAGCATTGATTCTGGGACTGCAATTCTGTTCAGATTTTTAATCCCATTCAAACTGACACCTCAGAAGTCGCAAATTCTACCCATGTGGCCTCCTGCCTTTTCTCTTGAGACCATGACCAGAATGTCACTGGCTTCAGAGATTCAAGATGAAGTTTTTAACAATCCAGGAGGTTTCTCGATTGTGTGGAAGACAACTTCCTTCTGCAAGCAATAAAGGAGCCGACGAGGAGAGGTGCCCTGCTTGACCTCGTGCTCACCAACAGGGAAGGGCTCGTTGGAAATGTGACTCTCCAGGGAAGTCTTGGATGCAGTGATCACGAGATGGTCGAATTTGAGGTCCTCAAGACAGTGAGAAGAGCGTGCAGTAAGCTCACTGCCCTGGACTTCAAGATAGCAGACTTTGGCCTCTTCAGGAACCTGCTTAGCAAGGTTCCATGGGATATAGCCCTAGAGGGCAAGGGGGCTCAAGACTCTTGGTTAATATTCAAGGATCACCTGCTACAAGCTCAGGAGTGTTGCATTGCGACTAGAAGGAAGTGCAGCAGGAGGGCCAGGAGACCTCCTTGGATGGATAAGGAGCTGCTGAGAAAAATTAACAGGAAAAAAGAGGCTTATAAAAGGTGGAAGCAAGGACAGGTGGCCTGGGATGAATACAGGGATGTTGTCCGGGTAGTTAGGGACCAAGTTAGGAAAGCTAAGGTCCAATTGGAGCTAAACTTGGCAAGGGATGTTAAAGATAATAGGAAGGGATTTTATAGGTATGTAGCGGCTAAAAAACAGACTAAGGACAATGTAAGCCCCTCCGGAAGTTTTCGGAGAACTGGCTACACAGGACTCGGAGAAGACCGAGGTTCTGAATGGCTTCTTTGCCACGGTCTTCACTGGCAAAGGCTCTGACCGCAGCACCCAAGTCTTGGAAGGCGGACGCAGGGACTGTGAAAACCTAGACCTTGGGCCCACTGTACATGAGGATCTGGTTCGAGACCATCTTAAGAACATGAATGTACATAAGTCCATGGGACCTGATGAAATCCATCCGCAGGTCCTGAAGGAGCTAGCGAATGAAGTTGCAAAGCCACTGGCCATCATATTTGAAAAATCATGGCAGACAAGTGAAGTTCCTGATGACTGGAAAAAGGGAAAATATAACCCCCATTTTCAAGAAGGGGAAAATGGATGACCCGGGGAATTGCAGACCAGTCAGTCTCACCTCTGTGCCTGGCAAAACCTGGGAGCAGATTCTTTTGGAAGGCATGCTAGGGCACATGAAAAAGAGAAATGTGCTTGGTGACAGCCAGCATGGCTTTACTAGGGGAAAATCCTGCCTGACCAATTTGCTGGCCTTCTATGACAGGGCTACAGAAGTGATGTACAGGGGTGGAGCAGTTGACGTCATTTATCTGGACTTGTGCAAAGCGTTCGACACTGTCCCACATGACATCCTTGTCTCTAAAATGGAGTGTCATCAATTTGATAGGTGGACCACTCGGTGGATAAAGAGCTGGATGATCGCACTCAAAGAGTTGTGGTCAGCGGTTCAATGTCTGGCTGGAGATCACTAATGAGTGGTGTTCCTCAGGGATCAGTGTTGGGACCAGTCTTGTTTAATATCTTTGTCGCTGACATGAACAATGGAATTGAGTGTGCCCTCAGCAAGTTTGCCGATGACACCAAGCTGTGTGGTTCTGTTGATATGCTAGAGGGAAGGAATGCCATCTAGAGGGACCTTGACACACTTGTGAGGTGGGCTGATGCCAACCTCATGAAGTTTAACCATGACAAGTGCAAGGTCCTACACCAGTGTCGGAGCAATCCCAGGCACAGCTACAGGTTGGGCAAAAAGGAAATTCATGGTAGTCCTGTGGAGAAGGACTTGGGGGTGTTAGTCAATGAGAAAATGAACATGAGCCTGCTTCAGTGTGCGCTTGCAGCCCAGAAAGCCAACCGTATCCTGGGCTGCATCAAAAGGAGTGTGACCAGCAGGTTGAAGGAGGTGATCCTGCCCCTCTACTCTGCTCTTGTGAGACCTCACTTGGAGTACTGTGTGCAGTTCTGGTGTCCTCAGCATAAAAAAGACATGGAACTGTTAGAACAAGTCCAGAGGAGGGCCACGAGGATGATCAGGGGACTGGAGAACCTCCCATATGAAGACAGGCTGAGAAAGTCAGAGCTGTTCAGCCTGGAGAAGAGAAGGCTGTGTGGAGACCTCATAGCAGCCTTCCAGTATCTGAAGGGGGCCTACAGGGATGCTGGTGAGGGACTATTCATTAGGGACTGTAGTGATAGGACAAGGGGTAACGGGTTGAAACTTAAACAGCAGGGGTTAAAACTGGATCTAAGGAAGAAATTCTTTACTGTTAGGGTGGTGAGGTACTGGAATGGGATGCCCAGGGAGGATGTGAATGCTCCATCCCTGGCAGTATTCAAGACCAGTTTGGATGAATCCTTGGGTGATATGGTTTAGTGTGAGGTGTCCCTGCCCATGGCAGGGGGTTGGAACTAGATGATCTTAAGGTCCTTTCCAATCCTAACTATTCTATGATTCTATGATTTAGAGTTCAATTTACGTAATCTCCTAAAATAAAAGACATCAGAAAAATTTCAATATTTCACTGAAGGAAACCATTTCAGCAATTATTCATTACTAGCTTAATAGATATATATTAAGCAATCATATACGCTTAATCCGGAACTGCTGAGAATTGACGAGGAAAACGGAGTCCCTGTAGCAATGCATGTAGCCTTAGCTTACAGACTAATGAAAAGCTGGCTACAAAGCAGTAGGGAGTGAACAGCTGAAGACACTTGCAGCTCCTGTTTATAGCTATTTTGAAAACAGTTTTCTTCCTGATGCTGAAGATGAAGAGTCTGAAGAGTCTTTTTTCCCTTGATTATGAACAGCATTCACTCACTGCTATGAACATTTTCTCACAGAGAAATAAATTGATGTTATTCTCAAAAGTAAGACTGAACTCAAAATGTTTTTTTAACAGCAATTAAAATGTTAAAATGTTTTTTTAACAGCAATTTATGCTGCTCAGTTTAAAGCAGATGTGACACAAAACCATTCATATGAAAGAAATTATTTCTGAGCCCACTCACCTGGTGACCTGTTTTTTGAAACCATGAACCCCAATATGAAGCCTGGTATGTCTTTGGAAAGTGACTTCACTCCTCTCTCTCCCAGTCATTCCTGCAGTTCTCTGCAGTTAGTGAGCATTGTTTCTGAATCTCTACTGTCTCATACTTTCAGAGTGACCATCAGTAACTTCTGATCAGTCTCTGCACCTTGATCTTTTTTTTTCCAGAACAGTGCTAGCAGGTAACAACTTATTCCAATTTTCAAAGATATAAATACAAAGTGCATACAAGGAGATATAGTTGTTGAAGTCTGAAATGAGGAGGAAATTGCACTAGAGATTTCTTAGTTTTGAAGAACTAGCTTTTTGACCTTAATAATCCAGCACAACTCACCACAGTGTCTGTGGAGCTCATTGCTGAATAACCTAAGCCTTAAAAAGGTTGTTTTTCTACATCTAAAAGAGAAAACAATGATTTGGATGTAACATGTAATGGTACAGCATTATTTTTTTTAATTATTCCAATTCCATTAGTAGTGAGTTACATAATTTTAATAAGAAAGAAAGATGTATAAAATAAGTGCATGCAAAAAAGGGGGACTGTCAAAGTCTTCTTCAGAAAGCATATTCATTCAGTGCCACAAAGCAAAATCCATCTTTGTTGTGGAAGTTAACAGCAATAAGCTATGACAAGATTAATGAAAATATTCAAGTCCCTATTCCCAAACATGCCTAGCAGAAACATGTTCTGTCTTTCCCAGTGATACTGCATCTATCAGCTCTCTGAACAATTTGTCTTCATGGATTTCATTTCTTATTCTCTTTCAGGACTGAGCCAGGGTCTTCTGAAAAAGTCTTAAATTTGTTTTTATTCTGTCTCTGTTCTGATGACTGATGCTCTCCCTTCCAGATATTTTCCATGAGATCAAGACACATATTACTATTCAAACTACGGCAAATATCAGAAATAGGCCCAAATATTAATCAGCAATGGATCTTCCAGGTGTCATTTAGAACTATGGTTCTATGAACAGAAAATTGCTACATATTTTCTTAGGACTACTTTGTTACTGATGCTTATTTTGTCATTTTCTGATTTATCATTACAGTTCTCCTAAGAGAGAAATTCTATGTGGCCGTTTGTAGCTTTGTCTTAATGACCAAATTTATATGGCTTTCATTCCAGTAACAAAATCTCTGGAAGAACCACCAAGGGCAAAGAAAAATATTCCAAATACAAATAATGAAAACAATAGAAAGATATAGATTTTGAAAAAATAAATATGTTTATTTTTGCATGCCTTTTTAGTTTTGTAGGGTCTGGAGATTTTTTAACCCATTTCTCTACCTTCTTTATTCCATTCGTCCTTGGTTATGCTAATACCATAATTACACTACCCCAAAGTTTTCCAGCTGACAATGAAACATAGTAAATCTCTTTTTGTCAGCATGACTCTGAATTCAAACACATATCTTCTGCAGATGACAAAAGCAGCATAAATGGACTGATCCTATAACAGAATCTATTGAACATTACAGGTTGCTCCTTATTTAGATATTTGTTATACACACAGTGGGATTGACTTTGGGTAGAAGATGGAATGTGGAGGCTTCATTTATATACAACTGCGATTCTTTCCAGACTGGTACAAATTTAATCATGTAAGTTCTTGAAGAATATTTGTCATGCTCAGTGTTATATACTGAGAAAATCTGAGTCAGGAGAAATCATACAGCACAAATTACATAAGGAGTGTCCACCCTCCCAGATTAAACCCTTGACACTCACTTAAGGCACAGAAAAAGTAGCAATTCAGCTAAAACCTTTATTTGAAATATAAACTAAACCAAGAAATTTACCTTTCCAGGTAAATGACCTTTCCAAGAAAAAAACCTTTCCAGGTTACTACTGAAGAAAAAGCTAATCCTCTACCATTTATAAAGCTGCCATTTGTTCTAGCTTTTGAAACTTCAAAATTTAAATGCTGTTAAGACTACAGATAAAAGCACAGAATCTTTAAAGCTAACACAAGAGATTGTTTTTAAAAGCAGAAGCAAAAAATATCACCTTGGCTTCTCATTTAAATGACATCCACATTTATTAGAAATATTTTGAACAGTTTTTTTCTTCTGGCTCTCCATCTCAAATGGTACCACTGTCTTATTCTAAAGGAAGTTACATTAACACCAGGAAGATGACTTGCCCATTGTACAACTAAAACTTTATCAGACTAGGCACTGTCTTTTAACCCATACTATCAGCCATTCGCTAGTACAATTTGTTGAAGTTTTATCTCTACTGCAGCATATTCTACAAACCCAAGAGCATCTATTTCCCAGTCAAGTTTTTGCTCTTATATGGCATTAGTCTACTATCTGGGTGACTGCAAAAAAGAGGAAAAAAAAAAGAAAGTAGAAAGTTTGTGTTTTAAATTATTTTTAAGTCCTTGTTTAATTCTTTCATATTGCAACATAGAGTGTGATTTGCAAAATGTATCTCTTCCTGTAAAAATCACTGAACTTGCATTTTTATACATTCAAACCATTCTGAAAACCTACACTGATTTTAACACCTTATATTTGCAATAGACCATTTAAGGATAAAATTAATTCCTGAACATATAAATACTCATATATTAAATATAGGAATATTTACAAATTAGTTCATAAATAATGAAAAAACTGCTATTTGAGCAACAGATATAAGGTAACTTATATCACCTCCTGTTTAATTCCTTAATTCAATAATTTCTTTTTAACAGGAGAAAAAAGTGGTTATTGAGATACCCAAGTGTGAAAAATACATCAATAATAAGACCATATTTGTGAAAACTAATTCTTACGTGGTAGACAAGTTGGAAATGAGTCAAAATTGTGTCCCTGAAACAATGAAGGTCATCTGCACCCTGGGTTGCATTAATAAGCCTGCCAAGCAAAAAGGCAGTCTGGGTGAAAACGTTATTCTCCCTTATTTTGCACTTATAAAGCCTCATTTGCATAACTAAGTCCAGTTTAGGGCTCCCTGGAGCAAGACAGACATTGAAATCCTGCATTAAATTCACGGAAAGAGCACCAGCTTAGGGGGCTGAAAGAGATGGGTGCAGTAAAAAACCAAGATTTGTCTGTAAGGATATGAAATCTCCATGTCTGCAGATGTTTAAAGGCTAACAGAGGAGGGTTTGAGAAAGATGACAATTTTGAAGTTGGCCCTGTGTTGAGCAGGGTTAGAACAGATGATCTCCAGAGTCAACTTAATGTATTTCATAATTCTATGAATAAATCATTTTGCAATGATTCATCATCTTTAAAAAAAGACATTTAAGAAGTTATCTAAATCATGCTGCCTGACTTAGAAGTCAGGTAGAACTAGAAATTCTACAATTTAAAAGCTAGTTTCTTACCAGAAATAAAACTACATCCCTTGATGGAAACTAGTGGCTTGGGACTATGCACCTTTGTACACAGACCTTTTATTATCAACAAACTTCTTGCCTAAGCATAGAATCTTAGCTCAGGCAATGTCCACTTGAATGACAAAGTAATCACTATTGGATGAAAGGATTTCAGCTAATCCTGATTCAACACTTCTCATTTCAGTTTAGAACATCATTCTTTAAAATATTTTAGGGCAGAATCCTAAATGCCAGTTGTCAGTTATACTGTGTTCCCTGAAACTGCAATTTGTATGGATCTTTTTATAGCCTTTTAGTCACTAATACTAAGCTTGTGAAAATAGTATCTGCCACTACAGGAGCCTAAGAGGAGTTATTTTATTTACTGTGAATGTGATCTGTTTCAAAACCCAATCACATCTGTTTATCAAGACCTAATCCAGCCTACTTGAATAAATTCCTCTGCTGATGGAGCATCATAACAAAATTGATCACCTTGTCTGAATGGGAAAAATTTAGCAGATGCATCCTTTTCCCAGTGAGGGAATACCTTAACAAGATCCCATCTTTCTGCACAAAGGATTAAAGAAAAAAATTTCACTTCTTTGCTCACCCTGGGGGATATTTTTTAGTACTTTGAAAGAGAGCCAGCTCTCAAGAGATCTTTTTGGAAATAGGTTCTAAAAACTTTTACAGAATTTGGGCTAAAGAACCATTGTGACAACTGACATCTTTATCATGCAGTGCTGCTTCCAAATTTAATAACCAAGCCTCAGGAGCAGGTGGTATCATACCAAACACTCCATGCAATTTATGTAGGCTAAAAGACCATGTCTAGTAAGTGAAGGTAGGAATCTATTATTAGTCTAATTAAAATCTTATAAATTTAACTGAAGGATTAGTCCAGTTGTGCAATTTGTTCCTAATAAAGACAGTTAAAACTGGCATTCACAAACTTTCTAATGTATACTTCTTTCTCTGGTATTCTGCTCACTCTAGGTTTCTATGCTCCTCCTCTTTCTTGCTTTTCTTTCTATGCTCCCATGGGTCCACAACTATGCCTTTGGGTTCCCTCAAGGAGAAAGAATGGCAGGGGTTACAACAAAAATGTTAGCACCCCATGGTTTTTGCCAGGAGAATTATATTCATCATTTAGTCCACCTTGCTCTTGGGTGTTCTTGGGGTAATTTTTATGCGATTTTTTTAACATAGTACACTTAATAGCTTCCTTTTCATTGGTTCACAATTCTACACTATATGTGGATTTACTGTATATGGTTATATATTTTCATGTTTTCTCTGCTATCGCTAAACTGGTTTTCACAGCTCTCAAGGTTGCACTAATTTAATGACTATTGGCTAGTTGTTTATAGCTCTGATACCTCTAGAATCATGCTGTGTTTATATTTTCAAGACCTATGTTATCATTTTGGCATTTCGGAAACCTCTGTTACATCCTTCAAGCTGTGGTTTGCTGATAACTAAGGCTTTATTAGCACAGGCTAATCATGCATATATCTTTGCTCAAGGTCAGTAATAGCTCACCCTTCAAAACTGTAATATATCGGAATACACACACAGAGAAAAACAATAGTGACAACTTGCTACACCATTAGCTGCTAGCTATTGCAATATTTCTAGTGTGTCATTGAAATTGCCTGATGATAATATACCCCCCGTTTCTAAGGAACTAATGAAATTAGTAATGAAATTCTCTCCAACATGAAGACTTTCTAATTTCAGTACACATACTTGTGAATTCATTGAGTCCAGGACTGTCTTAATGAACTACTGCCAAAAATGTCAACAAACACTAGTCCATATGGACTATTTCCAAATCTCTACACACTGAGGGAGTCAGATGAGAATAATCTGCAAAAAAAATGTTGAGACATGAGCTAGTTTAAATTAACAAAACCTTCAAACAAATTCTTAAATTTAGATGAAGCCTGTGTTTCCTTACAGGTATAGTACCTGTGACAACAGCAAAAAACATGTCTCAGTATTAGCAATTCATATGATTCCTTTTATTCATACAATTAGAAAAAATCTTTTTGAGATGACTCATCTGCTTGTGGATGAACATTGGGTGACATTTGGCATTTTTTGACTGGAGAATTTCTGGCAAAATGGCCATAAGATGTTGAGTTCAGGATTTCAGGATCCTGTGAGAGGAAGCAAGGCAAAAAGCAAGATCTCAACCCCGGACTTGGAGATCACCTAGCACAGCCTTCTCTCAAAACAAGGTTAACTGCAAAGCTGATGAGAGATAAAGCTGCTGCTGCTGAAAGTTCTTGTAATCATTACCACAGCTGTAAGTAAATCCAGTTTATTTTGTACTGGCACTGAGAAAGTAGTACACATGTGGGGTAGGTTAATGTGCCTCAGCTGACAACCTATAACTGGTTTGAGAATATATGAATATACCAGAAGTTTCACTTCTCCACCAGGGAAGTTCTATTCGTCTCTGACTGAAACAAAGCTGTAAACTGGACAAATATTTGCCAGAGTTACATCATACTGGCCAGAAGTGGCATTTGGCAAATGGAAACTTATTTGCTATATAACTTTTGAAAAAAGGCTAAAAAAAATAATGTCAAGAAGACATTACCCATAAGGACCAATTTACTTTAAATCCTGCCCCAGATCACAAACAAGACTCAGAAGACCTTTTTGGATACCAAGTGCATTGCTGTGCTGCTGAAGTCAGCAGTGACAGTGACTTCATGATTGAGATAGCAAGTTCATTACATGTGGAGGCACAAAGAAGGAGCTGGCACGAAGAAAAACAGAGTATCTCCTTTAGATAGGGTAGTTTAAAGGATTTAAGAGATATGGCAAGATGACAAACCAGGAAGATGCATTCACTTTTATTGACTGCAGAATATAAAACCTGATTTTCAGTGAGAGGTGGTTACAGGCTAAAATGAAACAAGAATTTTAAAAGAAGTATATAGCAGTATACATAAAAACAGAGACTGCATTTTGAAATGTGTACAAAAGGGCAGGATCTGAATTTAGCTCTACATCAACAAAGATATCTTTACAATGCAGATATGTGAATATAGGCAGGAGAGGCAGGTAACAAAGAAGTAAGAGATGAAGAAAAAAAACAAAGTAACATAGTAACCTTGTGGAGGATAGGAGATGGAAGAAGAATGCAATGACTAGTTAGAGTTTTATTTTATTCAAATTCTTACAAAATGCATGAGTAAATCACAAAAGGATCTGCTGGAGTTAAAAAAACAACCCAAGACAAGAAAATGTATCAATTTAAAAAAAAAAAACCAAAAGCAACAACAGATCCTATAAAAGTGATTAATTCTGGATCAGAGAACAAGTATAAAAATAGTAACATGAAAGAAAGAACACGACCTAAGATGACATCATTCTATTCACTATTGTTATACACTGTGTTGAAGAATGGAGAGCCTGGGAGAGAACAGAGGATTGCTGGAAATGATACAAGATTTAGTGAGAGCAGATAAGCAGCTAACAATAAGAGAACAAGCCAGAAAAATGTAGTAAACAATAACACAAATGGAAATGAACCACTTTGGCAGGGGGTTGGTGGCAGTGAAAACTGAATCAAGAGGTGGCCTGACATGGAAATTACTTAAGAAGTGTTCAACAATTTAATCACAGAAAGAGAAGCAAATGTAGTGTTCAAATTTATTGGAAGAAATGTGCAAATGTGAACAATGAGATTCACTTTAACCTGTGAGGCACTAGCATAGAGCAATTGTATGGCTGTAAAAACTGAGATGCAGACAAAATCTTTCTTTATGGGAATGTAGTTCCCAAAGTAAATTCTCTATGAGAAATTTGTAACAACTAAGTAGTCTCTACCATCATCAACCATTATGCTGATGTATATATACATTGTGCAACAACAATTCTAGGCTAAACATTTAAGGTTTCTACAAGATTATTCTTACCTGACATCCCTTTCTGCAAGGGCAAGAAGTCACACAAAGCTAAATGCAGGAAAACATTATTCCTGTACTTTATCTAACAGATCTATTGGGTGTAGTTGTCCCAACAGCAAGAAGAATTTTTTTTGTCCCAGGTAAAATCCTTAAAGATTAACAATGAGAAGAGATGTCAGTAAGTTATCTTTTTTATATCATCCACACAGAAATTCAGTTTCTTCATAGCTTTTTCAAAATGAGCCATTCTCATTCAAATACAGATTTAAGTACATAAACTAAGCTTCTGGAGAACTCCATGTTAGGAGGGATGTATCCTCACAGCAATGATTTTCTTGTACCAAACTGTTTTTTTTTTAAACAAAGTTGTGGATTCTATGTACCACCAAATCCTCACATTTGAGCTGTAGTTTAATCACTGATTGAAGATCTTTGGAAGAATCTTTGGAAGAATTGCACCTACATAGAAGGTCTGCAGGATTCATGTTTAACATGTAAGTCATTGGTGACCTTCAATAGTTCCATGGGAAGGGACCTACAACAATCATCTAGTCAAACTGCCTTACCCCTTCAGCACTTCACATTTAATGAGCAAATAGTATTTATATTATTTTTATTGGGGTGATTTCACCCAAGTGAGTTAAACTAAGGAGCCTTCAGCAAGCAGTGAGGATTGACTCCAGTTATTCAGAGTTAGTTAAATCTAACTCCTTTCAAAGTGAGCCAGACTGAAGAACTGGAGAAAATTTGGTAATTTATCACAAACCAGACCAATTTTCTTAACTTCCAGTTACATCATACTCTGGTTTGAGGCTCATTAGTGTATTACTGCGTTTATTATGTTTTGTTATTGTGACTGTAAGGAAGAAATATTAATACCAAACCAAATAGATTCATCTATCTTCCCAAAGTTTCCCTCTTGTGTTAATTAAACAACTGTGGTGAGAACAGACTCTCTGTTATGGTGATAATGTTTTGGAGTTCTGCTTCCACACATTTTCGTAACACAGAATGTTTATAACACAGAATTTCCCCTATGTAAGTACTACCTATGCCATACCAGTACTTTCTATATACAGAAAGTGATGTGTTAAAAAACATTCTACAAGGAAGGTAAGCTAGTCAGTCTTAAAATAGTTTTCTATATGATTTAGGGACTTCTAATTTGATATTCTCATTTGTGCTCTTACAAAACATCTTAAATTCACCAATGGGGAGGTGGGGAAATAATTATCTGTTAAGAGTTCATCATCAGCACATGGTCAGTAAGCCATTCATGTACTATTTCTATTCTGCTGTATTATGTATACACCACATGTTAAGTATGTCAATTAGCTTGTTCTTAGGTAAACCATGGGAAATTTGATTTAAGCTGCCTTGGAAGCACAGAAGGCTGAGCCAACCCAGCCTGGGTGTGACCCTGATGTTCTTTCTGAGCTTTAGTCTAAATAGCTGAATAGCAAATAAAAGCTTTGATATTTTAAGTAGATTTAGGTGCATGACTCACTAATATTCATAGAATTCAGTCAACTAAATCCACAAATGGCAGCTGTAAAGTATTAGTATTGAACAGAGCTGAATATTATATATGCAAAAGACTATAAAACCAATCATATATTCATTTTCTTGCCCTCCCCTCCCCCCCACTTCTCATAAGGCTACACAGTGCTTAAACCTCAGAGCTGCAATTCAGATCTCTGGACCAATAACTAGGGGGTGTTTCCTTTCAAATGCTTTATTCTAATGCTCTCCAACAATTACAGTATGCAAATGTTTTTCTTAACTACACTTGCTTTATACAACTATAAAAGAGGTTTGCCATGTTTGACTTCATTAGGTGATACAGGATGTCTCCAGGCATATGGTAGTAACAGAAAAGCAGACTAAGCCTAACACAAGAGCAGAATACAGTTAAATAGTTCAAGGCAACATATATCAAAGCAAAAAGACTGCTTTGTCTGACAGTGATTCTTCTCACATCTTACATCCCAAAATTAAACATATACAACCTCAATAGTGTTTAGACTTCTGTGCTACTTATTTACTAGCTTATTTTGCTAAATATCTCTTGTCAACATAACCAGGGACCAGGGATTCCAAATGTCCATCAGCTTAAATAGGTTTGTGTTTAATTTCCTCTCTTGATTATAAATTTTATCAGGCAAACTCATTATTTCCATGGCATTCAGCATTGTATAAAAGATGCCAGCTTTCAATATCTAATATCTTTCTGTGCCAGTGACACCTGAATTTGTTTTACATCTCCTTTCACAGCATTTTGAAGGACAATACACTCAGATCAATTTATGCCTCTGTTCTCAAGTCACAGGGTAAGAATATAATGAAAAATAATTTAAACAGACTCAAACAAAAACAAAGCAGGACAGATGTACCACCTACATTTTCATCACTCTTTATGCAATGCAGGTTTGTGAGTAGAAATATCCTTCCTGGAAAAGAGAATGTCTCTTATTGCATTCATGAGCATGGAATCATAGAATCATAGAATCATAGAATAGTTAGGATTGGAAAGCATTGTGCACAAAAGGATGTCTCTAAGCCTTTTAAGATACCCAATACCATCCTTGCCATGTTTTGATTATCAGAGTTACGAAGACATCACAACTCCGCAACAGATGAATGCAAAATTTTTCACAAAATCATATTGTATCTGATCAACAGTAAATGGGAGTCTCTAGCTTCTCATGATCTGTGCCTTTAAACACTTCTATTATACTTCAGACTGTTCAACAATGGATTCCTTTTTGGTACAATCTTGTTTACTTTCATCTTCTTTATGTTTTGAAGCAGCGGCCCCCTGTGCTTATGCATCCCCTTATGGACAGGGTTGTACAATATAGCAAACACTTCTAAAATACTTCAGCAGAAGTTTTAAATCTACATAGCACAGCACAAATGCAATTGTTGGAAAAGGATGCAGAACAAGCCATAGAAGCTGAATATGTTATATTTTATTTTGAACTGAAGAAAAAAAAATGAACTGTGAGCTAGAATTAGTAGCAAATTCTGATCCAAATTAGAAACTTATGATTTTACCAGGCATATTCTTTCCTTAGACCAAATGATAATTTGAGTCTTCCATTGCATACAAAGGATTATTCTAAGCTGTAAAAAAGAAAAGCTTGAAGATATTAAAAGAGCTCCTAAAGAAATGTCTACAGATGTAAGAAAACAATAAAGCTGAAGTTGATACATTATGTGAAAAGATAAAGTTTTAAAATTTTTATTTTTCAGCAAGTCATTCATTATTTTTTTTTAACTGGCCAAACAGGTTAAATGTAAATAATGTATTCAGCAAGTCAAAGCTCTTCACTAAACATAAAATATGACACAACTGATGTCAGCAGGAATTCAAAACAAACATAAACTTGTTCTTTATTCAGACTTCAAGCAGCCCTTTTTCTTTCTTATGCAGTTTGTACTGGTGAATTTCTGCTTCTACTGAGGAACAACTCACTGACAAAAATGGCAAACACATTCGATGTGCAAAGTAATACTGACATATCAGGGAAGGTCTCAGTATCCTCACCTATGGCCAGAAGACATATTTATGAGCTTCTGATCAGGGATTTTGAACAAAGATCTGAGAAACAGATGGTGAAGCAGCTCAAGAGCTGCCGCTGCTCCTTTCCCTGCTGCGGAGACAAGCTTGTGCACGGTAAGATAACAAACTTGTTCAGGACAAAAAATAAAACAAATCAGCCAACCAATGCCTCCTCCACCCGACAAAAAAAAAAAAAATCCAAGAAAAAGCCACCCAAAAAACCCATACAAAACAAAAATACGCAAAAACAAAAAACAAACAAACAAACAAAAAAAAAAAAAAACAAAGAACAAAACATGAAACACCAAAACCCAACCCCAAAACAGAAAAAAAAACAGAACACCAGAAAAAGGAATAAAGGGAAAAGTCATAATATGTTTTACCACTGCACTGAATTTACACTCCTGCAATGCCTGTCCACTTCTGAAACAAAGCTTTTAGAATAGATCCTGTATTAGTTTCTCTTCTGCCCATAAGCAAAGGTACTAAAAATGTGTCTGTGCAAGGCTTACAGACTAATTTGAAAAGCATCGCTCTTACAGGCAGACAAGTGTCCATGCTTTTTAGATGCACATCTGTTCAAACTTAAACTGCCACTAAGTGCTGAGTCCAGAATTTTTGTTTTATAAACAAAATCTTTTCAGGATTTACATAACAGTTTCTCTCACAGCTGACCAACATATGGTTTTCCAGGAAAAGTATTTACTGATAAAACTGTATGCAATACAGTCATATACACAATGTGGAAACAGGTTTTTTACCAACTCCATCTGCCAAAAAAGCAGAAGTCTTAACCTTTTTGAAAAGCAAAGGAATTGTAAAATGAACCATAGTGATTCCAAATAACCAACACGTTACTTCAAAATGCACTTTTTCTTCTTTGCTTGCCTTTGCAGCCCCAATAGCTGGTAGTTTACATCAATTCTGAACAGAGCACAGAACAGAGAGCTATGTCTTCCATACATGAAACATTTTTTCCTCATATCTCAAAACATACTTTGACAGCAAAAGTCAGTGTTGTGACAATGTGACAATAACTAATTTCCTAGAAAACTTTCATATTTATCTCCAACAAGTTAGTCACTCTCAAATTTGATTAAACTTGCACCTAACACAAAAACCTGAATAATGACCACATCTCACATCTCAGCATTTTGACACACAGTGACATATTTATGATGTTGTCTTTGGATATAACCAGTAAGGTTATGTGTTGCATGAATTTCATTGAGGAATACTTAGTGACACAAAGAAATATTTATTTATTGGGTCTTTTTTGGTTTTATTTTTTTAATCAGAACTGAAAAAATATTTATGCAGAGGTTACAGTTTTGCAAAATAAGTTTGTGTCCACTGCTGAATATGATTTCATGGTGTCGTGGTTTAAACCAAGTCCCCCAACTCCCGGAGAGTTAGGAAGGAAAATCCAAAGAATGTAGCCCGCACGGGTTGAGATAAGAACGGTTTAATTGCTAAGGCATAACATAAATCACTACTGCCATTTACTACTACAAATAATAATGATACAGCAAACAACAAGTGAAGAGAATACAACACCCCACCAGCCACCAACCCATAACTCACTCCACCCTGCCCGGCTGAGCACCGCGTGCTCCCTCCTCCATCTTTCTTCTAGAGCTCCATCCCTCCAGCTCTCTCTCTCCCAGTATGCATCCTGGGCATCACGTGCTATGGTATGGAATACCTCATTGACTAGCCTGGGTCAGGTGCCCTGTCTCTCCTTCCTTCCGGACTCCCCTCCTCCACCTGGCTGGAAAAAACCTTGAACAAAAACACCCTCAAAACATGCTCAAACCATGACATTATCCAGCCCTTATTCCATACCATTCACGTCATGCCCAGATCCCACATTTTCAATACACCATCACTCTTAAGTCCACCCCTCGATCATGAGACATCTCTATGTTGCATCTCTGGACTGATAGCCTGAAGTATCTGGGCCCACCAGGCTCAAAATCATTCACCGTCCCCTTCAGCAGTTTTACAGCTTGCTGCTGGGGACTCCATACAGCTGCCTTCCACCTCCAATGCTTCCAAAGCACTGGAGGGGCCCAGTGGATCAGATACCCGGCCATACTGTCCCACATGCCCTGCCACTCATGACTGTCCAGCCTTGGGGACAGTCTCCTGGTGCTCCTATATCCTTGTCTAACCCTAGACAAGACCCAAACCTGACTCTGCTTAACTTTTGGGATCAGACAAAATGATTGTGGATAGAACACACTCTGTGTGTGTGCCACCATGCTGACCCCTATCACAATCAGCAGGCAGGTCCCAAGGGCACCCAAAAGCCATTCATAACCGTCAGAACTCTCAGGTGCTGCTGCTGCACTTGTCACTGGGGCTGATGTAGCTGCCGTGCTTGCCAGCTCTCCCACTATCAGCTTCTCTTCTCCCGAGTCCGGATCTTCCTTCTCTGCCTTGCTGGGAAATGCTGCGTGGTCTCCTGCATCCTGCTGGGGCTCGGCGGGTGACTTCCGGGGAATATTCTCGGATGCTGCGGGGTTCGAAATGGCGGCGGGACTCGGTTCCTCCACTGCCTTGCTGGGAAGTGCTGCGTGGTCTCCTGCATCCTGCTGGGGGTCAGCGGGCGACTTCCAGGGGACACTCTCGGCCGTCAGGGGGTTGGGAACGGCCGCGGGACTCACCTCCCCCGCTGCCTGATCCCGCTGCTCAGCTACCGCCCTGCTCCGCTCCTCCCCCACCTGTTCCCGCTGCTCTGCCACAGCCATTTGGTTCCCCGTGCGGCTCTCCCTGGCAGCCTCAGCTGCTGGCAGCTCCCGGGGCCGCTCCTTCCTGGCTTCACGCAGCCTCACGCAGACGACGATGAGGATAAGGACAAGGACGGCGAAGAGCAGCAGGACGGCCTGGTACAAGTCCGAGTCCACGGCCACGTCCATCCCCCCCTGCTGCCGGAGCCCCACCGTATTACAAGCCTCCGTCACAAAGTACAGTGAAACAAAAGCTTTAGCCCAAGCCCCATGATCAACAAACACAAACACATCCAAACCATACACAAAGTACCCGAAACCGCGAGATCCAGAGGAAAATGTCTAAGAGCCAATAAATCAGCATTGTGACAAGAGACCATAAATCCGCTCAGATCTGTTCTTATCTCAAACCCTCGGGCCCCACGTTGGGCGCCAAAAATGTTGTGGTTTAAACCAAGTCCCCCTACTCCCGGAGAGTTAGGAAGGAGAATCCAAAGAATGTAGCCCGCACTGGTTGAGATAAGAACGGTTTAATTGCTAAGGCATAACACAAAACCCCTACTGCCATTTACTACTACAAATAATAATGATACAGCAAAAAACAAGTGAAGAGAATACAACACCTCACCAGCCACCAACCCATAACTCACTCCACCCTGCCCGGCTGAGCACCGCGTGCTCCCTCCTCCATCTTTCTTCTAGAGCTCCATCCCTCCAGCTCTCTCTCTCCCAGTATGCATCCTGGGCATCACGTGCTATGGTATGGAATACCTCATTGACTAGCCTGGGTCAGGTGCCCTGTCTCTCCTTCCTTCCGGACTCCCCTCCTCCACCTGGCTGGAAAAAATCTTGAACAAAAACACCCTCAAAACATGCTCAAACCATGACACATGGGAAAAAAAGGGTCTTATTTTATACTGAGCAGTATTTCTATCTTTTCCTACAGTAATGTAAAGCCATCTTTATAAGCCACTAGGCTCTCTCTTTCAGAAGTTAATACTGTAGGATCAGTTATACCGACAATGCATAAACCAGTGTTTTCCTCTGTCACTGAAATGCTTGATAGGTCCCTCAGCTACAGAGCTGGAATGAAATGCCTGATCATCACAGAGAAAATTAGGAAACAAGAGAAGCTAAGAGGGAAACCTGAAACACATACCTTGTGTATATATATTCTATTTATCATTAAGAAACACTTATGTCATAAAGGGGAGGAAACTAGGCACTGTGAGAGCCTCTCAAGGCAAGTGAAGTATGTCTGGGGTAAACACTTGCAATAGGAGTTTGAAAACTTACAGAGGGGACTATAAAATTTCCTTTGGGCATAGTGTTATGTGTAGTGCTATGTGCTGCAGTACTACTGGTAAAGAGCAGAAATCATTTAAGAACAAGAATGGCTGCTGGAATGACAGTAGTTTGCACTACACACAGCTTCAGCTTAGATGAGGTCTGAATGACCAGCAAAAGTACTTATACAGCCTTGGAACTTGGGGGTGCTGATCTTTAAATGCAGTGTTACTGGAGAAGGTAGCGAGCAGCCAGTTGTTTGGCATTCTCTCAAAATGAAGTCAGAGAGGAACACTTGACTGTGGAGACAGTGTTCTCACAGGAGAATGAATATTTGGTACATGAGCTCTGAATAACTCCGAGGGATACAGCAAGGCTGTGGGAGGCCCGAGGAAGCCTAAGCAAGCAAGATAAGAAGAAGCTGTAATTCACTGAGTTATGAGAACTGTGGACTGTTGGCAAGCGTTCGAGGTCAAGTTCTCACACCTGTGCTTAACCAATTATATGTTAGTCACTAAGGGTCTTCAAGACAAGTATCCAATCATGATATGCCAAATTGCTGTAGGGGTGCGTAAGCAGTAGTATATAAGGAGTTAATGCTTTGCAATAAATGGCTTTTTGTCTGATCACATTGATCTCTGACTAAGTCCTTTCCGCGGCACTTGACGTTATTTTTGTAGTCAGGAAAGGAGCTCCTTGTTTTCCTATGCTATCCTATTTATCTTCTCTGATTCTTTCCTTTAAATACACCGTCATCAGTAACTGTCATTCATTGAGCACTAACAATGTTTAAATTAGTTTTTCCAGCTTCCTTGGTAAGGTACAAGATCCATGTGTTTATTAGTGACCTCTAAAATTGAACCTACTCTTTGCTGAAAGGTTCCCATATACAGTTGTACTTGATGTGGAAAGAAAGTGCAGAGAAATCCTTTGAAGCAGTTTAATTATTCTAACAAAAAATGAATAACACTATTTCAACTTAATTTAATTAAATATTTGGTATGGCAAATCCCCATTAAAAACGTTTGCCATACAAATACTTATTATGCTGAACTTTAAACATTTAAATTCCCTCTATGAAAAAGTGGGAGTTTTTTCCTCAGAATATCAAAAGTGAATATATATTATAACACACTTTATTAGAACATATTTCTTGAAATATAATGAAAGCCACACATAACGCTTCTAGAAGGAGTTCTCTTGATCACAGTGCCAAGTCTGCCTGCTCACTCAAACTCATAGAGTCCACACAGAATCCCAGAATCTCAAGGGTTGGAAGTGACCTCAAAAGATCATTGTCATGGTTTAAACCAAAATCTGCACAGTTTGCTCACTCACACCCCCCCCCCCCCCCCCCCCCTTGCTCTCCCAAGTCCCGGAGAGTTACGAAGGAGAATCCAAAGAATGTAGCCCCCACGGATTGAGATAAGAACAGTTTAATAGCTAAGGTATAACATAAATCACTACTGCCACTACTACTACAAATAATAATGATACAGCAAACAACAAGCGAAGAGAATACGACACCTCACCAGCCACCAACCCATAACTCACTCCACCCTGCCCGGCTGAGCACCGCGTGCTACCTCCTCCATTTTCATCCAGAGCTCCAACCCTCCAGCTTTCTCTCTCCCAGTTGCATCCTGGGCATCACGTGCTATGGTATGGAATACCTCATTGGCTAGCCTGGGTCAGGTGTCCTGTCTCTCCTTCCTCCCAGTCTCCCCTCCTCCCTGGCAGAGCACGTGCTCAGAAAAGGCCTTGAACAAAAACACCCTCAAAACATGCTTGCTATCAAGCAACTGTTCCCAGCCCAGAAGTCAAAACACAGAACTGCACCAGCTACAAGAAGGAGAAAAAATGACTGCTACTGCTCAACCCATGACAATCATCTAGTCCAATCCCCCTGCAAGAGCAGGGTAACCTAGAGTACATCACACAGGAACTTGTCCAGGCGGGCCTTGAATATCCAGGAAATATTTCAAACAAACTGAAATCCTCTAGTACAGGCATAAAAAGAGTTCATGCTAAAATTCACTGTTTCTACTATTTTCCTGCAAGGAACAGAGAATTGAGTGAAACTGGGCTTAACTGTGCTAAATGAGGCTGTGCTGGGCTATGCTGGGCTACACTGGGCTGGACAAGTCTAAACTGTGCTGAACTGGGCTGAACAGGGCTAAAGTGGGCTGAACTGTGCTGAAGTGGGCCAAACTGGCATAAACTGGGCTGAAGTGGGCTGGAGTGGCTGAAATGGGCCTCACTGTGATGGACAGATCTGAGCTTTTCTAAATGGGGCTGAGCTGGATTAAATTTGGCTGGGCTGGGCTAAACTGGGCTTAAATTGGCTAAACAGGTCTTGGCTGGGCTGAATTGTGCAACACTGGGCCTAATTTGGCTAAAGTTGTCTGGTCTGAGCTAGAGTGGGCTGGGCTGGGCTGTAAACTGGGCTGAACTGAGTTAAACTGGGCTGGGATAAAATGGAGTGGGCTAAACTGGGCTGGACTGAGCTGGCCTAAACTGTGCTCTGTTGGGGTGGGAAGGGCTAAAGTGGGCTGAACTGTACTGGGTTGGGCTGCATTGGGCTAAAGTGGTCTGGACTGGGCTAAATTGGGCTTAACTGTGCTAAGGTGGTCTGGACAGATCTGAATTGGGCTAAACTAGGCTGAAGTAGTCTAAATTGGTCTGGGCTGGGCTATACTGGGCTGAAATGGGCTAAACTGGGCTCAACAGGGCTAAGGTGTACTGGACTGGTCTAAATATCCCGATTGGGCTAAACCCTGCTGAACTGTGCTAAATTGGCCTGGACAGGTCTGAATTGGTCTAAACTGGGCTGTACTGGGCTGGGCTTCATTGGGCTAAAATGGGCTGGACTGGGCTAGATTGGGCTTAACTGTGCTGAACTGGTTTGGACAGATCTGAATTGGGCTAAACTAGGCTGAAGTGGGCTAAACTGGGCTCAACAGGGCTAACGTATGCTGAACTGGTCTGAGTTGGGCTAAATTGGGCTGAACTGTGCTAAATTTGTCTGGACAGACCCTAACTGGACTGAACTGAGCTAGATTGGGCTGGGCTAAAGTGGGTGGAACTGGGCTGGGCTAAATTGATCAGGACAGGGCTAAACTGGGCTGAATTGGGCTAAAGTGGGCTGGGCTGGGCTAAACTGGAATGGACTTTGCTAAAGTTGGCTGCAATGGGCTTGACTGGAATAGACTGTGCTTAAGCTGGCTGTGCTGAGCTAAACTGGGCTAAAAGGGCTGTAATGAGCTGGAATAGCCTAGACAGGTCTAAACTTTGCTGGGCTGGGCTGAACTGGGGTTTAGTGTTTGAACTGAGATAAAGTGGGCTGGACAGGCATGCTCTGGGCTAAACTGGGGTAAACTGGACTATACTGGGCTAAACTGGTCCAAACTGTGCTGAGTTGGGCTCTATTGGTTTCAACTGGGCTAAACCAGACATAACTGAGCTGAAATGGGCTAAACTGGTGTCAACTGAGGTAAGGTAGTCTAAACTGGGATAACTAGGCTGGACTGGTCTGAACTGGGCTAAACTGGTTTGGGCTAGGTTAAACTTGTCTGAACTGTGCTAAAAGGTGCTGTGCTTGGTTGGGCTAAACTGGGCTTTGTCATACAGCAGGAGAATATTCTTTCAAACTCAATTTTGCAGGAGCAATTCCCTTGTTCAGAAATTCCAAAATTGAAGAGTCCCCCATCATCCAAATCCTGAATTCCATTAAATACAAAATCTTCTCCCAGGAATGCTGCTGCAATGGCTCTGGGACTGGCTAAGAGGAGAGTGCCTAGCTCTGCTGGGTGCTGGTAAACAGTAGCCAGGCATGGGCTCCTCTTGCCGTTGGAAACTGTGACACTGAGTGGCCGTGGGGAACATGAGTGCCTCCGGCTGGAGGAATGGGAAGGGGATGCGGTCCCCGCTGCATGCCGGGAGAGCAGCCCCTGCCCGCAGCAACTCCCACCTTCCCGCTGCCTGGCTGCCCTAGGAACCCTTGGTGCCCGGTTCCTTGGTTCCCCACCCATGCTGTGCCGAGCCATGCTGAGCCGAACCGAACCATGCTGTAAAAATTCTTTCCCTGCCCATGGCAGGGGGGTTGGAATTAGATGATCCTAAGGTCCTTTCCAACACTAACTATTCTATGGTTCTGATTCTGAGATTAGTGGTTTTAGTTTGGAAGAGACGGGCATCCTGATAACCTGCAAAGTGACTTCCTGCTTCTAAGTAATTGACACTGAATGCAATAGACTCTGCTGTAGCCTGGGACCCACATAGTGAGCCCAGATTAACAGAAGCATTAGATTACAAATGTGGTGGCTGGGACATGGGGGAGGCAATCTCTCTGAATCTAAAAAGCCTGTTTTCTCAGCAAACAGAAAAATAATCACTGCAATTTTTTTCATTGCTGTTATTTTTTCAAAATAAAGCAGAAGCTTCAACTTCCAAGGAAACAGGTACACTTGACGGATTTGTCTGCTTTGCTGCATACCATTAAATCCAACATAAATAGATATTAGCATTCTTATAATACACCCTCAAAGGTAATTCCACTAAAATTAAATTCAGGACTTCTCCAAAATCCTTGTGATTGATCTTAGAGGTTAACACACATTTTTCTTAATGGAGGAATATAATTAAAGTCACAGTTCTATGGATAAACAAGTGAATACCATGCAGAAATGGGCCCTAGATGTTTTCCACTTCCTCTAGAATCTCTGTCTTGACTAGAGGACATGTCACAGGCAGATTTTCAATATATATTTCTCATTATTGGAAAAGAGTACCATATTCTGGAAAGATCATAAACTAGAAGTGTATCTTAGAATGTGCAGTTTCTTTTAAAAAAGAGCTGATCCATTTTCCAAAAATAAACCTATTGTTTGAGCATGTCTTTTCACAGCATCAAAACTCGGGGAAGACCTAAGCAAAATTACTCATTACTGTAAGACTCAAAGCAATGCTTTGAGGAATACCTGCCAGTTTATCCAGTTAGCAAATATTCATGGGGCTCCTCCTCAGATGACACTGCAGCACTGCATGGGTCTGTACTAGTTAGATCTGTCCACAAATGATTTATCCTGAATTATTATGTTTACAGAATTATTCAAATTTGAGCTATTTTCATAGGAGGTAAATACAAAATTGTCCTAGGCTCAGCTGTAACAGTTAATTTTTCTCCTTACTAGCTGGTGTAGTGCTGTGTTTTTGGCTTTAGTCTGAGAACAGTGCTGATAACACACCAATATTTCAGTTGTTGCTGTCGTGCTTATCCCAGTCAAGGACTTTTCAGTCTCTCATTCTCTGTCAGTGACTAGGGGCATGGGAAGCCAGGAGGAAGCACAGACAGGACTCCTGACTCAAACTAGCCAAAGGGTTATTCTGTACTCACAGCCCATTTAAAAACAATCCCTTGACATGCTGTTGGTTGTTGAAAAGGTAGGTATTTCATTGTAAACCTCAGTGAAGCAGGCTGGGTTTTACCAGCTGCTGTTCTTTCATATTAAACAGGGCAAGGGGTATAGATCATTCGATTTTAGGATAGCTGAAGAAGTCAGATTTGTCATCCAAATTGCTGAACAACAGCGGACACAGGGACTATGAAAATCTAGACCTTGGGCCCACTGTACATGAGGGTCTGGTTCGAGACCATCTTAAGAACCTGAACAGACACAAGTCCATGGGCCCTGATGAAATCCATCCGCGGGTCCTGAAGGAGCTGGTGAATGAAGTTGCAAAGCCACTGGCCATCGTATTTGAAAAATCATGGCAGACAGGTGAAGTTCCCGATGACTGGAAAGAGGGAAATATAACCCCCATTTTCAGGAATGGGAAAATGGATGACTCGGGGAATTACAGACCAGTCAGTCTCACCTCTGTGCCTGGCAAAATCTGGGAGGGGATTCTCTTGGAAGGCATGCTAAGGCACATGAAAAACAACAAGGTGCTTGGTGACAGCCAGCATGGCTTCACTAAGGGGAAATCCTGCCTGACCAATTTGCTGGCCTTCTATGACAGGGCTACAGAAGTGATGTACAGGGGTAGAGCAGTTGACGTCATCTATCTGGACTTGTGCAAAGCGTTCGACACTGTCCCACATGACATCCTTGTCTCTAAAATGGAGTGTCATCAATTTGATAGGTGGACCACTCGGTGGATAAAGAACTGGCTGGATGGGTGCATGTAACGAGTTGTGGTCAACGGTTCAATGTCTGGCTGGAGATCAGTAACGAGTGGTGTCCCTCAGGGATCGGTGTTGGGACTGGTCTTGTTCAACATCTTTGTCGCTGACATGGACAATGGAATTGAGTGTGCCCTCAGCAAGTTTGCCGATGACACCAAGCTGTGTGGTTCTGTTGATAGGCTAGAGGGAAGGAATGCCATTCAGAGGGACCTTGACACACTTGTGAGGTGGGCTGATGCCAACCTCATGAAGTTTAACCATGACAAGTGCAAGGTCCTACACCAGTGTCAGAGCAATCCCAGGTACAGCTACAGGTTGGGCAAAAAGGAAATTCATGTTAGTCCTGTGAAGAAGGACTTGGGGGTGTTAGTCAATGAGAAAATGAACATGAGCCGGCTTCAGTGTGCGCTTGCAGCCCAGAAAGCCAACCGTATCCTGGGCTGCATCAAGAGGAGCGTGACCAGCAGGTTGAAGGAGGTAATCCTGCCCCTCTACTCTGCTCTCGTGAGACCTCACTTGGAGTACTGTGTGCAGTTCTGGCGTCCTCAACATAAAAAAGACATGGAACTGTTAGAACAAGTCCAGAGGAGGGCCACGAGGATAATCAGGGGACTGGGGCACCTCCCATATGAAGACAGACTGAGAAAGTTGGGGCTGTTCAGCCTGGAGAAGAGAAGGCTGCATGGAGACTTCATAGCAGCCTTTCTGTATCTGAAGGGGGCCTATAGGGATGCTGGGGAGGGACTATTCATTAGGGACTGTAGTGATAGGACAAGGGGTAACGGGTTGAAACTTAAACAGGGGAGGTTTAGATCGGATCTAAGGAAGAAATTCTTTACTATTGGGGTGTTGAGGTGCTGGAATGGGTTGCCCAGGGAGGTAGTGAATGCTCCATCCCTGGCAGTATTCAAGGCCAGGTTGGATGAAGCCTTGGGTGATACGGTTTAGTGTGAGGTGTCCCTGCCCATGGCAGGGGGGTTGGAACTAGATGATCTTAAGGTCCTTTCCAACCCTAACTTTTCTATGATTCTATGATTCTATAAACCAGTAACACAGCTTTTGTAGTAAACAGCTTTTACTGAACTTTTGCCTTATCTTACACGCAACTACATGTTACTGCTCCTACTACCCAGACATTTTTTTATTCCGTATAAAATTTTCTCTCAGCTATGTGCTTCCCTATAATAAAATAGATCCTTTGTAAAGCCTTAAAAAATTTAAATTGTTTCCAGTTTCAATAAGCACTTTGTGCAGCAGTGATACAGGGAATAGACTCTTGTGCCACTTACTGGTATAAGTTAAATTTAAGCAGAATTTCAGTATTTGTTTAGTGTTTTATGATGAAGATAGGGCTTTGCCTGATCATAAATTCAATTAAATGGTGATGATGACTTGTCAGGCTAAGGGATCCAACAGCTTAGTTTGTAATACCCTGATACATATTAGAAACACTTATTGCAGTATTTTTATTATACCTCTCAGTCTAAGAAATGCTACCTTTTCCTTAATATTGCTGTTCTCTTCATTTTAATTAGAACATGGACCTGCTGATAGACGTAGAAAATGCCTATTTATTACTCAAAACAAATAATCTAAATTATGTCTAATATAACTAGTGAATAATTGTTCATTAAACCAAGAAGGGGCACTGATTAATACCTTTATCGCAATGGTAATTTTATTTTGAAACATGGATTTCAAGTTGACAAACATAAGTATCAGTTGTGAAATTATTTGAAACACTTGTTATCTAAAAAGTATAAGCTAAATTTCCATACATTACATACAGCTCCATAATTACATGAATCTGAATGCAGAGAATTGTATCTGTATATCATGGTTTAAAGCCAAGTCCACACACAGCTCGTGCACTCACTCCCCCACTCGCTCCCCCAGCTCCCGGAGAGTTAGGAAGGAGAATCCAAACAATGTAGCCACCACGGGTTGAGATAAGCACAGTTTAATAGCTAAGGTATAACATAAATCACTACTGCTACTACTACTACAAATAATAATGATAAAGCCAATAACAAGTGAAGAGAATACAACACCTCACCAGCCACCGACCCATAACTCTCCCCACCCTGCCCGACCGAGCACCGACCGATACCTCCTCCATCCCCCCAGAGCTCCAGCCCTTCCGGGTCTCTCTCGGTTACGTCCTGGTTATGACGTGCTATGGTATGGAATACCTCTTTGGCTAGCCTGGGTCAGGTTTCCTGTCTCTCCTTCCTCCGGGCTTCCCCTCCTCCCTGGCAGAGCATGAGCTCAGAAAAGGCCTTGGACAAACCAAACATTTGAGCAGTAACTCAAAACATGCTTGCTATCAGCAACCGTTCCCAGCCCAAAAGTCAAAACACAGCACTGCACCAGCTACCAAGAAGGAGAAAAAATGACTACTACTGCTCAGACCAGGACACCGTATAATTACTCTTATGGTCTCAATTTTTTTTAATTAATGATCTCAAATTCTTTTTAATCTCAGGATCTAACTGTACTTAAATCACCTGAATGGAGGACTGGATATATACACACTGTTACCGGGTAAACAGATAACATGTACCAACAACCTGAGACTTTGCTTTGACAAAGTAATTTCTCTCATTTTCCCCACAAAAAGGTTCAAACATGAACTTTTGTAAGGTGCTAGGCCCCCACACTAGCAACTGTGAGATCCTGGCTCTTCATAGTCCTCTATTTAGTATCTTCTTACCAAGGGAAGATCAAAATAATTGAGACTTATCTTCTACCTGCAAAATTAAGAAAACAATACTATTTGCACTGTTTACTTGTCTACAGTATATAGCTAGATGAGAACACTCTTGTAGGCAGACTCTTTCCTGCCATAACTTTCCTATCTGGGACCATGTATCATGAATGATACCTGGTTATCACACACTTAGTAAACCACAGTTTGAGTACATGCCTTCAGGCTATAGCAAATTTGAGGTAGTACAACTAAGGTTATTTTTTTCCTTTCCATGGTCAGGTGCATTAATGTACAAATAATTAAAATAATAATAATAAACATAATAATAATAAATGCATGTGCCTTGCTCTTTATATTATTTTGTCCCAAAGTAACTCACACAGCTAATCATCTCACCACAAAGCCTGCCACAGCAACATCATCATGTCTGTTAAACTTATTGATCAAGATTTTGCATGGGCAAAGCCTGCAGAAGAATTCCCAATTCAAACCCCTTTTATACATCATGCAAAGCTTACTGGTGTAATATTGTGCCATCTGTGTAGAAATAAAAGTAAATGAGCATGAAAAAATTTCATTTCCCCCTTATTTGCTTGAGATATAGTCACTGTCATTTCATAGGCAAAATATCAAGGGAAAAATATTGTTACCGTAACAACCATGTTAAATAATATTGAGGTAAAAAAGTCCTTCACAAATGTTTCCAAGTGATAAGCTAATTTAAATACATTCACAAAGAGCACTTGAAAAATAAAAGAAGATATACTGGAATATGAGCATAAAACTACAGAATTGTTGCCACAGTAACCCATGTTGTAAAGTACTATTCATGCAGTATGTTCCTGAACAGATAAATCAGTCTCATTAATAGTAAGTAAGGTACATCTATGCAAGAAGTTAGTAGAGTAAGTAATGCTACAGACCTTGTAGACATACTTATGTCATTATATCTGTGTCTGGAACAACACTTCAAAATAAACAAAAATTGGCAAGGTCCTGAATATATTCAAAGAATAGCAGCTGTATTTAAAACCACAAAGATTTGTACTAACCCCGTGATTAAGTAATAAAACCCCAGAATCTGAAGAATATGGCTCACAATATTTTTAATAGGTTGAACTTAAACTAGAACAGACATGATACATTTTAGGAAATTTATTTTGTCCCCAAAAATTATCTAATGCAATCATTAATTTCTTAATTCAAATGGTTAATTGCAATGATTTATCAGCCTGAGATCTATATTTTGTCTTTGATTCATCAACCAAATTGTATTTTAGGAGTTTCTTGTGCAGAATGGCAACAGCAGAACCAACTAATTTAGTTGTCTTCATTTCCCTTAGAAAAGAACAATTAATTTTCAAATTGAAATATCCCTGATATCCAAAATTTCTCCTCAAGAGAAACCACCGAGGACTTCTTAAAATAGATGATACAGTATGATAGAGTTCTGCACTATTCTTGTAAAATAAATATTAAAGAAGGTAACAGCTGCTTCAGATCAGGCTCATGTTCATTTTAGACAGATACTTAAGCAGCTTTTAAGAATGCTCCTCAGCAGTTCATCCTCAAATGTTTGAAAGAGTTCCCAAGTACATCATACTTTTGTAATGTCACATTAGAAAAGTACACGCATTAAAGCTTTCCTCAGTCTAATTGATGTTATTAATTGTAGACAGACAAATGAGAAAGACGTGCTTACTTTAAATTTGAGTTTACTTTGCAAGCTGAGATATAAAACTTAATCAATATTCACATGAAGGTCATACATAAAACTGTCCTAAATTCCATCAAACAGATTTTAAGTCTATCATTAGTAGCCACAAATAAATATATAAGTACTCACCAATACATTGAATCTACCTATAGAAATTGAGAGCAATGATGTAACAATTAATGACATATCTTCTGACTTTCACAGTAGTCCTTGCATGTCTGCCTGGGACCAACTATCATGGATAAACCAGGTTAACACACACTTAACCACAGTTTGAGTGCATGCCTTCAGGCTATAGCAAGTTCAAGTCAGTACAATTAAGATTTATCTTTTTACTTTCCATGGTCAGGTGTATTAACATAAAACTATTTTTTTTTAACCCCAAACCAAGCAAAAATCATCAATACATCCCAATGTATTAAATTATTGAAGTCACAAAAAGCATGGATATGGGGAGTTTTGTGTCCTGTTTCAAAAAAACGTGACCAGAATGGATCTCTGAGACCTTAATGCAAAACATCACATACTGGTGGATTTACCTCTTTCACTCTCAAATAACCCAGTAATTATCAATACTGTATTTTATATGTTTTCCAAGACATGTTTACAAAAGCAATTAAATAAATTTGAGAGCTAACCATATATAACATATATACTACTAATAGAAAAATAACCATTCCCCATAACACTGTTAATTTTAGATTAACTAATAATAACACTATTCCAGAATAACATTGACATGATAATTTGGGTAGACAGCAGGAAGAGTGCAATCCAGCACAAACAGAAACACAAACATTAATATATTTAAATAATGCACAAAACTTTATTACAAAGCTGACATTTTTAAGTCTCAATATCTATTATAGTTGATTGATATCTCATATTGTTGACAAACTTTAAAAATTTGTTTTTGCCTAAAATATTAATTATAATAAGAAAACACATCTAGGCATCATGAGTTTGATAAGCCAACATTCTCATCTAGCTAAGTAGTACTGTCATTCTGGACAGAGTCTATGAATTTATTATACAGTTAGCTAGACTTCTATTTATTGAATGCATGTGTGAGACTACATATATGCATCTTGATGCAGAATATGAACACTTGCATCTATTTCAGTGATTGCTATGTTTCATGGTATTTTGTTTCTCTTCAACAAGGTCCAAAGTACTGCATTCGAAATTAGAACTTGAGGTTTATGAACAATAAAATTACCCTAAAAGGTAGGTTGTTACAAAACCAGTTATTTTCCTGTTTTAAAGGACAGTCAGTAAATTATTCCTTTAATAAAAATGTCAGTGTTTACATAAGACAGATAGGAAAATCAGAAAATCAATTAGATGTTCTCTCCTTCTACTGGTTCTGCAATGACAACTGAGTATTTGTGGAACTCTTGTGGTGTAAGTGATGATCCTGATATACAAACAAGAAATAAACAGACAATACCCCACTGATCACTATCCAACAACATTAAACTAAAAGACAAAGAGACCATGCAGAACAAAGACATAAGGGCATAAGTTGGGGAAGAAGGGGAAGCTCTTTGACTGACTAAACATACATACATAATATTCACCTTATATTCAAATTATATTCAACCAATATGTTAAAATTATACTCAACCTCTATTCAAATTCCATTCAACCTCCTCCAAAAAAAAAAAAATCAGAAACTCAAAAATGTATGCCACACAGATAAACCAACTGCTTTTAATACACAGAGATGGCACAACCAAAATAAATGCTGTGAGGAGAAATATTAAAAGCAAAAGGGTAGGATGGATAAAAAATTTACTACTGAAATATATTAACTGTGTAATACAGTAATAAAAAATATGATTTATCCTTTCTGTAACAGTGTTGTCTTTACGACTCACACCACCTTCAAAAACTGATAGGATTTTTAAATTTTTATTTCAATTTCTTTTGTAAGAAGGAGAAAAAACAATTTTATTTCCACAGAAAATAAAAAGAAAACTAGAGCACTATAATAAAGGGTTTATGAAATTTATGTAATCCACCCACCCTTTTCAGATTTATCCTAACTTCCTTTTCTCTACGAAGTTTTTGAGAAGATACCTCTGCATTTTTCAGACTTGGAAGCCAAACTGATTAAACTTCAAAACAGAAAATCTATCATTATTACAGCTTTCAATTCATGTTTTATCCACCACAGGCTTATGCTATGAAATTTCATTTTGTAAATACACTGCTGGGACTTAACGTGCAATAATTCATAAACATGAGCAGCTGGTGAGAAAAAGATTTATCTCAAGGTAAGCAGACAAAGTCTTAGGGTCAGGAGAGAAAAGGAAGATGTAGGGAGAAGACAAAATGTGAAACAGAGTAAATTAAACGGCAAAGCAAATGTCACATCACGGATTCAAGAGTTTCTGTACCAGGTCAATCTTCTCAAACACTCTAAGAAGCATTTAACTGAAAATTACTGGAATAATGATGGGAGTTTAAAAGCTTAGTGGAAAACGCAGCTTATACTTTAATAGAATCAGAAGAGGACTACACTTTGCCAGGTCAGATTATAGTTTTGTAATGAATGAGTCAGAGGGAGGCTCCCCATGATTTCCTTGTCTATCACATGTCACTATGCACATCTCTGCTGCAATTCCTGAACTTCTGGACTCCCAGGTCAGTCAAATTTAGTCAAAAGTCTGATAATTTTAAATTTAATAAACTTTATTCTTTTCAACTGACCAGATTTTAGGATTCGATAACCCTTTGGGAGCAGTGAGCACAGATGTCGTGGTTTAAAGTCCACACACTCCTTTGCTTCCCTCCCCCCCCCCACCTTCCCACTCCCAGAGGGATGGGAAGGAGAGCCGGAGGAATACAACTCCCACAGATTGAGGTAAAATCAGTCCAGCAATCAAGGTATAACAGAAGTCATTACCGGTACCAATAACAAATCAATGTTAGAGGAGACAAACAGGGAGAGAGAATACGATACCACCCGCCGCCACGAGCCCAGCCCGGAAGAGAGAGCTCACCGCCCCCCCTCCTGGCCAGCTTCCAGTTCCCTCTCCGCGCCCAGCCCGGAGGAGAGAGCTAACCCCTCCCCTCCTGGCCAGCTTCCAGTCCCTTCCCCGAGCAGGATGTGCTGTGGTATGGAATACCTCCCCGACTAGCCCAGACCAGCCGCCCTGTCTCTCCCTCCTCCCTGGCAGAGCGTGAGCTACTGCAGAACCCATGACATTATCCACCCCTTATTCCATACCATTCACGTCATGCTCAGATCCCACATTTTCAATATACCATCATATATATATATATGTATATATATATATATATACATATACATCTGCATACACCCAGACAGATAGAAAGAAATCATTTCTTAATACATGGACCAATCCCTATAATGCTATTGAGTCCATTTGGTCCATGATGTTAGGTTTGTAATAGTCTTTTGTAGCAGGAGAGTCTGTGTGCAGTGCTGGATTGTTGCCTGCTGATGTTGATCATTCCTTTACTGCAGAACTCATCTGGTTCTATCAAAGTTCATTCTCTGTTGGGACGATGGTTAGAGGGAAGTCAGGGCCAGTTGCTGGTGACCTGATGATATCTAGTTGATGGACTATAAAAAATATTACACAGCAAGCAACAACGTATAATTAAGTTCATTGGCTGTTCTCCCCTAAAATCAAATCCCCTTGAGGTATTCATCGGACTTCCCCATCTTCCTGCATTACCCACCAAGTATAGCCGGGTCCTTGAGCAAAAGCAATCCCACAAGTGGGTTTGCCTTGGCCTGAAACAGGAGTAACCCAGACCGTCTTCCCTAGCAAATTCCTCATGTGCACTACAGGAACCTTGTCCCACTCTACAATATGTAAAAGTTCTGACTGGGCTGGGCCAGCCCTGTTGGCAGATCCTCTGGTGTTGACCAACCAGGTGGCCTTTGGTAAATGTGTATCCCAATGCTTGAAAGTTCCCCCACCCATTGCTCTCAGTGTAGTTTTTAACAGCCCATTGTACCGTTCAATTTTCCCAGAGGCTGGTGCATGGTAGGGGATGTGATATACCCACTCAATGCCATGTTCTTTGGCCCAAGTGCCTATGAGGTTGTTCCAAAAATGAGTCCCATTGTCTGACTCAATTCTCTCTGGGGTGCCATGTCGCCACAAAATCTGTTTCTCAAGGCCCAGGATAGTGTTCTGGGCAGTGGCGTGGGGCACAGCATATGTTTCCAGCCATCCTGTGGTTGTTTCCACCATGGTAAGCACATAGCACTTGCCTTGGCGGGTTGGGGGGAGTGTGATATAGACAGTTTGCCAGGCCTCCCCATATTTATACTTCAGCCATCGTCCTCCATACCAAAGAGGTTTTAACCGTTTAGCTTGTTTAATTGCAGCACAATGTCTCACACTCATGAATAACCTGGGCGATAGTGTCCATTGTTAAGTCCACCCCTCGATCATGAGCCCATTTGTACGTTGTGTCTCTGCCCTGATGGCCTGAAGTGTCATGGGCCCACCGGGCCAAAAATAGTTCGCCTTTATGTTGCCAATCTAAGTCCATCTGAGCCACTTCAATCTTAGCAGCTTTATCCACTTGTTGGTTATTGTGGTGTTCCTCAGTGGCCCGACTCTTAGGTATGTGGGCATCTACATGGCGTACCCTCACCACCAGCTTCTGCACCCGAGCAGCGATATCTTGCCATAATGCAGCAGCCCAGATGGGTTTACCTCTGCGTTGCCAGTTGCTCTGCTTCCATTGCTGCAACCACCCCCACAGGGCATTTGCCACCATCCATGAGTCAGTATAAAGGTAGAGTACTGGCCACCTTTCTCGCTCAGCAATCTCCAGGGCCAGCTGGATGGCTTTCACCTCAGCAAACAGACTCGATTCACCCTCTCCTTCAGCAGTTTCAGCAACTTGTCACTGAGGACTCCATACAGCTGCCTTCCATCTCCGATGCTTTCTCACAATAAGGCAGGACCCATCAGTGAACAAGGCATACTGCTTTTCACTTTCTGACAATTTATTATATGATGGTGCCTCTTCGGCACGCATCACCTCCTCCTCTGGTGACATTCCAAAATCTTTGCCCTCTGGCCAGTCCATGATGACTTCCAGAATGCCTGGACGACTGGGATTTCCTATCCAAGCTCGTTGTGTAATTAATGCAGCCCATTTACTCCAAGTAGCATCAGTTGCATAATGTGGAGAGGAGACCCTGCCTTTGAACATCCAGCCCAGCACTGGCAAGCGGGGTGCTAAAAGGAGCTGTGCTTCAGTGCCAATCACCTCCGAAGCAGCTCAAACCCCTTCATAAGCTGCCAATATCTCTTTCTCCGTTGGGGTATAGCTGGCCTCCGAGCATTTGTATCCCTGACTCCAAAAACCAAGGGGTCGACCTCGAGTCTCCCCTGGAGTTTTCTGCCAGAGGCTCCAGGTAGGACCATTCTCCCCAGCTGCGGTGTACAGTACATTTTTCACATCTGGACCGGTCCGGACTGGTCCAAGGGCCACTGCCTGAACTATCTCGTGTTCAATTTGCTCGAAGGCTTGTTGTTGCTCAGGACCCCATTTGAAATCATTCTTTTTCCGGATCACATGATAGAGCGGGCTTACGATTGAACTGTAATTTGGAATGTGCATTCTCCAGAACCCCACAGCACCCAAGAAAGCTTGTGTTTCTTTCTTATCAGTTGGTGGAGACATTGCTGTTATCTTATTGATTACTTCTGTAGGGATATGTCTACGTCCATCTTGCCATTTTATTCCCAAAAATTGAATTTCTGTCATGGGTTCAGCCGTGGCAGTCATGTTTCTCCTTCTTGTAGCTGGTGCAGTGCTGTGTTTTGACTTCTGGGCTGGGAATAGTTGCTTGGTGGTGAGCATGTTTTGAGGGTGTTTTTGTTCAGGGCCTTTTCTGAGCATCTGCTCCAGCCAGGTGGAGGAGGGGAGGCTGGGAGGAAGGAGAGACAGGACACCTGACCCAGGCTAGCCAATGAGGTATTCCGTACTATAGCACGTGATGCCCAGGATGCATACTGGGAGAGAGAGAGCTGGAGGGGTAGAGCTCTAGAGGAAAATGGAGGAGGGAGCATGCGGCCAGGCAGGGTGGAGTGAGTTATGGGTCGGTGGCTGGTGGGGTGTTGTATTCTTTTCGCTTGTTATTGGCTGTATCATTATTATTGTGTTATGCCTTAGCTACTAAACCGTTCTTATCTCAACCCGTGGGGGCTACATTCTTTGTATTTTCCTTCCTAACTCTCCGGGAGCTGGGGGACTTAGTTTAAACCACGACAATTTCCCATGCAGGTCCCTTGACTTTACTCCGTTTTATGGCAAAACCGGCTTTCAGCAGGATTTGGATTATTTCCCTCCCTTTCTCAAAAACTTCTTCTGCTGTATCACCCCACACAATAATGTCATCGGTGTACTGCAAGTGTTCTGGAGCTTGCCCCTCTTCCAGTGCAGTCTGGATCCGTCCGTGGCAGATGGTGGGGCTGTGTTTCCACCCCTGCGGCAGTCGGTTCCAAGTGAACTGGACACCCCTCCACGTAAAAGCGAACTGTGGCCTGCACTCTGCTGACATAGGAATTGAGAAAAATGCATTGGCAATATCAATCGTGGCATATCACTTGGCTGCCTTTGACTCTAATTCATACTGCAGCTCTAACATGTCCGGCATGGCAGCAGTTAATGGTGGTGTGACTTCATTCAGGCCACGATAGTCTACTGTTAGTCTCCACTCTCCGTTAGACTTTCGCACTGGCCATATGGGGCTATTAAAAGGTGAGCGGGTCCTGCTGATCACTCCCTGCCTCTCCAGTCTACGGATCAGATTATGGATGGGAATCAGGGAGTCTCGATTGGTGCGATATTGGCGCCGGTGCACTGTTGTGGTCGCAATTGGCACTTGTTGTTCTTCGACTTTCAGCAACCCCACAACAGAAGGATCCACTGAGAGACCAGGCAAGGTGGACAGCTGCTCAATTTCCTCAGTCTCCAAAGCAGCAATACCAAAAGCCCACCGGTACCCTTTTGGGTCTTTGAAGTACCCTCTCCTGAGGTAGTCCATGCCGAGGATGCATGGAGCCTCTGGACCAGTCACAATTGGGTGCTTCTGCCATTTCCTCCCAGTCAGGCTAATTTCAGCCTCTAGTACATTCAACTCTTGGGACCCTCCTGTCACTCCAGAAATATAGATGGATTCCACCCCTTGACAGTTCGATGGCATCAGGGTACACTGTGCACCGGTATCAACTCTAGCCTTATACTTCTGTGGGGCTGATGTGCTAGGCCATTTGATCCACACAGTCCAGTAAATACGATTGTCCCCTACCTCCACCTGGGTGGAGGCGGGGCCCCTCTAATAGTCATCGTCGTCACAATCTTGGACACCTAAGTCGTGTTGAAAGGGATTATTCTTCTTTATCACTGGAGCTGGAGTAAAATGAGCTCTTCCGCTCCATCTGGGAACCTGTTCACCAGAGACTGAAGCTGCAGCTCTCATGGGGCGATCAGTCATGGCCCTTGCTCCTCTCTTCAATTCACTCACATGTTCCTCCAAGGCTGAAGTAGGTTTTCCATCCCACTTTTTCATGTCTTCTCCATGATCCCGCAGGTAAAACCATAGGGTGGCCCGTGGTGCGTATTTTATATATTTTCTCTCTCGAGCAAAAGGACGCCTTTTGTTAATAGCTGAAACATGTGTTGGCACACGTGAGGAGCTAGATAAATCAGACAGATCGTCCCTCAACTGTTTGAGATCATGAGACAGTTTTTCCACAGCTGAGATGATGGAAGGGGTAAGATTGTCTTTGAATTCTCCGAGTTTATGAACCATTTCATCCACTATTAGTGGTACTATGTCACTCCAGGTTATCGTTGCCAATGGATGGGCATATGACGACGGTGCGTTTCGTGTAAGCTTTCGTCACATGGGTCGTGTGCATTCGACTTCATCTGGGTCTATGGGTACATTCCCATTATTCGGCTTGGTGTGGTAGATCATCTCTACGATAGCTGATTCCCTCAGGGACTGGATACCTTTGTCTATAGTAGTCCACTTGGCCGAATGACTCATAACATCATCCTTTTATGGGAACCTCTCTTTCACAGCTGCCGAAAGCCACCTCCAAAGACTGAGGGACTTTTTCTCTCTTGCAATTGCTTTGTCAATTCCCCCTTCTCTAGCAAGTGATCCCAGCTGCTTGGCTTCTGTACCTGCTAGTTCGTGACCATCGGCCCCATTATCCCAACATCGGAGCAACCAGGTGATAATGTGCTCCCCTGATTGACGGGTGAAATCTTTTCGCATATTCTGCAGTTCAGTTGAGGTCCGAGATCGAGAAGTCACCTCTTCTTCGTCGTGTGATGATGACCCCTGATCAGATACTAGACCAGGTAGTGGATGCATAGTTTCTGCATCCTGCCTCTTCCTTCTTGCCTCCTTTCTGGTTTTTCTCTTGTGTACAGGAGCAACCGATATTGGTACGAATTGGTCCTCTTGTTCAGCTGCAGTGATTATCACTGTAGTTTGAGTAGCAACTGTACTTGTTGCTGGGGTAGCTGCACTGCCTGTCGCAGTCGAGCGTTGAATAGCCGCTGTACTCGTTACTGGGGTAGCTGCACTGTCTGTCACAGCTGAAATTTGGGTAGCAACTGTACTTGCTGCTGGGGATGGTGTAGCTGCTGTACTTGGAGTTGGAACAGCTGCGCTAACTTCTGTGTTGCTCTCAGATCCGGGGACATTTTTTTCTTTTTGAAGGGGTTGGGTAGCGTCGAGCAAGTCCCTATAGGCATAGGCCAAGCCCCAGCACATAATTTGTCCATCTCTGGTATGGCCAGAATGACAACACACCTCACTTAGGTGTTTTACTAATTCTTCCGGATTCTTCACTTGTTCGGAAGTAAAATTCCAAAGTACTGGAGGGGCCCACTGACCTAGATGCTTGCCCATACTATCCCACACACCCTGCCACTCATGGCTGTCCAGCCTCTGTGAAAATCTCCTGGTCCTCCTATGTCGTCATTTAAGCCCAATACAGGACCAGACCTGACTCCGCTTAACTCTTGAAATCAGATGAAATAATTGTGAGCTAAACACACTCTGTATGCGTGTTACTATGGTGATCCCCATCACAATCAGCATACAAGTCTCAAGAGTATTAGAAGGCCATTCAAAAACTTCAAAACCCTCAAATGACGTTGTAGACCATCTGAAGAGAACACTGGGAGGATGGAAGAATGTCTCCTTCACAGGTTGACCACCCGAGAAGGAGAAAAAAGATGTGAAATTGCTAAGCACTTCTATTATATACCTCCCAAAATATAAAGTTGGTGACCATACTGGGAGCATAAACCAGATCAGTTTCATGATCAATGCTTCTATTGTATTACAAGTCATTAACATAAAGTACAATGAGACCAGAACCTTAGCCCAAACCCCATACTTGATAAACACGAACACAGCTAATATATATGAAAAGTAATTGGTAAAATCCTGAGACCGTGAGATGAAGAGAAAAAACTGTGAGAGTCAATAAAACAGCATTGTGACAAATGACTATAAATCCTGTCAGATTTGTTGTTATTTTGTGGGTTTGTGTCCCACGTTGGGCGCCAAAAAACTGTCGTGGTTTAAAGTCCACACACTCCTTTGTTTCCCTCCCCCCCCACCTTCCCACTCCCAGAGGGATGGGAAGGAGAGCCGGAGGAATACAACTCCCACGAATTGAGGTAAAATCAGTCCAGCAATCAAGGTATAACACAAAATCACCACTGCCACCACCAACAAATCAATGTTAGAGGAAATAAACAGGGAAAGAAAATACAATACCACCCGCCACCATGAGCCCAGCCCAGAAGAGAGGAGCTAACCCCCCCCCTCCTGGCCAGCTTCCAGTCCCCTCCCCGAGCAGGACGTGCTGTGGTATGGAATACCTCCCCGACTAGCCCAGACCAGGCGCCCTGTCTCTCCCTCCTCCCTGGCAGAGTGTGAGCTACTGCTGAACCCATAACAACAGATTTCACACCTACATTATTTCCATTGAGTATGAAAAGATTCATATCACATGCAAAACTGCATTTGACTTAGATTTTTTTTTTCTTTTAAATTACAATTTGAATTGCATTTCACTCATACTTCAAGGCCCAAACCCACTGGATGTCATTTTCTACTGAATACCATGCAAATATAAAATGATAAAAAAGTCCCTGCCTTAAGTTTTTCTTAACAGATCAGGCTGCAAACATTTGAAAATATAAATGATGACAGAACAAGTGAAATAATTTGCCCAGGGTCAGAAAAGGCCTTTTTAAAATTCACCCCATGGGACACCAGTATAATGCCATCCTTTTGCAGGTGCAAATATTTGATATCTTAGTAATTTTTGCTTTAAAAAAAAAATGGAAAACAATGCTTCTGGTTTTTTACTGCCCTCAGATGAACCACAGTATTCTTTGATAATAAGGATATTAACTGTCTAAAGAGCTGAGGAAAATGTCATTAAGTCCAGGGCAATTTTTTTCTTTCCCTGTGTAAACATTAATTAGCAGGTGCAGCCTGGTTCTTTTTAATGGCATCTTTCATGTTCTTTAGTATTATTGCTTTGTGCTGTAATATTATTTCTGTTTAAGATTCTGCTGTGAGCAGGAATAAGTTTTTATAGCTACACTTTTGCACTACATACATCTAATAAATGTTTACAGAGGGTCTCACAACAGGGAAAAATAACAAGAAATTTAGTCAATGAAATTACCTGGAGTTGCAATAGAAAGATCTGACTAACTGTTATTTCATTTAAAAATAACTGTATTTGATGAAAGAAAGAGCTAATATAGCTGCTGGGTTGGGTCCAAATTCAGCCTTTCACTGAAGTCTTTGCAGTGATTTCTCTGTGGTTATTTCATACCTGTTTTGTGGACCTACATTATAGGAAAATCGTTTTGCAGAAGCTGTAAGAAATTATATATAGATTTGCTGTACCATTAGTTACTAAGATTTCAGAAGATTCAGCTTCTGCAACAAGATGCTGTAAAGTAGAACTGTCAAAACAGCAGCCACCTTTTTTCTTACACTAATAAGAAAAATGTGCTATTTTAAAGTCTATAATTTCCACCAGCTGAAAGGTCATTCCACTCACTGAACAGATTTCAAATTAAATTTACCACTGATAATTCCTTTATAACACTCCCATATGCTGTATCATTTATTTCAAGGTAAATGTAAAATGTTTGATAAATTACTCTTTAAAAATCACCCTTAGAAATATTCTAGAAGAATTATCTTTTCAAAAAATAGCATGCAGGGAGTGAACAGTGATAAGTGTCTATTTGTCATTGTAAACATCTTACGGATGTTTATAAATTAATATTGGAATAAAGTCATTCCATGTAGGCCACAGGTATTTCCTTGCTATCTACATGACTGTATCCTCGATAACTAGAAGTCAACACAGACTGTTTATATGGTAATGAATGTTATAAATAAGACTGAGCAGGGTAAGAGTATATTCCTATGTGTCATAGTTTAACCTCAGGAGGCAAATAAGCACCACACAGCTGCTCACTCACTCCACCTCCACCCTGCAGCAGGCTGGGTGAGAGAACTGGTAAAGTAAAAGTGAGAAAACTCATAGCTGAGATAAAGACAGTTTAATGGAACAGAAAGGGAAGGAAATTATAACACTGATAATAATAAGAATAATAGAGTATACAAAACAAATGATGCACAATGCAGTTTCTGACTGATTCCCAGCCAGTTACCTGGCCACCTTAATCCCAGTTCATATATTGAGTGTGATGTCATAGGATACGGAATATTGCTTTTGCTGCCTTGGGTAAACTGTCCTGGCTGTGTCACCTCCCAGCTTCTTATGCCCCTCTAGCCTTCTTGCTGGCTGGGTATAAACTGAAAAGTACATCACTTACTATACTAACACTGCTTAATAATAACTAAAAACAGTCATGTGTTATCAACACTATTCTCATCCAAAATCCAAAGCCCAGCAGTGTACCAGCTGCTAGGAAGGAAACTCACTCTATCCCAGCCGAAACACACTATGAAATCTCGTCATATGTTTTGGAACCAGAGAAACAGTTATATTCTAACTTGCCATTTTCAGGTGACCTTCAGGAGATCAAGTACATAATTATGTAATTGCAGTGAATTAAGGAGAATTTACTGTCAACAATAGAGGGTGAGTATCACTGATTTCAAGTAGTGGGATAAAACATGACTGTTTTGTTAACTTCAGTAACTGTTAATGGCTGGTTGAAAATATTTTCACTTAAAGGATATTCTAAATACCTTTACAGAAAAGTGCTAGTTTCAACAGTGTAAATATTTTTCTGAAAAATTGTTTACTTTTTGAAAGAAATGTCATTTCATAAAAACCAATAATTTCCTAAAACACTATTACAAAAACACTGTTACAATACTATATGTAATTCCTCTCATCTCTATGCAGAGACTCCAGTGAGACATGATTTACATCCTATGGTTTATCTCAATAGCTAGAAATTCCTGTGTTGCACTGCACTAAAAAAAAGAGATATACATTATGTATGTGTTCTTCCAACAAAGGAGCCCTAGAAACCACAAAACTGTGGGGCAATACAATGTCTGAATTATGAACATTTTCTAATATTACTACTGATTTTTGGCTAAAATTACTTTCTATCTTCACAAAAAAAGTGTATATGGAGGAGTGTGGGGCAACAGCATACTCTGACTACCAAAGGACATAAGCAGGTCTGCATCACAATGGTGATATATAAGAGTTAGAGATGTGCATAATTAAAGATATTGTTTCAAGAAAATACACTAATAGTAGGAAAGACTTTCATAAACTATCCAGAATAAACACTATATTTTGTAGTCTACACGGTACCAGTTACTCTATCAGTGACATCATGAAATAATCAATGATGTAGAATGTATTTCAAAGAGGAGGGAGGAATACAGACAGAAAACCCCCTTTCCCTCAGCTGATGTCACATGTTGACTAAATTTCAATCCAATGAGAGATAATCATCAGCTGCAACAAGTTTTTCAGATGTTGCTGTCTCTCATTACCTATGAGACAATCATTGCATGCCAAACTCTTCAAAAGCTAAATTCCTTTAACTGGCCTCGTCTCAATAACAGCAATATTTACACAGCAAGAATCAGTTTACCAGACCCTTTCATAAAAGACATATCTAAGCAATTTTCTTCAACATTTTATATTAGAATCCACTGTTATTTTATGTGATAAATAAGTTATATATTTATCTGGCTTTGAAGCAGTTCAGACTAGGCTCAAAATCCTTTTATTTGCATTCCCTGTAGAATAATCTGCACTTAACAGGCATATTAAAAAAAAAAAAGTCATAGAGCAGTACCAAAAAAAAAATCCCAAACCTACCGCAGAAGAAAAATCCATGTAAACAAGTCTTTCATAGGAAGAAACATATAACCCTACTACAGAACACAACATTCCTAGCTGTTACTTCTCACCTATTGCCCACCAAATGAAAGCTTTCAGTATTATTTAACAGGCCAAAATGACACAGGAAAGAAACAGGTTTTTAAACAGCATCCTCCAAAAATATACTTAAAACAGATAACTGAATGTGATTTAAACTTTCCACCAGGAAAACCATGACTTTAAAAAAAGCAAAACTAACTTTATTCTATACCCTAATTATAAGAGAACATAGTAATACAATACCTCCTTTAATTAACTACAAAACTTTTCATCACAAGATACTGTTTCTCTTCTGTGGCACAACATACAAGTGAGTAGGACCACTATTAAAACATTTGGTCCCCAGAAATCTTTCTCCATCTTGGGTATATATGCTTCATTCCACACTGGACTCAATACTTGTCCCTATTCCCTCTGACAGACTTAAATGTTTGTTCTTCCCCCACTGTGACCAACAGTAGCAAATATTTTACTTCTCGTTCCTTTTTATTGGAAAAAGAAACTAATCTTCTTTCCTGTTAAAAAGCAGAAGCATGAGTTGCTTCCCCTTTTTTTCCCAGCAAATACAAATTGCAAACCACAAAACCTAAAATCTACTTATACTTTGCATATGAATTCTGCCTGCAACCCATAAAAACTGGCTGTGAAGTCAAAGAGGATTTTACAGGATCAGAACCTGAGGCACAAATAATTTTTTGTCAAATGTGTCGTGCATCTGTGTAACCTTATTTATTCTTCTTTTGCATTAGTCTTGCAAATGATTTCTAATGGGCTATAAAATGAAATTTGTTAACATGTAGATATTAATTTGCTTAGTGATTAGGACACAGTGGCAGATATCTAATGCTCATATCTAAAGTGCAAAATGTACATATCATTAAAAATTATTTAATGAAGGAATATGTCAAAATGAGGACTTACTGAATGAGAGTGAAAGAATGGGCTGTATCTACACAACAACTACCACCAAGAATGGTGGGAATTTCAGATCACTACTCTGCCTTAACTCAGTCTCTCCTTCCCCAATTACCATCACTACATTTTCTGTGTAAGCTAATACACCAATTACTATTTCACCTATCATTCTTTCTCTAGTAATATTCATATACAGTGTAATGCTCTGTCATGTTTTTTTGTACTGCATCTGTACATTTGATTGTTATTGCAAATAATGGAAAAATAATCAAATGCTGTTCGGCTGTACATGCAGTTTTCTGCATACCTGCATCATTGAGACCTGTTTATAGCATTCTCATTTGCTGAATTAAAGTAAAGCATACAAACTAATAGAATAGCTTATGGTAATATATTCTTTAAGTAACAATAAGCCAAACTGATAATAATCTATCTCTCGCTGAAAAGTTTGGCTTTGCCTTTTTTTACAAACTTGTAAAACATGTTTACATTAAGAAAATGCGAACAAACAATGCTACTAATACTGTCCATTTTCATACTCTTAACTTTTAAATCTAGTATTTTAGATTGTAACCATTACATTTTCAAAAGAGAAGATAGGCTCAAGTAGAATATTAAAAACAAATATTACTAACTTGCTGGCATTTATAAGCATTTCAGTGATCATTTGTCATTTCAGTTCATTTCTCCAAGAAGTCTTTTAGTGTTCACAAGTTCCAAATGACCTTTCTAGGTATTTCTTCCTATGCAGCTGTCTTTTAACAACAGACAATTTACAAAATGGCAGAACAGACACTTCTCTTTCCTTTTCTATAATATGATAAGAAAATACTTTTCAATTAAAGACAGAATGCTGACCTGAACATTTTGCTGTATTTAAAAAGCTGTAGCAGTAAAGACATAATAAATAAAAAGCTTATTATGGTATAAAACTTTTTTGAACAATTTCTATTTGTTTGAAGAATAGCTAACTTGGCTATCACTATGAACAGCTGTTTTGAAGTAATGATTTGCAGAAGGCAGACAGGTTATTTAGCAAAAAAATACACCTGAAATTGAAAACACATCATTACTGGAATCCAGTCACAGCAACTAGATGTGTAGCTTCTCACACGTATACAACAATAAGAGCTGTACTCTATGAAACCATTATTAAAATAAGGACACAATGCAAACCAGTGCCTCAGTGTAGGCATGAATAAAAAATATGGGAGATAAATATACAAGTTACAATTTAAATACCTTCAATGCAAGCAATTAACTTTTTGTATGACAAAAAGGCATACAAAATTGCTTCTGACAAACATCTCCAATGCCATCTGCTTTAAGTACATATGCTAGAATAAATTGTTAAGCACATAGTTTAACTACTTGGTATTAGTGAAATCCCATTCTCGACCCTATATCTATCTTCCTTTCAATATGTTACTGACACAAAGAAAGAAAAGCAGTGATCTATCCTGGGTAAAAGCATGCCTTGGTCATACTGACTGAAGTCTGCTAGGGTAAAGAGATGTAATTTTATTGAGATAAATGGAGCTGAACCAATTTTCAGCTTCACTGAAGTTTATGAAGCTGAGGAAAGAATGTATCCCTTGTTTTGTAAAAGGATAGAAGAATTTACTAAAAAGGCAGGAGAATTTAGTAAAAAGGCTTCATGTGAAATTTCACTGTATCCGGACCTCAGAGATGCAGCAGAATCATTTATTTCCTGAGTATTCTGTAAAGAGCTGGCAATGTAAGACTAAGCACAGCATTACTTTGACTTACAAATGTTGCTTGGTTGGTCTCTGTTGATTTTGATTTAGAAGAGCTAGGCTATAGATTTAAATTCTTTGCAGGAGTTCTTTGGGATTCTGAAATAAACCTATCAGTACTACAAGTTGAAAAGAGCATCCTTGTGGAACATTAAGAGGTTCCTAAACTAACTGATTAACTTTCAGACAAAATTAATTGCCTTGTTGCCTTGCATTCTTTTAAAGAGATATCATTAGCCCAATACTTGTTTTCATGACTAGTGTAAAACACTCTTAGTCAAAGCATATGTATAGTGTTAGAAAAAGGCAAAGCATATATGCTACACACACAGGTAATTCAAATTATTCACTGAACAAATAATGGAACTTTAAGGTATTATCAGAGCTCTCATTTCTCTGCCAGAGTAGTAGGTCAGTATAAATCTTGTTTATGTTGGAATAGTTATGAAAGTAAAACTGATTTGAAATATAAAAATGGACTTGGCTTCTTTGAATAATGAAAAATGCTTTATATGTATTCAGAAGTCTTTGGTCAAGCTACACTCTCAAGTAGTTTATTCTGTGTTTGTCCCTTCCCTCTCATTGTCTTTTCTGTCCCACTTCCTGCAATCAGAATTCTAAACTAAAAGAAAAATAAAAAGTTATTTCAAAATAATAATGCAATCACCAATAGAAAATAACACTGACTATGTCACAAACACATTGATACTGAGGAAGGTGGCTCTCTACTAGTAGTAGGAAGGGTGATGGCAGAATACAAAGCTACTCTGTTACTCCATCCAGGAGCCACTAAATCTGTGCATTACATGTTGCAGCAGAAATACAAAGGAAATGAGAAAAAGGAAAATAGAATATGCATGATCTCCCACACAACTATGCAATATAGAAAGCCAGCAAAGGTTATCCAGCCCTTTTTGGAACAGACAAAAAATTCAGCTGTGACTAGAACCTGCAGTTTGTTTCTGTCACCGTGTGCTCTGTCACTGGTTTGGGCTACACTGGCCAGCCCCATGCTCAGAACACTTACAATAGAGTTACCTATGAGAATAGTGGGAGCATATAGTGACAGTCACACTGAAACCAGTAGGATTGCAGAGTTATGCACGTGTGCACAAGGGATGTAAATATGCACATATGCAAATTAAGCATTTTTTTTATCAAATGTTGTGGGGTTTGATGTCTTCTTCAGGTAGGAAGAGAAAGTTTCAAGCCCTTGCCCTTGCTCATTTCCTTGTAAAACGAGAGGCATTGAGAGATTATGAACATTTCTAACAGCTCCCTAGAGAGCACATGCTAAAGATTAGTGACATCTTCTTTTGTACTCAATTATAAGGTTTAGTTAGGAGAGATTTTGAATGAGCTTTTTAAGAACTTAAGACCAAAGTTTTAGGGGGCAGTTCTGGGAAGTACAGATACAGCTGTAAGTCTGTGCTACTCCTACTTAGTCTGAATTTAGAACTACATGGTTAATAGAATAGTACATTCCTTTACAAAGGAATTATTCTTTTTTAAATGGAATTCTTTTAACTTTAAATTATGAGACACATAACAAGATCTCCTATCTGAAAAATACGGTTTCAGGATAATATACTTAACTCAAATTTAAAAAAGGACAGATAATTCCCCTTCCCGTATGAAAACAAAATTTAAATAGCAACATCGTAGTTACTCAAACTGAGTACCTGAGGCATGTTACGATGCTTGCAAACAGCGTAATTTTATATTTTTTTTTTACAAATTTGTGACTCTAATAGCATCAGCTTTCTGTCAACTACAGTAATTAGGGAATTTGTCAATGTTCATCCTATTATTCTTGATAACAAAATTAAATGTTGACCAAACTTTAATGTTCTATTTTCACCTGCAGAACAGTATATAAAGGTGAGGACCATACTACTAAAAGCCTCATAATGCTTAATAAATGGATCTCATCAACCAAAATTATCTACCTAAATACCTGAATACAGATTAACAACGGTTCAGGGAGATACATATGGCAATCTTAAGGTAACCTGAAGGTTTGCTATTAATCTTTAAGTTACAGGATAGCTAGAAATGACATAGAACACCTAGAAGCAAATCCTCCAAGAATTCAGAGGCTATTCATGACTTTAAATGAGACCACATACAGCATCAAAATGCCTGGTAAGGGACCATAAATGTAGGACAAACAACACAACATTCTTTGGGATTATGTTGTATGCCTTGTTACTTTTTTAATGCTAAGTGAAAACAGAAGAAAGAGATCACAATATTCCATCATGTTCCACATATGAGGTATTCTGAAAAATCATATTCTGAGATGGCTTCAGCTGCCCTCTTTCAGGGTGATCCATACCCTGAAAGCTATTTCCAACTCCACTGAAAGAGCAAGGACCATTCCAGGTAAAGAAGGTGAAAGTCATAACATCTGATCCTTCGTGCTCTAACATGGTTATTTGCTGAGTGCCATACCTGTCACTGAAATCCTATATTAAGCAGATTAATGAATTCTACCGTATCTGCATTATAAATGCAGACTGTACATACATGCAAACATACATTTTTAGTTGTGTAAATATTATTTATAATGGAAAATACAAAAATAGGAGCCACATGAAAATTCTGGCTTTCTCTGATTAGGAATTTAGCTAACCTGAAGCTGTGTTATGGAAATGCAGCTTGAAAGAATGTTGTGTATATCTGAGGCTAGGATCCTTTACTAAGATCATTTTCAAGTATATTTGGTTCTGGATAAATGAGCTACATAGAGCTCTAATTTAGTCTTTATGTGTACGCTGAATACACTACTTTAGTTACTACTCGCATTATTTTCAGCTAATTCAATAGCTTAGAAACCATCTTTCCTCTTTTAATGTATTCTAAAATATGTTTAAGGATCTTAAAATACAAATCAAATCTCTTCAGAGTGCAATAAAAGCACAATAAACAGTTCTAACATATAACTAAATACAATAACCACATATTTAAAGGTGAAAGATGAACTTCTATATCACTTGCAAAACTCAGCTATGTCCAATATTTCAGAACAACAAAAAAATCTGCAGTCTGAATTCAACCCATTCACACAAAATTTCCACTTCTCCGTTTCCAAAATATACAAAACTAAAAAAGAATGAGACAAAAACTTTAGAATAACAAGAAATTACTTCTTATTCTTCTCAGCCTGCTACTATAACTATGTATACTCATGAATTTATTCATCATCATTTGGAAATACAGAGAGATATTCAGTAGATGGACTGTGCTTGTCTAAGACACATCTAATTCTTAGACTAGATAAAAGCTTTGTAAACATCTCAGACCCCACAAACAATAGTCATAATTTAACTTTTTTTATCACACAGTCCTCATACAAAATTTCTTCAGCAGAGCATGAAACCACAAAGTTTATCCAGAAAAATAGCCCCAACTTTATGTCCACTTGATTGGGATGTTAAAATATCATACTGTATCTCTAATGACTATTAATAAACACATCAAGATACTTTCACTTAGATAACATGTTCTAATGACAGGCATAATGTGAGAAATTCTGCTGTTGGGTGGAACACCGGCTATTTCCCTGGTGGCTTTTCTGCATAACAACATAAAAGCATTCTATGAAAGGCATCCTCCTTTGAATTTCTACAAAGGATATATAAATAAAATTAGACAAAGAATATATCAATAAAGGAGAGAGACAAAGGATATATAAATAAAATTAGTGCATTTAAAAGAAAATTATTATTTTCTTTGTACAAAGTATGGGCAAATGACAGAACTTAGAGAGTAGAAAGATAATTTTACTCTCCAAAACCTTTTTTTTTAACTTTGATATTTTCAGAGTTAAACATTGAAAAAACTAAAAGTTAGACACTATGCACTACTTAAAGTTGTAATGAATTTGCATAAACAGCAGCAGAATTCCAAGTGAGCAACCTCCTACAAATACAGTTACTTTAAGAAGATTACTGCAGATTACAGGGTAGTTGAATACTTACAAAGACTTGAGGCCCTGATTCAGACATGCCTAAGCACAAACTGCCCTCTTACAAAATGTTATATTTAATGTTATATATATTAATGTTATATTTAGATAACCTGCACAGTAAAGTTAGACAATGCCTTTAACCACCTCAATCAGCTTTAACATGAAGTGCAATAACTGCTCTAAAATAGACAATACTTGCAGAGATTTTAGAAATCTTTGCCAGGAATAGGTTCCTTATAACAGATATTTTTTTCCCCAGGTGTTTCCATAAGTAGTTATGACTCTCAGTCCAACCAAAAGAATTAAGAAAAAGAATTTTTAATCAGGTCTTGTAACTTTTATAGCAAAAATTATTGAGAAACAAGTACTTAATTTCTGAAAATGATGTGGAAATACTAAATCTATAGAAAAAGAAATAATAACTTACCTACTGCAACACTGTTTAGAAAGCATATTAATTGTATTTAACTGTCCTTACTTAGATGTACTTTCAGAAGCAGCTATTTCCAGCAGTGTGAGAATTATTCAAAAGCCATGACGTGCTCTCCGGTACTGGTGATTGGCTGGAAAAGAACCAATTTGGAAAGCAGTAAGCTAAAAGAAAACCCTTTAAGAAAATACAAAATGTAATTGAAAAAATAAGTCTTTTTGAATAGGAAAAGTTGCTTTATTTTGCCTTAGTATGACTGGTTTACTGCTACATGTATACATTCCTACCTGTGTTTCATCCACATATGAAGGCCATGATCACAAGACACTTCGGTAAGATAGAAATGCTTTTGCTAGAAATATTATTCTTCTATCTGCCATTCTTCCTCCATGTAACCATAGATTATAACCTTCCCTCTTGTCGATACACTATTACAAATCTCTAAACAAACTGATAAATACAATTTATTCTCTTTCTCTGGTTCTCTTGGGCTGATATGCAACAACAGGAAGATTTATAAGCTTATTAAAGAAAGACAAGCCTTGGTGTTAAGGGTTCAGTATGTTCTAGAAAAAAAAGACACCAACTTCAAGCACATTTAGTAAGTAGGTGCATGACTTGTCATGTCTGTACATTCGAGCAAATGTAAAAAGAAATTTCTAATCATTTTTCTGAGCAACACATAGCTCCAGAGTCCTCAGTTACATGTTGGGTAACAGATCAGAACTCTTTCCATTAGTGGAGCAAAGGACTTTGCATTCATCACTGAGCAACACCAATAAATTATCACATGTAGCAAAGTGTCCCTGCCACACCTAGGTGATTAAAGTAGTTATCCAAATATCACTTCTACCTGCAGGAAACCATATAAACTAATAATGATATCCCAAATTAGAAACACACCAATGACTCTCCCATTTTTTATGTGCACTGAATTCTAAGAAACATCACAGTATAATAATTATCATTTCATATATTATGTTTCTGATGACAATGAAATACCAGAAATGACAATTCTGTTTTCAGGAAAGGACACCTCCAGTACAATAGCAGGGATAAAATAAAATGAGGGGGGAAAGCTGACCTTTTGAAGTGCGGTCACAACTCTTCCTAGCTTTCCCATGTAACAAAGGATGCAAACACAAAACTTATGCCTTTGTGTTCTTTTATTACTTAGGACACCAAGTATTTTGTCAGTAGATACTCAGTGAGAAAAAGCTGCCACCGGAGGAAATAGGGTTTAATTTATCTTTCAGCTATATAAATATCATCAAAACATGCATTTCTGCTAAACTTCAGAATGTTGTGTGAAGACAGACAGCTTACAATTTTGTTTTAAGGTTGTAAGTTCAGGATGTCCAACTACTTCAAACACAGACAAAATGTGTAGAAATGAAAGCAAAGTTCAGTTTTCTAGAAAAAATGATTTAGCAAACAATCACTGCTGATCCAAATACAGTTGTTTGTACTATAATGGCAATACAGTAAGAAATGTTATTCTATTATGTATCACTAAAGCTGACTGAATTAATATCTGAAAATCTTTTTTTGAAATCATGTTAATAAAGGATTACTGTAGCATTGATTTAGCATAATATTTTATTTATGACCTTATAAGCTATAATAATAAAATCCTTACTCAGATAAGGCATTTCTGTTTAAAGGAAAGTACTACTATAAAAACTTACAGTAATTGTTAAATCAGAAACCCATCCCTGAAACCAAAGCCATCATCAGTGTGTGAACTAGTCGATAGTCATAATGATTTTAGGAATAAAATGTTTCCAACACTAACGTCAATATCACCATTTCATTAAATCATTTATCAGAAAAAAAAGACATATTATTTCATTGCTTAAGTTTCTCACATTGGAGAATTTATTACCTTAATTAAAAAAAAATAAAACCAAACATGTTCCATGTTCTTTCAAGACTATGGGAAAACTGTTTCTTTACAAAGGTGCAGACATACTTTCACATTCATGGGTACATCAAAATCAACTTAAGAATTGTTGATTCTGTGTGTTTGAAAAAACCCATAGATTATTGGACTAATTTTTCAGTTTCTTACAACTCGACTGCTGCCATTAGTCTGATTTCAAAAAGTCCCTCAAGCAAGGAGTCCAATTTAAAAAGTTGCCATCTTGAAAGTAAAAGAAAGTAATGCCTCAAGGGAGTGCTTGCAGTGCCTCTTTTTTAGACACCAATTAGACAAGCTGTCTGCATATTTTCAGGCAAAAATACAACAGTGAAAGCAATACTTTTACAGAGGTATATCTGAGATAATGAAAAAGCAGTAGGAATAGACCCTACACTTATAAAAACAAAAAACAAGTTGCTACTCACACTCAAGTTGCTACCCACACTAAACATACTATTAAAAACAAAACAGCAGAAAAATGCTAAAGAACTATAGGCTTCAAGCCCCAAACACAACTGCCACTCAGTTTCAAAGGTCTAGACGTCCTCGCACCACTGGTTTTATTTTACATAGTCCTATCAATCATAAACTGATTTTGGGAAGATAAAACTGGCAGACAGAGTTTCAAGAGCAGTGACAGATGTGATCCACTGAAATGTTAGTTAAAAACCAGTAAAACAAAAGAGCAATACAAGTAAAATATCAATATACTTTTTTTTTAAGAGGAGAAAATAGAAAAAAAATCTGAAACCTTAAAAATGTGAAATGCAATAAGCTTGTACTTTACTGCTATCTGGAAACAAAATTTAGAAGTAGGGAACACTGTCAGTTCCATGAAATTAAGCTGTAGATGGTACAGCTGTAGATCCAAGCAGTACTCTTTTCTCCTTGAAACGTTAGGAAGGACATGAAAATCTTTTCACTATGTGCCTATAAATTCAATCTGATTTCCAAGCCATATAGTATACTATTAAAAACATCTAATGGACTGAGCTTAAACAAAAAAAAAAAAAAATACCACTCTGGAAATACAGTGACATACAACTAAGGAAGTAATTAAACCTCAACATTATTTATCAAGTCTTGAATCACTTCTTCCACTGTTGGATTCCTTACAGAATAACTCAGTCTAACAGCTCATCACAGTATTTCACAGATTGGCTTCTTCCCACACAGAGAATACTGCTCCAAACTGGTTTACTAGCAAAAGTTAGCATGAGATTTTGCATTCATTTCCATGTGTCTGGGACACTTAGTGTAACTGATGTCACACTGAAGAATTTTATTTTTGAAGAGAAGTTGCTTTCTGTAATACTACCCAAAATATCATTGCCACTGATTTATGCTTATTCTTCATTTGATAGTGAATAACAATACCCTGGGATAACTACAGATGAGCTCGGGGTAAAAAGTAAGCAGATGAAAGCAATTCAGTAACTGGGTATTTCATTAAGTTTCTTGACACCTGAAGATAAGATATTGTGGCACAACCGATCTAAACTATGAGTCTTTATATTAAATAATATACAACCAGATTTCTTTTTCAAACACAAGCTAAATTTAAGAACAGATTTTGAAGCACAAAATTCTGCAACATCAGTTCAACCAGTTCATGGACTCAACCAATTCATGATTCAACCAATCAGTTCATGGACTGCTCATTCAAACCACTATAATGAAGTTCAACAGTTTAAGCAGTCTCTCTGTAGTATACTGTATCACATTCAAGCATTTAACATAAGTAGATAAAAGCCAATGTACAGACGATTAACTTCTTTTTTGGAGGGCCTTAAGGTTCCAGAATCCATTCAGATTTTTGAAAAGCCAAGATCTATTTGTCCCAGCTAATTATCTAAGAGAGTGTGAGTCACCTGAAAAAAAACATCACTTTGATTCCTAAGCTATTTGCATGTTTTTAAAACTGCTACTGCTTATCCATCGTGCAGCACTACTGATGATACTAATGTACATGATAGTCGCGTTGGCATATTCTAGAGATACAGTAATACAAGAGAGGATTATTTTCTCATATCTATATATCATAATTTATAAATGTGTATACATATAGAGCGATAAAAACTACATGACACTTAACATAAAGTCTCCTATCTGTACCTTATCAATTTACAAATGAAGAAAAATCCCTAACACTTGATAATATTAGAGTACTGGAATGCATATATAGTCAGTCTTGTCCCTGAACATCCCCAAAGAATTGATAATCAAGTGATGCCTATTTTCATAAACTGTAAGATCTCAAAACTGAATTTTGAGCATCGTCATTTTAATCACATTTCCATATATATAGTGGTTTTGGCTGGGGCAAAGTTATTTTTCTGATAGTAGCTCACATGGTGCTATGTGGATTTATGACCAAAACAGCACTGAGCAGTGCTTACACAGTTAATACCTTTTCTGCTTCTCACAGCACCCCACCAGCAAGTAGACTCTGGATGCACAAGATGATGGGAGGGGAGAAGACAACTGGGACAGCTGACCCCAGCTGACCAGAGGGATGTTCCATACCATATGGCATCATGCTTACCAATAAAAGGAGGAAGGCGAGAGATGTCCAGAGTTAAGGCATTTGTGTTCCCAAATAACCATTACACATAACAAAGCCCTGCTTTCCTGGAAATAGCTACAGATCTGCCTGATGATGGAAAATAGTGAATGACTTATTTATTTTGCTTTGCTTGTGTGAACAGCTTTTATTTTATCTATTGGAATGACTTTATCTTAACCCATCTGTTTTCTGTCTTAGCTTTCCATTTCTCTTTTTCATCCCACTGAGAAGGAGTGAGCGAACAGCTATGTGGGGCTTGGATTCCTATCAGAGTTAAACCACAGCAAAAAGTCACATTTCAGGAGCATCCTTCAGAATAGCTGAAAACATTTGTGTTATTCAGTAGGTATATAAAAGAACCATCAATTTTACTCGCTTTTCACAAGAAAACAAAGGTCGTCTTATACAAAAGCAATTTTCTTTTTTCACTCCAGTTTTCTTGCCAAAAGAATTAATCTTTATGAAAGTTTGCGGGATGTCTTGGTTTTGCTGATACAGCTTAGAAACTGTTTATCAACATTATCTATTGCTTGTGAGTCAACATGCTATCAGTGGTTTTCATTAGCTACAGGATAAAGATCTTTGCAAGATACCTGGATTTCTTATTTTTGATTCATACAGATTTTAAGCTAGTGCTCTTGTGCAAGACCTTTCTGTTCTATAGGTAAACAAAAGTTTGGCATGTTGAGTATCTCTGATTTATTTTAGAGATGTAAGGAACACCAAACAATTCAGTTTCCTTGTGTCAAGCTTGTACTAAACAGAGCATTACCTACTACTACTACTTACTCGTTATAAAAACTACATGGAATAGAATTCTCAATGATTACTCATTATCCAGAGTAAAAATTACAAGACAATCTCAGATGGCATTAATTGGCTTACAAGAGAAATTTGTCAAAAACAGAAAATGAGAGGAAGTTCTAAAATTAGGAAAAAAATTAATATATTCAAACTGTTTACAACCACCTCCCCTGTAACACAACTCTTCTGCTTCTTTACTCTCTGCTTTTGTACATAAGTAGTGTAACAAAAAGTTGAAGCAAATCGGTGATTTGGAACAGCAGCCTATGATTTTAAAAATTTCCCAGGAACTGCCTTACTTTACAGGACTCAGCACATCTTCATTTCAAGAACTTGCAATGAAATACAGGTGAAAAATACATCTTGCTAAGCAATGCACAGCCTTCTTTTTCCAAGTTACACTTAAAATGATGCATCTTACACAGTAGTTGCTCCTTATTCATCCACCTTATGATTTTACTCTTGTAACCAGAATATTTCCAATAGCTGTATTTGAGACAGCTTTCTGTTTGAATGACCTTTCTCACATATTTTACATCAACCAGGCCTACAAAACAGTGAGCCTGGTGACTGCCTAAGTGCAGTGGTGGTTCAGAAAACATAGTAACTCTACTGCACACTGTGATTTTCAATTAGTGCCTGTGGGAGATACTGTTACACCAAATACAACTACAGTTATATTTATCTATACACTAGACATCGTGATTCCAAACAAGACGAGAGATTTGTGGAGGAAAAGAACCTTCCCTCACCTTTTGTGAACCCCTAGTAGTTTTTATTATTTACTGTAAGGTGATGATCTCTTATGGCTTCTGAACTTTCACCAGGAAAAACTGTGAATGTCGAGCTGTTGGGTAAACAATTCTAGCTCATTCAGAATACATGTGTCCCTGCTAAACAAACAGATGTATAAATATAGGAAAGTATTTTAGCTTGGTCTGCAAGTCTATCTGGCCTTCACAAGGGATTTCAGAGAAACAGAACATTCTTTTACAAACAGATCAAAGCCTTATATCTCACAGAGACTTTGAGGGTATTCCCCATTTGTTACCCTTTTGAAAGGTCAGAAAGTTTTAGCTTAAAACAACTCGAGTCCTCAGGCAGCAATTAAAGCAATGGTTAGTAGATGGGGAAATACTATGCTACAGCTACCATAGATCAGAGACAGTCACAAGGCCACAAAAAAGACTTTTGCCTAAGGCTGTGCCTAAACTCACAGTCCACAAGATGGTTTTTGGAATAATGGTCCTTGAAGGAATAGAGAACTGAAACTGGAAGTTAACTATGGCTGGGAAATGTTTCACAAGTTCATATTTTTAGTTTGTACTGAAAAAGCTGTAACCACAAAGAATGATTAACATGGAAAGAATTATCTTCTGTCCTTGAAATCCAGTTTAGGTAGGCTAAACTGGTTGCAAATGTCAACAACATGCAATATCAGACTTAACTTTTAAAATCAAAGTTTTGATCCATTTAATTTAAATTTTAAATTAATTAATTTTAAAGTAAATGTTCTTGAAAATGATACCAAGGAATTTAAAAAATAATAAAAATTCTCTCTATGGGTTCTCTTCAAAGAGGAAATATTACTCCAGCAGTTAGGAAACTGTAAAAAGAGTAGAAATGCATCAAATGTGTCCTGCTGGTTTTTTTACTTATGACAGCACTTAGTCTTCATCATCTGAAGTGTGACATTTGATAGTGGTTGTCAGATTTGGGGGTTGCTTTGAGTTTTATGTTTTGGTTTAAATATTGCCTGTTTCTTTAGAGCCCTGGATATGAGCCTCAAACAGCTTTAAGAAATGCAGTATGTTTTGTGTGAGTGATAAAGTTTGGCGGGGGTTTATTCGTCTGCCATTCTTACATGCATATCCAGTGTTTCTGAAACACAGTTGAAATTACTGTTTTGCTCAGTTGAACAGAAAGACTTTCTACTTTTCTTCAAAGTTATAGTGATCAGCTGTTAAATAAGAAAAGTCATTATCAAATCTCTAGTTATTTTTATAATTAATCTAGATACCACGTAGAAAAATCTGAAGTATTACTTCATTCAGCCCATGTTCTTCATGTCTAGATGGTTTAGTATTTCAGGGCTCCACAGTCTTTGCTGTTCCTAAATTCAGGAATTTGAGAGCTGACATTCATACTAGTTGCATGCCAGCTCCTAAGGTTCTATTCTATCTTCCTGTCAAGTCTATTTGTTCTCCTTCTGAGGCATTTCTTGTGCTATTTAGAGTTCAATAACTAAACAAATTAAATATAGTCTAACCCTTACCTTAAAAAGGAAACTCCTGCACTATTATGGCAAGTAGAGTCATTTTTCAAGAAGTCAGCTTTTGACAATGCTTATGCACTAACCTTCTGATCTTTATTGTACAAAGTTAATGACAAAATTCCCATAGGCTTCAGTTCAGAGTACCTATTTCCTTACAGTTGAGAAATACAGTAATTTTGATTTTTAACAGACTTACAGTAATGATGTTAAAAATTAAGATAGTTATATGCAATCTGCATCCTAATTTGTTCTGCACACACACTAAATTTCAAGCTGTGAAATTTCTTTCAATGTTTACATCCTTTAATATAACGTAAAATCATCAAATATTCATCATTTTAAATATTAGAACCTAGCTGCATTGGATTAATTATAACTGCATAAACATTTCTAGAAAACATGGTTGTTTAATTACCATTGAAAATGTGATCATTACTTAATTATTATTGTGCAAAGATATTGCAGCAGATTACAAATAAAATTACAGATGCTGATTTAAGCAGAGAAGTTTGCTATCTTCATTTTTCATCACTGCCATCAAGATAAAGAGAAAATCTGGTAAGACATCAGGGATTCAAACTTACAGCTAACCCAGGTGTTACTCATTAGGGTAACTGAGATGAAAACTGTTATATAAACTAACAAAATCTCTAGTAAGAATAAAAGTCTCCATTCTACTAATATATGTTTGGGTTTAGGCTTTCCAAGGATAAACACAAAAAAAAAAATATAAACTGTACGAGTAGTGCAATAATTCATATATTTACATTTAACTATTTGTGATACAGGAAAGCGAGAGTATAGTGCAATTTTAGTCAGAGGAATGATCCAATTTATTAGCAACTTTTTTAATATCAAGTAACTATAGCAGAAAAAACACTTTATTCTTATCTATTTTTCTATAATTATGTTGCCAAATATGCTATGTATAAAAAGAGTATTTCCTATAATAGCACATCAAACAAATTTTTCCCTCCTATGAATTCTCATCATCATAAGAGGCTGTTTTCCAAAGTAATGCTGTTTCTTGATAATAGCAAAAGGAACTGATTATCAGTACTGAAATTCAGACCTAACAACCTCACCAGTTTTTAGACTGTTAGCTTTGTTACCAAATAAATTAATTGTTCTTCAGAACTGTGACATAAAATGTCTTCCTTTAGAAGAAATTCCTGCTGATTAATTTCTGCACATGCAAATGCATTTATGTTATAAATATAGCTCCTCACTAATCTCTATTACTAGTTTAGTCAAGGATGTTAATTTATGAGAAGCTAGAAACAACCATAAAGTTTTAATAAGTACTCTTTGAGTCCACACGTCCATCAAGCTAAGGCTGTCACAACTGCATTTACTGTTTGTTTACATCACTTTTGTGAAACATCACATTCAATAAACAATTTACTGACACTTTGTGCCTTGCTCCATCAAAAAAAAAAAAATCATATTTGCACCTAGAAATATGTTCACTATATTAACAAAACTGTTCTAATACAATTGGATGTGATAGCTCACGTATTTGGGTGACAATAAACTAAGCCACTTCACAGCAAAAAGTGAAAGAAGGCTTCAACACATAAAGACAATGGAGCTAATATTCTTCAAAGGCTGTTGACATTTGAGCACAAAATCTAAGATTTTGAATACCTGGTTTCAAAAACTATCATCAACTAAAAGTATCATTCCTGCTACTAAATGCCTATTGAAAAGAATAAGAAACAAAATACGCAGCTTGAGAGATAAGCAATATTGCCAGCCAATCGCCTTTCAGTACTAGGTCCAGAAATAAGAACAGCTTTAGCTTGCCTAGGATATATCAATAATACTGAAAAATATGGGTGAGTTTGTACTTGTATAATGTAATATTATTTCAATTTTAAATTAAGAATTTAATCTGATGGCCGTAAATTGGAAAATTTTTTCAATTAGACCACTATCTGCATAGAGGTGAATTTCTCCATTTTTACTTGAAACTTTGATCAGCCTCTGATCAAGAGCACATCAAAAGTTGACCCTGATTCTGACAATGTTTTTGATTCTGCTTTATGTATCTGCAACTCATTTTACTTAGATAAAGCAACTGAACTGAAGCATTTAACTTTTCTATGCTCAAATAATGCAAAGGTTTCTTAAAATGTAAAACCATGTGAGATGCTAAGTCTTGCATACAAGTAACAAAACAAAGAAATTTTTACTATCTACACTTGAAACTTCAGGCTCTACATTTGATGTGTATAAACTTCAAAATTTGAAGTACCATTACTTGCTCCTTGCTTTGTTCATCAAAGCAACTGAATTGATTTTTTTTCTTTTGTTCAAGATCAATTCACATGGTATATGTGAAATATTTCAAATCATATTATTCTTAGTAATAAAAAAATATTAAATCCATAAATGTAATCACCATGGGAAATGTGATGTTATAGATTAGCCTGGCAATATTAATAAAACTTCAGGAAAGTTTGAGAAGGTGCCTCCCAAATACAGTAATAAATGACATTTTCTAAAAATATTTTCAGATAACAATAGTTTTCCTATAAATGTTTATATTATTGAGAGTAGAGGAGTGGGATTCTACTGCCAGCTATGATAAAATACAAACTGCATTACCCAATTGGTCCATACATTTGGTGCTTGGAAGCTGTGCAATACACAAATCTTACAAGATGACCACTGTGCACGGATTGTGTCTGAAAGCAGACTGTGTTGGATTTGATTAATAAAACTTAAAGATAAGGCTTTTGTGAAATCATACTTACCAAGTCAAGCACTGCCTGATCGGAAACCTTCATACTATTTTCTTTAAAGGGATCCTTTACATTTCAATTTCTACTTAAATGAGATTTGCCTAACTTGAAAAGGCAGCAAATCAGTTTTTGCCAGGTGACAAGTATTGCAACAAGTTTAAAAATCAAAGAGAAAACTTTCATCACCTGTCTTTCTCTGTTTGTAAGTTACAGATATGCTGAGTAGCAGCATATGAATGAGAAACAAATTAAAAATATGCTAATATATTGTATTTCTTTTATGATATGGCAAGAAGTATGCAGCTTGGATAAATCAAACTACACAACATCATTAAAAATCAAATGTAATATTCCAAAAATGACTAATAGAAAATGATAAAGAGTTCATAAATAGGAAGTATTAAACACACTAATTAGTACATCAGAAGCTGCAAGGGAGCTGTGTATCTTAAAACTAAATGTCTGCTCCCCCTCACCAGTAAGAAAACACTCAAACTAATCAACACAAGCTGATATATACTGAAAAATAGCTTCTGTATCTTTAATAGCTAATGAAATAGTCAAAAGCCTGAGAAAATGAATAATAATCTTTCATAACTAAGTTAACAGCATTTGTCTTGGCTGGTATCCTTCTCTAAGAAGCTACTTTTCATTTGCCTGTTTTGAATACTTCTTAATACAGACCCTCATATATCTTTAATTGTCTTCAACCTTGGTGATCTCAGAAGAGTCTTCCCAAAATCACAAAACAGTTTTGGCTTACTTGGCTTATCCTCATGAAGGTTCTCCAAATCAGAACAGAAATGAGGTTCCACTTCGGGTTTTATTAGTAACAAAACACTTTAAGGTAAAGAAAGGTATTCTCAAAGAAAAGTAAATACTCTCAGGTTACTTACAAATTCTTCTTATAGGTATGTTGCTATTTTAGACTTTAAAATGCAGAAAAGAATGACTATCAAGTTTGTTAATTAAAATATTTATTCTGCATCTATTGTTTCACTTGCAGAACGTTAAAATAAGAGTGGATTAAGGAATCTGTAAAACACTAAAACACTTTAATATGTATTAGAAACAAAAACCAATAGAAAAAATCCTGGAATTAAAATTCTTAAAAAAAAAAAAAGAAAACATAACCCAAACAAAGAGAAAGAAAGAAAAAACAACAGCAAAATAAAAATAATTAAAAACAAACAAAAAACCAAACCAATAACACAAAAAACCAAAAACCAAATATCTAAAGAGAGGCAAAGCTGAAGCTATGCAAGTTCTTTTACTTCTACATTGTTATGAGAAAAAACACACACTTCTCACAAAACATGCATATGCATAATTCACATACAAACACGGTGTTTAATGACTGCCACGGCCAGGTGGAGGGGAGAAAACACCGATACGATGTAGATTCACAAAATGCTCCGTTTATTGATTACAAGGCTGCTCTTAATATACTGTCTTACACGCGATCACGCATTACTTGATTGGCTGCTTCGCTTTGCCCACGAGGGATACACGCTCCCCTTTACCTCTCCTGATTGGTTTCACACCTTCGCTTCAGCTTAGCGTTACATCATGCTTCTGCAATTACTGGCATCTTGTTATTGCATTCCTGTTTTGCTGATCTTGACACTTCTTTTAACCTGGGGTCATAAGTTCACTTTCTCACAGCTTGCTGTAAGCCTGTTAAAGCGCCCATGCTCGACTCCCAAAATCTCCCCCTCTTTTTTCAAATAAGGCGTTCGTCATCTGCTGCATGCGTTGCATAATACATTGTAACAAACAAGGTCCAAAAAACAAAATTAACAACATAATCATTATTGGTCCGCTAAACATCATGATTAAACTCCTTAACCAACTACTTATTCCTAACGATTTTAACCAAGAGTCTATAGGATTTGTTTCTACAGTAAGTTTTTTCATTGTGAATAGATTCAGAATAATCAGAAAGATTTATACAACACATGCCCAGAAGCATTCTAATGCAAAGGGGATGTGAAGCAGCTGCAGAAGTAAACTGTACAGTGTTAACAGTCAAGGAGTTACACTCCCCCCCCTTTTTTTTTTTTTTGATCAGACAAAAAGCCATTTATTACAAAGCATTAACTCCTTATATACTATTGCTTACACACACCTACAGCAATTTGGCATATCATGATTGGATACTTGTCTTGAGGACCCTTAGTGACTAACATATAATTGGTTAAGCACAGGTGTGAGAACTTGACCTCGAACGCTTGCCAACAGTCCACAGTTCTCATAACTCAGTGAATTCCAGCTTCTTCTTATCTTGCTTGCTTAGGCTTCCTCGGGCCTCCCACAGCCTTGCTGTATCCCTCGGAGTTATTCAGAGCTCATGTACCAAATATTCATTTTCCTGTGAGAACACAGTCTCCACATCTCCCCCTTTTTAGTTTTATTAAAAGTTTTTTACAATTTGGTGTGTCTGCTCTAACACTGCTGGACTTGTGTAACATAACAACCTACTACTCTAGGTAGCATTATTTCAGTAAGACTGGTCTGATTTGAAGTCACTTGATGTCACCTTTATAACATGTGGCATACCAGTGAATCCTACACACCATGTAACAGGATGGAATAATGAGGATTTAACAGATGTGCTCAGTATACTTGTCCATTACCCATGGTCACACATAATAGAACAGATATTACAAAGATTTTACAATGATTTCTACCATTGCTGTTTCTTTATGTGGTTGAGTTCTGCGGCTTGGTATGTTTCGCTGGCAGCCAGTATGATCCTGTTGATAGCTGTACACAGCTGGGCCTACCCTTTTCTCCTGGATAGCTCTCTGATAACAGTGGAGGCCATCCCTCACATCAAGGTCTGGCATGACATGTGTCCCCACCGCTCCATGCCTGCTGGGTTGCAGCCAGCAGCGAAGCTAAAGGTTCTTCTTGGTTGCAGACACAGAGGCCAACCCAGTCTTGCCCTTGACTGTAGTAGCAGGCATTTGGTCAATCTCTGTCCTTGCACCTTTTTGTCAATGCAGAGTTTCACCTGCTTCACCCAGTAACAAGTCACTACTACAGCAAAGCACACACAGATTTACATTAGCAGAGTAACTATCACAGAGTGCATCAGCATGTTGAAGATGCTGATGACAGCAAGTGACTAACCAAAGAAATTTCTTACAGTGGAGTTCTCCCACCCTCTTAATTTGTTCAATTACCTGCTTTATAACAGTACCATCATATTAGAATCTTTCTAGCTTTTACCTTAGCATTTTCTAGCAGCTACTGCAAATCTGCATGTTCTAACATCTCTTTTACAAGTGACAATTCCATACAATACAAGGTATAGTTTCTTGTTAGCAACTGGCTAGTAAATACAGGTGGTTTTATATGCAAAATCACAACCTCTAATAATAGCTACTTTACAGGCACGCATACTCAAGTTGTTACTTTTCAGTTGCCCTCAAGTGATGTTTTACAATCATTTGTTTCTCTCTATCTCATTCTGCTTGGGGTTTCATGGTCAGCTCCTGTAGCTGATACATCAAGTTCTTCCACTCATCTTTTTTTCTTCTTTTTTTTTTTTTTTTTTCCAAAGTCGCTCACCCTGCTTTGCACAGCTAAAACCACCGGCTTATCGGCAACTGCACTTTTGCATTAACCTTTTCTTGCCCGAAAGGTTAAACTGCTACCTGTTAAAACTTTTACATGAACCTGACAACAAAAAATATACAGAACACTGTCTGCCCTCATCACACACACACACACACTCATATGGGATCCCACAAGCACACTCCACACAACTACAGTATTTGAAACACAAAATCCAGACGATCATTGTTCCCACTACACAGTCCCACATACAGGACATGGCACAAGGACCCTGTAAAGACTATCAGGAAACCAGCTCCAAGGAGCATCATCACAGTGCAAGGTGGCAGGCTCAACCTTAGTGGGCGTCCCCGCAGAGACTCTACCTCCCTCACATCGCATGAGGCTTGGGCTTTTTTACTGACCAAAATGCACACTCGTTCCAACACAGGTGGCCAGCCTATGTTGGAAGAAGTTGCCAGCAATACCTCTAAAGGTTTCCAAGGGTTGATAGAAACATGGACATACTTATATTTACCAACTTCTAGTACATGAGTATCACAGAGAGACTGTATCAAAGGAGTTGTATTTGGGGTCCCAACTCCACGGTCTGACACATTCTGCCCGATACCCCTGATAAGAGCATACAAGAGACTTTCCCACTGCGGGTTTTGAACCAGCATATACACCACAAGGAAACCGTGCAATACATCTGCATCCCCCACCCATTTCACTTCTCCCTTTACAGCTGCCCATATATCACGAGGATCTGGGGGATATAAATCAGGCTTCTTTTCCGGATGAATAGGCTCCAGGTCAAGAGCACCATCCAGGTCAGCATCAGCATTATCAGGCGTCAGAATCTCAGGAGCAGCAACAGCAAACTGATGAACGTGCACAGGCTCCTTCTCGGGGTCAATAGGATCTGAGTCGAAAGCATCATCTTCATCCCCGACATCAATCTTCGCAGCCATAGCGGCAACCGGCGGAGATTCGGGGGGGTGGGCGGGGGCGCACTGGTCTCCATGATCTCATTTTTTGACTTTAACATCTCTAAAACAGTTCTCCAAATTACTAACAAACTTTTCACAGCATCATTGCCTTTCGTGGCTGCATTCCACAGCTTAACTCCTGCCCCATTCCACAAGGATATCTCAAATCCAGTAGACTCATAAATCTCTGGGTAACGTGTCTTCGACCATTTCAACATTAACTTTAGGTCCGTCTCTTTAAGGGTTGCTCCCTTCACCTTAGGAAGGACTGAAAACATCCATAAATCAGGGGCTTCTTCCTTAGTAATTTTCTCCCAAGTCTCGAGATTAAAAGCTTCACCGACTCCCACAATTCTTCCCCTATCTTGCGCCATTGATCTTTGGAGAATAACTGTCCCGTATTTTCTAACAACCCCCTTCGTCGGCACCAAAAAATAAAAAGTCCACAAGTTCCTGTCGGGGTATCGAGTACCCTGTTTTCTTCGCTACGCATATCACTCCTTCTATCGTAGCCTTTTCTATCGCTGATACAGCGAAACCCATCCCGAACCAGACCGCAGTCTGCCTGACTCACCGGTCAGCCGTGGCCACGTAATTTGAGCTCCTTTCCTGCCTCTCTCGGACAGCCTGCCTCTCTCGGGCAGCCGGGATCTCCACCTTCTCTCGTCCGCGGTCTCTCTCTCTCCTGGTATCACATCGGGGTCACCAGAATGCCGCGGCCAGGTGGAGGGGAGAAAACACCGATACGATGTAGATTCACAAAATGCTCCGTTTATTGATTACAAGGCTGCTCTTAATATACTGTCTTACACGCGATCACGCATTACTTGATTGGCTGCTTCGCTTTGCCCACGAGGGATACACGCTCCCCTTTACCTCTCCTGATTGGTTTCACACCTTCGCTTCAGCTTAGCGTTACATCATGCTTCTGCAATTACTGGCATCTTGTTATTGCATTCCTGTTTTGCTGATCTTGACACTTCTTCTTCTTTTAACCTGGGGTCAGATGTTCACTTTCTCACAGCTTGCTGTAAGCCTGTTAAAGCGCCCATGCTCGACCCCCAACAATTGACAATTTAAATGAGGTCTTTAATATGTTCATGTTTCCAATTTAGACACTGAATGCTTCTTTTTCTGGGATGCTACTTGCAATTATTTGAAGAACAGCACATAGAAAGAGCCAAATGACTTGCTGAACAACTGAGTAATAAAGTACAGATTGTAAGTATCTTAAGTGTTCTTGCAGATTTAAATCTTTCTGACAAGCCCTATAGAAGCAAGAAGAACATTTGTGCAAATTCATTTAAGACCCCTAAAAGCCTTCTGCTCTATTCTTCTGGAGTAAAACTTGTGAGGTGAATTTAAATACATGCATTTTTTGGAACTACTGGTTGGGTTTTTTTCTTCCAAGCATATAGCAGCTGCATCTAAAAAACAGGAGAGAATGAAAACCCTACATACATAACTAAATTAGGTTAATATTATGAAGTTATATAGTAAGAAATAGTTATGTCATGAAAATAAATACTTCCCTGGTAATGCACTAATGATCTGCTTCAAGTCTGAGAGCACTTGCACTCAGATGATGATTTTAAAAGCTGCCAAGTATATTTAGCTATAAAATTTCTACCAAAAAGGAACTGTATAACTATGTTCATCATTAGCACTAACAAATAACACTTTTTTGAGAATATTAGAGAAGGGGCTTGTTCTACTGATGGCTAATGTGCTGACAGTTATCAACAGACATTAAGTGCTTGTTCAATAAAAACCTTTTTCTTTTTTTTATCCTTTCAGTGTACCTGAAAAATGCAAATGCAGTTTGGGGAGTGCAAGGAGGTCTGCCTGCCTTCTATTCTGCCACCAAAATAGTTGCACAGTTTTATTACTGAAAATAAATCCCTTATCCCAGATTAAACCCATTCAAATAGTCCGTTCTGGAAATGCAAACAACATCCTGGTTGTAAAAAGCAGTTGTGCAGGTGACTGACCATATCACAATACCATGAAATCTGAGCATTGTCCTGGGTTTTGGTGGTTTTGTTGTGTTTAGTTTAGATTTGTTTGGTTTCTTTTTGGGGGGAGTGTAGGTGTTGGGGGGGAGGGGTGGGATTTATGTGCCCCCCTTCCCTTCCCTTTTTTAAACCATGGCTTTTATGACTGAGACATGAAAGTACAGGCTACTTAGAAAAAAGTCCATAGTTTTACCTACCAGACTGACAGAAAACAGAGCATGTGCAAGTTGAATCACAGAAATAAATATGAAGATAAAACAGCGTTGCAAAGGTAACACCCGATAGCTTGGGTTGCAACAGCAGAACTTAATATATCTTTAAATGTTTTCATTAAAACACATTCCCTTTCTAACTTGTCAGCTTTCTTGGGCAGATGTTCTCATTCAAATGCTACAGGACAAAGTTCTGTTTTCTAACCTAACCCTGTATGGAACAGCTGGGCAGCCATAAGGCACATGGGCCTCAAATGGTGCCAATTAATCACCATGTGGGTTCAAGCTAACACAATGCATTTGGCTACTGGGTCATCAGTAATTAGGTTCCCCCTGAAGCATCAGCTACCAATTAAAATAAAACCTTCACAACCCTAAAAGGCCACATATTACTGTACATCAAAAAATTCTGGTTTTGTAAAACATTTTATCCAAGTTCCCTTCAATACAAATGCTGAACAACTCCTTTGTTGAGCACCAACATGAAAGTTACTCAAACTTTTCTGGTTGGGATAGTAAAAACCAGGAATGTGAGAGATGGCATTCATACTAGTTGTATGCCAGCTTCTAAGGTTTGCTGGTATGATTTGCTCTATAAAGACACTTCTGTTCACTGACTGCAAAGAAACATAACAGTACTAAACTTCAGGTTTTCAAACTCATCTTTGTTAGATGCCTGAAAATGATAGTAGACACACCAGAACATTAAATATTCAGTGTCACCATATTAACATTAATGTGTGAGTCTTCATCCAGAATGCGCATACAATTATAGTCTCCAGACTTGGAAGAAATAAAAATTATCATCCCTGCTGAATCTGAGGTCACCTCATTGTCATGGTTTAAACCAAGTCTCCCAAATCCCGGAGAGTTAGGAAGGAAAATCCAAAGAATGTAACCCCCATGGATTGAGATAAGAACTGTTTAATAGCTAAGGCATAACACAGAATCACCACTGCCATTACCACTGATGCACGGATAGACTCCACAACTAGTTAAAGTTGTAAAGTAGGTATGCTTTTATTCAGTGCTGAGGTGCATGGGGATAGCTCCTGCAAAGCATGCACCCCTCAGGGTTGTTGTCCCTTTACATTTATTCTCTTAAGGTATACATAGACATGAGGTTGCTCAATCCGCCTATACATATTTATTATCTATCCCCGCTTCGTATTATAATGAGCCAGAAGGTCCTTTGCACTTGCGCAGTGCCCCTTCTGATCATGGGCAGGGGTCTCAGGATGAAGTAAATGAGTCTTCCTCCTGTGGGCAGGGGTCTTCAAGATGAAGTAAATGAGTCTTCCTCTTCTTAACCTTTACACCTTTTAATCTTCAGACATGGATTTAGGGTTAGTCGGCGCCCAGTCTGCTTCTCCTGCCGCTTATCAGTAGGACCCAACACCTGTGCTTTTGTCATGGTCTTAAGGCTTGGTCACCCAGTCTGCCTCTCCTGCCGCCTATCAGCAGGACCTTTCATCTGCTTTTGTCAGTAGAATTAGCATCTGTTTCTTCCCCTCCAGCAGTAATCAATGCCTTGGCAAGATGGCAATGGCAGGTACTTAGGACAGACAAGACTTTTGTTTAAGCAAAGGAATTCCTTTAACTCCCTTGTACAATTTCTCTGTATTACCCCCCTGTACATTGGTTACCCGTGTATCACCACTACAAATAATAATGATACAGCAAACAACAAGTGAAGAGAATACAACACCCCACCAGCCACCAACCCATAACTCAGTCCACCCTGCCCGGCTGAGCACCGCGTGCTCCCTCCTCCATTTTCCTCCAGAGCTCCACCCCTCCAGCTCTCTCTCTCCCAGTTACATCCTGGGCATCACGTGCTATGGTATGGAATACCTCATTGCCTAGCCTGGGTCAGGTGTCCTGTCTCTCCTTCCTCCCAGACTCCCCTCCTCCACCTGACTGGAAAAAAAACCTTGAACAAAAACACCCTCAAAACATGCTCAAACCATGACACTCATCTTTAAGCATCTGAAGCAATGCAAACCCCCTGTGAGAAACACATGGCCTGACAGGACTTTCATGTAGGTTACATCATAGGCATTGGATAAATTTACTATGAAAAAAGTAATTATGAATGAAAATTTACTGCGTTAAAAGTCTCCCTGTAATTAGCACTGAGAGGAAAAAAAAGAACAATAAAAACCCCTACCAATCAGATGTCCCCCTCACTCCACAAAAGGTTCAAGCAAACACTAACTTACGAAGACCACTTCAAAAAAGTAGAGTATTCCAGGTGTTTATCTCTCACAAAGCTCTCACAGAATCCTGCACATCATCTACCTGTTTCTGTTCTTTAAAGGCAATGTAATTAAGTCAGATATTGACTACCTGCCTGCCTTGGTTGATTAATCTCTGATTTACAATGTTGCTTTTAAGAAATCAAAAGTGGCCTTTAAAAGGCTAAAAGCTAAGCAGGAATAACAGTTACCCAGTGCAAAAAGTTATTTCATGTCTTCTTTAAAAATACCCAAGACTGGCTTGAAAGAGAGAAAGGGTAGGGCCTTAATACTGATGATGAGATTTCATGTCACATCAACATTCAAAGTTTAAAGAAGTTACTTTTGTGAAAATCTCTATTACTATAGAAGTTCCTACCAATCTCCTGCTTATGGCACGTTCACACAATTACGCAAGATATACCATAGAAATCTGTTAAGTATGAAAAGATGCTATTTCTATTAAAAACACAAAGGAAGTCCTGAACATGAGTTGTCAATTGAAATCACTTTCTCCTGCAGTTTTCATGTGGAATTTCAAGTTTAGGTGTACCTGAGAATCAGAACCATGTTGAAAGCCTTGGCAGAATACTATTTCAGTGTCATTTCTTTTAAGTCTTAGAAAATATCTAATATTGAAACAATCATATGAAAGGCTGTCATTTGAGTTTACTAAAACTATAGGTTCTAATTCTGCTTGTGACAAGCAATTGCAATGTGACAAGCATAATTCCATGGTTTTTTAGACAAAAGCTATGGATAGCAGTCATTATAAATTAAGGATGAGTTAGACTTTAGTGTTTGGGTCTGGTTCAAATAAGCTTGAAAAGAACTGGTTACTTATTTAATCTCTTAAGTGAAAAGTTTTTAAACATATCCAAAGCTGAAACATTTTACTATGCCTATTACAAAACTAAAAGCCTTTTGCAAGATGTTATGTGCTTTTTTTGTGCTAGCATTACAGTCTGTTGGTAGGAATAGCAATAAACACTGCATGAACACCTTGAGCAGGGGAAGTCCCACCACTACGCTGTCTTGCCATTGATATATCCTCTCCTAGGAAGCAACAAGAGCTACTCACAGCACTGCAGACAGCATATGTGCAAGTGGCTGCTCCCTGACCCTGCTTCCCACTGTCTGGAGAGCTCAGCCAGCAATACCTAATTTCATACAAGCATAGAAATCAGTATCACCATAAATACAACAAAGCTTCTCTAAGAAGTCCCTGTGCATTGCAGTTCCCTACTAGCATACTGACAGCAATACACAAACAAATTTCAGCTTCAGTCCTCCATGAAGAATAGGGCTACTCAAGCTTTACAGTGCTTTAACAAGCTGCTTGTGTTTTCAGGACTTTATTATAGTATTACAATGTAGTATACGCTACCAAACACAAATTCTTATTCGGAATACCAATTTTAAAAGCTCATCTTCAGATTACAGTAGATAGTAGATATTCTTGGAGAACATCTGTTCTTTTTTTGCATAACTGAACCTTCTATTGATAACAATGAAAATCTTCTTAAGACAATATTATGAATCATACTTCAGAATGACTGTGCAGCAAACTCATTTGCTGATGTTACCTTCATTTCCCTTTCACAAATAGTATCATACTTTGAAGGAAAAAAAAGATAAAGAAAGATTGACTATACACCCTGGAAGTACAAAATGTAGACTTTTGAAAAGAGAACAGAGTATTATACAAGTTGGAATTAACAGCAGATATGTACCGCATAATCAGTATATATGCTCTTAGGTGGCTTCCTTCTTAAGAAACTATTCCAAGGAAGTATTAAGAGTACTACCTCATAATTAGAACATTGTCTCCATACAGTATTTGAGAATTGATCATTTGTGAAGTAATTTCAAGCTGAATTATCTTGTGTTGACATTTCAGATATATATTCACTAAAGCATACAATAAAAGTTTAATGTAAGCTTTCTGTCATCCTTCACTTTCTGTTGCACATCAATTCATCTGAAGGTAGTTGATTCGGAGAAAACTCCAGGAACAAACTTGCCAACAAAGTTTTAAAGCTGACAAGCAGGTATTCTTTATTGCGGCACCGGGAGACACAGGGGATAACTCCTCCTAACGTGTGTCTCTCTATTGCTACACAAGCCATCCTTATATAGTCCCTGGGCATACATACATATTCATGAGGCTACGTATGGATTACATCATTTTCCAGAAAGCTCCCCGCATGCGTACAGAATTGTGGTGGTGGTCTCTGAGGGTCGTTTACTTCTTCCAACAATCTTCATCACTTCTGGCAACCTTTGAAGCACACACAGTAGATGCTTATAGCAGTTTAATTGGTTCACTAGCACCAGAGACATAATAATCCCCCTATCCTCCTACTTATCAGTTAGTTTACCCGCAGCCTATCCCGGACACCTGCTATTCCCAGATACTCCTTATCTCTGCATCCTGTTTTTCTAGACTGTTTTTCTTAAGACCACATCAACTATAACGATTTATCTTGTGCCAGTATGTTCTCTAGCTGTACTCTATTTTTTCTATGTATTATGCACCTCAGTAATTTTCCACTGCTACTGTTACAAAGCCATTGAGCTTAACATTGCTTAAAACTAATTTTAAAGGTTTATAAATTCCATTTTGTGATTTTGTGTTCCCCTTATTTCAATTCCCCCCTTTTCCTGTCCTTTTGCAAATTCTTTTGCAACATTTTATATATTGCCGTTACCATCAAAAGTCCTTTGAAATAATTTCCCATTTCTACTTGGTGCTTAATTTCATTCCTTTTCCAATCTTCATAATTTATCATAGATAGTTTACAACACCAGAGGGAACATTGTATCATACCACAAGTAATCAATATTAAAATATTTAACATCAATATTCTTGCAACCAGTTGCCTCAACTAGGAGAGATTTGGTAACTATGAAGTTAACTTTTTCCATATTTCTTCAAAACCACAGGAGGTGTCATCCACAGCCATCTCATGAAATATCTCAGTTTGTTTCCAAATTTCCTCCAGATATGTTTCAATTATGCCACTTTGGTCTATGTAGGAACAACAACTTTCATTGATTATGGAACAAACTCCTCCTTGTGATGCCAATAACATGTCTGGAGCCATTTGGTTTTATACCACTTTAGATAGGCTCGTTATGTTTTGTTGTTCTGCCTGCATTATATCAATATCTTTACCTTCCATTTCCTCTATGGTTGCTGAGATATTTACAATTGCTTTCTCTAATTCACTTACTCCCAAAGATGGAATTAGCCTTCTCACAAAACTATGAAATGCTGTGTGCTGTTCAGTAATAGGGTTAAACCTTCGCTTAACCCGTTTAACAAAACTTCTAATCCAGGTTCCGGAAGGATACCTGTCGATAATAGTAAAATTGGGTATTATAGCACCTAAAGTGCCTGCCCCTTTCCAGCTGGGGGGTAAAGTCTTATAAACATTTTCTCCACATAACCAATACCATCCTTTCCCTTTAGGAACGGGCCACCACTGAACTATGATACCATCTATAATTTGAATGGTGACCTACATCTGTGGCATTTAAGCAAGTATAGTTTCCTACCCTGGTTCCTGGTGTAATACATTTTTGTGCACAGGTGTAATATTTATTGCCTGGATTAGGATTAACTATTCCAAATTTTAATCTTTCGTTTGAATACAAATTGCTAGTGTTCACCCACAAATTTGTCCATGAAACAGTGTTATGAATTGGAACTCCAATTAATGGGAGTTCCAGGCTTTCTCCTGATTTAGGCAACTGTGCACACACTCAACAGTCACTACGATTAAAAACTTCAATAACATTTTGCATTAATTTCAGGTATAAATTCTGGTCTCAAGCTTGTGCACCAGTTATCATATGAGTCCAAATTATGACCGACGCAATTTCATACGTAAGGGTCCTGAAGGTTCGATCTGCCATGTCTTCTCTGCTTCTGGTGCTTTCTTTATTCTTGAATAATGTATCCAAGCAGGTTGTTCCTTTATCTTCACTGCTGTAAAGGTGGTCAGCAATATCTGGTACAGTCCACTCCAGTTCTCCTGTAGAGGATCTCCTGAAAAATTCTTAACATAAACCCAGTCTCCAGATCTGAACGGGTGAATCGGATAATCCAAATCTCTTGCTCTTGTCCCTGCTACTCTCTTATTATCTCCTCCCATTCCTTTCCCAGATTGACCAAAAACTGTCAGAGATAGCCTTCCCCCACTTCCTGAAGACTTTCTCCTTTAAACTGGGACTGTTATGGTCTTCCACATAGAATTTCAAATGGGCTAACCTCTTCTTTCGACCGAGGTTAGTTCGAATTCTCAATAGAGCCAGTGGTAAACCTTGGTACCAATATAATTTCATTTCCTGACATATTTTACTAATTTGTTGTTCGATCAGATGGTTTATCTTTTCTACGTGCCCACTGGCCCGAAGCCTGTATGGAACATATACTTGCCAATCAATTTCCAATTTTTGCTAATTTCTTGTAACAAGTTTGCACTAAACTGCAAACCTCGGTTGGAAGAAATTGCTGCTGGTACTCCAAAGCAAGGTATTATCTCATTAAATAATGTTTTAATCAGTTGTCTTGCATTATTTATCCTACAAGGGAATGCTTCTGGCCAGCCAGAAAAAGTATCTGTTAACCTCAACAAATATCGATAACCCCCTTTTCTTGATAATTCAGAAAAATCTATTTGCCACTGCTGTCCCAGGCAACTTCCTCTCACAGTTGTCCCAATTTGATTTCTATTTTCAGTTTTATGCATATTCTTAAGACATAGCTGACATTGTTTTGTCACTGATTGAACTGTGTTGTATAGATTTCTTCCTACAATTTGTTTGTCTAAATATTTATATAAAGAGTTGCTACCCCAATGAATTTTATTATGTTCTCCTTGAACTAACTTCCAGAGTTGGTTATAGGGGATTACAATTCACCCATCAGGTATCTGAACCCAATCCTCTTTATTTTCCTGTCCTTTTAGATCCTCAATCAATTTTTATCCTCTTTTGAATACCTAGGTTTAGATTTTTCAGTTGTTAGTTTGCCATCAGGGATTAAGGACATGATTTGTGATTGTTCAACTGCTCGTTTGGCTTCAGAATAGGCCAAATTATTTCCAATTTCCTGATCAGAGTCACCTTGTTGATGTCCTTTACAGTACATAATAGCTACTTCTTCAGGTAGCTGAACAGCCTCCAGTAATTGTAGAATTTCTGTAGCATGTTTGTTCAAAAGTCCTCATTCTTTCCAGATAGCACCATGTGCATAATCAGTCCAAATATTTATCCTTTTATCTTTAGCCAATTCCAGGGCTCTTGTTAACGCTATTATTTCTGCCTTCTGGGCAGAAGTATTCGAGGGTAAAGGTTTAGCCCCTGTTACCTGTGAAGTGGTGTTAATGGCATATCCTGCCTTTCATTTACCATTTTTCATGAAGCTACTACCATCAGTAAACCAAGAATCAGCATCTTCCAGGGGTTTTTCTTTCAAGTCTGGTCGGCTCAAATATACAGTCTCTATGGTGGCCAAGCAGTCTTGTGTTAGTGGTTCTGTCGATTGTTCCTGCAAAAGGATGCTGGATTGACAATGTTAGTGACCACACTTTCTATATCATCTTGTTCCACAAGGGTGGCCTGGTATTTAAAAAACATGAAGGAGATAACCAGTGGGCTACTTTCTGTTCCAGGACTGCTGATACAACATGGGACATTAACACAGTAATTTTTGTCCCAAGGTGAATTTGCGAGCTTCTTCAATATTCCTGACAACTGCTGCCACAGCCCTTAGGCATCTGGGCCATCATTTGCTCGCTTCATCCAGCTGTTTTGAAAAACACATCACTGCCCTTCTGTAGGGTCCTAGTTTTCGAGCAAGGACCTCCAGAGCTATTCCCTGTTCTTCATAGGAATAGAGCCAAAAGGGTTTAGTTACATCCGGAAGTCACAGAGCTGCAGCTCTCATTAGCTCTGTTTTTAAATTTCTAAAATCCCCCTCTGCTGAATTAGTCCATTCTAAAGAGGGAGGGTTTCCCTTCAACAGTTCATATAGTGGTCTTACCAGAACACCGTAATCATGGATCCAAAGTCTGCACCATCCAGTCATTCCCAGTAATGTCCGGAGCTCCTTGCCAGTTGATGGTCGTGGAGTCTGACAGATGTCTTCTTTTCTAGAAGCTCCAAGTTCTCTCTGTCCTCCTGTTATTTCATATCCTAGGTAGGAAACTAGGGTTGGGATTAGTTCGGCCTTTTGTCTGGATACCCAATAACCATTCAGTCCCAGAAAAGTTAATTCCACTGTCCACTGGATACATTCTTTCTTTATTTCTGTAGCAATTAATAGGTCATCCACATATTGTAACAGAGTCCCCCTCTGAGCAGGTGGCTTCCATGATCCTAGTTCTCGTGCTGATTTCCAGAAATTGCTGGACTGTTTTAAACCCTTTAGGTAATACTGTCTAAATTAATTGAGTTTCCCTTCCTGTGTCAGTATTTTCCCATTCAAAAGCAAATAAATTTTGGCTTTCTTTGGCCAATGGTAAGCAAAAGAAAGCATCCTTTAAATCCAAGATAGCAAAACATTTCTGATTATTATTCAATTTAGTCAATAATTCATACAAATTAGCTACTACTGGACAAATATCCTATGCAGTTTTGTTGACTGCTCTAAGATCTTGAATCAATCTACAACTTTTATCATCCTATTTCTTTACTGTCCAGAATATTATATTCCAATTCACATTCAATTAATAATATATATTTTAAAATTTATCAATGACTCTTTTTTTTTAATTCCCTTTAATCTTCTAATTTTCAGGGATATTGTTTTATTCTAATTGGGCAGGCCCCCCTTTTTATTTCCACTTTAACAGGCAAAGCATTTTTCACCTTACCTGGAACTTCAGATGCCCATACTCCCAGATATACCTGATTAAGGATTTCTTCTATTTCAGGGAGGTCCTCCTGTTTGCTTTTCTGTTGAATTAAAGATAAACTCAAAACTGCAATTAACTTTGTTTTTAACTCTAAATTCCATTCTGCCTTCTTTAAATATTGCTTCTCACCCTAAGAAATATTTTAGAGAACTTGGCATGCATAAAAATTTATGCATTCCTATTTGTTTTCCCAATTTGTAGTTTAAGGGTTTCAGAAAGAATGCCTCGGGTTGTTTGTGGGTTTTGGTTTTTTTTTCCTCTTTTTCTTGGTGGCCAGTAGCTCCCACATCTGTAACGAATTCTTTTCTCTCAGATTTAACACCGAATAAGTTGCTCCTCTATCCCCTAATATTCCACTTAATTTTCTCCAGTCCCTATTTTTAATTTAACCAGTGGATCTGCTAGGGTAGATTCCCCAGGTCCCTGTCAGTCTAGTTCCCATTCAGTCGCTGGAGCAACACCATGGCACTACCCTCCCCCCCAAGGGCAGTCTGACTTCCAGCATCCGAACTCTCCCCCCCCCCAGTTTCAAAGCAACCACTGCAGCTGTGGCTATAGCACGACCCAGCTTTTTCTTTTCTACCTGTTCCCGGTTCCTATACGCTCTCCATGCTTCCTCCTGTCCACATTTATTCAACAACCCCTCAGTCCCGTCCGTGAATATGTCAGTTCCCACTTGTTTGCCTGCACCAGCACCCATCCCACACTCAAACAGAGGAGCTGCGTGAGCTCCCCTCCTTTCCCCCTTGGTTTTCCTTTTTTTTTCCTCACAGTTGCTCACCCTGCTCTGCAGGGGCTGCAGATGCCTGCCTCTGCAACAGCACTTCTGGTTTAACCCTTTCTGAACTCGGAATGTGCATCTGCCGATTGGTGCCAGTGACAGTGATCTCTTGCTCCTTATGAATATCAGATAGGACAGATGCAGAGGATGCTCCTCTCGGAGGTACCTGTGAGAATTTTACAGCCTATCTTCCTGATTACCGCTTTTTAACTTTAAGCATCTTTCCCCAGTATCACAGGCTGAACAACATCTCTCCATCTTGACTTTCAGTTTTTCCCTGTCCTTTTCCAAAGCCAAAATTAAGGGATCTGGCAGAGCCATATTAATTTTGCATTGCGTCTGTCACTCCACGTGGTCTCTTAAAGTGAAAAACATATCGCCATACATTACTTCATGCCATTTTCCTTGCAGCCTCAAAACAACATTAATTGCAACAATGTCTTATAGTTCAGGTTCCATTTTTAGGACATTTTTCCTGATCTTCCAAAGTATACAAAGGCCACCATCGGTTACAAAATTTTTCAAAACAGCTGGACAACATTTTCTTATTTACCGAGCCCTAGGAGACCCTCCCAGTTCTTTCCAGTGTGCCAAAATGCACCCTAAAGGACTCTTTTGCATGATCTCTTCACTCTGCTGATTTTCCATTATCAGTCTCTCACTCACACACACACAGGATCCCACAGACACAGTCCGCACAGTTACAACACTTGAAACAGAGACTAAAATTCTATCAAACAAACCACAGTTAATAACACAGTTATAATATCCTGTCATCAATACCAAAATCACAAGACCAAAATCGTTAATGTCACAAGCCACCACAAGATCCAAAACAATTTCCACGAGACACCCCCTGCATCTTGCAGGACCCAAACCACAAGAAGCCCCCTGCTTCTTGAGGGTGTATACCAGTAAAATCCAAAACCTTTTCTACAAGACTCCCACTGCGTCTTGCACGACCCAAACCACAAGAAGCCCCCTGCTTCTTGTGGGTGTATACCAAACGGACGCTGGCAGCCGGGTATACGCCTTTACCTACGAGATTTCTTATCTCAATTTACGGAAGGCTTCCAAAACTTGCGTACGCTTACCAAATGAACCCAATTACCAATGTAGTCTTTATGCAAGATGACCCCTGCACCTTACAGACTATAGAAAAGAAAAGAATACCTTTTATGAAGACAGTCCTTGTCTGCTCCCGCAGTGATCCGAATGAGTCGAGGGGTCCCTCCGGGAAAAATTCCCGAGGGCCCTAGGGAGCCCTGTCCTCAGTGGGTCCTGCAGCCGAGCAGAGAGGGTCCCATCTGGGTCGCCAAATTGATTCGGAGAAAACTCCAGGAACGAACTTGCCAACAAAGTTTTGAAGCTGACAAGCAGGTATTCTTTATTGCGGCACCGGGAGACACAGGGGATAACTCCTCCTAACGTGTGTCTCTCTATTGCTACACATGCCATCCTTATATAGTCCCTGGGCATACATACATATTCATGAGGCTACGTATGGATTACATCATTTTCCAGAAAGCTCCCCGCATGCGTACAGAATTGTGGTGGTGGTCTCTGAGGGTCGTTTACTTCTTCCAACAATCTTCATCACTTCTGGCAACCTTTGAAGCACACACAGTAGATGCTTATAGCAGTTTAATTGGTTCACTAGCACCAGAGACATAATAATCCCCCTATCCTCCTACTTATCAGTTAGTTTACCCGCAGCCTATCCCGGACACCTGCTATTCCCAGATACTCCTTATCTCTGCATCCTGTTTTTCTAGACTGTTTTTCTTAAGACCACATCAACTATAACGATTTATCTTGTGCCAGTATGTTCTCTAGCTGTACTCTATTTTTTCTATGTATTATGCACCTCAGTAATTTTCCACTGCTACTGTTACAAAGCCATTGAGCTTAACATTGCTTAAAACTAATTTTAAAGGTTTATAAATTCCATTTTATGATTTTGTGTTCCCCTTGTTTCATAGTGCAGTTCTTGATCCCTCCTAAATTACTCTTCTCACAATCTTGTGTAGACTTCAAAGCCTCCTCTCCTTCACCTTAGCTTTCCTGAAGAACATAGCCTAACTGGTAATAAATTTTAATGGGCCTTCAGAGATACCATGGCACTGCTAAGCTAACACAACTCAACAAATAAAGTGAGTCTATGTGAGCTGCACAACAGAGCTTCACAGTGTTGAAGATTTTTCTTCAATGAAAAAAAAATCTAAAGTTAACAAAGGCAAGAAAAATGTGATTAGGAGACAGATTTCGTCCTGCAGGTACTTGATTTCACAGCAGTTGGTCTCAGAGGTGCTGAGTAAAACTGCACTTGAAATAATATAATCCCTAAAGATCCATACTGAACTGCTAGGCAGCATGTCTTGAAAGAATGGAAATAGCAGTCCTGTTAAATTTGTTTCTCATACGCAGAAAGAACATTCTTGGAGTTTAAATCTTTATTATCTTGACAGGATACGTGAAAAAGGGAGATATTTGTTAAACCAGTGACATACTGTAAGACTGCAGCTCAGATTTATGCTTTTGTCTAACTAGCAGTTACACAAAAGGAGGACTGAAGCGACCCTTTTCTCTCTTTGTTATGTAAGATTTCTATGCTGATTATTACAACTTATTATCAGACTATGTCTTTCCAGTATTTCAGTCTAAGTACAATATAATCTTTCTCATTAGAGCAATAACAACACTTCCAGTAAACAGCACCCAAAGCCACTCTCAGAGAGGACAAAATAAAGGCATTACTAGGAAAATGAGATATCGTTTCAGTAAAGCTGAAGTTACTTCAAAACAAGTTTCTTGGTAGATTGGTAAATCAACACTGTTTTACAGAACTAATACTATTCCACTAAGAACAGCAGTGGGGAGTGGTGGTATGTCCTCTGTTATACAGTCTCCTAGGAGTTCAGTAGGGCTAAATATTGCTACAATGGAAGAACAGATACACTGCAATACAGATCCAAGGAAGGCAGAAAGTCCCTTAAAAAGAGTTATACACACTTTTGCCTATAAAAAACACAAGCTCAACCAGTGCAAAAAATGCAATGGCTTTTATCTAACAGGATGGCATGTTTTGAGAAAGCCTAAGACTGGAACTCAGAAGTTTCTGTTTCTAATTTTTTCTGGCTCTTCAGAAAGTACAGAAAGTTAATCTGACCTCTCCAGTTCCGATATCCTTTAGGGGGAAAAAAAAAAAGAAAAAAAAATATTTTAAGTATCTCTGGAAAGCAGTTTAAGATGAGCAGATTGAAAACAGTCCTATAAAATCTAGATAGTCTTTATTTTGAAAAGAACTGGTCATTAGATGTGGCCACATCTCTGGAGTATTACATCTAGTTATGGGCTCCACAGTTCAACAAATACAAGGGATTACTGGAGAGGGTTCCTCTCTAATGAGGAAAGGCTGGGAGAGCTGGGCCTGTTAAGCCTGGAGAAGACAATTTAGAGCACAAAGTAAGTCTGTGCTAACAGCAACCTCTTTGCATCTCTGCATATACACTCTGGTTTCCCTGGCAGTGTTTCATGGGGGAGTGGGTGGCGTAAGAACAGCTTTGCCAAATTAACCACTTCAGTGATGTCCTTTCTTGGCAGCTTTCCACTGTGTGTTTTATCCTTCAGGGAAATCTGCTCAGAAGCATCAACAAATTGGCACTCCTGTTAATTGAGCTCAGTCTGAAAAGATTATTTTTATTTTTTTTTAAGAGAATGATTACAAATAATACACATTCTTCCTTGCAAGTACACTTACACAGCAGTGGCAGGATCCTTACTTAAAAAGATAACGTATCCTTTATAAGGCACGTATGACGCTTCTGAATGACACGCACTGAGAATCAATTTTTATAGATTATCATTTGTTAGTTCCTCCTCACTCACCCCTTCCTCCATAGAATGAGAAATCATCAAGGAGACATATGACGAACCATACAGGAAGCAACTGCCAAAGTGTTTCAGTGTGAATCTGACAGTTCAGAAAGTGGAAAATCCTTTATACATTTCTCATGTAGGAAAAACTAGTGCATGCAGATTAGAGTGCCCCAGTTTCTTTGCAGAGGAAGCTCTCTTCAACCACCTTTTCTTTTTCCAAATTAGATACTGCTTTTCTCACTAGCACAAAATCCTAAATTCAAACATGATTTTTAAAAGGATTTTTGTTCAGCAGCTAAATATAAGGATACTATGCTCATTTGATACTACAAAATTATGTGCTCCCTTTTCATTCTGAACTCTATGTCTACTTCCACTCTGTTACACAGATAAACCCTTAATTTCCCTTTAAAATCTCTTTTTTTTCAGTATGATTAAATGCTGACCCGCATGAAGCAGCGATGATGCTGACAGTGAGGAAACAGACACAGATACAGTATCTGCCTTAAAGAAAAGGCAAGAGAAGTAAAATGACACAAGAAGGTGATCAATGAAGATGACTGAAACTTAAAATATCTCAGCATCACAATCTAATATGTAAACAGAGAAAGAAAAATATACTTTGCAGTACACACACTGAACTTGTCTCCAGAAGGATATTTTTTAATTTGCTGCTTTTGTACCTTATGTACAACCCTCTATAAACAATTTCAAGGAGCAGCAAGGGCAGGCTGTTTTGTAAGGGAAATTTGAGGCAGGAATGACAAGTCACAGCAAAGGAGGCAGGGCTGTGCCCTCAGCAGCTCAGATGCAGTCCTGCAGGAGCCAAGCAAGGCATAGAGAGCAGATCCGGCAATGCTCACAGGTTCTGCCAACTGTCCTGATCGTCTGGCATGTCTGCAATGACAGGGCAGGTCTGGGTCAGAATCAGTATGAGAATCAGGGAGCTACAAGACTGGGCATAGGCATAGCTGCAGCATAGCTCAGGCAGAGACAAAAAAGCAAGAATCAGAGCTTTAAAGCTGCCATGTTAAAAAAGGGTCATGTCCCTCCTGAGGATCCTCAAGGCTGCAGAGCTGTGCCATATCAAAGGTGGCCTAGATCCCCACAGGAGGGCTTGTGCTCTGAACTTGACGGGCAACAGCATTTTGTAGGGAAAAAGTGAGTGAGAGTCACAAGGGATAAGATTAATTCCCATTTTCGTTATCCACCCACAGTGTATTTCTGAAGCAAGTTTCTTCACTTTTTTTGTTTCTTCTACCTCTTCTTGCCTGTTAAATCACACCCTCTCTCATTCAGGGACCCCTTACATTCCTGTCTGCACGACTCAGTTACAGTGGAGTCAGGTGCTATACGACAAGCAATAGTGATAACCGTTTTATCTCCCTGCTGTAAATCTTGAGACAGGAAGGGTTCACATTCAAGAGTGCAGCTCAAATAAAAAACAATGCAATTTCACTATATGTTTAGAAAAATCCTTATGACTTTAGTTACTCCAAGATAAACTTCATGCATATGAAAGATTCAAATCTCCAGAGACCAAAGATCACCAAAAGTTTTTGTCGTGGTTTAAACCAAGTCCCCCAACTCCCGGAGAGTTAGGAAGGAGAATCCAAAGAATGTAGCCCCCACGGATTGAGATAAGAACGGTTTAATTGCTAAGGCATAACACAAAACCCCTACTGCCATTTACTACTACAAATAATAATGATACAGCAAACAGCAAGTGAAGAGAATACAACACCCCACCAGCCACCGACCCATAACTCACTCCACCCTGCCCGGCCGAGCACCATGTGCTCCCTCCTCCATTTTTCTCCAGAGCTCTCCCCTCCAGCTTTCTCTTTCCCAGTATGCCTCCTGGGCATCACGTGCTATGGTATGGAATACCTCATTGCCTAGCCTGGGTCAGGTGTCCTGTCACTCATGACTGTCCAGCCTTGGGAACAGTCTACTGGTGCTCCTATGTACTTGTCTAACCTTAGACAAGACCCAGACCTGACTCTGCTTAACTTTTGGGATCAGACAAAATGGTTGTGGATGGAACACACTCTGTGTGTGTGCCACCATGCCGAAAACCATCACAATCAGCAGGCAGGTCCCAAGGGCACCCAAAAGCCATTCATAACCGTCAGAACTCCCAAATGATGCTGCTGCACTTGTCACTGGGGCTGATGTAGCTGCCCTGCTTGCCAGTTCTCCCACCTGGCTGGAAAAAAAAAACCTTGAACAAAAAACACCCTCAAAACATGCTCAAACCATGACAGTTTTAAATAAGGTTTCCTAATTATCAGAGTACAAAGACAAGGTCAGGTCTGTTGTGCACGCAGCTTTTCTTCTCAAGGATGCAAGAAACAAAATGAAACAGAAAAGTAAAATAAAATCTACTTCTGCCCTGAAAATGAACAGAAAGAAATTCTATCTGCAAAGTAAATCTTCCAGAAAACAGCTGGCACCAAACCCAGAAACTAAAATAAAATTTGCCTGTAACTACAACAGTGCTAACAAAATTCTGTAACATGAATTAATATTAAACATGATAAAAATCCCCAACTTTCAGTTCACACGAACAGTAATGGAAAAGTGTTCTTAAAAGAACCACTAATATGTTTGAGGAAACAATGTTGCAAAGAACAAACACAGTCTGCCTCTCTCCAAGTAGTCAGCTTTTAGTATTTTTCCATCTATTCTGAAAGCCAGGAATCACCTGGGAGAACAATGTATTGATGAAATGCAGAAAAACAGATACTTACACATTTGACTGCCTGATGGAAGAGGAAAATGATTAAGAAAATCTCAAGAGGACAAGATCACAGATCTGAAGAATGATTCTGATAGTTTCATATGAAATAGTTTTGGCACTTAACATACCCTTTTAGAAGTAGAAGCACAGATTTTAAAACTAATTGTGACAAAGATAATACATGATGATCAACTAAGAACATCATGTGATGATACCCTGTATTTCAATTCATATATTAGAGAAAAATGAGTATAAAAGACTTTAAGTTTAGACTTTAACTGAGTTTGTTCTAAAGCTTCTATAAGCTGTTTCAATATACATAACTAAAGATGCCTATTCTGTGTGAAACACAAAAAATCTGTTTCTAAATTATTTGTTACTGTAAGTGTTCTTGTATCATTTCAGATTAACCAGACAGAAGGAGCTAGGCAAGACTGACTTTGTGGTTTCCAAAGACATCAGCATTTACTGAATTTGAAACAAGTAGCACTTTGGGAATCTCAGCACTGAACTGAGTAGGAGTCAGCACTGACAGAGCTCCAAAAGTTTTAAATTATCTCCAAGACTTCTTTACATCATTAAAAAGTGTATTGTTTGGGAACAAAACCAGGACATTGGAAAAACAACTCTTTAACTTCATCATAGGTAAAGCAGGAAACATAAAAGCATTTCTTGCAGTTCTTTACTTCTTCATTCATTTTTGAAACTGGAGATCAATGTTGTCAGATAATGAGGGACCGCAAATAGGCTTCGTAGAAGTAAGCTGGGACTGCATATGTGAAAAATCACATGGTGCTTCTAAAATGTCACTGAGGATCCACTGTGCTTTAATCTTACTGTTCCACTAAGTGACTATGCAACACTGAGCAGATCCTGTAGCAGGTACTTTATGTACAGATACCGAGCCTTTTGTGTCTGTCTTGTTCTTAGAAAAAACAATTTTCTTTCTAATTACGACTGTGAAGATAGGAATTCAGAGTGTGAGAGAAGAAGCATTAGCCTAAGGTGCCACGGCCAGGTGGAGGGGAGAAAACACCGATACGATGTAGGTTCACAAAATGCTCCGTTTATTGATTACAAGGCTGCTCTTAATATACTGTCTTACACGCGATCACGCATTACTTGATTGGCTGCTTCACTTTGCCCACGAGGGATACACGCTCCCCTTTACCTCTCCTGATTGGTTTCACACCTTCGCTTCAGCTTAGCGTTACATCATGCTTCTGCAATTACTGGCATCTTGTTATTGCATTCCTGTTTTGCTGATCTTGACACTTCTTCCTCTTTTAACCTGGGGTCATAAGTTCACTTTCTCACAGCTTGCTGTAGGCCTGCTCAAGCGCCCATGCTCGACCCCCAACACTAAGGGAAGATTTTTAAAGACAGATTCTTTTTCTTTATTGAGGCTAGCAAATGCCTAGAAATATTCTGCTGCTGTCTGGTTAGACAATATAATCAAATGCACAACATGCAACAGAACATTGCAGGCAAAACATCCCCCCTTTGGCTGAAAAGAAACCTGAGTTTTTCACAAGAAAAATGTTTTCAATATCATTTGTTTCATTCACCTTAGTGAATGGTTAAGCCTGTCACTATTACAAGATCAGACGTACAATTTCAGTCTCAGTAGAATGTGTAGAAATTATTGGCATAACTGCAGTAATTCTTGAAAGGGATCCTCGGTTCAGCTTCAGGGTGGGAGGCAGGAAGGAATGATAAGGGGGAGACACAGGATCCTCTGGGATATCATAAGTGGCACCCACACTAACTTCTTCCAGACAGAGTTCATAGAATCATAGAATCATAGAATACTTAGGATTGGAAAGGACCTTAAGATCATCTAGTTCCAACCCCCCTGCCATGGGCAGGGACACCTCACACTAAACTTTCCCACGCAAGGCTTCATCCAACCTGGCCTTGAACACCGCCAGGGATGGAGCATTCACAGCCTCCCTGGGCAACCCATTCCAGTACCACACCACCCTAACAGTAAAAAATTCCTTCCTTATATCAAATCTAAACCTCTGCTTTTTAAGTTTCAACCCATTACCCCTTGTCCTATCACTACAGTCCCTAATGAATAGTACCTCCCCAGCATCCCTGTAGGCCCCCTTCACATACTGGAAGGCTGCTATGAGGTCTCCACGCAGCCTTCTCTTCTCCAGGCTGAACAGCCCCAACTTTCTCAGCCTGTCTTCATATGGGAGGTGCTCTGGTCTCCTCATCATCCTCATGGCCCTCCTCTGGACTTCTTCTAACAGTACCATGTCCTTTTTAGGTTGAGGACACCAGAACAACACACAGTACGCCAAGTGAGGTCCCACGAGAGCAGAGTAGAGGGGCAGGATCACCTCCTTTGACCTGCTGGTCACGCTCCTCTTGATGCAGCCCAGGATACGGTTGGCTTTCTGGGCTGTGAGTGCACACTGCTGGCTCATGTTCATTTTCTCATTGACTAACACACCCAAGTCCTTCTCCGCAGGACTACCATGAATTCCCTTTTTGCCCAACCTGTAGCTGTGCCTGGGATTGCTCTGACCCAGGTGTAGGACCTTGCACTTGTCATGGTTAAACTTCATGAGGTTGGCATCAGCCCACCTCACAAGTGTGCCAAGGTCCCTCTGAATGGCATTCCTTCCCTCTAGCCTATCAACAGAACCACACAGCTTGGTGTCATCGGCAAACTTGCTGAGGGCACACTCAATTCCATTGTCCATGTCAGCAACAAAGATATTAAACAAGACCGGTCCCAACACCGATCCCTGAGGGACACCACTTGTTACTGGTCTCCAGCTGGACATTGAACCGTTGACCACAACACTTTGAGTGTGACCATCCAGCCAGTTCTTTATCCACCGAGTGGTCCACATATCAAATTGATGACACTCCATTTTAGAGACAAGGATGTCATGTGAGACAGTGTCGAACGCTTTGCACAAGTCCAGGTAGATGACGTCAACTGCTCCACCCCTGTCCATCACTTTTGTTGCCCCGTCATAGAAGGCCAGCAAATTGGTCAGGCAGGATTTTCCCCTAGTAAAGCCATGCTGGCTGTCACCAAGCACATTTCTCTTTTTCATGTGCCCTAGCATGCCTTCCAAAAGAATCTGCTCCCAGATTTTGCCAGGCACAGAGGTGAGACTGACTGGTCTGTAATTCCCCGGGTCATCCATTTTCCCCTTCCTGAAAATGGGGGTTATATTTCCCTTTTTCCAGTCATCAGGAACTTCACCTGACTGCCATGATTTTTCAAATATGATGGCCAGTGGCTTTGCAACTTCATTCGCCAGCTCCTTCAGGACCCGCGGATGGATTTCATCAGGTCCCATGGACTTGTGTACATTCAGGTTCTTAAGATGGTCTCGAACCAGATCATCTCGTACAGTGGGCCCAAGGTCTAGGTTTTCACAGTCCCTGCGTCCGCCTTCCAAGACTTGGGTGCTGCGGTCAGAGCCTTTGCCAGTGAAGACCAGGGCAAAGAAGCCATTCAGAACATCAGTCTTCTCCAAGTCCTGTGCCTGAAAGTTTCCGGAGGGGTGCTACATTGTCCTTAGTCTGTTTTTTAGCTGCTACATACCTATAAAATCCCTTCCTATTATCTTTAACATCCCTTGCCAAGTTTAGCTCTAATTGGGCCTTAGCTTTCCGAACTTGGTCCCTAACTACCCGGACAACATCCCTGTATTCATCCCAGGCCATCTGCCCTTGCTTCCACCCTTTATAAGCCTCTTTTTTCCTGTTAATTTTTCTCAGCAGCTCGTTATCCATCCAAGGAGGTCTCCTGGCCCTCCTGCTGCACTTCCTTCTAGTCGCGATGCAACACTCTGGAGCTTGTAGCAGGTGATCCTTGAATATTAACCAAGAGTCTTGGGCCCCCTTGCCCTCTAGGGCTATATCCCATGGAACCTTGCTAAGCAGGTTCCTGAAGAGGCCAAAATCTGCTATCTTGAAGTCCAGGGCAGTGAGCTTACTGCACGCTCTTCTCACTGTCTTGAGGACCTCAAATTCAACCATCTCATGATCACTGCATCCAAGACTTCCCTGGAGAGTCAGATTTCCAACGAGCCCTTCCCTGTTGGTGAGCACGAGGTCAAGCAGGGCACCTCTCCTCGTTGGCTCCTTTATTGCTTACAGAAGGAAGTTGTCTTTCACACAATCGAGAAACCTCCTGGATTGCTTGTGCCGGGCCGTACCATCGCCCCAACAGATGTCAGGGTGGTTGAAGTCCCCCATGAGAACAAGGGCCTGTGAGTGTGAGGCTTTTCCTGTTTGTCTGTAGAGTTCTTCATCCACAGGTTCCTCTTATCAGGCGGTCTGAAACATATCCCCACAGTAATGTGTCCCGTCACCAATTTCCCCTTAACCCTGACCCACAAACTTTTTGTTAACTGATCACCTGTCCCCAGACAGAGTTCCATACTCTCTAGCCTATCCCTAACATAAAAGGCAACTCCCCCTCCCCTCCTACCGGGCCTGTCTTTTCTAAAAAGCCTATAACCCTCCATTCCAATGCTCCAGTCAAAGGAGCCATCCAACCATGTTTCAGTGATGCCTGTTATATCATAGCCCCGTAGATGTGCTCACATCTCTAATTCCTCTTGCTTATTCCCCATGCTACGGGCATTTGTATAGAGGCATCTGATCCGAGCTCCAAATGAAGCCGGCTCAGTGGCTGGAGCGGCTAGAATATTACTACATTGCTCAGAGTATTTATTATAGGTGCTGGCAACTGACTGGCTGTGTTGGGATGGAATGATGCTCCCCTCCCCCAATGCTACTAGTTTAAAGCATCCTTGACAAGTCTGGCAAGCCTCCCAGCAAAGCCACTCTTCCCTTTCTTTATCAGAGCAGTTCCACCAGCTGCCAGTAGGCCTGGCCTACAAATGTGGGCCCCATGTCCAAGACACCCAAACCCTTGACTATGACACCACCCTTTTAACCATTTATTAACCTGTCCAATCCTCCTTGCCTTTGGAAGGTCCTCCCCTGTGTCTTGGAGAATTGTCGAAAAGACTATCTGAGCTCCCAAACCCCTGACCACCTCTCCCAGAACTCTGTAGTCCTTCTTTATACTCCTCAGGGTACTACTATCTATATCCTTAGCACCCACATGTATCGCTAGAAGCGGGTAATAGTCCGTTGGACTTACTAGAACAGGCAGCCTCTCCGCAACATCCCTGATCCGTGCCCCAGGTAGGCAACACACCTCCCTTGCGACCGGGTCAGGCCGACAGATAAGCGCTTCTGTCCCTTTCAAGTCAGAGTCCCCTACTACTACAACCCGCCGCTTTTTCCTGGCGGCACCAGTAGAGATCTTCTGTACCAGTGCACCAGCCGACTGTTTCTGATGCAAGTGCATTTCCTCATCAGCCCCCTGCAGGACAGCAAAGCGGTTCTGGGTGGGTACAGCAGATTTAGGAGGAAGCCCCTTGCTTTTAATTGCTCTCTTCCTCCTTTGGTTGTTTTTTTTTTGTTACTAATTCCCAGCTTCCCTGATCAACAGCCTCCTTCTCTCCTCCATGAGCTACAGGGGAATTTTGAGGCCCCTGTGCTGTTTGGTCCTGGAGCAAGCAGTCCTGCTTCCTCTCAGCTTCCCTGACATCTTGCAGCTTACTGACAGCATCCCGTAGCTCAGCCACCTGCTGGAGGAGGACCTCCATCAGGGACCAGCGAGCGCAACCCTGCCCATTCTGCCCCTTTCCCTCACAAGACCAGTGCAGGCATTCTCTACACTCCAAGCTCTGCACCGCAACCTCCCCACTTACCGGCTCTGTCTGTGTGCCTACGCTGGCCACCACTGGGGCAGCTGGGGCAGAGCTCCCAGACTGGACCTTGGTTACACGGCGACTGCTCGCCATCCTGCTCGCCTGCCCGCTCAAACTGCCGTGCAAACTGCCTCGACCCACTCTGTTTGCCTGCTCTGTTCACCGCGCTCCTGGTCACCACGCTCCCTGGGTAGATTTTTAACCACTCACAGTTGGTGCCCCTCCTCCTGTCTCCGCCCCCGGTGAGTCACCTCCTCGCAGTAGCTGAGCTCTTTGCAAGTCCTGTCAAGGACTTGAGGCTCCCTCCTCAGTGGCTCTTGTTGCTCTGTGGTGAGGTTTCTGGACGCTGATCTCCCCCGGCTCCGCTCCGGTGCCACAGGCGTTCTTTTTCAAGCCACCCCCCTCAGCAAGTGGAAGAATTTTTTACTGTATCACATCAGTAACTTCCCTGAAGACAGACTACTCTGAATAACAAAGGGATTCTTGCTGAAGAAGCAACTAATGGTTTCAGATTCAGCTTTCAGCTACCTCAAGTGGATAACTGAATAGAGCCAGTTTTCAGTTTAGCCTAATGTGAAGGCATCAGCCTTTCAGAAAAATAGCATGGCAATCACTTCACACCAGCAGTTATACTTCAGTTATCTTCAGGTACAGGCTACTTTCCCGTTGATCTTGACCAGGTTTGTCTTCTGATATCTCTATACATACTGACTTCGGTATCATGCGCATTTTATAAACATTTTCATCCCTTAGCACAATCAGAAAGCATCTTTTGGATATATTTTTCAAGGTGGCAAGCAGGCTGTGGGTATGTATATGCAGATCGCCTCCTGACACAACAACTAGCTTTTTAGAGTTAGGGAAAGCACCTACCAATGCTGATGAGGCTTAATACTAACCAGCAATGTATATGGATTTACATTACAGAATCCTGACCAAATATATATTTTATGGAAAAATGTAATTAGGCAGGTTGCTTTTTGTTAATATACAAAATTAAGATGCAAATCCAATAACTATATTAGTTATACAAGTATTTTGTAATTGGTTTTGGAATTACAGCTGATTCAACACATATTTGAGGTTGTTTTACTTGGTAGATATTTCTATAATTTTCCTCTTTATTTTCTTTCTGACACATTCTACAATTGCTATTTATGAAAATACAATACACAATGATTAGGGGGAAAAAATCACTTCAGTAAGCAAGTTGTGAGAAATGCCTTTAGAAAAATTTAACTAAATTTAACCAAAAACCTTTAGAAAAATTTAACTGGGGACAAAGTCAGTGGAGCAAAGGTTTATTTACAGTGCTGGGTGCATGCCTTCATATCCTGCATGCACATTTGCAAGTACAGAGTCAAAGTTTCTTACAGTCAAGCCTTTTACGTAATCATAGGAATTTCAGGAAGACAAATCCCACCTCCTGCTGGCTGACGCAATCTTCTTTCTTTCTTCTGTGCATATCCAGAAGAGTCTTTTAAGAGCTAGGTGATAAAGGCTAGTAGTCTTCTTTGATATGAACCTTTGACCTACTTATACCTATGCATGTGCCTAAAGCCCTTATATAACTTGTTCTGTTACTTCCAGATTAGATATTGGTTCAATTAAGCATGACTGTCATATATCCTATGTCCGGCCATAAAAGACCCTTGTTCCTGTTTGTTTCACAGTTTTGGGAGCTTACATTCTTCCTGTCCACCTACGTGGCTGTGCTTAAGCAAGATACAATGCAAAAACAAAGATAAAGCAAGCTTTTGCTGAAGCAAACTATTTATACTGTTAATCACACCTTTAACTTTCAGAATAAACCACCGAATTTTATGTCTTCAGTGAAATATGCTTACTACAAATGAACATGCCATTCCATTACTTGAAGAGCACTTACACATAAGGCTGTGCTGAAAACAGAATTATTTCTCAAATCAGTGTTACATGATATTTCATGTTTTGAATTATTTTAACAATTAAGACTTTTCTATTAACCATCTGCATATTTTCTTCAGCTGTGACTCAATAACAGAACATTCTGTCTCATGAGTGCATTTGACTCATCACATGAAGCACAATATATTTACTTAAGAACACTTGTGCTTTAGAACTAGCTGTTAACATAGGATGAAAGCACCTAACCAGAAAAGGCACAAAAAGAGCTTCAAGCAGGCTGTACCAAAAAATTTAAGATAAGTGCAATAATCTATATGAAACTTGGTATTTTTTTACCCTTTCACAATTGAAAGATTTTAAAAAATATTTCCATCATGATTTAGATTGTTTAGACTATGCACATCTAAAGAGTAGACATTGAATTATGCCAATAAACAGAGAAACATAAGATGTGATTTCAATTTCACTATTTAATATAATCCAACATGATTCTCTCAAGACTAGTGTCTTGACACGCTTGAAGAAATTGAAGAGCTTCCTTTGTTTCAGAAGACCTGGTTAGTATCATCTACTTTTACCTATTAACAAACATTTTATGTTAGCAAAGGTAATGAAAACAAGTTTCACCATTTCTTAGACAAGTTACACTGCTTTATCAATAAACAAGTCTAGTTACACAGCACTGAGAATTGCTGCTGGGTTGAGGAACAGCATAATTTGATTTTACTTATGTAAGAGTTAATTCACCACAAAAGACTTAAATTACCATGTTCATCAAGATCTCTCCAGAGATGACTATAGAGAAAGTGTTTCTTAATAAGCAGCATTTACTGCTTGGCTGATTTTCATTTACTTCCCCTCCCCCCTGCTTTTTTTGACAGAGCTGTATCTAATAATGTAATTATTAACACCAAGGAACAGCAATCCTTATTACTGTGCATATAGGATCCTAGAAATCTGCGGAAGAAAAGAAAACACTTATTATTTTTAGGATATTGAAAACTCCAAACCTCATAATGCAAATCCTATCCCAGAAATTTATATCTCAAATTCTACCTGGCATTAAACAATGGGCTGAATCCTTCATTTTATAGTTGCTGTCACTTCAGTCAATCACTCAGACTACTACAGTCTACACAATATTATGTTATTCTCCACATAAGCAACCAGCACTTACAATTAGCTACCTCTATACTAGCTCTCCCTAGCCTTACCCAGCAAATCTGCCTACATTCTGTGTTCCGGTCATTTATACTGCTCCCTATTTATGACTGAACATCTGGTCCAGACCTAACTTTTTCAATCAGGTGAAGACCATTTGAGTGACCTGTAAACAGCTTTAAAATTTTTCAGACTTGGTGAAAGACTGAAAATGGAATACATTTATACACTGGGCAATAGAGAATTCAGAAGCACTTGTCTTCTTAGAAAGTTTATTTGCCTGTCCTTATCTGTCAAACTGTCTCATTTCCACATTCTCAGACACCTTACAGAGACCAGTCCTTTCACACACAGCTAGGTTAAGTAAAACAGTTGGCAAGGATCACCACTGCACATAAATACAACTTTCTAAACAGATGGATACATTTATTCTTAGCCCTTATTTGAAAGAACACTTTGAGAAGACTCAGAGAAATATACCAAGTGCTTGTTCTGTGATAGGTCATGCATACAATCCTGCTGAAAATGATAGTGGTTGTAAATTATGAAAAGCTGCAGTCTAGGATCTCATAACTGGGTGGCCTAAATATTAATAAGGATATACATACTAATGATGATGAAACAGTTGTCCATGGAAAAGCTGATTTAGAGAATATTCAGTTTTATCTTTCTGACAGCTCACATGGCAGCACATACAGTATTCATTCCTTTTCATTGTGCTAGAGTCAAATTAGAATATTGTTTAAAGATAAGGGGCACTAGCATTCCACTTGTTTGACCTACTTATTCTATTCAGTACTTTCTAATCTTTAGCAAGAAGGGCTTTTAGACACAGGGCAAATATTCAGCTCACAGCAATATAAAATTTCCGCAATTGCATTTTGAAAAAGAAGAATTATTCCAGATTTACACCAAAATAACTGGGAAAAGATTGTGATGTTTGGGTTGTTGTTTGTTTTTTTTTTTTAAATTTCTCCCTTATCCAAATATGAGAATAATATTGAACACAAAGCATTGAATTCTCTGTTCTACATAGCATTTTAGCTAAATAATATTTGTATTTTGGGATGTATTAACCGATTAACCCCAGTTTATATCAATATAACTTAACTGTAATTTTATCATCCATGCCTGTGACAGTTACAGAAACAGAACACAAAGTCCTCACACACAATTCCTACACAACCATGGTCATGACACACTGTGTTTTACCTTAACATCAGGCCCAGAATTCTGTCTTGTGTCCCACACCAGCCACCCAAATAGTAACCATTTTCCTTATTCTGTTGTCTTGGTGATTTATTCTTTAAGGTATATCAGAAACAAAAGTTTCAATTGATTATGCACAGGTCACTTAGGATATCCTTAAGCAGAAGTTCAAACCAATCAAAAGCAACTTAGCCCTGGCATTCTATTCCTGAATTTCTTGTTCATAATCACTGACATAGTTGGTATGATTTCTGGTGAGAACACTTCAGGTTAAAAACTATTACAGGACCCTATGGCAACAAAAGCTCAGGAAGAATTTCAAAACAGATTTTAAGGCTCACTAACCTAAGAAGAGTTAAAATAAGTTATTTCCCATTTAAAATGTAATGTGTAACGTTGTTCCTATTCTGAAACATACTAGATTCATACTATCACCATCACAGAATACAATTTGTGATAGTAAGTTAAAACTACTTATGGTAGTAAACTACATAAAATCATAGAATCATAGAATTGTTAGGGTTGGAAAGGACCTTAAGATCATCTAGCACCAACCCCTCTGCCATGGACAGGGACACCTCACACTAAACCATGTCACACAAGGCTCTGTCCACTCTGGCCTTAAACACTGCCAGGGATGGAGCATTCACAACCTCCCTGGGCAACTCATTCCAGTGCCTCACCACCCTAATAGTAACGAACCTCCTCTTTATATCCAGTCTAAACATCCGCTGTTTAAGTTTCAACCCGTTACCCCTTGTCCTATCACTACAGTCCCTAATGAATAGCCCATCCCCAGCACTATATATAATAGTCCCCCTTCAGATACTGGAAGGCTGCTATGAGGTCTCCACACAGCCTTCTCCAGGCTGAACAGCCCCAACTTTCTCAGCCTATCTTCATATGGGAGGTGATCCAGTCCCCTGACCATCCTCGTGTCCCTCCTCTGGACTTGTTCCAACAGTTCCATGTCCTTTTTATGTTGAGGACACCAGAACGGTATACAATAAACATCAGAGTTTACTCAGAATACAGTACTGATCTTCTCCTGCTGTGCATTTCATAATGTAAGGTTTACACCTCTTAAGGACAACAAGTTAATATAGGCAAGATAAAAAAAATCCTGTGCTCTTGTTTAGAACATACTTCATCAGAACCAAAGCAACCTCCAAGATGAGATACTAAAGATATTTACCTGTTTTTAGAGTTTGTAACTTTTTCCACTGTCATGTCTCAAACCATGAACAACGTGTGGATACAGAAATTAGATATTTGGAAAACAAAATGCTAAGACGTCCTTTAGGTCCTCAGAAACTGATTCACAGCTTGACCACTGAATTCAACTAATACTTGCCATTCACTTGATACAAAGATTGTGAACATCATTCAGCACCTGCTTGCATTTTAAATAACAGGAGAAAACTTTCAGTGCCCTCTCATGAACAGATTGATACATAAAAACTGTGGTTTGTTTCTGATTTGCATAAATTCATTAAAACAGCTGAGAAATAAACCTTCTCAAAATCACCTTTTAAAGACCTTGGTTCAAGAATGATCTCATAATTCTTCACTGAGACTTCCATTTGTCAGCCATTGCTATAGCAATACAAGTTAAGAAACCATATACAATAGTAACAAGAAAAAGAACCAATTCACTTTTCTCATTAAAAGAATTTGTGTCTGAAAGTTCTACCAAACCCAAGTGCTTAAGGAACAGCTAGCACAAAGTCAAGTCTACTTTCTGAGACCATGATGCTATTTTGAAGTCTTTTGCCAGACTAATGAACAAAGGCAAAGCCGAGTAGTGCACATGTGAATAAATGCAGAAGTGTTATGTGGTGCTTATAATAAATGTTTGGCCAAATAAATGCAGGTAGCTGCATATCCCATAGGTAAAAGTAACGGAGGGAGTATTCCCCACATAGGTTGATGAAATCACTCAAGACTGTAATATATTATGCCGTACAGCATATATAAGAACAAAATAATTTTCTCATGCACATTGTGCAAAAACTGCATCAAGAATTATTTTCAGTTTTTCCTTATAACCAACACATAGTGTATTTGCCAACATATTTCACTTTAAGTTATTGAGGACTTGAAATAACTGAGATTTGGAAAAAATATGGAAGATTGAGACAGAGAATTTAAGCAAGTCAGCCTGATTTCAGTCCCTGGGAACACATTTCTGCACCCACAACTAGTATGATGATTGGCAACTGCAATGGATTTGTAAAGGGTAAATGACGTCTGACTAATCTGGTCACCTTTTATGATGAAATGATTGAACTTGTGAAGATGGGGAGAGCAGTGAACATCATCATTTATCCCAAGTTTAGCAAGGCTTTCAACACTACCTTTCACAGTATTCCTGTGTTTAATACAGGAAGTTACAGTCTACCTGGGTGGACAGCCAAACAGATTGAAATGGCAGTTGGATGATTAGGTTCAGAGGGTAGCGAGATCAGTGACTCATGCTCTACCTTGGTGCTGATAACAAATGCAGTACCACACGGGTCATACTCAGATCTTTCCCTTTTAATATCTTTACCTCTTACAAAATAAGTTCAAAAAGGACTTATGGCTGTGAGACAGAACACTCCTGAAGTTTGCAGATGACACCTATAGAACAAAATAAGTGAGAGAATCTGGTTAAATATGTTCAATAAATTTCCTTTCTATAATGCTGAGATTAAACCACAGATTTATGAAAGAATCGCAATTCCAACACGTCCTTTTATCATTTTTGTTCCCAAGTGGTTTCCTAAAATATTGTTTTTTCCTGCTCTTCCCTGATAATTATTTCACTTGCTGAATTTCAGCTAAGAAATTAACAGTATTTCAGTCAAGATTCTTCACATAAAATACTCCAGTTGGTGAATATATTACTGAAAGAGACAGAAATAATTAAACTCCCTACCTAGTCTGAAATTCTGTTATGATTACTTTTCACTGAATTAAAAAATAAAAATAAAAAAAATTGAAAGTTTAACTGAGAACATGTCTTATATACTGGTCATAATCAACTCAAAAAGCAAAAAGAAACATTACAGAACATCAGTACCACTTGTTCGTGGTTTTAAAATAGAGAACAAAGTAGTACTGAGTAAGGCTATTGCTGTAGTCAGAGATAGGATCCAAAAACAGGACAAGGGAATAAATCAGCAACAGATTTATATCAGGAGCTATTTCTTACATTAAAAATGTGTCTTTATAAAGATTTGGCATAAAGCTTTCTGTTCAAGAACATGCCAGGTCCTCATATATATACTGCAGAAACCCCACAGGGATATGTATGAGAAAATGCTGATAAGCGAGCAACAACAAAAATAGAAATTGCATTGAACAGACTCAGCTGAAAAGCCTTTATTTAGACAGAATAAAGAAATTCAGTCAAATAATTAAAAAATTACAACCACAACACCAGCTTCTTTTAAATCCAACACGTATCATGTATTAGCTGCTGACAATTCTCTGGTGCCTATTCAAGGCAAAAAATCAGGTTTTACAATCTCATACTTTGGTTACACACAAAGATAATAGTTAACAAATAACAACAAGTGCAGAGATATGAATAACAATGTTCTTATACGTTGATTCTTATCTGATGAGCCAGAACCTCTTCTAGCGTATTTGGCCATATCATCACACACTAGACTAACTGAACCCTGTATTCTGCCAGTGATAACGAACACCAAAGGAAAACAAGCTGACTGTAGCAAAGTTCTTGTTATCAAGCCTGTGCCTTGTAATTCTGCCAATTTTGTGGGCAAAGTGGCAACACACTGTTGGTTTGTCAAAGCTGGCATGTCTCCAGGCAATGGCTTTCCTACCTCCAGCTGCTGTCTTGAAATCCTTTAGTGTCACTTAAAACTGGGATCTAAATTTTTGCTTCAAGACCCACATATTCTGAGTGGACATACAAGTGAGAATGACATTATTGATAAGAGGATGTTGAGGAATGCCAATGTGGGCATATCTTTGCCTTAAAGAAGGATAAATTTACATAAAAACTAACCTTAATGAAAAAGCATTAACATCCATCTATGTATGCACATTAAGTAATCCTCTCTTATTGAGTCATAAATTGGTCATATTAGATGGAAACCCCTAAAATAGGATTTGAGCACAAGAACCAAAATCATCCATGTAGAAGTTCATCATTGTTCCTGTAAAGATGAGGATGAGTGTGGTAATACAAAAGTAACTTTAAATAGCTGCTGCCAATTTAGATTTTTCTAAACTCCTGGTCAGATCTCCTCTGTTAAAGCCTTTCAGTGGGCTGAGTCAAGTTTTGTATTTCAGTTTGTAGATGAGTTAGATTTAAACCATAAACAAGCATACAGCCTGCAAGATGGGTTCCACCTATGAGAACAACCTGTGTCTCAGGATCTGCCCTGGGATGTTTGGTACCTCTTCTATTGACGGAGAAATGCTTATTGAGGGACTAAAACACCACTGAGGAATGTATGATAGATAAATGCTTGACATGATAGATAAATGTTTGTTGCTGTAAAGAAAGAGCGCATTTGCACTAGTCACAATATCAAAGGCCATTTGGTTTGCATAGAGAGCTCCAGTGTTCACTTCCCAGGATGGCTGTGCATGTGACAGCTGGAAGGATTTGCCTTCCCTTACATTATCAGATGTGTATGTCAAACATACAGGCAGACACACTTTATCATGTGCTAACATCACATGAGACAGTCTACAGGGCTCAACAGACAGTTCAATAGCCAGCTGTACAAGCTTTTTCATGGGAAAAAATGTTCACAACTTTCACTTAAGAAACTACTAGTATTATAACAGGATTTTAAGTTTTGCTCAACATTCACATGTACTGAGTTCTCAAAGCAGTTCAGGCTGAAAAAAACAAACATGCCAGTATTTACACTGATATTAACTGAAAGTGTAGACATACATTGATTCAATATTTTTGCTAAGAGGACAGCTGTAGGTAGTTTGATCCAAGCAGAAGGAAACTTAAAAGAAGAAAGCAAACATCATTTTTTAATAAATACTTCTGACAATATCTGAGGAACACTGGAAAATTTTTCTAGTCCTGTTTCTGAAGGACAAATAATAGATAGTAATGCAGCATTGCCAAATGTTTGACCAGTTACATTTTTTTCCTAAACAGACTACTGATAACTGTATGTATATATTCATGTTGTCACCCTAATAAAACAGCATATGTTAAATTATTTAGAGCTACATGTTTAATTAATAGATATAAATTCTATAGTTGATCATACTGTTATATTACTGTAACATATATCATTGGGAGTCATTAATATTTTCCTTTCAGCTAAAATTGGTCTCAAGTTATAAATACAAGTCTTCTGCAAACTCTTTTGCCACATTTTTTTAGTTCATACACAGATGCAATTTGTGTATGTTACAGATGCAAGTGCAGACTGAACTCATCACTGCAGTCTAACAAGTGAGGGGAACATGCCCTCAGAAGCAGTGTTCCTGTGATTAATGTCTTTCTCATGCTACAAACACATGATATGCATGGACTCTTTCAAAAGCTGTATTTTAAATTCAGGGTGTAAAAAAATGCTTTAACAAATTTTATATAACTAATTCTGCTTTGCAAAATATTTGTAACTGAGATGGCTGTCAGAGTGCGATGTAATACACGAAGCAAGTTACCACTGATAATATAAACTATGGCTAGGAACATACCCAACTGCCAAATACAGATCACTGTATTTAAAATTGTTGCTTTTCTTAAAATGCCAATAAAGAAAAACTCTCTACTCCATTCTGCTAAGAAACAAATGCTAGCATCATAGGAAAAATAACCAGAAAGTATCATGAGCTAAGGCATACTACTTACATGGAGGCATGGGATCAGAACATGAAGAGCCGTATCATCCAGCAACAGAAACAGAAAGCACAGAGGGCAGAGTGAAGCCTGCCAACCTGCAAAAGAAGCAGAAGGTCTGGGTTGCTAGGTACCAAATTTTGGAAAGCAGTTCTCTGGCAAGTGGTTAGGAGAGACGTAATCCTCATCCCAAAGGTTCTAGGTGTGTCACTTTAGTCAATCGGAACATAGTGTTAATCACAATTATCACTTCTTAACTATTAAAGGAGTGAGATTACTATTAAGGAGGAGAAAAGCTACAGTAGACCCATATATCCCTTGCTATTCATTAATATGCTCAGCCTGTAGAAATCTCTGCAAGTTTGGTGGCGTCAAAAATCTTAACCGATTTATAGCAATAAATATCTAGCTTATGGTCATTCCTTTACTCCTTTAGCTGCTACTCCACAATGAATTTGAGACAGACAGTAACAAAGTAAAAGAGCAATCCTGGTAAATGATAGATAATTCATTCAAGTATCTTTAAACACCAGACCTCAGCAAGAATGCCAGCCAAGTCTGGAATCCTGCTGTCTTAAACATACACTGTTAGTTACAATTAGTAAATATTAACATATTTAATTTGCATTTACAGTCTCTACTCAAGAACAAGATAAGCTATGCTCTTTGTGCAACAAAACTTTCAATTCCAATAACAGTATCACGGAGATCCTCAAGTTTCATTCTTCCACACAGGTTAGCCTTAGATAACCATTACAAAGCAGATGGAGACGTTACGCATCATATCAACATCAAAATGATCCAGTCTACTCAGCTGCAAAAGGCCAGAAGAAAACCTAATTCTATAGAAACAACAACTGAAGTCTGGAACGTTTCTCTGAATGTGTATTTTGCATTTGTAGTCTGATGTATTAGAATTCTCCTGGGTTAGGTCCTTTTTTTTTTAAATTTGACCATAAAATGAAGTTATCTGAAAATAACTTCAGGCTGTTACTGCACTGAAATAATGCTAAAGGCAGTGTTTTATTGCTCCAGAACAAGAGGGACTGATGTTTAATCTCAGTGTCCTTCAGTTGGGAGCAGGGGGAGATGGGCAGGAATAAGGCAGAGAGGGAACTTTCAAATACAGTCTTACAAATACTTATCATACCAGAAAATATTCTCTAGAATTAGATTTTCCATGCATTTAAGGAGACAGATTTTGTATGTCTGGTCTAGATTGTAAGGATTCCACCATCACAGTTGTAATTTTAATGAAAAAAATCTAATAAAATTGGAACCTCATTTTAATATGCACTACACACACAAAACCAGGAGTTTTGCCCATAAGGTTTTAAAATATGTGCTATTAGAAAAGACTCCTAATTGTTGCAAGGGAACTGCTGTATTCTACTAGAAAGAGATATGGTTAACAGTTAATTATTTAGGCTTCTATTTATTGATATGCAAAATATATTTCCTCAAACAAGAAGCAAACAGATATTGTAGTCTTGAACCTTTTAAGTCACCTCACAATATTATGAATACCTCAGAAAAAGACTCAAGAGATGTCCTCAGTCTTTGAACTCTCCACTCTTATGACATCATATTTTTCATAATAAACATTTCCACCTATAACCTGGTTTCTTTTTATTGACATACTCTTCTTCACTTCCTCAAAGCAAATTTCATTCTGCTTTTCTGATTGTCTGTCGTTTTACTCCTTTGGCTCTTGAGCCTTTCTGACCTATTCATTCCTCACCCCATAAACCTGTCATTCTCATTTTTCTATATGTTTAAGGAGGAACATATTTAACACTTCCATGAACAAGCAGAAAAATATGATCCTAGCAACTGAGGGCAGAGGGAATGATTATGTCTGGACTAAAGACTACTGTGTTGTTGACATGATAAACATTTATATCCTTTAGTGTGTCACTGTTAAGCTTTTTCTTCTAACAGATTATCAGTAACAGACAAGGAGGGAAACTGTAGCTGAGTGTAGTAGATAAACACATACTAGATTGTACCTTAAACCAAAACTAGAACATATACATAAAAAACTCTACTCATATCTACCTAAAATAGGCTTTAAACTCATTCTGCATTTGGCTCTTGTGGTACTCAGGCTTTATAACTCAATTCATTCAATGGTTACAAGAAAGGGTTTGATAAAAGAAGCACTTCCTAACTTATACTATTACTAACTGGGGGTGGGAAGGAGGAGGAGGGTGTGGTGAATTAAAAAAAAAGTACATATCTTTAAAACCAAAACTTCCTCTGCAAACAGAAGCTGCCTCAGAATGCATGTAGTAAGAAAATCTTCAGCAGATGTTATCTAAAATACTCTTTTACAAATAATAACTAAAGATTTCCACATGAAACAGGAAAGTTTCCTTCAGTACAAGTACTAAATTTTATACAATTAGCACAATACCTGCATTTATGATTCACCTGTAGATCAGCATGTTTCCTTGTTTAGAACTGTAAGCATGAGTTAGTGAGCAAAACATTTTATTGAATAATCTCTGAATTACTATCATCATAGCAGTCTGACTGCTATTACCGTACAGAGTTTAGTTTCAGTACTACCCTGGAAGATGAAAGCAAGAAGGGACTGACATAACACAGTTCCTTACCTTTCATTAACAGGAATAGGCTAGAAATATTTCCTTAGAGAAAGATGCCACTGCAAGTAAAATTTGTCTGTGACAGCACAATAGAAACTAAAAGATCCACAGAACATCTGAGATAATCAGGATAAAAATTTAAAATTTTTGTTCATTCTTTTATAAATTATATATTATAAATTAGCTTAAATTCAATATTTTATATATTTTTAAAATAATGTATTTATAAATTAAGAAAAGCTTTTTTAAATATGGAGGGGAGAAAAAAGTCTTTTTTATCAATATTAAAATTCAATACAAGTTCATTAGCTTTCCAAAGGCCTGCCTTCTAAGTGGGGGGATGAAGAGGTGGAATGTAGGGGTGCATGTAGATTTGTTCATGTCAAAAAGAAAAAAGTCTCCTAGAAGAGTAGATACCTTGCTACAGCTTTGTTCTGCAGACATGTGGTCACAAAGCACATTAAAAAAACACAAGTAAAATGTTAAAAAACTGACTTGAGCTGTATCACACACAAAAGATATTCAGAACAACTGTACCAGAGACCAGGCCAAGAAACTTCAGGCTAAAATAAAATCACAAATTAATGTTGGGAAGCAATGGGTTGTTTTGGGGTGTTTTTTTGGGGTGGGTTTTTTTTTTTTGGTTGGTTGGTTGGATTTTTTTTTTTTTAAAAAAGAAAACACAGAAATTGTTCACAATCTTGATTTATGAAATAAAATTGTTCACAATCTTGATTTATGAAACCTGGGATAATTTTGTCGCCTAAGAACTTTAGCCTAAACATTAAGAATGCAGACATTACTGCTGGTTTCTATCGTCTAGGCAAGGATGAACTTCAGTTCAGCAGAAAATTAGTCTGGTAGCTAGAGGGGAAAAAAAAAAGAAGAATTAAAAGAATGGTTTTTGTTTATGAAGCCTAAGGCTGTGAAATGAAGTATTTCACAAAATGATTATCTGAAAAACACAGCTTTAGATTTAAATTTTCATCTTGCCATTGACTAGATTTGTTCTTTGGAATACTAATTATTTTGCCCACCCTGGCTTCTCTTCCTACCTCCCACCTTTGTTTTTTTCCAGAAACTGAATAGAAAAAAATATAGTTGGAAAAGTTAGTAACAATGTAAAACATTAAATAAAATTATAATTGTAATTTATGACAGTGCGTTAGAACTGCCTTATTCATAAATACAGTTTCCCTTCCCCATAAATATTGTTTTTACCCTTGAGTGAGAACCAGTAAGATAAAAGTGTTGCTAAACATCACCATGGTCCAATAAAGCACAGCGAGCTTGCAAGCAGGGAAATCTCATTTCAGGTGTCCTGTTAACACTCTGTGTTCTAATTCTGGCTATGACAGAACCTGGATTGGGGCTGTCCCATGTTTTTTGCTTACAAAGCAGCTAGTTCAACAAGTTTTTCTCTCTTCTGGGGCTGTCAAAGTGCAGCAGTACTACAGAGCAATACAACTTGCTTTTTGTGTGTGTATGTGTGGGTACGCATGTGTATAAATATATATAGCTACTACCATTTCACACCTATTTAATTGGGCTAACAGTGTGAAGACGGAAGCAAAAAATTGCATCTCTGAGGAAAGGTATTTAGCTTAAGAAAAATACAGATGCCTGGGTAAAAGCCTAGTAAGTCATAACCCAAATAAAATATATAAAACAAAAAAATTGATAAATTCTTAGTTTGATAAAATCTCTGATCCACTAATATAATGCTTAAGACACACTCGCACAATATTCATTTACATGTTCTCATATTAGCTGTAAGAATGTTTGTCATTCTAGATGATAATGTAGGAAACTCATCTTCCAGAGACAAAACTGTTTCAAGCTCATTCATATTTGTCACCGTGACAAAAATAAAACCAGCAGCTAGTTACTCCACATGCTTTATAGACACCTCACCTGCATGCAGACAGACTGAAAGGTCATGTAAATAAATTACTTTTATGTTATATTTGAATACAAGTCAGGTAAAGTTTGTTGCAAGTGAAAACCAGATAAAAACGCTATTTACCACCTTCAGATTATGAAACAAATTCTGAATTTCAACTAATGCTCTAAATCATAGAATCATAGGATCATAGAATAGTTAGGGTTGGAAAGGACCTCAAGATCATCTAGTTCCAAACCCCCTGCCATGGGCAGAGACACCTCACACTAAACCTTCCCACGCAAGGCTTCATCCAACCTGGCCTTGAACACCGCCAGGGATGGAGTATTCACTACCTCCCTGGGCAACCCATTCCAGTGCCTCACCACCCTAACAGTAAAGAATTTCTTCCTTAGATCCAGTCTAAACCCCTGCTGCTTAAGTTTCAACCCATTACCCCTTGTCCTATCACTACAGTCCCTAATGAATAGTCCCTCCCCAGCATCCCTGTAGGCCCCCTTCACATACTGGAAGGCTGCTATGAGGTCTCCATGCAGCCTTCTCTCCTGGGGCTGAACAGCCCCAATTCTCTCAGCCTGTCTTCATAGGGAGGTGCTTCAGTCCCTGATCATCCTCGTGGCCCTCCTCTGGACTTGTTCTAACAGCTCCATGTCCTTTTTATGTTGAGGACGCCAGAACTGCACACAGTACTCCAAGTGAGGTCTCACAAGAGCAGAGCAGAGGGGCAGGATCACCTCCTTTGACCTGCTGGTCACGCTCCCCTTGATGCAACCCAGGATACGGTTGGCTTTCTGGGCTGTGATCGCACACTGAAGGCAGCTCATGCTCATTTTCTCATCGACCAACAACCCCAACCCTCCAGGGCTGCTCTGAATATCCTTTTTGCCCAACCTGTAGCTTTTCCTATTTGTCTGTAGAGTTCTTCATCCACAGGTTCCTCTTGATCAGGCGGTCTCTAACATATCCCCACAGTAATGTGTCCCATCACCGATTTCCCCTTAACCCTGACCCACAAACTTTTTGTTAACTGATCACCTGTCCCCAGAGTGAGTTCCATACTCTCTAGCCTATCCCTAACATAAAAGGCAACTCCCCCTCCCCTCCTACCGGGCCTGTCTTTTCTAAAAAGCCTATAACCCTCCATTCCAACACTCCAGTCAAAAGAGCCATCCCACCATGTTTCGGTGATGCCTATTATATCATAGCCCCGTAGATGTGCCCACATCTCTAATTTCTCTTGTTTATTCCCCATGCTATGGGCATTTGTACAGAGGCATCTGATCTGAGCTCCAAATAAGCCAGCTCAGTGGCTGGAGCGGCTAGAATATTACTACATTGCTCAGAGTATTTATTATAGGTGCTGGCAACTGACTGGCTGTGTTGGGATGGAATGATGCTCCCCTCCCCCAATGCTACTAGTTTAAAGCATCCTTGACAAGTCTGGCAAGCCTCCCAGCAAAGCCACTCTTCCCTTTCTTTATCAGAGCAGTTCCACCAGCCGCCAGTAGGCCTGGCCTACAAATGTGGGCCCCATGTCCAAGACACCCAAACCCTTGACTATGACACCACCCTTTTAACCATTTATTAACCTATCCAATCCTCCTTGCCTTTGGAAGGTCCTCCCCTGTGTCTTGGAGAATTGTCGAAAAGACTATCTGAGCTCCAGAACTCCTGACCACCTCTCCCAGAACTCTGTAGTCCTTCTTTATACTCCTCAGGGTATATATATCCCTAGCACCCACATGTATCACTAGAAGCGGGTAATCCCATGGATCCTTGCTAAGCAGGTTCCTGAAGAGGCCAAAGTCTGCTTTCTTGAAGTCCAGGGCAGTGAGCTTACTGCACGCTCTTCTCACTGTCCTCAGGACCTCGAATTTGACCATCTCATGGTCACTGCATCCAAGGCTTCCCTGGAGAGTCACATTTCCAACGAGCCCTTCCGTGTTGGTGAGCGTGAGGTCAAGCAGGGCACCTGTCCTCGTCGGCTCCTTTAAAGCTTGCAGAAGGAAGTTGTCTTTCACACAATCGAGAAACCTCCTGGATTGCTTGTGCCGGGCCATACCATCGCTTCAACAGATGTCAGGGTGGTTGAAGTCCCCCATGAGAACAAGGGTCTGCGAGTTTGAGGCTTTTCCTATTTGTCTGTAGAGTTCTTCATCCACAGGTTCCTCTTGATCAGGAGATCTGTAACATATCCCCACAGTAATGTCTAAGATTTGAATAATTATCCCTTGGGTTCTTGAAGGACCCAGTAAAAACTAACCTGTCAAGTGCACTGATCCATGAAAAAAGCTTATTCCAGTAAGAACAAAAATAAAAGAGGTCACACACCAATTAACATAGGAACCCTGTATGATCTTCACAATCTAATTATGCATTTTCATTTTCCATTGCTTCTTCCCTTTCAAATTTTAAACAACTTTATAATCTTTAAATGGAAGTAATAAAATTAGTTTGGCCTTCTATTTTGAGACTATTGCTAAGATTTATCTTTAATTTACTCCTTTGTCTGACAGAAACCATATACGGTTATATCAGCTACCTGAAATAAATAACCCAGAATCAGAATTGAAGGAGACCATAAAAACGTTCTAGTGCTTTGAATAAGGATTTTGAGATTCACTTGTGAGAAAAAAGTACAACCACTGGGTGTGAACAGATAAGTCCCGAGTCACACTGATGGAGTATTTAGCCTAATAAACAACAATCAACACAAGCCATCCCATATTACCTAAATGAATGCAAACAAAACAAAACAAAACACTGTCTTGACAGGACAAGAGGTAATGGGTTAAAACTTAAACAGGGGAGGTTTAGATTGGATATAAGGAAGAAATTCTTTACCGTTAGGGTGGTGAGGTGCTGGAATGAGTTGCCCAGGGAGGTTGTGAATGCTCCATCCCTTGTAGTGTTCAAGGCCAGGTTGGATGAAGCCTTGGGTGATATGGTTTAGTGTGAGGTGTCCCTGCCCACAACAGTGGGATTGGAACTAGATGATCTTAAGGTCCTTGCCAACCCTAACTATTCTATGATTCTAAAAAAAAAAACCCAACTAAAAAACCCTCAACCAAGCCTTTAAATCTTCCATATCCAAAAACACTAAACCTCTAAATAATGTAGTTCATTTGTCCTAACCAATCTAAGGGCATTCATCTTCAAGTCCACTGATGTACTGTGGCATCTCACTAACACTGACTGAATCATCTTCAGAGCTTATCACATTTGGAACTTCACGAAGGCATGCAACACTGGAGATGCTGTTGAAATACCACTGAATTATTTAGGATTCATTGTATGTTAAGAAATACAAGTAGGAGCAGTTAACATCCTTATGGTCTTCCACTGAATGAATTTCACTGTGTTCTGCATACCAGACTTTTTCCACTTTACCAAAAGTAATATTGGATCTAAACAGAAGAGTGCAAGGCAAACTATTTTCTCTGTTATGCCACAGTTGCATGGCCTTCAGCCTCAGATGTCTGCTGTTAGTTTTCTGAATATTTTACCAGGAGTGCTGGTAAAACTAGCTTTTTGCCATATGTTTTCAATCCTCAAATAGGTTTTTAACTTAATATAGGTTTTTAATCCTGTAATTGACTCAAGATAGTAAATGTAAGTTTTCTGAATCCAAAACCACAACTTGTAACACACAGCCCTGAGCAACAAAATGTCAGGAATATTACCTCAAATACCCCAGAATCTTTCAGATGAAAAATGTATTTTTATAGCAACATACAGATTTATAAATATTTAGGCTGCCATAATTATTACCATCTGACATCTGTCACTTTTCAATACACATTTTTCCTCAAGTGACAGCTACATTCCTCCTGAGAGCCACAGTTCAGAATTTTGAAGAGTTGTGTCATTTTAAAGAGGAAGAGATACTGCACAAGAAAAAGCAGAAACCTATTACAATTTTGGGCTCTTAATAGTGCACAAAAATTCAACTGATGTTGTCTGTGTCAGGTTATCAACAGGTTATTTCCACATCTCTTTAAAAATTGTGTAAGTGAAAAAGGGAAATAAAATTAGTTCAGTACTGATTTTATGTTTACTATTAAGTATTGTAACTTTAATGCTAATTGCATGGTATCAATAACACGTATTAGGTTTTAGGCTTCAATTTCTAAACCATACCTTATATTTTATATGTTAATCTAATAACCTCGCCTCCATTTTCAAACAGGCAATCTCACAAGTTTTATATTAATGTCTTCTATTATTTTTTTCTTTCACAGACCCCATGCTTTTTCTGTATTTAGCTATAATTTAGCTGTATTTCTGTTAGCTAGGCTCTTTGACTAAGTTAGGGCATTATTTATTTTGCGTATCAGCTTCATCATTAAAATGAAACAAGGATGTCTTTTGTATTGGATATATATTCCACTGATACCACAGATATAACCACTGATACTGCTCACAACTCAGCATAATTCAGAATAGAGCTCATCCAGGAAGTTAAGAGGGGTTTTATGTTCTCTGAATGTCCCCATTTTCTATGGAAGTCACAGCACAAAAAGTAACTTGAACATTATTTAGGACTGCCTTTCATATTTATCAAGATACTGAACTGCCTGGATGGGCGCATGCAAAGAGTTGTGGTCAATGGCTCAATGTCCAGCTGGAGACCAGTAACGAGTGGTGTCCCTCAGGGATCGGTGTTGGGACCAGTCTTGTTTAATATCTTTGTCAGTGACAGGGACAGTGGGATTGAGTGCGCCACAGCAAGTTTCCTGATAACACCAAGCTGTGTGGTTCGGTTGATACACTGGAGGAAAAGGAATGCCATCCAGAGGGACCTTGACGCACTTGTGAGGTGGGCTGATGCCAACCTCATGAAGTTTAACCATGCCAAGTGCAAGGTCCTATACCTGGGTGGGAGCAATCCTAGGCACAGCTACAGGTTGGGCAGAGATTCAGAGCAGCCCTGTGGAGAAGGACTTGGGGGTGTTGGTCAATAAGATGAACATGAGCCAGCTTCAGTATGCATTCACAGCCCAAAAAGCCAACCGTATCTTGGGTTGCATCAAAAGGAGCGTAATCAGCACGTCAAAGGAGGTGATCATGCCCCTCTACTCTGCTCTTGTGAGACCTCACTTGGAGTATTGTGTGCAGTTCTGACGTCCTCAACATAAAAAGGACATGGAACTGCTGGAACAAGGCCAGAGGAGGCCACGAGGATGATCAGGGGACTGGAGCACCTCCCATATGAAGACAGGCTGAGACTGTTCAGCCTAGAGAAGAGAAGGCTGCGTGGAGACCTCATAGCAGCCTTCCAGTATCTGAAGGGGGCCTACAGGGATGGTGGAGAGGGACTATTCATTAGGGACTGTAGTGACAGGACAAAGGGTTACCGGTTGAAACTTAAACAGCAGAGGTTTAGACTTGATATAAGGAAGAAATTTTTTACTGTTAGGGTGGTGAGGTACTGGAATGGGTTGCCCAGGGAGGTAGTGAATACTCCATCCCTGGCAGTGTTCAAGACCAGGTTGGATGAAGCCTTGGGTGATATGGTTTAGTGTGAGGTGTCCCTGCCTATGGCAGGGGGGTTGGAACTAGATGATCTTGAGGTCCTTTCCAACCCTAACTATTCTATGATTCTATGAACAGAGACTTACTCCCCAGGTGAACAGTTTAAATCAACACAAAGTCACTGAATGGTTGAGATTGGAAGGGACCACTGGAGGTCATCTGTCCAACCTCCCTGCTAATGCAGGGTCACCTAGAATACATTGCCTAGGTATTAACACAATTGCTAACACCTAGATTTTTAAATGTTTTTATTCATATTGACGGTCAATGGAATCAAGAGACCAAAAGTGCCTCAAAAAAGCGAAAGCTTTTAAAAGCAGGTTAGATAAGCTACACCAGGAGGCCATATTACACTGCAGATCAGTGCAGGAGAGAAACACTGAACCTGTGAATGCTACTGTTCTGGGTACTCACTCAGATAAAATCTGTAGCAGTATTTTCTGGTTCAGGTAATTCTTTACAACACTTTTACCTGCCCTTTTTATTCAAAGTAGAAGGAGCTACTACTTTTGGAGACAAAAAGGTCTTTTCCTACTGTTGTTCATATAGTTAGACAAGAAAATTAAAGGATTATAAAAGAAATGTGACCAGTGGAGAAGAGTCAGATATGGAAGGGGGAAACACGATTAATTTTGCTGAATTGGTTATTTAAAACATGATTTGCAACCTACATACAAAAACTGCCTGCAAGGCACCCTTCCCTCACTATTACTACACTCTCTCAGAAGCTGCATGCCCCATTTTCACCTCAGTAAGAATTCTACTTTCTGTTCTTCATTTGAGACCCAGAAATCTTCTTCCCCGTATGGGAAAGATGGACTCTACTGCCCTTTTCTTCCATCTCTTTCTTGGTTTATTAGACTTCTCTTCCATCTCTTTCTTGGTTTATTAGACTATCTTTCTGCCACATGCTCATTCACATTAAGGCTTAGATTCAGCAGTGTCTAAACTTAAGTTTCTTGGGAAGAGGGAAGCAATAGGTAACCCACGCTGCATTCACCAGCCCCAGGCACCCCTCCAGGTGCACGGGTAGCCTCCTAAATCTTCCTATGAAAACTGCTTCCAGGGCAGCAAAAAACTGCCCAAATGCTTTGAAGAGTTAAAGAAAGAAGAAACACCACATTCACACACTTTTCAGTAAAGTATTTGTTTTACATTAGTATAGAACATCTAAGAGATAAAGAGATTAACTGACACTTACTTTGATTTTTGCACTGTTAAATTGGGTTCTCAGAGGAAGGTAGCAAGGAATCTGAACTCCAGCATTTCTACAGTATAAGAAACTAATTAGTATGTGGGTAACTAAAAGTATATTCTTCTCCAATTAGTAACCTGAAGAGCACATTTGACAACATGAAGCCCTCAAAACTTGATTCTCCTACAGAACAGTTTTGTCTAAACCAGCAGGATACTTTAATAATATGAGTGAGAAATATTGAGAAAGTAGCATGTGAAGCAGACAGCTACATGCAGCTTTGTTATCTTCTCTTTCTCCACTCTTGAACACTGTAGTCTGCTGAAGTAAAAAAATCATTTATCCTCTGGCAAAGCTACGTGGGGTGGGTTGTTTTTTTTTTTTGCTAGAAAACACAGAGCTGAAGAGCTTTCTTGGGCTTTTCTCTTTTGGGTTTTCTTTTTCCCTAGGCTTTAAATGTGATGAAGGAGGAAACTCTGCAGGCTTTCCCTTTATAGCAGAGAGACTCCTGCAGAGTATTGATTAAGGTGATACCTATTCTCCTGCAGACAAGATTGTCGAACAAACCAGACATCTATGTCACTGAACACAATCCAGGAGCCCACATGCATGACAACTTATTTCATACTGAAAATAGATTCCTCCTTAGTTGCCTGCACACTGCCTGTCTAGTTCATATCACACTGAAGATTTTCAAATCTGGCTTTGAGATCCTGCCCAGTAAAACTGACTATTTAAGAACATGTCGTGGTTTAAACTAAATCTGCACAGTTCACCGTTTGTTTCCCCTCCCCCCCTCACCTTCCCACTCCCAGAGGGATGGGAAGGAGAGCCAGAGGAATACAACTCCCACGGATTGAGGTAAAATCAGTCCAGCAATCAAGTTATAACAGAAATCACTACCGGTACCAATAACAAATCAATGTTAGAGGAGACAAACAGGGAGAGAGAATACGACACCACCCACGAGCCCAGCCCGGAAGAGAGAGAGCTCACCCCTCCCCTCCTGGCCAGCTCCCAGTTGCCTCCCCAAGCCCAGCCCGGCGTGTTAACCCCTTCCCTCCCGGCCAGCTTCCAGTCCCCTCCCCGAGCAGGACGTGCTGTGGCATGGAATACCTCCCCGACTAGCCCAGACCAGCCACCCTATCTCTCCCTCCTCCCTGGCAGAGCATGAGCTACTGCTGAACCCATGACAGAACATCAGTAAGAAAACATTCATTTAAGCCATCAAAGAGGCACAGACAATAAATAAATAAATAAATAAATAAATAAATAAATAAATAAATAAAAACTGGAAGGAGCTAGGAGATATTTTGAGGGACGAGGAAGAGAGGACAAGATTTATAAGTTCAAGGTAAAAACCTTCCCATTTTATGTACGCATTTGGGCTTTACAGAATAGTAACTATCATTCTTCAAATACATGAGACAATACAGTTTAATTTTTGGTATAAATCCGAAATTATTTGCAGTGGGTTTTCTTCTTTTAATTAAGCTTTTAAAAAATGAATTCCTGAATTCACTTTGAGTTTCAAGCTCAGTCATATTTTGGAGGAAGAGAGGCAAAATATTAAACTAATGGAGCAACAGGTTCTGGGGTTAGAAGCCTTAGAATAATCAAGAGGCAGTGCATGTATGATGTTCACAGATAAGATGTACTTAAATTAGGACATGTCAGGTAATTTATTTAGCATTAGTGCATCACTTCAGTTTACAACAGGCAGTGCAGGACCAGTTCTACAGAAATAATATACTTGATGGAAAAGAATATTGAAACACTAGGCGCACAGTCAAGCCAATCAAACCCAGGCAGCATGTTTGAAGCAAACTCTCAGACCTTTTGATGCTGTGAGAGAACTTTTATTTTCAACAGAAAAAGAGGTCACCTAATAAATGAGCGGCTGAGATTATTTACAATACTATTCAGCTACAAAGATTTTAAATCTGAAAGATAAACTTGTTACAACTAGCAAGTAACTATTCACTACACAGCCTCACCAAGCAGAATTTCTAAGACCAGTGACATGGAACTTTCTCAACCTACAGAAAGTGCAATAACCTAAATATATGTTTTCAGAATACTTAGAGACAATTTCTTTATTCCCAAATTGCCACTTTAATATTGCATACTTAGCATTATCCCCAGCAGAGCAAGGTAAAATGACCATGTTTTTCTGGAAACCAGATTTCCGTTGATAAGTTAATTGAGAAGTTTCAGTAACTTTCTGACAGATTTTACTGGAAGTTGCAATAACCTTACTAAGACAGAACTATTCAGATTTTGTTTCAACATTTATAGCATACAACTGTCCAGATAGAAACTGGTATAAGTATCTACTTAGCAGAGAAGTGACATGTCCAGTAATTCTAGTTGAGTGCATCAGACAGATCGTTTTTCTAACATCGAAGAATGTTACGTATCTTGACTCTTAGAGTCATTGTACAGTTCTTACGCATGACAATAAGAAAAACAGTACAAAAACACACTCAACACAAAGAAAACAATAAAATGGAAATGTACCACTTCAAGCAGCAGTGACCCCATAGTAAGCACTCATGACACCTGCAGAGGTAATAGAATATAGCAGAAGGAAGAAAAAGGATAATCTTTTTGATTAAAGTATTTTTAAGGTAAGCTTTGACAGGCAGCAAATCTAAAGATGTTCTGAAAGATGATAGTGGACAGGTTCAGTCACATTCAGTAGTCATCCACAGAGACAGAGCTGCACAACACAACTGGGAAGTGTCCTTAACTGGAGAAGTAGATCTGAAGTGGGAAAGAAATGCACATCTCTGTCTGACAGCCATTTTTTTCCCTTAAAATGCATTTGAAGGTAGAAAAGATCTAGACTGGCTAGTAAAAAATTAAAACCAGAATGATGTATCAATGCACTGTCCACTATCACAATGGAGAGCTACAGTGTGCAACATTCAGAAGTCTGATGAGTCTGTGGATCCTCATATTGAACAGCTTTGTTGAGCAAATTTCTTGTCACTAGGGAAATGACAGTTGATTTGGAGTGCCTGCCTTGCATTAGGTAAGATGAAGAATGGTTGATATGTACAATTTTTGGCCTGGAAATACTCTGTGGCATGCCTAGAAAGACAGTGTTGTAAACACTTAAATATTTTAGGTCTGGAGACTCATTGATAAATATCTCATGTCAAAGCAGCATGCTGGGAATCTTTTCTCTAGGCAAAAATACTGGCCTGCTATGAAAAGGGGCAGAGAGGGAGAGAAGTATTAATAAAGAATGGGCAAAAGAAGGGGAAAGACAACCTGTGTACAGGAAAAAAAAAAAAACAGAAAATAACAGACTTGGTAGATGGCAGCTACTGTTTTCAGATGCTTCTAAATGATTATGGCAAAATTCTTCCGCTAATGTTTGTTGAAGGTTTAAATAGCAAAATCAAAAAGTAACTTTTCATAAGAACAGCTTCTGGACTGTAAAGAACCAAAAACCTAGCTCTCCTGACTTCCTGTATAACATGGACTCAGAGTTCAGCAATAATCATGGAATGATTTAGGTTGGAAAAGACCTTTCAGATCATCAAGTCCAACCATTAACCTAGCACTGCCAAGTCCAACACTAAACCATGTCTTTCAAATACCTCCAGGGATGGCAACTCCAACACTTCCCTGGGCAGCCTGTTCCAATGATTAATAACACTTTCAGTGAATAATTTTTTCCTAATATCCAATCTAAACCTCCCCTGGTGCAGCTTGATCCCATTTCCTTTCATCCTTTCAGCTGGGACAAGAGACCACCGCTCATCTTGCTATACCCAACTTTCAGGTAATTGTAGAGAACAACAAGGTCTCCCCTGAGCCTCCTTTTCTCCAGGCTGAACAGCCCCAGTTCCCTCAGCAGCTCTTCTTGAGATGTGTGCTCCAGAACCTTCACCAACTTCTTTGGACATGCTCCAGCACTTCCATATCTGTCTTGCAGTGGTGAGCCTAAAACTGAACAAAGCACTCAAGATGCAGCCTCACCAATGCTGAGTACAGGGGGATGATCACTGCCCTGGTCCTGCTGGCCACACTGCTTCTGATACAACCCAAGATGGTGTTGGCCTTCTTTGTCACCTGGGTACAAACTGGCTCATGTTTGGACAGCTGTCAATCAACACCCCCAGCTCCTTTTCCACCAAGCAGCTTTCCAGCCACTCCTCTCCAAGCCTGTACCATTGCATGGGGTTGCTGTGCCCCAAGTGCAAGACCTGTAATGTTGCCTTCTTCAGGAAAAGGAATTCTGCTAACACCAACTTTTTTTTTCTGTAGAGTGCAGCTAAATCCCATGAAGTCTCTGGAAATTTGCACTGATTCCTGCAAGATTAATCCATAGGTTACTGTGCAGTCTGGGTTTACAAAACTTGTGACAGGGGGTTGCCTCAGCAGTAGAAGGATACTCAGAGCTTAATACAAGGCCTCTGCAGAGCAACAGAGCCACAGGAAGGTCTTCTCTATCATCAGCCACATTTCTCTCCATGTTCAGTTCCTAATCATGGAATAGAACTGAGAATAGGATTTTGACTGACAGCTGTACCCGTTCCAAACCATTGTTTTTTCCTGTAATTTTCTAGGTAACACTTATAGAGATGAGAGACTAAGATGACACAACACGGTGTGCGATGGCATCGTACTCCATAGCAAAGCAGCACCTCTACGAACAACAAAATATCAGAGGCTTCCACTTTAACTCAGTTCAGTCTCTGTAAGATGGTACAGAGTGTACTAAGCATCACCTTCCCAACTTCTCTTTCTTCCATAGACGAGTGACTTGGACCTGCTGCTGTAGCTCCTTTTTTGCTGCTTAAACAGCTAACAAAGGTAACTGTTCAGCATGTGGCTGCAAGAGATATTAAAACAAAAGAATACAAATAGAAACTGACATTATCTGCAGGCGTGTTCAGGAAATACGAAAATTAACAATGCTTCAAAAGTCTTTCTAAAAATCTGAGCAGGCAGCAGACTCGTGCTTCAGAACAGGGCTTGTACTCAGATTCTATCCCAATTCTGAAAGTCCTTTTGGACACCTTCCGCAGCAATATTTTTACTTAAAGTTGAAAAACAATGACAATTTTGTCAATTATCTTTTATCAATGAGGACATTCATAGTTATTTATTCGAGCATGTCAATTATAGATCTGTGGCTTTTAAAAGATGATTATGGTGTACCAAAGAAAAATCTTAAAAGTATCACAGCTCTTTTCACAGAAAAGAGCAAGGAACAACAGTGCTGCTTTGAAAGAAACATTTCCTCCAGAGCTTACAGAAACAAATATTCTGAAATCTTTCATTAGTTGCATTATAAGTATTTTCAAGATGTTGTACTGTTAAAAATCCTTGACAGAATCAAATGCTGCAGGAGCTGCATACATGTAAGAAAACAACAGTATTGTCTGGCACAAGAGAGAACTTTATCATTCTGCTATCTATTCACATTTCTATGTTGCTTCATACCCTAGTAATCCCAAATGATAAGGATCCAGCCAAGCTTATGACAAAAAGTAACAAGTCTATGTGCCTGAAGTACTGTCAATTATGTGTTTAGACATCCAATTATAGTAAATTTCATCATAAAAACAAACACAAAAAAAAAACCCAAACACACACACAAACCCAAACAAAGCCAAGTCAAGAGTAACAAAACAAATGGATGTCACTGAAATAAGTTCCTCAGCTGGACAGCACTAAGTCTGAGAAAAAAAAATCTCCTGCAGTCATCCCCAGTAGAACACCCTAATTGTATATGTAATATATTAAGAGTCAAAACACACTGAATGCTCAGCACGGACACATACAAGTTAGAACAAGATCCACCTTATGTGTAAATTCATTCTTGTGGAAGGAAGGTAAGGGTTTGTTTGGGTTTTTTTGGGGGAGTTTAGGGTTTGGTGTGTTTTTTTGTGTGTATGGGGCTTTCTGGGGTGGGTTGCTTGTTCTTTTGGGTTTTTTAAGATATTCCTTAAAAATCCATCTAACTTTCTGGTAAACTGTAGATCTGGTTTAGAAAAAGAACACATCTGTCATGAAATACATTGATGATGATTTGCCCTTTTATAAAAAAAAAAATACTTAAACCTCTGAAAGACGTTAATGTAATTAAATATGCTATTTATACAAAAGCTCTGTAAAAAGGTCTATATAACACCAGAAGAGTAAACTATGCCTTGTACTCAGCACCTTTTATCTTGTAGATTGTTACTGACTGAATAATATTAGCACCAATGGAAGTTTCTTTAGCTTTAAGGAAAGCATATCAGGAGTGTGTAGAAGGAAATCAACACTTAGCTATTCCTGGTTTTTCCCTGTACTTCAAATACTGACTTTATCCTGCTTGTTCCCACAGTCAAGATTTCCATTTAAACATTGGTTTTAGAATGGTACTTCTCAGAAGTCAAATTTGCCACAACCTTATTTCATCACAAAATACTTCAATGCATGGAAAAAAAAAAGAAAAAAAAAGAATGCACATAAGGATAGGAAGACCTTGTTTAAAACTCCACTATTTTGGTCCTTAGGGAAATTCTAACACTTCAAAAGTTGATTTCAATAAACAGAAAGTTGACAGTCTGAAGTTTATTGCAACATAAAGGCTTCTAAAAGCGATAGATATGACATAAATATGAAGCAAAATTCAGTTTAACACCAGACTGAAGTTTAAAGGAAGATTTAAGTATACTAACATGTATGTGAGTAGTTTTAAAATAATCACAGGATAAGTAGGTATCTGAAAGGCATTTTGACAAAATTATTCTTATAGAAAAAAAAAAATCAGTATTTTTTACCTGACAAAAGTGTGTAAATTATGTAAGGGAATTTTTTGTTTGTTTTTAAAGCCCACTAAGTTATTCTTTTTGACCAGACAATTTTTAAGCTTTGCTTAACCATACATACAGTAAGAATAGGTAACTTCACTGTAAAATTAAGCATACAGGTGGGGGTTTTATTTCCTTCAGTCCTTTATATTCTGGGGTTGATATTCTTTTTCAAAGTCAGCATCTTGAGTAGCAGAAGGGGCTGTAATCATATTTCATATTCTATTTGTTATTTCATGAACAATAATTACTCATTCACAATGAAACAGAAATGAAGACTGTGGTTCTGTGAGAAGTCAAAATGTTGGACCCCACATACTTGTTTCTCAGAGCAGGAAAGTTGATATACAGCTACATCAAGGCCTATTTTTGTCACCTAAACCAGATATCAGTAGCAAAGTTATGAAATATGAGCAAATCATCTCTGTAGGGAGTAAGTTCTACAATACCCCGTTAGGTAGTAGGAGATGGAAAACCTCACAAGAGATGGCCACAAGTATTTTCAAGGAAAAACAGTGAAAATTTTATTTGCTAAAGGCATAATCACTTGCTGAAAAGCATTCCACTGAAATGTATAAAGACAGAAGTGTATGATTGTCACAAAAATAGCTCCTGTTAGTCTTGCTGTCTTATAAAGTCACATATCAGGGCACACTCTAGTGCTAATCAGATACTTTTGAGACATTTTCACCACTTAAAACTTTTTAGAGGCTGTGAAGTTATTCAGTCTGTTTAGCAAAGTAACATAAAAGAAATCTACAGTGCCAGTCCAAAGAGGTAACAATAACACACTGCAGTTCTCAATCTCATGTAAAATAGCATCAGAGATTGGAAGTGGGACAGATATATGTAGATTAAAATAAGCAGGCAGCTAAATTAATGGAATAATGCAAAGAGAATAACTGAAAAAGGCATATTTATGATTCAATAAAGAAAAAAAGAAATCTGCTACCTATTTAGGTGTTAGAAATCCTGACATCACTAGTAAGTGAGAACACTGATGAGTAAGGTGGCACATCTATTAGGTACTGGCAGTAACTAAGCTGAGAAAACATGCAACTCTTAACTACCTGGCATTTTAAAGAACAGCTCAAGCAGCCAGTATGAAATTAAATAAAAGGATCCACTGCTGTTTCTATGTAGTTATTGTAAAATGCAAATCTTTTGTCTAACTAGAAAACACTTGCTGAAAATCTGACTAGTACTATGAATCCTTCATTCAATCAGATGTTTTTATTTAATCTTGCTGCCTAGAAATCTGTCTATAGGGGAAAAAGTATGCTAGAACTGCTCCATAAACACGAGGGATTGGGGAGTAGGCTGGGGCATGTTTATTAGCTGGTATAATGCTAGTGAAATTGGTTTTGGCTACAGTTTATGCCAATTGACTATCATGTAAAGGAGCAAGAAAGAGACATCTCCAAAAACAATAACGTACTTTTGCTATTAGAAGAAAGCTTTAATGACCAACACAAAAGTCAATTTCACCTTCTGCTTTTGACTGTGTGGACTTCCTGATGACTGCTGAAATAAGACAAATACTGGAAGATGTAACAGAACAGTACTGAAGAACAAAAAGGCTTTACAGGGCTCACAAGCTACATTCCAAAGTATTTCTCCTACTGCATGTTTATCTGCTAAATGAAAAGCAGTTACAAGCTGAAGCATTAAACAAAAAGTACAACATAGCTGAACTTCAGGTCTTATTAAAGTGATTTCTTTGTTGGTACCTTTTAGCTTTAGCTTTATTTTGTGATATTACTCATTTCCAAGACAAAGCCATTTCATATCCTCAATCAGCTGTGCTGTAATGACTTCAGGATCTAATTTTTGCAGGTGGCAAACTCAACTCCATCAATAATTTTTACTGTAAAAATCCCATAATCACCAATACCTGCTAATTCATATAATCATAATTTATTTATTATAAGACAAAATTAATCATCATTAACCACCCAACAAACAAAAAAACCACACAAGCAAAACAACAAAATAACCACCTCCAAGTGAGGCTGTCTCACGAAAGCAAGACTTAATAACTTGGTAGATGAGTATACCCACATAATGCCCAGTTAAAGTCACTGGGTTTCTGTAGTTGCAGAAGTCTTTTGGTGCACAGCATCATCAGGACTAGTATATGTAATTCTCTTCAATATCAAAAAACATTTAAAAGAGTTTAAAAAGAATTAGGAAAAATATAATTGCAAAAAAGCTACTTCTCCCTAGAAAACATATATAAAATATACGTGCATCTTCTGAGCATATAATTCTGGATGTTCTTTCAGTTACTGTTTGCATGGACAAATGCTGAGCTTTTCATTAGTTATTTCTGGTAAATTTGACTTAGAGGACCAGGTTGTTCGCTATGCACTACAAAGACCTCTTCACTGAATAGCATTGAAAAACACATGGAATTAGTCACATCACCTTTCCCACTTCCAAGTTCAACGTATATTGGGAATACACTATTCCCATGCATTAGAACATTATTTTTCAGATTATTTGTTCAGACAGTTCTGTGTTCAAGCTAGAATAAAAGTGAAAATGTGTAAGTACTTTCTTCATTACATATTAGAAGGTTTCTTTTTAAGCTGACCTCAATATGATGGTCATGAATGTCAGCATAACTTTTTTGCAGGGAGATCTAACTTCCTATCTGAATGTTTTTTTTTCCCTCCTGAAAACAGATCTGAGGTCAAGGGCAAGCAAAGAAGAAAGTACAAAATAATGTAAAGAAAGTACTTCTTTATGCCTCTGTAGTCCTCTGAAAAAAAAGGATGAGTAGTAAAGCAATTTGGATGCTTGTAATCAAGATAAAAGCTGAACAGAGTACTGATAATATATGTAGTTTAATGCTAAAAGGCCTATAGCTGTCCACAGAATGGCAACCCTGATAGTAATAATGCATGAAGTAGCTATTTGTTCCTTATTGTAGGACCAGTGTTATTGATTCTAAGATTAACTACATGGTAGAATGGCAATTCTGTCTCCCATATAGACTGGTTCACTTTTAGCTTCTTCAGTAAATGATTCTCATATTGAAATATCTACAACTAGAGGAGCCACTTAGACTAAGAAAGCCTTTTAGCCTGTAAAGAATAGTCAGTTATTTAAGAAAAGCATAATATAGATTAAAACATTTTTAACAACCTAAGCAATAGTCTTTCATTTAATTGCAAATGTATTTTTATTCCCATTGGCAAGGAAAGCACTGGTACAGGGGAGGAATTTTTTTAAGGATCTTAAAGAAGAATATCAATAGAATTTCACAGACATTACTCTAGAAAACTGTAATTCATATACCAACTGTAATTCATATAGAAAATGTGGTTCAAAATCTATTAAAAATCTATAAAATACATAAATATATAAAAAGTAAGGTTCCTCTACAGGACATAGCAAGAAGACTCTAATAGACCCTCTACAGCGTAAACATAATTCCCATTACTTTTCATGGTATGAGTTGATGCAGAAGTCCTTGCAGGAGGCAAAGACAAGACTTCTACCCACAGGAATTAACTGAGAAAAGGATGTATCTTTTCAAACCTTTCTTGTAAAGGTTAGATCCTGACCTTTTTTCATATCATGTATTTTCTTTTTACATATTCTTCTACACTATATATTTTATGCCTTATTCTATGACTGAGTAACTCTTGTTTCACTGAAGCCAGCACTTTAATCATCCCAATAGCTAAACAAAACCATGAACAAACCACGGAAAAAAAAAACCAATGTCCTGACACACAGGCTTTCCCAGGAATATGTTCTGAGCCACATCCACTGTACTAACGCTTAGATCTTTATTGTGGAATTCTTAAAGAGCCAAAGCCAGGTAGTGAGCAATCCTGATACCCTGAGCCTTATTACTGTAAAGTAAGAAGATTCTTGGCAGGCATAAGCAAGGCCAATTGTCTTGTTAGGCCTCTGTAATTTTCCACTGAAAACGTGCAGAGAATGATATCTGCCAAGGTTGTAATTTCCCACTGTATTTTTAGAGTCAGGTATTTAATCGCAATCATAACAAGTTATAAACATTAGCTTTGTAAACAGTAGTAACCTCTAGACTAACCAATTAGAGCTCAGTATCCAAGGCTGTTACATAAGAAACCTAAGGGTGTAAGGGTATAAAAGGAGCACTGTATCTGAATAAACTTTGGCAATTGCTTGATCACATTGATCATCTCCACGTTGTCCGTAACTCCTGCGTCGACACTTTATTATTTAGTGTGCTAATGTAAACCTTATTTCAAGAGCATGAGAATATGGAAGGTAATGTTTTAACTATTTTTCTAATATTTACATAAGAGCTAAACAAATAGGCTTTCTTCTGAAAGAGAAGTATACCTGGTATGACACTAAACAGAAATATGTAAGTAATGATGAATCTTTCTTAAGAATCAGGGAAACAAAATAGATCTTTATAGCCATCAGGTGGGCTTCTAAAAGTGAAAAAGTTAAAGAAAATTATTGAGAAGGTTTAGACCCAGAGGCAACACAGATCTTAAGATTCTGACTTTTCATAAATGCCTGTGCTTTTGATAAGCAAGTCATATTGTATAAACGTTTTATCTGTATTATAGAACCTGACACTATTTTTCAAGGAGAAAAGCTCCACAGAGTCTTGCTTTTTCATTTGGGAAAAAGAAAAGCAGGCATGGATGAAAAATTAGGCTGTTTGCCTCCTACCACTACAATTGCTATTAAAAATATGCCAATAAAAATATGTTTAATTACTTTTGATATTATGAAGGCTAATATTTTCAGTGGACATTCCAGATGAAGCAAAAATCTTTTAACACCACTATATACCTAAATGGTACAGATTAAGGACAATTTTCATGTCAAACCTTGCCAAACTTTGCTGCTGGGAAACTGTTAGCCACACTGATACTTCAAACTTCAAAATTAATTTAATGGAATTCTACCTAAAGTAGCAGAAAACTACTTTGCCTTAAAAGGAAGCTAATTCATATGGCTTCTTTGAATTTTTTTCTAGTCATTTACTATGGAAATTGACTGCTGAATCTGACCTGCACAGGATTAAGCTAATGATTTATAATTAGAACTCAGTATCTGTCTGCACAGCAAATGGTTACATACAGTTTGACTCTTTTCTAATTCATTTGACGTTTCTGATGGACACAGATTATTTTTAGATTTATATGCTATTTCTTCCTAAAGCACAAATCTTTAAAGTGGTACCATTAGTCTATGAAATACAAATACAAACAATTTCCCAACTCCTACACAGATGAGTGTGCTCTTTATCCAGAAACCACTTCTCAAGTGTTTTGTAGAAAAATTGTCCTCTGTGCAATTCTTGGTGGACAAACAGCACAAAAAATACAGGACTGACTGGATATAGGTGTCACTGCTCTGCTAAAGACTTTCCAAGGCAAGTCACTTCAGAATGGGCAATAAAAGGAAACTTAAGCCTCACTGAGTAAAAAGGAAAATAGCTAGTAAATGTCTTTGTACTTCTGAAGATAAAACCTTAGTCCTTTCTTCAAAACACTTATATAATCTCTATATCACTTCGAAAGAATATATAGACTAAATTGTGCACATTAGGGAACTAAAAAGTCTTATAAAAAAATTAAGTATGATATTTATCTCTGTTCAGTATCCATAAGCAGTTTCAATCATGATAAAATGTAGCCTACTGATGTGATATAAAGGGACATCACATGAGAGATTGGTACTTTAATTTCTTGAGAAAAACAAACTAAAAACAATCAACCCCCCCCGAAACCATGAACCATACACCTGCTTTTTAGTGATTTCTTCAGTTTTTAACATCAAGTTGAGATGAGCAAATTGTGATTTCCAGTGCATCAGAAGACTCCCAGTCATTTCAGTGCACAGTTGAAAAAATTTTCTCAGTCTCTCACAGCCAGATAAAAACTGCCAGGAAAACTGTCCTATATCCAGCCATTTACTCATGAAATGGCATGCTCTGAATTCACCACAATATTCTACAACTCAGTTCTCTAATTTTTTTATCCCACTTCATAGTCAGAGGATTCATCGTGAAATTATTTGTTGCAAGTCTGTTACTCACCACTGGCTAAATTGTGGAAGTCATCAAAAGCAAATTCAATGAAAATGTTACACACTTTAAAAATAACACCAATATCTGCAGTCAAAATTTCCAAAGAATTCACAGCTTGTTCAGACACTAGAGTGAAGTTTTATTACCAAAAGAACTCATTATACAGTTCATATCACCATATACAGACAGACTCTTAATTTAAGCCCTTTCTCTTCTATAACATCAGGGAAAGACCTAGGGATTACTTGGTTTAGAGTAAAACACCTATCCTCACATCCCAAAACACGTTTTTATGTCCTCTGGCTTTAGATTTGCAAGAAATAGCTCAAGAAAGCTTTGGTCCTATGTTCACATTCAATACAAATGAAAAAAACACAGGATAGGATTGAAAGCCAAAATCACTTGCTAAAAAAACGAAAAAGAAAGCAGCAAAACTTGCTTGGAAATATTTTATTAGCAGAGATGGAGTGGCACATACCTTACTCTGTTCCTGGCAACCTGATTTGCCAAAAGAGGTTCCCCATGGATGCTTGTAACCCAACTGTCTCCAGGAAATTCTTTCAGCTACTCAGCAAAGCTGAGAGAGACCTAGCATTGGCCACAGCACGGCTCTAGATAATGGGGGGGCAGAAAAATACATTGCAGCTGGATTTCCAGCAGAGTACACTAAGTCAAAAACTCAAGATCTCTGTAAGACCTTTAGAATAACAATAAAAAGTTAGGGTTCAGGTCCAATTTTTGCTTCCAGAAAGAATAAAGTAGCAAAGGTTAAGCATAAGAAACATCAGTACAACAAACATATCCAGTACAAAGGAAAGAAAAATGGGAATATGGAAAACAGACCCAAACTTGACAAAAAACACAGGGAGAAAGAGTGGTGCATGGGAAAGAATCATTGAAAATGAAAAAGGAATCAAATATACACACTTACAAAGTTCTTATGGATCACAGGTTTTCATAGTCACCCTCCTCTGTTGGCATGCTACAGATATTAGCTGAAAGGCAGCAAAGCATTAGAAACTAGTCCTTCTTAGCACAAGGACAGACGGGATCCCAAATCAGTCAAAGCTCTGCAAATAGCATCACCCTATCTTCCCTTTGGAACAAAAACAGGTGAACAACACCAAAGGACACTTCCAGCGTTTAAGTTAATATATATTAGAACACACTAGTACAGCATATTTTCAACAGAGAAAATTTAGTGATGCTGACCTTAGCAGAGTAAAACAAAATTGTCAGTAAGCATATCTGCTCATTTTATACTTGTAAAGCTGTTTCCTCCAAAGCTTTCCAGACTATTTCATTCTGTACAGTCCCTCAAAAATACTTCCCCCCAGTCCCCTTACTCCCTACATACCCCCACCTTGGAGGCTTCATCACAATTTTGTCCATTGCTTTTACCAGGAGTTTCTGTTTTTTTCACTGCAGACACTGTTGTTTGCACCCTCCACCCCACCTCCGGCTAGAGCTTGCTCAGAAGCTCTCACTGGGTGGCACAAACAGTTGTTCTTCCCGAGGGAAACACTGACACATAGCAAAACTGCTAGGACAAGGCATGGAGGTAGCTGACCCCATCTGCCCCAGACCACTGCTACTTATGGGCAAACAAGCACTGACTGATGTAAAGTTTCTCTAAACCTGGTTGCTAGAGAGCCATAAGGCACTGGGTTACAGAAGGATCACATCATTTCTAATGTTTGTGCAGGCTGGAGCATCTTTTTCAAAGAATAAATCCTGCAGATCACATTAAAGTAGCTTTTGACTCTATTGTGTGTGTTTCAATCCAGGCAGCCTCTGAATTAGAGAGCAAATTGAAAAAACCTGCCCTGAAATTTTCCTGAACATTCATATTATTTAAATAATTATAATTAATAGCACAAGGATTCAGAATTAGTGAACTGTAATATAGATTAGTTTGGCAAATATTAACTACTAAAGCATTTTTTCCTTAAATTTTGCTGAATTCCAAATATTTACTACAAATTAAACCTACTTTAAACACTATTTATTCTTAATAGGTTACAAAGATTACTAATTTTTTTTTGTGATCACGAATTCTAGCATATTCTGAGGAATATGACCATCTGTATTCCATCCAAAGCTTGCTAATGAGGATGAAAGGATGGTCTAGATCAGCAGTAAGAGAAAATGCTGAATTATCCCTCCCAAACCCTTGGGTACACAAGTTAAACTTGTTATGGGAAGAAGAATCATCTTGCACCACCTTGTTGTCATTCATGTAAAATTCTCAAAATACACTTTCTATCTTTCACCAATCCCTCTCCTGCCTCAGGTAATTAATGATGATCTCCAAGGAAATCATCTAAAAAGATCTGCAGCTGCAGCCATCTTCCCAGTTTTAAATTGTGCAATAAAACTCTACACATCCACATCTGAATCCACAAAATGTTACTTTAAAAATCTAGAGACTGTTTCTCACCCTTACAGTAAAAAAGACAGCCAAAGAGCGCACCATAAATCCCATCTTTTCCATAGGATCCATGCCTCTTTATGTTAAGAAATAAATAAGTAACAAATTAATCTGAAGGCCTTCTGCAGGAATTCTGAAATACACATTTTGCCTTTTGCAGTTTCTCACCTTAAAATACAAAAGGCCTAGGACATAGACACTGTTGGCAATACCTAAGAAAAAAAATGTTCCAGTTTCATAATAACTTAAAATCATTTTTAACTACAAAGTATGTTATTTTACATGGAAAAATGTTGAAGCATGATCAGAAGCTAAGCAGCACAGCAATGTTTGAGTTAGATGTCAGAAATAACAGGTCCAAGAAAAACCAACTGGTCTCCGAAGCTCCTTCTGGGCTTATCAAAATCATAAAAGTTTTGCAAATAAATTATAAAACACACTGTCAACTGTGCTGTTTCTTAAGCACACATATGCTTAGGCAAAGTGAAGATTTGCATGTGCAGCCAGGCATACTGTACTGCTTATTTCAACACTGCAAAGTTCTATTAGTGGCAAAGAGAATATTTTACATTCTCAGATATGCTGAATGAGCTGTGCTGTTGTACCTCAACTGCTTCATCTCCATGATCCAGGCTTAAATGAAAACAATGGGATACTTACATATGAAATACTAAGTCACACTTGCATTATGTGATTTTTTTTTCCTTAACACTACTGCTAATGAGTCATTTACATATTTAAAATTTGGGTCGTATAGTTATGATCTCCCTGAACAAATAGTTGAAAGATGACCATGATACACGGGTAACCAATGTACAGGGGGGTAATACAGAGAAATTGTACAAGGGAGTTAAAGGAATTCCTTTGCTTAAACAAAAGTATTGTCTGTCCTAAGTACCTGCCATTGCCACCTTGCCAAGGCATTGATTACTACTAGAGGGGAAGAAGCAGATGCTAGTTCTGCTGACAAAAGCAGATGAAAGGTCCTGCTGATAAGTCGGGGAGAAGCAGACTGGGGGATCAAGCCTTAAGACCATGACAAAAACACAGATGTTTGTTCCTATTGATAAGCGGCAGGAGAAGCAGATTGGGCGCCAACTAACCCTAAGTCCATGTCTGAAGATTAAAAGGTGTAAAGGTTAAGAAGAGGAAGACTCATTTACTTCATCCTGAGACCCCTGCCCATGATCAGAAGGGGCACTGCGCAAGTGCAAAGGACCTTCCGGCTCATTATAATACGAAGCGGGGATAGATAATAAATATGTATAGGCGGATTGAGCAACCTCATGTCTATGTATACCTTAAGAGAATAAGTGTAAAGGGACAACAACCCTGAGGTGTGCATGCTTTGGAGGAGCTATCCCCATGCACCTCAGCGCTGAATAAAAGCATACCTACTTTACAACTTTAACTAGTTGTGGAGTCTATCCGCGCATCAATTTGGCGAGCCAGGCAGGAGGCCTCTGTCCGGCTGCAGGATCGGCCAAGGGGTGGACATCCTCGGCGCCACAGGCTGTTTGCCTGGAGGACCTCCACTTCTCGTCTGCTCACTGCGGGGACAGACAACAACCTGTGCCGGCTGCGGAGAAACGGTATACTTGGGGTTTTGGTAATTTGGGTTTTGGTAATTTAGGTTTTGGTAATTTAGGTGGCCTGTAAGGCGTACGCGTGGCCCGGGGCTGCTGGTAAGGCGTGCAGAGATGTCTGGCGCACAGCGAAGTTCCCCTTGGTTGGTATGGCTTGCAAGCGGGGGGCTCGCCGACCGATAGAGCGGCTGCTAGCGATCCTGGGAGCGGATCGGGTGAGCCCGGGTTTTCGCTGTATCCCAAGTTTTGGGAGCCAGGACGGACCTGCTAGGGGGGCAGGTGAAGGGTAAGCGAACCCACCAGGTTTCCGCTGTATCTCAAATTCTGAGAACCGTGAGGAGGGTAAGCGGAACCATCGTGTGAGTGGGGGATCCCATGTGTAACTTTGTGTTTCTGTGTGACTGAGACGTAGCATAGCTATGAAGCGAGTGTGGAGTCCCAATCCGCGGTTCCGTGTGTCCGCGAGGAGAGCGGCCGGAGACGGACGAAGTGTCTATGTTTTGTGATCCTGTCTCTGTCCTGTGTATGTTTGGTGAAGATTAAAAGAAAAGGAAAAAAAAAAAAAAGAAAAAAACAAACTGAAAAAAAAAATTGTAAAAATGTCAAAAAAATATTTAAGAGGCATGATTGCAAAGGAAATTTTTCTGTAACTGAAACTTGTGTAGGTGCTCTCATATTTTCATAAGTGCATTTGCAGAGCACTGAGAAAGAGAAGCTATAGAGATCTGTAAAATATTGGCTGAAATGGGAGCCGGTCAAAACAAGGAAATTCTGAGGAAAAGCCCATTGGGTTACATTTTGGCACATTGGAAAGAACTGAGAGGGTCTTCTGGGACCTCTGTAAAAGACCTTCATATACTTTGGAAGATCAAGGAAAATGGCCCAAAAAAATGGAACTTTGAATTATGATACATTGGTATAATGTTGTTTTGAGGTGACAAGGAAAATGGAATGAAGTAATGTATGCAGATGTGACAGAGTGCAAAATTAATATACCTCTTCCTGATCCCTTAATTTTGGCTTTGGAAAAGGACAGGAAAAACTAAAAGCTAAAGAGATGTTGTTCAGATTGTGATACTGGGGAAAGATGTTTAAAGTTAAGGAGGGAGCTGGAGCAGCTCCTGTGTTTGAGCATGGGATGGGTGCCGGGATAGACAAACAAGTGGAAACAGACATGTTGATAAATGCGGACTGGGAGTAAAGGAGGAAACATGGAAAGTGGATAAAAAGAAAGCGGTTGCTTTGAAACTGGTGGAGAAGGAATGTTGAGCAGACGTGGGGGAGTAGGCTCTTCTGTGGAACCAGATCGGTGTGTGTGCTATGGGGAGTCTGGACCCTGGAAGTGAGACTGCCTGGAGGGGAGTGCCATGGGGCGGTTGCAGTGAATGAATTAGAACTAAAATGGCATAAAAGCTGAAAAAGAAGAGAGTTTATCCCCTCGTTGGGAGGGACCATTTCTTGTTCTTTTAACTAACTGCTGAAAAAAGGTGGACACATGCGTCATGGATAAAAGGATCCATAAAAGAATGGAAAGTTGTGACTGAACCCGGAGACACCAAGTTGACCCTCAAGAGGACTTGGATAAGTAACTGAGGGAATTCATATTGACTCCTGTAAATTTGATATGGGAAATATAGTTGAAATTATTTTAAGAAACCATAGGATAAGGGCCAGTACCAGTCCATGTCCTATGTGCAAACACTGTAATTTGTATATTAGATGTAAGTGTCCCAATTGTTTGGAGTATATTATTACTCGTAGGGGAGACCAGGAACAATTTTTTGAGAAATCAATTACAGTTCTTTTGCATTCGGTGTGAAATTACCACCTCGTTGGAACAGCTGTTGTGGGTCAAATACTACTGCCATAGGAGCCGACGGGGAATATACCTTTAACCTACCAGAGAGGGCAAGACCGGAGAGAGTCGGTGCTGCAGCTGAAAAGATCTGCCGAGGGCTGCAACCCCTGGGGCTGTGACCGCTGAGCACTATGATCCTGACCGGACCTCTTTTGGTGTCGGTTCTGATAGGAACCATATGGGAAAATGCCGTGGCTTCTAAAATCATTCACAACAACTGTAGTGAATGCATTACCACAACTAGACAAGGGAGAGTAACCTCTCAAATAATGATCTACCACACCTTTTATGAATGCAAAGGAACAAAGACAGGCAGTTGCATATATAATCAAACTCAGTGAGGACAAATTCAGAAGAAGGAAGATTAATTGGAATAAGTTATAATGAAGTTATAACCAATTCGAGTACCTCACTGTCAATAATTTTTGATGCATGTGATATTATAGATGATAATTTAGATACTAATTGTGGAAGTTTAGAGTGGAGGTGGTACTATAGTAGCCAACCAAAATATATTTGCCCAGGTGGATACACCTCTGTGGAAGAAAAGGATGGTCTTGTGTATGCTGGAATACTGCAGGCTGGAGATATGACTATCAATGTAAGACTCTATGAGGTTTAATAGCAGGAATAGCTGTACAACCCGTGCCTGCAAGCCAGTAAATTTAACTGAAATTTAACTGAAAAATTGGAAACAGAAAAAAAAAGTAACTAAAATTGGACTTAAACTGGAGAAGACCCAAATGTGATTATTAGTATTAAGATCAAAGAAAAATATAAAGAGTCAATACAACATCATGTATTATCATGAAATGGAAACTGGAGTCCAATATGAAATTCCCACAGTTGCTAAAAAAATCTCTTTGTAAAGCATTGAATGTAACTGTTGTGTTTTTGGGTGAACTAACCGGGGAGAGAGATGGCCCTGGGAGGCAATGGAGAGTAATATAAGTGACCCTGCAGTCTGGAAAAATCTAAAAGGGAACAAATGGACCAGGCCAACAATGGCAGATTGACTTTACAGAACTGCCAAGGAAGGGGGGTATAGGCATTTGTTACTAAATTGAATAATAATCAAATGGTTTGCTGTCTTGGATTTAAAGGACTCTTTCTTTGCTTAATATTGGCCAAAGAAAACCAGAATTTATTGGCTTTTGAATAAGGAAAATCCTGGCACAGTAAGGAAAACTCAACTAATTTGGACAGTATTACCTGAAGGGTTTAAAACCAGTCCGACGAGTTTTGAAATCAGTTAACACTGGAACTAGAAACATGGAATCCACCCACTCAGAGGGACTCTGTTACAATATGTGAATGACCTATGTCTCGTTAATGGTGGGATTTATTGAATTTTCTGGGACTGAATGATTAAACTAATTCAAACCTGAGTTTCCTACCTAGGGTATGAAACAACAGGAGAACAGAGAAGTTGGAACTGCTAGAAAAGAAGCCATTTATCAAACGCCACGACCATCAACCATCAAGGAGTTCTGTACGTTCCTGGGAATGACTGCATGATGCAGACATGGATACACGATTATGGTGTTCTGGTAAGACCACTATATGAACTGTTAAAAGAAACCTCTCTCTTTGGAATAGACCGATTCTGTAGAGGAGGGCTTTAAAACAGAGCTAATGAGAACTGCAGCTCTCTGACTTCCAGATGTGACTAAATCATTTTGGCTATATTCCTATGAAGAGGGAATAGCTTTGGTCCTTGCTCAGAAACTAGGACCCTATAAGAAGACAGTGGTGCATTTTTCAAAACAGCTGGATGAAGCAAGCAAAGGATAGCCCAGATGCCTAAGAGCTGTGGCTGCAGTTGTCATGAACATTGAAGAGGCTTGCAAATTTACCTTGGGACAAAAGATTACTGTACTAGTGTCTCATGTTGGATTAGCAGTTCTGGAACAGAAAGAAGCCCACTGGTTATCTCCTTCATGGTTTTTTTGGTTTTTGTTTTTGAAAGAAACCTGGAACATGCTGAACAAGAGCCCTGGAACTGTCTAAAGACAAAAGGATAAATATTTGGACTGATTCTAAATATGCATTTGTGGTCCATGGACATGGTGATGGCTGAAAAGAATGAAAACTTAAAAAAAATATATATATAAATACTCTGATCAGGAAACTGGAAATTATTTGGCCAATATTGAAGCCAAACAAGAAGCTGAATCCCTGATGGCAAACTAACAATTGAGAAATCTAAACCTAGATATTCAAAGGAGGATAGAAAATTGATTGAAGATCTCAAAGGACAGGAAAAAAGGGTTGGGTTCAGATACATGATGGGCGAATTGTAATTCCCTGTAATCAACCCTGGAAGATACTTCAGGAGGAAACTAATAAAACTCATTGGAGTCGCAACTCTTTGTATAAATACTTAGACAGGCAAATTGTAGGAAGGAGAAAATAGAAATCAAATTGGTACAACTGGGGAGGAAGCTACCCAGGACAGTACTGGCAAATAAATTTTCCTGAGTTACCGAGAACAGGTTACCAATATTTGTTGGTGTTAATGGATACTTTTTCAGGATGGCCAGAAGCATTCCCTTGTAGAATAAATAATGTAAGACAAGTAATTGGAACATCGTTGTATGATATACCTTGTTTTGGAGTACCAGAGGCAATTTCTTCCGACCGAGGCTCGCACTTTAGAGCAAAATAGTTACAAGAAACTAGCAAAAATTAGAAGCTGATTGGCAACCACATGTACCATACAGGCCCCAGGTCAGTGGGCAAGTAGAAAAGATGGTTCATCTGATCAAAACATCAGACTGGTAAAATATGTCAGGAAATTGGTACCAAGCCTTACCACTGGCTCTATTAAGGCTTTGAACTAAACCTCGGTCGAAAGAAAAGGCTAGACCATGTAGAATTTTATATGGAAGACCATATGGGGTCCAACAGGGAGTGCCTCTCCAAGTGGGAGAAGAAAACCATGTGGCTGGAACTCGAAGCAGAGGACTGGAGAGTCCAGTACATAATATACAACCTGGAGATTATGTACACATAAAATCTTTCAAACCACAGAGGAAGAAGATCTCGAACCAAGGTGGAAGGGGCCGTTCCAAGTATTACTCACAACTTGCACTACTATCAAAATTAGAGAACAAAGCGTCTGGATTCAAAAAAGGCTCCAAAAGCTCCCTGGAAAATCACATCGAGCGGTAATAACAGACAAATTTGTTAACACAATGTTGCAATTGTATTCAGAATATAAATCCAGGTATCATTTACTACCTGAATGAGATAAGGGCAGTACAAGTGCTGCGCATACTACATGAAGCTTGGCCTAATTAGGTGTATACCTGACTGCTAGTGTCCATTTGGTGTACACCCACAAGAGGCAACGGGCATCCTGTGGTTTACAGTCACAGGGGACAGTGAGCATCTTGTGGTTTGGGTCCGCAAGACACAGTGGATGTCTTGTACAAAAGGTTTTACGCACGAGAGGCAGCGGGCGTCCTATGATTTACAATCACAGGAGGCAGTGGGCATCTTGTGGTTAGGGTCCTGCAAGACACAGTGGGTGTCTTGTAGAAAAAGTTTTGGTTTTTAGGCAGCAGGCATCTGGTGGTTTGAGTCTTGCAAGATACAGTGGGTGTCTTGTAGAAAAGGGTTTTGAGGATTTCAAAGGTATGTGCTGCATGAACGTAATCTGACCATTCTGAATCAATCCATGCTAAGCTGGGAAAACTGCAGGAGAATATGCAAAAGCTTAAAATTGTTGGAAGTGGATTGGATGAGGAGTTACTGAATGGTTCAGAGATATACTTAACCAAGGCCTTCTCCAGGTATAATTTTAACATGGATAGGTCTGTCATAACTAATAGAGTAAAAGAATTTACTCACTTTATAGAAAAAGGGGGGACTGATACACGGGTAACCAATGTACAGGGGGGTAATACAGAGAAATTGTACAAGGGAGTTAAAGGAATTCCTTTGCTTAAACAAAAGTATTGTCTGTCCTAAGTACCTGCCATTGCCACCTTGCCAAGGCATTGATTACTACTAGAGGGGAAGAAGCAGATGCTAGTTCTGCTGACAAAAGCAGATGAAAGGTCCTGCTGATAAGTCGGGGAGAAGCAGACTGGGGGATCAAGCCTTAAGACCATGACAAAAACACAGATGTTTGTTCCTATTGATAAGCGGCAGGAGAAGCAGATTGGGCGCCAACTAACCCTAAATCCATGTCTGAAGATTAAAAGGTGTAAAGGTTAAGAAGAGGAAGACTCATTTACTTCATCTTGAAGACCCCTGCCCACAGGAGGAAGACTCATTTACTTCATCCTGAGACCCCTGCCCATGATCAGAAGGGGCACTGCGCAAGTGCAAAGGACCTTCTGGCTCATTATAATACGAAGCGGGGATAGATAATAAATATGTATAGGCGGATTGAGCAACCTCATGTCTATGTATACCTTAAGAGAATAAGTGTAAAGGGACAACAACCCTGAGGTGTGCATGCTTTGGAGGAGCTATCCCCATGCACCTCAGCGCTGAATAAAAGCATACCTACTTTACAACTTTAACTAGTTGTGGAGTCTATCCACGCATCAACCAAAATCTGATTTTTAACTTGAATTGCAGGGTTTGGCAACCCCAGCTGGCACATAATATTTAAGACTTTTAAGTTTAATCTCAATTATTTTATAGCCACTCTTGTTGAGCTCAAGAAGCAATTTCAGAATAAAAGCAGCTAAGAGTCTAAGTAATAGCAAGGGATGATAATTCAAGTACAGGTATGTCGTGGTTTAAACTAAATCTGCACAGTTCCCCCTTTGTTTCCCCTCCCCCCCCCCCCTCACCTTCCCACTCCCGGAGGGATGGGAAGGAGAGCCAGAGGAATACAACTCCCACGGATTGAGGTAAAATCAGTCCAGCAATCAAGGTATAACAGAATCGCTAACGGTACCAATAACAAATCAATGTTAGAGGAGACAAACAGGGAGAGAGAATACGATACCACCCGCCACCACGAGCCCAGCCCGGAAGAGAGAGCTCACCACCGCCCCCCCCCCCCCCCCCCCCGCCTCCTGGCCAGCTTCCAGTTCCCTCTTCCAGCCCAGCCCAGAGGAGAGAGCTAACCCCTCCCCTCCTGGCCAGCTTCCAGTCCCCTCCCCGAGCAGGACGCGCTGTGGTATGGAATACCTCTCCGACTAGCTCAGACCAGGCGACCTGTCTCTCCCTCCTCCCTGGCAGAGCATGAGCTACTGCTGAACCCATGACATTATCCACCCCTTATTCCATACCATTCACGTCATGCTCAGATCCCACATTTTCAATATACCATCATATATATATCTATATATACATCTGCATACACCCAGACAGATAGAAAGAAATCATTTCTTAATACATGGACCAATCCCTGTAATGCAATTGAGTCCATTTGGTCCATGATGTTAGGTTTGTAATAGTCTGTCATGGGTTCAGCCGTGGCAGTCATGTTTCTCCTTCTTCTAGCTGGTGCAGTGCTGTGTTTTAACTTCTGGGCTGGGAACAGTTGCTTGATAGCGAGCATGTTTTGAGGGTGTTTTTATTCAAGGCCTTTTCTGAGAACGTGCTCCAGCCAGGTGGAGGAGGGGACGCCGGAAGGAAGGAGATAGAGGACACCTGACCCAGGCTGGCCAATGAGGTATTCCATACCATAGCACGTGATGCCCAGGATGCATACTGGGAGAGAGAGAGCTGGAAGGGTGGAGCTCTGGAGGAAAATGGAGGAGGGAGCACGCGGTGCTCAGCTGGGCAGGGTGGAGTGAGTTATGGGTCGGTGGCTGGTGGGGTGTTGTATTCTTTTCGCTTGTTATTGGCTGTATCATTAGTATTGTGTTATGCCTTAGCAATTAAACCTTTCTTATCTCAATCCGTGGGGGCTACATTCCTTGGATTCTCCTTCCTAACTCTCTAGGAGTTGGAGGACTTGGTTTAAACCACGACATAGTCTTTTGTAGCAGGAGAGTCTGTGTGCAGTGCTGGATTGTTGCCTGCTGATGTTGATCATTCCTTTACTGCAGAACTCATCTGGTTCTATCAAAGTTCATTCTCTGTTGGGACGATGGTTAGAGGGAACAACATATAATTAAGTTCATTGTCTGTTTTCCCCTAAAATCAAATCCCCTTGAGGTATTCATCGGACTTCCCCATCTTCCTGCATTACCCACCAAGTATACCCGGGTCCTTGTGCAAAAGCAATCCCACAAGTGGGTTTGCCTTGGCCTGAAACAGGAGTAACCCAGACTGTCTTCTCTAGCAAATTCCTCATGTGCACTACAGGAACCTTCTCCCCCTCTACAATATGTAAAAGTTCTGACTGGGCTGGGCCAGCCCTGTTAGCAGATCCTCTGGTGTTGACCAACCAGGTAGCTTTTGGTAAATGTGTATCCCAATGCTTGAAAGTTCCCCCACCCATTGCTCTCAGTGCAGTTTTTAACAGCCCATTGTACCGTTCAATTTTCCCAGAGGCTGGTGCATGGTAGGGGATGTGATATACCCACTCAATGCCATGTTCTTTGGCCCAAGTGCCTATAAGGTTGTTCCGAAAATGAGTCCCATTGTCTGACTCAATTCTCTCTGGGGTGCCATGTCGCCACAAAATCTGTTTCTCAAGGCCCAGGATAGTGTTCCGGGCAGTGGCGTGGGGCACAGCATATGTTTCCAGCCATCCTGTGGTTGTTTCCACCATGGTAAGCACATAGCACTTGCCTTGGCGGGTTGGGGGGAGTGTGATATAGTCAGTTTGCCAGGCCTCCCCATATTTATACTTCAGCCATCGTCCTCCATACCAAAGAGGTTTTAACCGTTTAGCTTGTTTAATTGCAGCACATGTCTCACACTCATGAATAACCTGGGCGATAGTGTCCATTGTTAAGTCCACCCCTCGATCACGAGCCCATTTGTACGTTGTGTCTCTGCCCTGATGGTCTGAAGTGTCATGGGCCCACCGGGCCAAAAATAATTCGCCTTTATGTTGCCAATCTAAGTCCATCTGAGCTACTTCAATCTTAGCAGCTTTATCCACTTGTTGGTTATTGTGGTGTTCCTCAGTGGCCTGACTCTTAGGTATGTGGGCATCTACATGGCGTACCCTCACCACCAGCTTCTGCACCTGGGCAGCGATATCTTGCCATAATGCAGCAGCCCAGATGGGTTTACCTCTGCGTTGCCAGTTGCTCTGCTTCCATTGCTGCAACCACCCCCACAGGGCATTTGCCACCATCCATGAGTCAGTATAAAGGTAGAGTACTGGCCACCTTTCTCGCTCAGCAATGTCCAGGGCCAGCTGGATGGCTTTCACCTCGGCAAACTGACTCAATTCACCCTCTCCTTCAGCAGTTTCAGCAACTTGTCGCTGAGGACTCCATACAGCTGCCTTTCATCTCCGATGCTTTCCCAAAATACGGCAGGACCCATCAGTGAACAAGGCATACTGCTTTTCACTTTCTGACAATTTATTATATGGTGGTGCCTCTTTGGCACGCATCACCTCCTTCTCTGGTGACATTCCAAAATCTTTGCCATCTGGCCAGTCCATGATGACTTCCAGAATGCCTGGACGACTGGGATTTCCTATCCAAGCTCGTTGTGTAATTAGTGCAGCCCATTTACTCCAAGTAGCATCAGTTGCATGATGTGGAGAGGACACCCTGCCTTTGAACATCCAGCCCAGCACTGGCAAGCGGGATGCCAAAAGGAGCTGTGCTTCAGTGCCAATCACCTCCGAAGCAGCTCGAACCCCTTCATAAGCTGCCAATATCTCTTTCTCCGTTGGGGTATAACTGGCCTCCAAGCCTTTGTATCCCTGACTCCAAAAACCAAGGGGTCGACCTCGAGTCTCCCCTGGAGTTTTCTGCCAGAGGCTCCAGGTAGGACCATTCTCCCCAGCTGCAGTTTACAGTACATTTTTCACATCTGGACCGGTCCGGACTGGTCCAAGGGCCACTGCATGAACTATCTCGTGTTCAATTTGCTCAAAGGCTTGTTGTTGCTCAGGACCCCATTTGAAATCATTCTTTTTCCGCATCACATGATAGAGAGGGCTTACAATTGAACTGTAATTTGGAATGTGCATTCTCCAGAACCCCATAGCACCCAAGAAAGCTTGTGTTTCTTTCTTATCAGTTGGTGGAGACATTGCTGTTATCTTATTACTTCTGTAGGGATATGTCTACGTCCATCTTGCCATTTTATTCCCAAAAATTGAATTTCTGTCATGGGTTCAGCCGTGGCAGTCATGTTTCTCCTTCTTCTAGCTGGTGCAGTGTTGTGTTTTGACTTCTGGGCTGGGAGTGGTGGCTTGGTGGTGGCATGCTTTGGGGGTGTTTTTGTTCAGGGCCTTTTCTGAGCATGTGCTCCAGCCAGGTGGAGGAGGGGAGGCTGGGAGGAAGGAGAGACAGGACACCTGACCCAGGCTAGCCAATGAGGTATTCCATACCATAGCACGTGATGCCCAGGATGCACACTGGGAGAGAGAGAGCGAGCTGGAGGGGTAGAGCTCTAGAGGAAAATGGAGGAGGGAGCATGCGGTGCTCGGCCAGGCAGGGTGGAGTGAGTTATGGGTTGGTGGCTGGTGGGGTGTTGTATTCTTTTCGCTTGTTATTGGCTGTATCATTATTATTGTGTTATGCCTTAGCTACTAAACCGTTCTTATCTCAACCCGTGGGGGCTACATTCTTTGTATTTTCCTTCCTAACTCTCCGGGAGTTGGAGGACTTGGTTTAAACCACGACAATTTCCCATGCAGGTCCCTTGACTTTACTCCGTTTTATGGCAAAACTGGCTTTCAGCAGGATTTGGATTATTTCCCTCCCTTTCTCAAAAACTTCTTCTGCTGTATCACCCCACACAATAATGTCATCGGTGTACTGCAAGTGTTCTGGAGCTTGCCCCTCTTCCAGTGCAGTCTGGATCCGTCCGTGACAGATGGTGGGGCTGTGTTTCCACCCCTGCGGCAGTCGGTTCCAAGTGAACTGGACACCCCTCCACGTAAAAGCGAACTGTGGCTTGCACTCTGCTGACAAAGGAATTGAGAAAAATGCATTGGCAATATCAATCTTGGCATATCACTTAGCTGCCTTTGACTCTAATTCATACTGCAGCTCTAACATGTCTGGCACGGCAGCACTCAATGGTGGTGTGACTTCATTCAGGCCACGATAGTCTACTGTTAGTCTCCACTCTCCGTTAGACTTTCGCACTGGCCATATGGGGCTAATAAAGGGTGAGCGGGTCCTGCTGATCACTCCCTGCCTCTCCAGTCTACGGATCAGATTATGGATGGGAATCAGGGAGTCTCGATTGGTGCGATATTGGCGCCGGTGCACTGTTGTGGTCGCAATTGGCACTTCTTCGACTTTCAGCAACCCCACAACAGAAGGATCCTCTGAGAGACCAGGCAAGGTGGGCAGCTGCTCAATTTCCTCAGTCTCCAAAGCAGCAATACCAAAAGCCCACCGGTACCCTTTTGGGTCTTTGAAGTACCCTCTCCTGAGGTAGTCCATGCCGAGGATGCATGGAGCCTCTGGACCAGTCACAATTGGGTGCTTCTGCCATTTCCTCCCAGTCAGGCTAATTTCAGCTTCCAGTACATTCAACTCTTGGGACCCTCCTGTCACTCCAGAAATATAGATGGATTCCACCCCTTGACAGTTCGATGGCATCAGGGTACACTGTGCACCAGTATCAACTAGAGCCTTATACTTCTGTGGGACTGATGTGCCAGGCCATTTGATCCACACAGTCCAGTAAATACGATTGTCCCCTACCTCCACCTGGCTGGAGGCAGGGCCCCTCTAATAGTCATCATCGTCACAATCTTGGACACCTAATTCATGCTGAAAGGGATTATTCTTCTTTATCACAGGAGCTGGAGTAAAATGAGCTCTTCCGCTCCATCTGGGAACCTGTTCACCAGAGACTGAAGCTGCAGCTCTCATGGGGGATCAGTCATGGCCGTTGCTCCTCTCTTCAATTCACCCAAACGTTCCTCCAAGGCTGAAGTAGGTTTTCCATCCCACTTTGTCATGTCTTCTCCGTGATCCCGCAGGTAAAACCATAGGGTGGCCCGTGGTGCGTATCTTATATATTTTCTCTCTCGAGCAAAAGGACGCCTTTTTTAATAGCTGAAACGCGTGTTGGTACATGTGAGGAGCTAGATAAATCAGACAGACCGTCCCTCAACTGTTTGAGATCATGAGACAGTTTTTCCACAGCTGAGATGATGGAAGGGGTAAGATTGTCTTTGAATTCTCCGAGTTTATGAACCATTTCATCCACTGTTAGTGGTGCTATGTCATTCCAGGTTACCATTGCCAATGGATGGGCATATGACGACGGTGTGTTTCATGTAAGCTTTCGTCACATGGGTCGTGTGCATTTGACTTCATCTGGGTCTATGGGTACATTCCCATTATTCATCTTGGTGTGGTAGATCATCTCTACGATAGCTGATTCCCTCAGGGACTGGATGCCTTTGTCTATAGTAGTGCACTTGGCTGAAAGACTCATAACATCGTCCTTGTATGGGAACCTCTCTTTCACAGCTGCCAAAAGCCGCCTCCAAAGACTGAGGGACTTTTTCTCTCTTGCAATTGCTTTGTCAATTCCCCCTTCTCTAGCAAGTGATCCCAGCTGCTTGGCTTCTGTACCTGCTAGTTCGTGACCATTGGCCCCATTATCCCAACATCAGAGCAGCCAGGTGATGATGTGCTCCCCTGATTGACGGGTAAAATCTTTTCGCATATTCCGCACCTCAGTTGAGCTTTGAGATCGAGAAGTCACCTCTTCTTCTTCGTCGTGTGATGATGACCCCTGATCAGATACTAGACCAGGTAGTGGATGCATAGTTTCTTCATCCTGCCTCTTCCTTCTTGCCTCCTTTCTGGTTTTTCTCTTGTGTACAGGAGCAACCGATATTGGTACAAATTGGTCCTCTTGTTCAGCTGCAGTGATTATCACTGTAGTTTGAGTAGCAACTGTACTTGTTGCTGGGGTAGCTGCACTGTCTGTCGCAGTCGAGGGTTGAATAGCCGCTGTACTCGTTACTGGGGTAGCTGCACTGTCTGTCACAGCTGAATTTTGGGTAGCAACTGTACTTGCCACTGGGGATGGTGTAGCTGCTGTATTTGGAGTTGGAACAGCTGCACTGACTTCTGTGTTGCTCTCAGATCCAGGGACGTTTTTTTCCTTTTGAAGGTGCTGGATAGTGTCGATCAAGGCCCTATAAGCATAGGCCATGCCCCAGCACGTTGCCGTAATTTGTCCATCTCTGGTATGGCCAGGACGACAACACACCTCATTTAGGTGTTTTACTAATTCTTCCGGATTCTTCACTTGTTCGGGAGTAAAATTCCAAAGTACTGGAGGGGCCCACTGACCTAGATGCTTGCCCATACTATCCCACACACCCTGCCACTCATGACTGTCCAGCCTCTGGGAAGATCTCCTGGTCCTCCTATTTCATTGTTTAACCCCAATACAGGACCAGACCTGACTCCGCTTAACTCTTGAAATCAGATGAAATAACTGTGGGCAAAACACACTCTGTATGCGTGCTACTATGGTGATCCCCATCACAATCAGCATACAAGTCTCAACAGTATTAAAAGGCCATTCAAAACTTCAAAACCCTCAAATGATGTTGTAGACCATCTGGAGAGAACACTGGGAATATAGAAGAACATCTTCTTCACAGGTTGACCACCCGAGAAGGAGAAAAAAGATGTGAAATTCCTAAGCACTTCTATTATATACCTTCCAAAATATAATGTTGTTGACCATACCGGGAGCATAAACCAGATCAGTTTCATGATCAATGCTTCTATTGTCTTACAAGTCCTTAACATAAAGTACAATGAGACAAGAACCTTAGCCCAAACCCCATACTTGATAAACACGAACACAGCTAATATATATGAAAAGTAATTGGTAAAATCCTGAGACTGTGAGATCAAGAGAAAAAACTGTGAGATCCAATAAAACAGCATTGTGACAAATGACTATACATCCTGTCAGATTTGTTATTATTTCATGGGTTTGTGCCCCACGTTGGGTGCCAAAAACTGTAGTTGCTTAAACTAAATCTGCACAGTTCCCCCTTTGTTTCCCCTCCCCCCCTTTCACCTTCCCACTCCCGGAGGGATGGGAAGGAGAGCCGGAGGAATTCAACTCCCACAAATTGAGGTAAAATCAGTCCAGCAATCAAGGTATAACAGAAATCACTACCAGTACCAATAACAAATCAGTGTTAGAGGAGACAAACAGGGAGAAAGAAGACGATACCACCCACCGCCACGAGGCCAGCCCGGAGGAGAGAGCTCACAGGACGTGCTGTGGTACGGAATACCTCCCCGACTAGCCCAGACCAGGCGCCCTATCTCTCCCTCCTCCCTGGCAGAGCATGAGCTATTGCTGAACCCATGACAAGGTATCATGCAAATATATGATAGCAAAGTAATAAAAATTTAATGAAAATTTATCATAATACCCTAAGTCTGAATATGTGTCGTGGTTTAAACCCAGCCAGCAACCCAGAACCACACAGCCACTCACTCACTCCCCTCCCTTCCTCCCCCTGCTCCTGGAGGGATGCGGAGGAGAATCAAAAGAATGTAACTCCCATGGGTTGAGATAAGAACAGTCCAGTAACTAAGGTATAACATAAACCACTGCTGCTGCCACCAATAATAATAGTGATAAGGGACATAACAAGGGAAGAGAATACAACCTCTCATCACCCACCAGCCAATGCCCAGTCCAACCCAAGCAATGATTTGCCCCCAGTTTATATACTGGGCATGATGACCTGTGGTATGGAATACTCTTTTGGCTAGTTTGGGTCAGGTGTCCTGTTTCTGTTTTGTCCCGGCTTCCCCTCCTCCCTGGCAGAGCATGAGACTCACAAAGTCCTTGGTCAGAAGAAAACATTACTCAGCAACAACTAAAAACATCAATGTTATCAGCATTGCTCCCAGGCTGAAAGCCAAAAACACAGCACTGCACAGCACTGCACCAGCTACTAAAAAGGAGAAAAATGCCTGCTACTGCTGAGCCCAGGACAACATGAAAACAGATTAAAGTAATGTTAATTTCATGGATTTCTCTTCATCCCAATGAATAATAATCTTTGCTGGTCTACTGTAAAAGTAATTCTTGTTCAGTTCTGGGATTTCTTTCTACTACTACTTCATCTCTAACCTTTTGTTAATATGCTGCTTAAGAAAATCCCTTATCTCATTTCTCTAGTCCCAGATCACATAGTCTTGATTAGTTTCATAAGGAGTTTATTTTGCTCTTACCAAAACCAAGAAATAATTGTTCTCTGTATGGGTTTAATTTCAGTGTGTTCTTTAATCTGTTCATTGTGCTCATCAGATTAACTTAAACATTTTACAACAAACTAATAAATATATAAATCCCTCCAAATCCTTTATAAATAGGTATTTTTTAATTCCTAGCAATTAAAATATTTGAAATTCAAGTTTGCAAGCCTAACTATTTACTGGGAAGAGAGTGACAGCATCTGCATTTGAACTGCAACAACATACCAGCCTTCACAAAGTACAAATTGGCACAAAACGAGTAATTAGAAAATTTAAGTGAAGAAAGACAATTTAACTCCCATTAATCAAAAGTAATATTTTTGTTCAGTCTGATTCAAAAATATGGTCAGCTTTGCTTACGTTCTGATTTTGGAAAAGATGGTTTAGATTGACACGTCTTTCAATTGTCTACACGAGATTAGAACTCATATGGTATTATCATTTTCTCATTTTGAAATATCAGTAAATTTCAAGGTAGAAACCCTTTTCTAACTGCTGAACGAAAAGGCAATAAATTTTGGTTAGCCTTATGCAGAAAAGTCACATTTGTCTTGGTCATGGCTTCCAATACATAGGAAAACACTGCCTAAATGGACTGTTCTCTGAATATCTCACTGTATACCTCTTGAACTAGCTGTTCTCTGGATGTTCGTGTAATAGCTCTTCCCTCAGGAATGAAGATTTAATATTAAATATAATTGTGCTTTCATTAGTTCACTTGCAGGGGATAGCAGTCCAAGCAAAATTATTTTAAATTTTCTATTCAATCAGGAAGCACAATTAAACACACATTTACTCCATGACAGAAAAGAAAATGTTTTAAAGAAAAATTCTGAACAGATTTGGGATCTGTGGGTTTTGGGGTTTTTGACAATTATTTCCTGTAATGAATAATTTTCTTGCGGTTGGGGGGAAGTGGGAGGATGGGGGTGTCCTTAATAAAAAAAAAAAAAAATGTTTCTGTTAATTAACATTGGGATTGCCAAACATTAGAATTCCTAGTTTATGCAGACACTGAGACTAAATATTGATGACCATTGCAGGTTGTGTATATTCATAGGTGTACTTGCCATATGTGTGAGGGAAAGAGACTGGTATGGAAGGGTCAAAAGATTTTCTTGCCCAATCTCCTCCTTTCAACATGATTCTTTAATAGACAGATCATAAAAGCATAAAAGCACTGGTCTGTTGTCTCAAAGGGGAAACTATTATCCAAGAAGGATTCAAGCAGGGTGAAAGTTACTAAACTTCAAACTACCAAACTGGGTCAATCAGTTTATCAGAGCAACATCTGCAAGAACTACTCAGCTTTAGAAGGATACACCAACTGGTAAAGGGCCAGGAAGGTATGAGGTCAGCAGTCAAAGGCATAATCAGAACAGCTTCCTTAAGAGAGAGCTCAAATGAGCATGAATTTTTTACCTGGAAAAATCACTGGGAAAAAAAGTATCTCTAGAAGTCTGTCACCCTGACAGAACAGCTGTTCATTGTTTCTTCCAATATAAGAGAATACAGGTCATCGAAAGAAACTGGAAGAAGGAAAATTCAAAATAAAAATATGGAATTTCTTCACATAGTGAAGTTTAAGAACGACTTTCAGAAGGATTTTTAGATACTTAAAAGTTTACATGGGCAGACTGATGAGATAAAGATCCTTACGAAGGATCACTAATTGGCAAGTGCCTAACTAAAGATCACTGAATAGTAGAACAGTATTCATGTAGAGTGTTCACCTGATGCTTGCCTCTTACGTTCTTCACTGTATATTAGCTCTTGAAATTGTCAGATTTACTGTTGTAAAGGTACCCTCCTGGACTGCATGAGATTTTCATCATGCCTTCCCCTTGGATTTTATTCCTTAGAAATCTTCCTTAACAAAATACTCCGTAGTGATCAATATTAGATTTTGAAGGAGTTCCACACAAACAGGATTATGAGAGCCAGCACCACATTTCTCTTGAGGCTATTTTTAGTCTTGTCATACCTTATAGAAGAGCTTGTTTTGGAATGTCAATTCCTGAATTTCAAAAGAAGTTTTCACAGGAAACTGCAAGAGAACCTCAGGATATCTCATGCTGCCAAGACGTGTCAAGTGTGGTTATAGCCTCCATTTAACAAGCAAAAGACTAGAAACTGATCACCGCTGGATTAAGAAAAATGGTCCACAAAAGTATAAAATCTGATGACAGAATATTTGGGGAAAGTATCATGGTGCTTCCTCACATTTTCTATGCTTGCCTTTACAACTGCTTTTTGCCTACATTCAGATACAAGATATTGGGTTAAATGAAGCTGGCTTAATACGAATGCTCTTTTTATTTTTACATTCTTAACAGCATCTTCTTGGCAATGAATGCAGTTTGGTTTGATATTTCCAAATGTTTGGCAGCCTACTGTGAGCAACAGACCAGTACAAAATTCAGTTAACCTTTATACAAGCAAATGAAATACAGGTTCAGTGTGACTCCCCATGCACACCTTGCCTAATGTACACACACACATGCTTCTGGGTATAATTAAATAACCTTTTGTTACTACAATGCAAGGCTTATTACCTGCTGACTATCGTCTTCTTCCTTCTTTGCTATCCTCTGATGTAATTACAGTGACTTACATTAGCTATTTTTATTTATATGCAGTACAGCAAAACAACATAGTCAAACATTAATGGAGAGAGTAAGTAAAGCCAATCAAGCTGAATAGATTTAAAGAAATTATCAGCTATACAAAACAATATTAAGCACACAGGACTAGTTTTAGGGAATAATATTTCTATACATCACTTCTAGCTAATATAAAAAGAACTGCTCTTTATATATAGAATTATCAATACACTGTACAACATATAAAAATAAATTTATATTAGCACTGTAGACACATGAACATTTAATAACCTTGCTGACAAAACTCAGAAATTAATTTTCTGTAAATGTGACCAAAATAGAATAGAATCGAATCATTTAGGTTAGAAAAGACCTGTAGGATCATCAAGTCCAGCCATTAACCTAGCACTGCCAAGTCCAACACTAAACCATGTCACTTAACAACACAGCTACATGTCTTTTAAATACCTCCAGGGATGGTGACTCCACCACTTCCCTGGGCAGCCTGTTCCATGATTAATAAGCCTTTCAGTGAAGAATTTTTTCCTAATATCCAATCTAAACCTCCTCTGGTACAACTTGATGTGATTTCCTCTCATCCTTGTTACTTGGGAGGAAAGACCAATACCCATCTCACTACAACCTCCTTCCAAGTAGCTGGAGAGAGCAACAAGATCTCCCCTGAGCATTTTTTTCTCCAGGCTAAATATAACTCCAGTTCTCTCAACCACTCCTCACAGCTCTAGGTCCCTCACCAGATCCTTTGCCCTTCTCTGGACGTGTTCCAGCAACTCCGTGTTCATCTTGTAGTGAGGTTTCCAGCCACCCCTCCCCAAGTCTGTAGAATTCCATAGGGTTGCCATGACCCAAGTGCAGGACCCAGCACTTTGCCTTGTTGAAACTCGAGCAATTGGTTTGGCACATCAATCCAGCCTGCCCAGATCCCTTTGTAGACCTTTCCTACCTTCAAGCAGATTAGCACCCTCACCTAACTTGGTGCTGTCTGCAAAGTTACTGAGACTGAACTGTAGATATCACTGAGAAAGAGCTGGCCCAAATATTGAGACCGTGGGAGCACCACTTGTGACCATGTGCCAACCAGATTTAACTCCATTCACCATCATCCTTTGGGCCCGGCCATCCAGCACCCACTCAAGCCATGAAGAGCTAGTTTCTCCAAAACAATGCTGTAAGAAAAGGGGCCAAAGACTTTATTAAAGTCTAGACGGTTCACATCCACAGCCTCTCCCTCATCCACTAGAGAGGTCACTTTGTCATAGATATGCAGGTGAGCATCCTTTTCAGATCTGGAGTACCAGCAGATCATCCAGAGTTTCAGCTGTCTGAGCATGAAACTCAAACACCTGTGATGACCACCACCTGCAGTTTGATACTTTTTTTTGTAATTCACCTTTCCTTCTCTTCTTATTTCACCAAATACTAACAGTAGAAGGAAATTCAATTTCACTTATGCTACTGTTTTTCTCTGGAAACAAAGTAGATGTTTGGCTCTAGTAAAATTCTGAAGTGCTCATTTAAGTCTAAGTTGACATCAGTCATATAGCTCTGTGCATGACGATAAACACCTACTTCACGTAACATAACAGATTTCTGGTTAAATGGAAAAAGGAAACCAAAGGTCAGCCACTGAGCCTGAATGACTGTTGTTAAACAGGTTATTCGGGGGTCAGATTGAACGCAATTTTAAAAAACATGTACACTAATAATGCCCTAAATAGAAGGGTGCTGATAAAAATATTTTTATAAGTGTTATCAATACAAAGGACCAGAAAATCAAGAAGAATTTAATAACTTGGTTTGGCATACAGAAAACAGAATGAAATCCCATTAATATACAATATAATATCACACATTTCAGGACTGATAAAATTTTTGCAAAAAGCCAATGCTCATCTGTAGCAAATCACTGATATCACTCTGGCTGCGTGACTATGAATCATCAGTCTAGGTCTGCTTTGGAAAAGGATTTTGAACCTATCAGACAAACAATTTCCAGAAAAAGTAAGGAAAATCAATGCTGCTGTGTAAGTCACAGGCGAGATATCATCCAAGCATCATACCTGGATGCTGGAATATTATTTGGATCTCCAGTGCTCAAAAATATAGCTTCAACTTGGAATACATGCAGTGAAAAGCAATTGCTATGACCATAGTACTGCATTATCTGCTTCACAGATTATACCAAAATAGTCTGGTTTGTAGAGCCAAGCAAAACTAAGACTGTTATTATGATACTAGATAATTTTCTATAAAAAGAAGAAGGAATAACAGCTAGAAAAATAAATGCCAGTGTGCACGTGACTGCAAATGGGTAAGAAACCAGCCACTGAAATACTGAAACTGAAAAATTAAAGGAATATTTTATTACTAGATGCATAAAATTCCTGAACATCTTCCTAATGTTAAGAGTGTTTTAAATATGAGCTGTTTAAATTTCTGGATAGGTTATATAAACTGTTCCCAGACAGAGCATCAGCATCCTTCCTCAAAGACAAGTTTTACAATTTATTAGGAAAACTAAGAATGACTAATTTTTTCACTTACTTTTTTGGTATTTGGGTTGTTTGCAACCAAACCCATACAATACAAGCCTGCACTCAGTTTCATATGGTGCTATAAATTAGCACAAATGTACAGCAAGGTACAGGCACAATACAATTCCCTTAAATTTCCACTAGACAGAGTTAGCCAGTAATTTATTCATTATGCTTTTTCCTCTAACCATATTTCTAAAACCAGAAGCTGTTAGTTTTACAAAGAGTCCTTCAAATTTGAGATTACAAAGTGGGTTTGAATATAATAGCTATATGGTATATTTCTCCTCACAGAGGACGGAAACATTTTAGAATTCTATTTCCAGTTGATATAGAGGTATTTACTAATGTAAGCTATTATCCAGCAGAGTCATAGCAAAATGTTTCGGCTCTCCTATCGTAAATATTGCTTACCTGCTCTATATAGGGTCTTTTCAGCCTGTCATGGATTAACTGCCCTCTTCTAGAAGTGGATAATCCCTGTGCTTTCCCTTACTTTTTTTTTTTGCCCTCTTATTATTTGGTTTTGTTGGTGGTTTGGTTTGGTTTTTTCCTCTGACATCATCTCCTCATATATCCTTGCCAATAAACACAGATATCACATATTTCAAGAAAACAGCCACATAAGAAACTGTAAATTCAAATTAATCACATTTGTTTAGAAACATGAACGGATAGTCTCCAACAATAGAAGGTCCGTGGTATTTGTCCTCATTACCATAAGCAGTCTAAGTTTCAGTCAGGTAAAACATTGGGAAACATTCTCTTGACTAAGCAATCAGGGTAGAATGCATGGTAAACAAAAACACCTACTGAGAAATGAAAAGCAGATGTTCTGGTTAAGAGAGAGATAAAACAAAGCTGAAATGCTTATCTGGAAATTCTGCCTAGAATCTGCTGGATTAAAAAAAAGTAAAAATAAAACTGAACAAATAGAAGATATTTGATGGAAGTTTTGCTTTGCTCTATAGTATGAAGAAATCTATTCTTTATATTATTCCTTCTTCTATAAAAGTGTTAAAAATATAAAACTGGTATCTGTGACAGTTCATTAGTCTAAGCAGTGATGAAAAAATATGGTTTTCATTGCAGCAAGAGAGGACAAAGACTGATAGTTAACCATGGACTAACACTGTTATGTTATATAAGTTTTCCCTTTATAGCAATGAGGACTTATAAGAAACTTCTGATGATGAGTCATAAAATATGTTATGAATTGGCTTTTATTCAGGACAAAACATAATAAGCTATTAATAATTTAGAACTGTGGTTCATCGTTTGTTGATCATGTACCATCTTAAGTTCTGTCACAGAAGACGCTTTTAGAATGCATGGAAAATTTTATTTTAGAAGCATGCACAATTCCATGAATAGTATTTACTTTTTTTCACTGGTCATTGCTATATTAGCACAGAGTATCTTCATTTCAAAATGAACAGATTAGGACTAATTATAACAATACAGAAAAATTGGAAGCCCTCTACTCAGGGTTCTGCTTTAGGTCTCAGTGAAATAGAGTCTGAGATCAACTGAAGGAAACCCAGCAGAAGTCAAAAAAACCTGAAGTATATGAAAATTGGACATACACGTCGTCACATACACATTACAAGTTTCCAACAGGCTGTGATATAGAGACTTCCTAAACCACAAACTGCCTTCCACATTGCACTTCTATTTCTTGATAAATTTTCCTTGAATTAATTGCATTAAATCCATTTACATTTTTGGACCCTAAACATCTTATGATAATGACTTCCAATGCTGAAGATACATACTGTGTAGTTCTTTGGATTTGTATCTATTCCCTGAGACTTGAACTTCAAATCCCTCAATTCCTTTTCATTCCAAAACCTGATCAATTATTTATACTTTTTTCTAATGTCATGTTACTCAATTTTCTCTTCCTCACCTTCTTAAGCTGAAAATTCTACTCAGCCTCTTCCTACATAAAAGGCCAACCCACTCTTTTGGTTCTCCTTTCTCATTATGTACTTTTTCTGGTTCTGCTACATTCTCTTATAAACTGCGAGTAGCACAGAATAGCAAGTATGCATGCATCACACAATAAGGATGTTTCTTGCTTTACGTTTAATTCCTTTCCTAAAAACTCTTTTTTTTCCAATTGTTTTTTATTACTACTAGAGACTGAACTGACAGTTTCTAACAAATGCTTTTTCATGAGTGTTATCAATTTAGAACTCACTATTGTCCTTGTGTGGTTACAAGGACAATGCAACTATACTAGTTTTGGAGGAGTGTGTTTTGCTGTTTTGTTTTTTGTTTTGTTTTTTTTTTCTCCCATATACAAGACTTAGCATTTATTAAATCTGACAGCAATTGTCACCTGCCATACTATTGGCTCAGCTTCTTAGTACTCAATCAAGTTGCCTTTGCAGCTTTTTGTAATCATATTGGTTTTAACTTTTGTTTCAGCAAATTTTCCTACTACTCTACTCACCCAGATAATTTATAAACAGTACAGACGAAAGCACAGCTCTCCATTGGTATTCTCCCTTTATTGTAAAACATTGCCTGCTTATTCACTTTCTCATTCCTAAACAGTTGATCATTTATAAGATGGTTTTACCTCCTATTTCAAGCCAGCTTTTTCTCTTTAAGAAATTTTGGTAAAGATCATGTAAAAGCGCTTTGTAAACCCAGACTGAGGTCATTCTTTTCCATGCATTTATTTCCTTTCTTTTAAAAAAGTAATTTTCATATATCTCACACAAGTTGTAAATTGATTCTAAAGTCAGTTTGGGGTTTTTGCAGTTTTGTAAAACTTTATATCCCTGTACTGACTAATTATGATGCAAATTTACTTGGTATGGAAGACAAAAATAATCATTTATAGTTTCCATATTTTCATTACAGGTCTTAACATCTTGGCATTGGAATGTCTACATTCCATCCCTCTGTTATTCAGACCAAACTTAACTGAGATTTTGTGCATGCTGTTCTATTTACCTATTATGCTGCACAAGTGCCTAAAATTTAAGGGGTTAGCTCCCACTGAAGTTTCGCAGACATCTCTAAAACAGGCAGCAACATCTACAGTAATACCTGTCACTTCTGCTACACTCTTCTATATCCAACCTTTTCCTAATTTTTAACTAAAACCTCAACTATAAATAAAATTTTATCAAACAACTTTTATAATATTTAATAATATTTTTTCTATTTATCTACACCACTATTTAATGGTTTTAACATTTCAAAGGGCTCCTCAGATGCAGTATATAGAAAGACATTTTAAAACATTTTTAAAACTGCATTTAACTTTTACAGACAATAAAATAAGCATGTGTACCAAGGAACAGCATGAGCTAAGACCCAGCTTGTCTTATTGTAAAAAGTCTATTAACACAAAGATGTTCAAAGCATTGATGAAGAATGCAAAGCCTCCAAAACTAAATTATATCCAGGACCACCACTGTGCTGGTTACATCTTTAAAAATAGAGGTGTTTTTCTACTTCTCTTACAGAAGCATGCAAGAGAGGAAAACACTTGGGCTGAATCTAGGGCCTACTTCATTGCGTAGATCTAGTACCTCTTCTTCATTTTCCACATACAGAAATTATAATAAATTACTCCCATCTGTAAACCTGCATATATTGCCTGAACACTGCTAGGGGATCTTGAAATCTCTACTTTTTCTTGCTATGAGAAAAAGAGAATGCAGCAAATTGCTAAAGAAGAAAAAAAAAAGTATGAGGAATCTTGCTGTAAATAAGTATTGCTCTTTCAATTGTTGCCATTTCCACTTTGAACTACTTCCTTCTGATAAATTGGGCTGAAGAAATAACATAATACAAACTATATGTATATGTGGAACTCTAACCGTGAGTACATTTTAACTATGATTATATACATTCAGAAAACCTATAATGTTCATAATTAGACAAGGAGGCAATCATTATGTTGATCTTACTATTAGCTTAATACAACTAAACTCTCAATGTATGTCTTAATCAGAGATCTTTATGAAATAGAATCTTTCATGTATTAGAAGTAAGGAGGTCTTTGGTTCACAAGACAATTATATTGAGCTTATTTTTACGATGGTCTACAAAGAAGGTAATCCCTCTTATTAACAGTTCAAAAATCAAATGCAGTAGACAGGTTTAATGGAATTACTTTTTAATCTTTTCACTGTTACCACAAGTGCCACCTGACATTAATACTGCAGCACTAGTAATAAGATTAAATGAGAAATTTTACCTTCGGGATTGTATGATAGACTAAAACACAGGGACAAACATCATCAATGGTTTGAAAAAAGATTTAGTGTCAGTTGTATGGCAACTAGCTGATGGTCTCTATAAGAAAATAGCTATGAATTGTAAGAAAAGAAATCAATCCCTTTGCGGTCTAATGATATATTATAGAAAAGAATTCTATCAACCATGTAATCTAGGAATTGATACTTTAAGAGCTAGAAACACCAAGAAAATACAAAAGTGAGACCTACGTGAATGAAAATTAAGCAGTATAAATAGAAATAAAAGCTTTGAAGGAATGCTGAAAGAGTACAATAACAGGAATAAAAAACCCCCACAGTTTTAAGGTCAGAAAATATAGGGATAAAATGAGAACTGCAAAAATGTAGATTGGTATAGATAAATTAAAAGTTATCTGATAAAGAAAGGGAAGAGTGGTTTTGTTGGGAGGCTTGCCAGACTTGTCAAGGATGCTTTAAAATAGGTGTGTTGGGGGAGGGAGGCATCATTCCATCCCAACACACCCAGTCAGTTGCCAGCACCTATAATAAATGCTAGGAGCAATGTAGTGATATTCTAGCCGCTCCAGCCACTGAGCCGGCTTCATTTGGAGCTCGGATCAGATGTCTCTATACAAATGCCCATAGCATGGGGAATAAACAAGAGAAATTAGAGATGTGGGCACATCTACGGGGCTATGATATAATAGGCATCACCGAAACATGGTGGGATGGCTCTTTTGACTGGAGTGTTGGAATGAAAGTTTATAGGCATTTTAGAAAAGACAGGCCCGGTAGGAGGGGAGGGGGAGTTGCCTTTTATGTTAGGGATAGGCTAGAGAGTATGGAACCCTGTCTGGGGACAGGTGATCAGCTAACAGAAAGTTTGTGGGTCAGGGTTAAGGGGAAATTGGTGACGGGACACATTACTGTGGGGATATGTTACAGACCGCCTGATCAAGAGGAACCTGTGGATGAAGAACTCTACAGACAAATAGGAAAAGCCTCACGCTCACAGGCCCTTGTTCTCATGGGGGACTTCAACCACCCTGACATCTGTTGGGCCGACGGTACGGCCCGGCACAAGCAATCCAGGAGGTTTCTCGATTGTGTGGAAGACAGCTTCCTTCTGCAAGCAATAAAGGAGCCAACAAGGAGAGGTGCCCTGCTTGACCTCGTGCTCACCAACAGGGAAGGGCTCGTTGGAAATCTGACTCTCCAGGGAAGTCTTGCATGCAGTGATCACGAGATGGTCGAATTCGAGGTCCTCAAGACAGTGAGAAGAGCGTGCAGTAAGCTCACTGCCCTGGACTTCAAGATAGCAGATTTTGGCCTCTTCAGGAACCTGCTTAGCAAGGTTCCATGGGATATAGCCCTAGAGGGCAAGGGGGCCCAAGACTCTTGGTTAATATTCAAGGATCACCTGCTACAAGCTCAGGAGTGTTGCATCGCGACTAGAAGGAAGTGCAGCAGGAGGGGCACGAGACCTCCTTGGATAGACAAGGAGCTGCTGAGAAAACTTCACAGGAAAAAAAAAGGCTTATAAAAGGTGGAAGCAAGGACAGGTGGCCTGGGATGAATACAGGGATGTTGTCCTGGTAGTTAGGGACCAAGTTCGGAAAGCTAATGCCCAATTGGAGCTGAACTTGGCAAGGGATGTTAAAGATAATAGGAAGGGATTTTATAGGTATGTAGCAGCTAAAAAACAGACTAAGCACAATGTAGGCCCCCTCCGGAAACTTTCAGGAGAACTGGCTACACAGGACTTGGAGAAGGGTGATGTTCTGAATGGCTTCTTTGCCCCGGTCTTCACTGGCAAAGGCTCTGACCGCAGCAACCGAGTCTTGGAAGGCGGACGCAGGGACTGTGAAAACCTAGACCTTGGGCCCACTGTACAAGACAATCTGGCTCGAGACCATCTTAAGAACCTGAATGTACACAAGTCCATGGGACCTGATGAAATCCATCCGCGGGTCCTGAAGGAGCTGGCGAATGAAGTTGCAAAGCCACTGGCCATCATATTTGAAAAATCATGACAGACAGGTGAAGTTCCTGACGGCTGGAAAAAGGGAAATATAACCCCCATTTTCAGGAAGGGGAAAATGGATGACCCGGGGAATTACAGACCAGTCAGTCTCACCTCTGTGCCTGGCAAAATCTGGGAGCAGATTCTTTTGGAAGGCATGATAGGGCACATGAAAAAGAGCAAGGTCCTTGGTGACAGCCAGCATGGCTTTACTAGGGGAAAATCCTGCCTGACCAATTTGCTGGCCTTCTATGACGAGGCTACAAAAGTGATGGACAGGGGTGGAGCAGTTGACGTCATCTATCTGGACTTGTGCAAAGCATTCGACACTGTTCCACATGACTTCCTTGTCTCAAAATTGGAGTGTCATCAATTTGATAGGTGGACTACTCGGTGGATAAAGAACTGGCTGGATGGTCACACTCAAAGTGTTGTGGTCAACGGTTCAATGTCCAGCTGGAGACCAGTAACGAGTGGTGTCCCTCAGGGATTGGTGTTGGGACCCGTCTTGTTTAATATTTTTGTCGCTGACATGGACAATGGAATTGAGTGTGCCCTCAGCAAGTTTGCCGATGACACCGAGCTGTGTGGTTCTGTTGATACGCTAGAGGGAAGGAATGCCATTCAGAGGGACCTTGATACCCTTGTGAGGTGCGCTCATGAAGTTTAACTATGACAAGTGTAATGTCTTACACCTGTGTCGCAGCAATCCTAGGCACAGCTACAGGTTGGGCAAAAAGGAAATTCATGTTAGTCCTGTGAAGAAGGACTTGGGGGTGTTAGTCAATGAGAAAATGAACATGCGCCAGCAGTGTGTGCTTACAGCCCAGAAAGCCAACCATATCCTGGGCTGCATCAAAAGAAGCGTGACCAGCAGGTCGAAGGAGGTGATCCTGCCCCTCTACTCTGCTCTCATGAGACCTCACTTGGAGTACTGTGTGCAGTTCTGGTGTCCTCAACATAAAAAGGACATGGTACTGTTAGAAAAAGTCCAGAGGAGGGCCACGAGGATGATCAGGGGACTGGAGCACCTCCCATATGAAGACAGGCTGAGAAAGTTGGGGCTGTTCAGCCTGGAGAAGAGAAGGCTGCGTGGAGACCTCATAGCAGCCTTCCAGTATGTGAAGGGGGCCTACAGGGATGCTGGGGAGGGACTATTCATTAGGGACTGTAGTGATAATACAAGGGGTAACGGGTTGAAACTTAAACAGCAGGGGTTTAGACTGGATCTAAGGAAGAAATTCTTTACTGTGAGGGTGGTGAGGTACTGGAATGGGTTGCCCAGGGAGGTAGTGAATGCTCCATCCCTGGCAGTGTTCAAGACGAGGTTGGATGAAGCCTTGCGTGGGAAGGTTTAGTGCGAGGTGTCCCTGCCCATGGCAGGGGGGTTGGAACTAGATGATCTTGAAGTCCTTTCCAACCCTATTTATTCTGATTCTATGATCTTAAGGTCCTTTCCAACCCTAACTATTCTATGGTTCTATAGTAAAGCACCAAGTCTCAAACCCTTCTTAACAAATCTACAGTCAACACTGATACCATATTAGTGACAAACAACAAATGTAACATTTTAAGAATGGGCGAAGTAAGTGATATAAAATAAGTATATTTATCATGCTTCAGTCTTTGAAGGAATGCATACATAGATGAATAAAAATACTTCTTTCAAAACACAAGTGAGACCTCATCTGAGCTATCACACATCTTTTGATCACTGTACTCAAAAGTTATGAATTCAGACTTGAACACAAAACAGATATAAGAAGAGATGGAGGGCTTTGCTTACTTAGGCTAGCAAAGTAAACAGTGAGAAGGAAAAGCTGCTCATCAAGTGGGTAAATGTGAGATGAAAAAGCTATATAAAACAAAGGACAACTCTGGTTCACTTAAGTCAAGCACTTATTAGATTTTGATCCTAAACTCAGACTTAAAAGCAATTTCTGACATTTCCAGCAGCAGTCAAAATATAGATGACAGGTGGTATTTGTCCCTGACCATCAAGCATTTACAATTCAGCACCAAACAAGAATTCCATATTATTCAAAGTGAATGTGAATGAAGATGATTTAGGAATGCTGCTTTCACATATGGGTACCAGTTCTTTGAAAACAGTCGAAATTAGACCAGGAATATTACTTCATTTCAACTAATCCCAAGTTGTTTCTGAAATTTACCTTAGCCATACTAAAGAACCAACAGTCTATGTTTTGGGTGAAATAGAAGGGAAACCTTTGTATTTTAGCAGTGACCTTTTACCTTTTCCAAGTCACTTGTGTTTTACTCAGTTAACAGATTCTTTCAGAAACAATGTTTTCTCTAATTTTGAAACAGGATCAGGTGCTTCAAGTGATGCTGTTTTAGCATAGCAGTCAGCAAGCAGTCCAGAGGCTATAGAGGCTCATTTAATTACTTGGCACCACAATCCAATTAAAATACACTGTAAAGCCTAGCTGTCAGAATGAAAATTTGGTGCAACTTATCTAAACCTAAATGTAAGATTAGTTTTTTTCTGTTTTGAGATTATACAATAATTTTTAAATCATTTTCATATTTTCCAAGTATTTCTTTCAATAAAATTATATCATCATTCACTAGTAAGCTAAAAGTATCCTTTGGTATTGTTGTTTTCTATATTGTGCAAATTTGGGCATCTAATTTCTCTGTGAGCTTGGAGACAGCTGCTATTTTCTTTAGACTATAGCAGAGGATAATCAAATAACTTTCTTCTAAAAAGGCTGAAATAACTCTTGACTGTTAATAATCTGAATTAAAATCTAGTTGGGGTGAAAAGTCTATTCTTCTCATATTTGTGTGTAGAACACAGTAATTTCTCCCACAGGCTGAGTGCAATGATCTGCATTTTCTTTGTACAATAGTGTTATGACTGAAAGCAAGGAGTGAAGCTTTGAATGATGTTCTGAATCTCTTTAGAATCCCTAGTCCTTCCAAAAATGGAAAAGTTCTTTGAAAGCTAAGAGTGAAACAGGAAAGTATGTCAAACTAATTTTTAAAGCTCCAAGTTCTTGTTTGCACATGGATTCTTTTTGTATCTGAAACAACTTGACGAACTGATTTAAATCACATCATATATCCTTTCACCAGCTATAATGTATGTGACTTCTACTTAGGCTCCCTGGATATTTTTCACAGCTGCCCACTGACATGGTTTATGCACCTTATGCAATAAATTATGAGTTCGCAAATGTTTACTAAAACTGTGGCACAGCAGAACGTCAAGCACAAATGTTGCCTTCAGACACTGCTACTATGTGTAGATACAGAAACTATAAGTGATTGAAATTTTTTTTTTAAATGCTTTAGAAGAAATGGCTTTGTGATTATAAATTGGTTTGTGGTTATATAGCAAGAAGACCAAAATATACCAAACTACTCACAGAAGGTTATATTCTCCCTACTGGTCAAAAGACTATAACTTCAAAGTTCACCTTGAGACTCACAATTATTATTCATCATTAAATGACAGTCACTGTACTAGAATATTAATTGGAAATTTGTTATTGACATCTACGAGGTAAGTATCTGTCCTGCATACTCTGAAAATATTTTCATTCAATCCTATAAATTTCTTTTCTTCTTTCTTTAAAATCACCTTGAAAATAACTTTAAGAATTAAGTACTGTCAGAATGGTTATTCTGGTATAAAAATCTCTAAATTACAGTCACACAGCACATTTATTACAGTGCAAGTTACTCTGATTTTTTGGCTACTGAAAGCTGAATTTTAATGTATGGAAATCCATAGGCAGTTATCCAATACAGAATTTCCTAAAGTATTTAAATGTTAAAATATTTCTCAATTCCTTTATCATTACTATTAATAAACTATCAACTAAAATACAGATTAATAGGAAAATTTATTCTAATGAGAAAGTTGTCTAAGAATCCTTTAGAAGTTCTGAAGTTGTACCAGATTTGACAGAAACTGAAGGAGTATAGGAAGAAATTGCCTGTTCCAGGTATATAAATAAACTGATACCCATATACTTGGTTAACACATGAAACATTATCAACAGCTTGAATTCAAATAAAGATTTGCAACACCCGAAGGCAGAAATGAGAGAAAAATGATGTGCCAAAAATTTAAGAAAGAATTAAGACCATAAAGAGAAGGCTTACACACACAAAAAAGGGTACTTTTGTTAGGTCATAATCAGAAAAGCTGAAGCACATGATCTAGAAAAAGCATTTTGCCTGTGGCAGACTAAATCAGAACAATTATACAAGTTTCATCTGTCTAAACCAAGATACAAGCATACTTAGGTATGTTTAATTCATCATCATCGTTGTTGTGGTTTAAACCAAATCCTCACAGTACTCTCACTCACTCCCCCCCCTTGCTCCCCCAACTCCCGGAGAGTTAGGAAGGAGAATCCAAAGAATGTAGCCCGCACGGGTTGAGATAAGAACGGTTTAATTGCTAAGGCACAACACAAATCACTACGGCCATTACTACTACAAATAATAATGATAAAGCCAATAACAAGCGAAAAGAATACAACACCCCACCAGCCACTGACCCATAACTCACTCCACCCTGCCCGGCCGAGCACCGCGTGCTCCTTCCTCCATTTTCCTCCAGAGCTCCACCCTTCCAGCTCTCTCTCTCCCAGTATGCATCCTGGGCATCACATGCTATGGTATGGAATACCTCATTGACTAGCCTGGGTCAGGTGTCCTGTCTCTCCTTCCTCTTGGCCTCCCCTCCTCCCCGGCAGAGCATGTGCTCAGAAAAGGCCCTGAACAAAAACACCCTCAAAACATGCTCGCCACCAAGCAAACGCTCCCAGCCCAGAAGTCAAACCACAGCACTGCACCAGCCACAAGAAGGAGAAAAAATGACTGCTACTGCTCAACCCATGACAATCATACATTTTTCTCTAATAGCTCCACAATTTTAAACCCTTTGGGTTGTCTTCAGGAAAAATGCCATTCCACTATTTTGAAGGACATCAGAAGGAAAGTTCTCTCTGTCAGAAGTCAAATAGATACAAGGAAATCACCCAGAAAAGGTAAAAAAACAACCAACCAACCAACCAACCATATATAATTGCTGTATGACATTTTATCACATTTTCACAACATATCAAAAGATAATGAATTCCTACTTTATTTCCTCAGTTCATTAGATTCCATATTAGAATTCATTGAGACATTGAGAAAATTGACTTCTCCCCCATGTATAGGTTATCACTCTTTTTGGAAAGGAGTAACAAGATTTCAGATGGATGCAGTCACTCAATGCAAAATAAGCATTAAATAAATACTAAATTTACATTACTCAAAGCAAGAAAGATACATTAATTTCATTAGAAGGAAATGTACAAGGTAAGAAAAAAAGACTGCATTTCATAGGTACTTTCTGTTCCGTTTCAAGAAAGCCTGTTTCACCCCACCAAAGATTACTGAAATCAAATAATTTGTCAAAACCCACTCTGATTTTGCTGTCCCAAGTAATGGACAAGCATGTTGCCATGTTGCACTTTCAGAAACCACTGTTCGCCTTTAAGCATCCATGTAATGGATTCTTGTTTTTCATAAAACAAGTAGGACAATAACTTCTTTAACTTCTAAAAATACTGTCAGCTTTTACCTGATCTTAGAAATACTGAGAGACAGATAAGCATGACTGGGCTGTTATATCCTAGCCATGCAATGAACATGTATCTTGTCTCTCATGACACTCCACCTGGAGTACTGTATCCAGTTCAGGGGTCCCTACTAGAAAGACAGACCTGCTAAAGCAGGTCTGGAGAAGGGCCACAAAATCAATCATGGGGTTGGAACATCTTTTCCATGAAGAAAGGCAGAGAAAGTTGGCATTGTTCAGCCTGAAGAACTAATTGTAGCCTGTCAATATATAGAGTGCTTTTAGATATTTCTTTATTTTATTTTACTTTTACCAGGGTTTGTAGTGACATGACATGGGGAAATGGTTTCATACTGAAAGGGGATAGATTTAGATTAGAGTTAGTGAAGAAATTTTTCATGATGACAGCAGTAAAACACAGAAAAAGCTTGTGGATGCCCCATGCTCTGAAGTGTTTAAGGCCAACTTGGACAGGGCTTTGAGCAACCTGGCCCATGGCAGAGGGGGTAGACTAGGTGATATTTAACAGTCCCTTCCAACAGAAACCATTCTGTGATTTTATGATCTTTGCTGGTTGTCAATCCACAATCTAGCAGTTGTCCCAGCATTTTTGTTTATAAAGAATATTTCGTACCAATGTAGAGGAAGTATTCTGTACCAATCAGCAAGTAAATTTCAAACCCAGAGCATAATTCTTGATATTTTAATCTATAATGATTTGAAGATGTAATTTGTTTGCAGAATAATTATCAGTTTCTAAAGGGGTGTTGTTGACTATTGGCTTTTGATTGTAGCGAAATGATTTCAGCAGGAAAGTGGCACTCCCAGTGAACTAAACTTGTTAGAATTGAAAAACATACATTCTAAAACTAATTCTTACTAATCAATTTCATTTGAAGATAAGGATCCACTAGTGCAGATGCTTTCCAGCTGCATGAATGCACTAAGAAATATAAAATTACCTCTAAGATAAATTATTGTCAAGCAGGTATTCACATGCCCTCTTCAGGTGCCACTGTTTACTCTCACAGAACAATACGGGTTCCTGGAGACCATGAGAGATTATTCATGCAGATTCTCAGCAAAAGGGTGAGACAGCATTCCTTTTGTCCTGGTTTTAATCCTCATTTTTTTAATGGGACATTCACTTTCTTAGACCGTTTATCTTTCTATTTTTTTGGAGAAAAGCCACAAGACTTCTGTTGTTGCGTGCTTACTGTGCTGATTTCCAGGCAAGAACATCATCATGTTAGTAAGACTGTTAAGAAATTACACAAATTCTTTCTACTACTACGCCCCTCAAAAAATACCAAAACAGAACTGCTTTGCAAAAAGAATAATTTTAGCTGGGAAATTAAAAGAATATGCTCCAAGAGCAAATTTATTTATTTATTTATAAAAAATAAAGTCCTTTGAAATCAGTAACTGCTGCATAAATGAACTGAGAAATACATAGACTGCACAACTTGTATTAAATCAAATGCCCAACAAACATGCAAAAAAATATGCTTCTGAGCTTCTGCTAACAAGGTTTTCTCAAGGCAGTCTTCTCCAACAAAAGAATTTAAACCACGCCCTACTTCACATCTACATTTTTTATTTAGAAGGGTAATTTCTACACTATGATTTCAAGATGATTTCATGTTTTAACTGTTAGAAGCCTTCTCAAAGCCAGAATCTGAAGGACAGAAAACTAAACATGTAAATTCTCTACTAACAGTCAAAGCTCTGAGACAATGCCTTCAGCTGTCATTCTGTGATGAGCCTAAATTGGGTTCATTTTTTATTATGCAAGCAAATACTAGCTTGATTTGTCAGTGCTACTTGACTGATCATAATTAGAACACACCAAATTTGGAAGGAATTCAGTGTGAGATTGTCTTCGTGATGGATAAATCCTAACCATGTTTTCACTGATGTCTGTGTTTATTTTTTGCTCTAGCAGTTAGGTTTTTCTAGTTAACAGATTTTAAGCATTCTGAAATTCCATCACTATAACAAATGCTTTACCAGCATGTATTCCTTTAATCTAAATAAATCTTCATTTCTTACTTCAAACCTTACCTAAGCAATATCCAACAATATTCACTGCTTTTGTTTTATAACATTTCCCTACAAAATAACAAATCGGTTACATTCCCCACACACCTATCTGTTGTCTGTTGATCAATTTAATCCATAATGTTGGAAGATGTGCAAAGTGCTTGAGAAAACATTAAACAAAGAAAAATACAAACATTTTTGTTAATTTCAACAGTCTGTGTTTTTTTTTGTTGTTGAAGATTTAAAATGTAAACTACCAGCATGAAGTTACTATGTGTTTAGAACTCTTTACCTTCCTGACACCCTTTTAATTCTCTTGGTAAAATTCAATACAAGATAGCTATTTCTTATTCGTGTCACCATTTCTATATAGCAGTTTTCCTCCAGTATGCTTTGCTTCCTCTGGGTAACCAGCCAAACTCACTTAAAACCGCCGCCAGCACTGAAATATTCTGTTTTAATCAAACCCTTTGTTTGAAATCCTTCATTCAACATTTCAATCCCTATGGGAAATTTCAGATTCATGCCATTTCAGATTAGTTTTTTCTAATGATTACATGACAGTTGGTAGGTCATAGCTGGATCTATCACAAAACTTTCCTGATAAATGTTTTTCCACAACTCTCAAAGGTCTTTACAGCTCTCCACTGCAGCAAAGTAACAAATTCCCCTGGCAACTGTGATTCAGTCTTGCTTGAATTCATGCAAATTTTAAAAAGATTTCTTGTTTCATTTTTTAAAGAAAAGCTGTGCTTCTAGACATTCACACAGCATTCTAATTAACAATATAGCTCATTTTCCATGACATGTGGCAAGTGTATTATTTTTCCTTCAATAAATGTATGCATATATTATATTTACTATTGTTTATGTACATAAAGCTTACATGAGTATCTTTCCATTGACAGGTTCACCATATACATTATTTCTGCATTTTGCTTTTTTAGCAGCTCACCATATTTTTAACTTTTAATAGAAAACATTTCTTGCAAATCCTATTCTAAAATCTTTACTTTGGCTTTCATACAATCACTTTTGATATTATTTATGATGTTTGTGGCTTTTCCTCCCCTCAGGTTGCTGGGGATATTTTGGAAGATATATGCATGCTTAAGTTCTAAAATAATACCTGCTTTTAAACTTCCTGTGCATGTCTGAAACGTGCAAGTCTGTCCTGTTTTGGTCAAAGCAAGGTTTCAGGGTGCAGTGAGGGTGAGATAACAGAATGCACAGGGCAGTGGCCTTTCCAGCCAGCCCCCATGCTACCAAATCCAAGCAAGGTGAGCAGGGCAGTGCCACTGTGCCCTCTGAAACAGCTCTGCCTCCTACCACCAGCTGCACAGCCTTGGCCCTGGGCCCAGGCAACCAGAGACCCTGAACAGGTAAATGTTCTTGAGGAGGCCCCAACACAAAGGAAAAAATATGACTTTTGGCAACATACTTTGCTCTCTGGTGTGCTTGCTGATCTGTTGCCAATCTGTCATTCTTGGGTTTGTTGACATATCAGGAGGAACTAGGGCTTACTAAATGCTTTTCTCTGGCCCCAGTATCCTTGGGCTGGAGATCAAGCAGTATGTGTCAACTAATGGCAAAAGCATAACTAGTTACTTGAGCTCAAAAGTAAAACTCATACAACCCCACTGTAGCTAATAATTGGTCATACTATTCAAAGCTACAAACTCTTGTGCTTAACTTTTATTATTTATCATAATTTAATTAGGCAATGTGAAACAAGATAAACAATATTATTATCACAGCTACTTATGGCCAATGTCCATGAAAAACATCTCGCTTCTAAGCTAAAAGTATTCTTTGTAGCAATTCACAAACACATGCCTAAAACTCACTAACTCTAAAAAGATGGCTTCAGTAGGAGACAGTAAGTTTTGGACTCCTAAAACTAAGTACGTTTGTATCTACTAACTCAAAATACACACGCAAACCAAGATAGCTCCTGCTATTAAGTAAAACCAAAACAAAGACAGATTATGATAATGCTACAAGACCTCACAACTTCTTTAATTTTAGTCTACTTGGATTTTTCCCTAGAAACAATTGCATGTTAGAAGTTGAATGTGCTACAAAAACTAGAAATAATGCAACTTTTATACCTGTCTTCCTTTTTTTTTTTTTTTTTAAACAATCTCCCTTCACTGTCCCAATTGAATGCTGCTTTGGCCCTCATATCTGAAAACATGCAAAATCATTGCTAACAACATGTTCATCCTTGGGACCATTTACAGATATGTCTGCTACTTGGACTATGACAGCAATGTGCTATGTGGTTTGCAGTTAACAAAACAAATCTCTATTAGTCCAACATGAAATAGTAGAAGGTAATATGAATCCTGCCACTGGTCACCTTATAACAATTTCTTGTGGGAAATATATGGAATGTCCTTAATTCCTTAATGTGAAAGGTTTAACCTTTCCCTCTACAATCAATAACCTCACGCTTCAATACAAACTGATATTTTTAACACTAAGTACAGCTGCAAATCTCCAATCTGTGTTTTCACCTTCTCTTGCAGGAAAATTAAAATTCAAATCTGTAAAAGCACATTACAGCTATAGTTGTTACATTTTCAGTTTGGATGTTATGAACCCAGGCAGCTGCTAAGTAAATACCATGTTAGGAGCATACATTCTGGGAGTCAGCCTGGGACTTGCTGTTATGGAGCTCCAAGCCTCACTCCTATCTGATATATTCCTACATATCTCACTATCTCATTTTCTGGCATCAAATTTATGAAGTGCTCTCCAACTTCAGAAAGTCTCAGTATTTGGATGTCATAGAAACATATTGGAATTGCTAAACTTTGGGATTTTTAAGAGATAAGCTAACTGTAATGGTGCTTCTGTCAAAGTGTCTGAAATTGAGCGAGTGATAACATGGTCCTGAATATGTCTACAGATCAGATGTCTCATGTAAAACAATTACTCTGCTATTTGTAGACAGGTATAGATGAAAAGATTTACAGTGCTATTACATCTGCTGTTGTGAATTGGTTAAGATTGTTGTTCAGTATTGCAGCATACCCAATGTTTGCATGAGCTCATTACTTTCAGAAAGTTCTCCTCCAGGGATGTGTATTTCCATGCCTGGTCTCAACTCAAAGGTTAATTTGTTTGGAAAGCTGCTGGGGAAAACCCTTTATTTTTTTCTCAGAAGCAAGACTTTTGGTGGGCCTCAGGAAAGGAAGAATAAAAATAAAAGTTTACACACAATTTGAACATCATCTCTGCACGCTCAGAAGCATCTGTTTGGATTTTAACAGCTTTTAGTGAATCCCCCCACTGCTTAGGACATGGCAGTGCTGTGTTCCAGCATATCTTGGCAAACCAATGGGAGAAAAAGGGGAGGGGGGGAAGGAGGAAAGGTTAAAATCCTCAGCTGGTGTCTTCAGTTTGATGTAGCTGAGAATCTGGCCTGTAGTGCTTACTGCTGGGAGTAGTCACATTGATTTCTATTATTTCACAGAGATCAGTTGGACTACTCCCAGCAGTAAAATGCTGCTTTTAGCTGTAAGCTCTTACAGGCAAAGTCATTAAAAAGTCCATGTTCCTATATTCTTTTTTGCCATTGCTCTCACCTATAGTTTCTTCAGCCTTGAAAGGTATGTCTTTAGATAAACAACAAAAGCAGACATGTATAACACTAACACTCATGTACCATCCACCTGAACGAATTGTCGTCCCCCTGAAAGACGCTCAATCTCAGTGTGATATCACCTTCAAAACCATACACATAGAAACATCCATTGAGCAGCCATGCCCAGTGCAATCCCAAGGTACTAGACTACATTAGGAAAATGAGTGGTATTTTAAAACAACTCATTTGTCTATGCTAATCTTAGCCTGAAAGAAGTTACACCACATTTTTCTCATGCAAGTACTGCCAAGAAATTATGCCAGGGTTTTCAAAACCTGAGAAGAGTCTGCCTTATGAACATGGAAATGAAACAGCACACAGAAGGACTGCAGTTTTAGCCCTAAGAAAAGGCTTCACCATAGTCAGATACTTGCCTTGTTGCCTGATGCTATTAAAGCCCATCACTGATATTTGTGCCTACAATATCTACCTTAAAATTAACCTCAGATCTTCCAGCTCCATCTACACTCACACATCCATTTTGAGTTTATGCATATCATGTGATCATAAGGTCATAGGATAGCTCAGGTTGGAAGGAATCTCAGAAGGCTGCTTCTTGCGCAGAGCAGGGTCAGACTTGCTTAGGGCTTTATCCAGTTGGGTTTGTAAAACCTCCAAGGATGGAGGCTATGCAACATCCCTTGGTGACGTGTTCAAATGCAAGACTTGCCTCAAGGAGCAGGTTTCTCCTACCACCCAGCCTGAATCTCTCCTGTTTCACATTATTCAGATAATTATTGTGTTTGAATCTCCTACTGTAGTACACTGTAGAGAGTCAGACTCCATCTTTTTTATAACCTCCTGACAGGTATTACAGGGCTATGTGCTATATAACAAAGACATAGCAAGCAGGAAGTTTTATTGTTAAGACTTGTCTAAAAATTTCTCCTCTCTTTCATCTCCATCCTCTTGATTAAGGGGATCAGGACTTGACTCACTGAAGGCCTCAACTTGGGATCCCCAAGCTACATAAAATGCTAGATAACAAATTTTTGTGATAACACAATTGAGTCTGTCTGCATGGGTATAAATCACATACACAAAGAAAGCCGATGAGGAGAGCTGCCTCTGCAAAGAGGCATTTCTGTAAAACACATTGTTAAGTGCGTTGCCTTGTGGAATTAAGCTGTTTCCAAGCCTATAATTCCTGATGATAAAATCATTCACTGACCTCTTAATTGCTCTTAGTGAAATCTACCACCATCCAGGAGGGAGCCATGGCAAACTCTATACATGAATTAATGCCTTGGAGAATATAAGCACAACTATCTGACTTAATTTGGTGCTATGTTTAAGATATTGAAATAGCTTTACATTATCTCAGTGTGGCAGAGTGTAGTATTATGTATAACTGTACAGTTATACATAAGGACAGGTCTCAGTGTACCTGCAGTTCAGGCCAATTTGAAGATTCCTGCACCATGTGCTATGGAGACATTCTATGTATTCTGAAGCTCTTATATTAACTGTAGAAATTTAAGTAAAACAGAAGAAAACCAAATCCTAATGGATTCTCCACACAAAAAGTAGATGCAACCAGCAACATGTTTCTAAAATCATTGTGTCTAGATGAACTGAAATATCCAGCTTCTAAATACTTTAGCTAACCTACACCAACCAGAAATATTTAGTTAGTTTAGGTAACATTACAGCAAGCTAGTGGGCAAATTACTATTGGCTATAGCAAACAAGACAGACTTCAGGTCAAAGGCTACAGGGATGCTGGGGAGGGACTCTTCATTAGGAACTGTAGTGATAGGACAAGGGGTAATGGGTTGAAACTTAAAGAGCAGAGGTTTAGACTGGATCTAAGGAAGAAATTCTTTACTGTTAGGGTGGTGAGGTACTGGAATGGGTTGCCCAGGGAGGTAGTGAATGCTCCATCCCTGGCAGTGTTCAAGACGAGGTTGGATGAAGCCTTGGGTGATATGGTTTAGTGTGAGGTGTCCCTGCCCATGGCAGGGGGGTTGGAACTAGATGATCTTGAGGTCCTTTCCAATCCTAACTATTTTACGATTCTATGATTCTATTTACATTTTTTGAAAATGTATCAACAATTACTCTCTTGTAATTTTAATAAAAGGAGAGAGGAGGAATTGTTCTGACTACTGCCTTAATTTCTCATCTTTTGTTACTAGCTAAGTACAATTGCAAACAGGTCACTTAATCTCTTATCCCATCCTTTAACTTTTGTTCCTGATTGTTCAGTTTCAACATTTTCCCCTCACTCAGCATTTTACAGGTTGGTTTACATAATGAAATTACTCAAGGTTTACTAAAGCATAAAATTGTAATAAACATTTGAGAGCTTTGAATTAAATTGGACAGCAATTTATAACTAGAAAATAGAAAAATGCATTCCTCCTTTCCCCTACTTTAATCTAGGGATCAGATCGTTCATTTTGGGTAACTACAAATAAATCAATGTATAGGTAGAAGATCTAAGCAGGTGAATCAAAATGAACCTTCCTCATGACTCAGAAAGAGCTGTGATAAACTTACCTAGTGTGGGTCATTTCTTGGAATTCTTATACCCACACACTGCCAGGATAGATTGAGAGCTCTTTTTTAGGAATGGGAACAAGAAAAAGATACATTAGAGAACTGTGCAGCTGAAATGTAGTGCCACAGAGCACTAGTAGAGATGCCATACAGAAAGATATATTCAAAGAAACTGCCAGTTATGCAGCTAAACAAGTTCCAATGGATACAAGCAAAATGCTTTACTGTGTGACTTTTATGTCATATGCTTTCCATTTATAGTCAAAATAAGCTTGCTGCTGCTATTCCCAGCCTACAGGCAAGAGAGACAAACTGTCTTTCAGCTTCAAATCAGCAACTTGCACACCACAATAGGATTTGCACGATTTCCACTATTTCAAGTTAAAACAGCCATTCCATGCCTTTTATGATTTTTCTTACAACCACACCTGGTTAATCAAGAGCTGTTTACAGTTTACATTTTTCCCCAGCAGTAGTATTTTTAAAAAGCAAAAATTTTATTTTATGTAATATTCTTGAATTTTGATCAGCCTCAACGTCTATCATACATCTGTATAATCCAGTGATTTAAAAGCAAAATAACTCTTCTTCATTATTAAGTGAAAGCAAAAAAAAACCAGTAATACCTGACAGTATTTGTATATACTAATATAAATGGAATGATATATTTGTACTATATTTGCACTATATTTGCGTACACATGTAGATGCATATATTACTTATGTATATTTATACATAAGACCAGAAAATGGTGACACCATAACAAACATGTATTGCAATAAATTCAGCATGTTAGAAGATAAAACTATCATCTAGTTGAAATAACATCTTCTGATATGGAATACTATTTTTTATGGAAAGAAAGCATTTTCTCTCCATTCTTGCCATATATAATGTTGCCAAAATAGTTTTTCTCTAGCTAGTGACTATGATGGATAGAAAGCTTTGGCTATTTAATCAGCTACAAAAAACACATTAGTGGCTATGAAAACACATAAATATGACTGTCTTAAATTTCCAGCTATTAAAACTGACAGGGAAAATAGAGCAGAAGGAGCTAACAGCTAACAACAAGCTCCTGTGTAGAGATTACATGTCCAAGCGGTAAGGCTTCTACATCTGTTGTCATAGTTATGACCAACAGTGTATACTCCACCTTTTTTCTACCTTCACATTATGTGGATTTTCACATTTGTTAGAATCAAATATGCAAGTATCCAGGCTGATTTGCATTAATTCTTCTCAAAGCGACATCAATGGCATAAGCATGTGTTCCATTCTAATTAAAAAAGTGGGTTTGTGTCCAGAAGTTATAACATTTAGGAGCCCAGATCTCCATAATTTTACAAATTGCTATTACATTCTCATGAAATATGATTATAAGCCTCCTTTATTATAAATATTTTCTTGTTCTGATGAAGTTTCACTGTTTTCTTACCGTGGTTTTCAGTGCAATCAGCATACATAGAATAGTCATAGAAGGAAACCCAAATGACATCATCAATTCAAAGTGAACAAAATGAAATTAAAATGTTACCACCTGCTTTAATGATTAAGACATTGAATTATTCCTAGTGAAATCTAAAACTTCAGAGATCATGTAAAAACTGATTATCAGAAAAATCAGGACCAAGTGACTTCAACTGGACATCAAACAGCCATAAATCTAAGTTAGCTCTATAGAACAAAGGTTCGACCATATTTTATTTGATTCCATCATGAGGCTTATTTTTCAAAATGAAAAGAAATATTGCTGTATGCTAAATGTTATAAGCTAACCAGATGGCCACTTGATAGATGTCTATATAAAGGAACCGCTCTTTCATATGATAAAACCAGAACGTGTGTTTCATTTGGATTCAAATCAATTTTCATTCACTTTTACCAGATAATGCAGGCAACTAATGATTACTCAATTAACCTCAGAGTACCATAGTAACCAGTGAATCCCCAAGAAACCTAATAACATAAATGTATTCTGAACCAACTGAATAACATGGATCAAACAAACTCATTAAAATAAAATGAAAGCAAGAATAACAAATTCCCAAAGCTGTGTATCTTACCAGCTTCCTTTAACAATAAGTAGCAAAGAAACTGGAAGCACAGAGTCAATTTTTTTGCTTGTGTCTACCTAGTAACAATGAGTGCAATGTTTTAAAGAGCCTTAACTTTCCCAGTGTATGAATTGTACTTAAGGAAGATTTAAGGTGCCTCTAGATGCATGTAATCTATAAAACTAAGGTAAAAACTTTTACATTAGCAACATGTCTGCTGCAGTAGGTTTAGAGCCCACCAGAAAACAAAATAACCTAACCTCCGGAGAAGGCTGGCATGACATATATTCATTGCCAATACAAAGAGCAGACATAATCTGAAAGAAGTGAAGACTCTCCAATAAGGGCATATATTTTTGTGAGCTGACTGTTAATACAGAAAGCAACAATAAAAAAAGCTTTATTTTTTTTTCCACCTGATCATTTAACAAAATGTGCTATGCCAGAGTGGGAAAATTATAATCCTCTATCATTGAACAAATTATAAAGAAAATAAATGGTAAGTCAATATTCTGAAAAAGTTCCTTCCATTGACATGTAACAGCAGTGTTATGAAACACTAGAAGTAAGATGTACAAATAACAGCATATGACTGTGCGGTTCACAATGTAAACAGTTTTATGGTACTTGAAAATGTCCATCCCCTATTGTTTCCTACCTACTATATCCTTAGAACTGAAAAAAAATCAATAAGTAGCGTATCATATGGTACGTACCATGACAAGATTACCTTATCTTTCTGCTTGCTATACTGTATTATTTAACATTTTCAATAATCTACCAGAAAGCACAAAAGAACTGAAAATTATTTTCCAGCTATTAAATCATTAACTGCTGCTGACTAGCTTACCCATCAGGCTTTCATGCACTGTTCCATTTCTATGACGAACTTCTAAATTGGTCATTACACTGGGAAACAGTTCCTTAAGCAAGATTACTTTTGCTAGTGTTTCCCCTGCCTTTACTCTCCAAGAATTCCTCTAATAGCAAGACAGACACAAAGGGATGGCAAAGGGATGCTAAATTTCAAACTATTTGCAAAGAATTTCACATGAGAACACCAAATGTAAAGAAGCCAAAGGTATAGCCAACATATTTATCAGTTGTAGTACAAAATGTGTTCTTACTCTGTAATTCCTGGTTTCTATGAGGCAGTACAAAATTCATATACATCTATCTAAATGGTTCAATTAAAATCAATATAGCTTGAATAATATAAATCAGCCATGGAAAATCCTTTTTGAGTGTTTAAAATTAATTTCCTGGGGATGATATAAAGTGTTTATTTCCATGTAGAATCCATCTGGGAAAATTTGGAAACAAGTTGGAACAGATACAGTCATAGAAAGGAAAAAAGCAATCCAGGGAGATCAATTCAAGTGAGGGGACTGAGGAAGCAAATGAATTTGCTTTGTGGAGTTAAATGTTCAGAAGAAAGCTCCTTGGACTTGAAAGGAGAGATGTGATTTTTTCATTATATGGAGAAAGGTCTAAAGATTCAGTTGGAGTTAGGACGCTACAAATACACACACAGGGTAAAGTCACAGAGAGGGGAACATATTCTCAAAAGATGAAACTAATTCTGAGTATAAATTTCTTAAAATAGAGTGGCTATGAGAACATAAAAAGTGAGAAAGTATACATTATTACAGAGTCTGTTCCCCTACTCATCTACCTCACCATTATGACTTCAAAACTTCACCAAATGTAACTTTTTTTTTCCAACAATAAAAACTTAAATTTCATCCTTCATCTATTATTTGATTTCAATCTGAATTGTGATTACAATACCTGAAAGAGCCTGCTCTTCTCTTTTATCCTCTCCCACAATTTTGACGTAACAGTTTTCCAGCATGCGTTCTCATCAGCTACATAGCATTTCTTCACTAACAGCATTCTTCAAATGTATTTCATAAAAAGACAATACACATTAAAATGTTCTTAACCTTACAGCTCCAGCAGTTTTCACAATTACATTCTTCAGAACAGTATGTTCTAGTGGATTAGGAAAACTAAAGAGTTCACACAATTGCAAACCTTTTAAAGACTTCCAGACAGAGCAGACATCTCTGCATTTTGTACCTGCTGTCTTGACAGTTATATCTATCCAAAATACAAAAAGTATTATTTTAAAACCCTAAATGTTTAATAATAAACTCAAAAAATTCTTTCAATTTCAGGCTTCAAAAGAAAGTTCTGAGCTACAGAACAGCATCCAATAAAGACAAGTGCTTCTAGTATCTGCTAACATGGGCAAGAGGCACAAAATTTTCTTTTTGGACTCCTCCAATATCCACTGCAGGATTTCTGTCCACAGCTCAAAAAAGTGTTATCAAATACTTCTATTTTCTTCAGTTTTGGCAATCTGAAAATAATTCAAAATAATCTGTTGACTGTACCATACCACATGTTTGATTTGTACCAAAAAATTTAGAGAGAGCTGTAAAACTGCAGTCATGCTTAGAAAGTCTGAATATATTACTCATCTCTTGTTCTAGGAAAGGTCCACCTAGACCTCCACCTCCCTACTCTCCCCTCTCAACTCAACACTCATAAGCGAAGACATGAAAAAGTGTAGGAATCGTATAACCATAGAATAGTTAGGGCTGGAAAGGGCCTTATGATCGTCTAGTCCCAACCTGCTCACCATGGGCAGGGACACCTCGCACTAAACCATGTCACCCAAATGAAAATGAACATGAGCCAGCAGTGTGTGCTTACAGCCCAGAAAGCCAACCGTATCCTGGGCTGCATCAAAAGAAGCGTGACCAGCAGGTCGAAGGAGGTGATCCTGCCCCTCTACTCTGCTATTGTCAGACCTCACCTGGAGTATTGTGTGCAGTTCTGATGTCCTCAACATAAAAAGGATATGGAACTGTTGGAACAAGTCCAGAGGAGGGCCACAAGGATGATCAGGGGCCTGGAGCATCTCTCATATGAAGACAGGCTGAGAAAGTTGAGGCTGTTCAGTCTGGAGTAGAGAAGGCTACATGGAGACCTCATAGCATCCTTCCAGTGTCTGAAGGGGGCCTGTAAGGATGCTGGAGAGGGACTCTTCATTAGGGACTGTAGTGACAGGACAAGGGGTAACGGGTTGAAACTTAAACAGGGAAGTTTAGATTGGATATAAAGAGGAAGTTCTTAACCATAAGTGTAGTGAGGTTGTAAGGTTGTACTGTAAGGTTGCCCAGGGAAGTTGTGAATGTTCCATCCCTGGCAGTATTCAAGGCCAGAGTGGACAGAGCCTTGGGTGACATGGTTTAGTGTGAGATGTCCCTGCCCATGGCAGGGGAGTTGGAACTAGATGATCTTCAGGTCCTTTCCAACCCTAACTATTCTATGATTCTATGATTTTTACAGTTGTGCAACTTACAGGTTTTCAGCTAACACCTTTAAACTGCAATCTATCTTTAAAATTTTAGGTAAAAAGTGATAAAAACAGATCTAACCCCTAGCATATGCAAAACAATAAGACTTGTTTAAGGTACCTCCCATTCTAACTACTTCAAAGACTATTTTAAAGAATTCACTATGCAAAATTATCACTTAAACACACATTTAAGACTAACTTTAAATTTCACTAACTAGATTAAGATTATGTCAAAATTAGATCTTGGTCATAATGAGTCTTATCTATGCCACACCTGTTAAGCAAGTAGGAAAGGAAGCCTATGCCACAATTCAATCCCCACCAGCCTAGACAGCCAGCCCCTCAAAAGATACTTTGCAGAATTAAAAACTCTGAAGCGTACTCTAAATTACAGTAGGAAGAAAGAACAGTAGCAGAAAAAATGCTTCATCCAAAAAAGCTTGCTTTATCTAACTCTACAGTGTTGCACAAAGGTATAAAACTGGATACATAGAATCTGGCCACTTACACCAAGCTATAGTCCAGCATTGCAATAGCCATGTGGCTGGGACAGTTATCAGGACACCAAACCTTCAACCTTATGCTGTACCTATGAAGTATTTGAACACTGAAAATTATATGCTGCATAGCATTCCTGAGGCAGACCTTTCACATCAGTTATATCAGGTAGAAATCAACTGGAAGAACTGTGTGATTCCCCACAGATAAAGCTAAAAGGAACCTTCTTTGTACATTAGGTATTTCTTAATCAAGAGGACATCGCAACTCAAAATTCATACTTGCTGGCAAGATGCTGATAAGAAAGCTATTGAAATCATGATACTACTGGGTAGTATCATATATTTATCAGTGCAACAAGTTCTTGAAAAATAACACTTTTCCAGAACATTGTGGTTTCTGGAAAAAGTCAAAAAATGTAATTTTATATGAGCCGCTGAAGACATAGAAATACCATTAGTGGCAATGGGCACTTGAATCTGTGTAGGTATAATTTAAAATTACAAAGCATAAACATGGCTTGCGTTAAAAAGGAAACAACAGTTTCTTAGAGTTTTAGCGTGACTCACTGGACAGCATTTCTGAGGCTGAAGCACACAGTGATTCTGCAAAACCATTGTTAGTATCACATAGGAGGCAGTGAGGTGTTCAAGTAAGTGGGCAACAAGTGCAGCAAACTAACCAAGAGAAGTGTAATCTTGAATAGACTTGACTGAATGTTTTCGGTTTCCTTAACACTCCTGGTGGGCTGAGATAATCTGAAATCAAATACTCCTTTTTCAGTTTGACAGTGATTTAAATTACATTTGGAACACAACAAAACTGAAAGTTGTTTTTGTTTTTTTTAATTTTTACCAAAGATGGCATTTTTTTTAATTCGATCTTCCACTCCATGTATGTGTTTTGTCTCTAGTTCTCCTGTACCATTAAGGTGAGGTCCCAAATTGTTGTTGCCTGTCAAAATGTCCAAAAGAAGCCTTTTTTGTGGATCTCCACGTCCCTTGATAGTTTCAGCTCAAGATATGCTTTGACTTTTGCAGCTCCATTTCTGTACACTTCAGAAATGTCTCCACATTCCTCCCAACTTGCTCGTAACTGCTTCCTCCTCCTGTATACTTCCTTTCCTTCATCTAGCTGAGTCAAGAGTACTCTGTTCACCCAAACTGCCTTTCTGCCACACTTGATCAACCTTCTGCACACTGCAATAAACCATTTATATATCCTAAGCAGGTTGTCCCTGAAGAATACCTAGCACTCCTGGGTATTCTTAAACCCTCCAGTCCTGTCCACCATTATCCTGCTGAGAAGATCCCCAAATAAGACAAAAGTGTGCTCTCAAGTCAAGCATTATAATTCAGCTATTTGTCTTGGACTCCCATTGGCTGCCAACCTGTCACAGACAGATTTCTTAAATGTGTATTTGTACTAAAGGGACCTGACTAATGTGAGCTCATGGGTTATAGAAAGAAAAAAATATGGAAGAAAAACATGCTCCTTTTTCATTTACTTTTTCCACTGTAAGAATCTCAGACATAATTCAACCTAAAAGTGGGATTCATGGGGTTTACATCTCATATTCCTTCCCAGTAAAACAAACCCTTGTGAAGCAATAAAAAAATGCTTAAAAAAAAAGTCTACAAAATCAATCCAAATCCTGGAAGCTACAGAAGAGTTAATTTTTTTCCAATAAGTCTGCTAAAGAGATATGTCTATCAGTGAGTAAACAACAATTCTGGTTTGTAGTACTAATAAGGTTCCTAGATGAAGATCCTGGTGGAAGTTGCTACTTTTTGCTTAACTTCTTAGTGTGTAGGTTAATAATACCAGGCCTTTATATTACAACTCTTTATATTATAACTATCATACAAATAATTTACAAACCTCAGTTACCAGCGCAGGGAAAAAAAGGAATTTTTGAAATATATTTAATTATCCGTAGCTAAAAAGAATGATATCCACTTCGCAGTAGCAACGGCTCTAGTTTTAAGACAAGACTCCATAAAATATGCATAGACATGCGCAAAGAAGGGAGATCAGACTGCATTATAAATGCTACCCAGGAGGAACTAGATCTTAAGATTTGATTTCTAGCTAAGCTGAAAAAGAAAAAAGATCATCCTGGGATCAAAGACTACAAGGAAAAAAAAATAAAAAAAGTTTTTATACAATTACTCAGAAATAAAATGATGGTTGTAATTAAACTACAAAAGAGTAATTGATAACAAGAAACACAAGGTAGGTTATATATTAATCCACTTTTCTTACATATGTCCTACATGAAATATTTGCCCACTTCATATGTCTTGGAAAGAATAAAAACAAAACCACCTAGCAAAACAATATTAAATACATGAAATCTTAATATTTATTTGTCTTAGTTCTTTCAAAGAAGGGTGAAGATTAGCTTCATTGTGCTTTACTGGCTTATGAATAAAACTGAGGAATTGACAACCAAAATTATTTAGTTAATCTTTAAATGAAAGCCAGAACTCAAGAGGGTAGAAAGAAGAGTAGTAAGACAAATGGGGAACCTGCAGGGCTTAAAGATAACCCAGCATGCTAGGCACATGTCTGGTTCCTTTGCCCATTAGTTTGCTTTCTAAAACAGAGCAACTTCACTGCTGCTCACCTCCTCAGAGCCATGCTGCCCATGATTGATTCAGCAAGTAAAAGAACTGTCCGCTATGTGTTTTGAATAGAGGCAGTGAAGACTGCTACACTTTTATCCCCTCTGGGATGCCAAGAAATCTAACCAAAGATCCAGATTTTTAATCTATGGAAATTTCTAGTGACACACACATTCACAACAGAGCTACTATACCTTTAAAAATTAAAGTATACATGCACATATAAAGAAAATTAAATGGGAATTTGGGGGATAGGGATGGGGAAGATTAATCCCATTTTTAAAAGCTACAAAGTTTCAGATTTTGTCATAAAGTAGAAGCCATGAATAAATTCCTTACATGATTTCCTGAATAGGTTTCAAAAAAAGACATGTGAAAATAGTTTCTCAAAACATCTAAACTGATGTTTACCACACTGTAGTCCACACAGAATGCTGTTGGCTCCTGAGGCTGTGGCAAAAGACAGACACCAATAAGGCTTTGCAATAGATTTCTCACTGCTTAAGTGTGATCATTCTGAAAAGTTGGTAAATACTGTCCCAAATATGGAGTGATTATACACAGAGTAAGAGATTAACTGTAGCAGTGTCAACATAAAAATATTTATTTTAATACTACAAATTTGAATTTTCATAACAGCTACTTTCTTTCTGCTCCCCCTTCCTTAGAAGACATTAAAGATTTTTCGCCTCAAAAATGCAAAGCAAGGAAAATGTGATCACCTCCCCTTTGCAGCCAGAGAGACAAACATTCTGGGGTATTATTAAATGTACACTTTTAGAAGGAAGTTCTTTACCGTGAGAGTGGTGAGGCACTGGAATGGGTTGCCCAAGGAAGTTTCGAATGCTCCATCCCTGACAGCGTTTAAGGCCAGGTTGGACAGAGCTTTGGGTGACATGGCCTAGCAAGAGGCATTCCTGCACACTGCAAGGGGACTGGATCTTAAGGTCCTTTCCAACTGTAACTATTCTATGATTCTAAGTCATCTAGATTGTTAATTCACCATCTTTAAGCTATTCTACAGTATGTACCCCCACGGATGCTTTTATACTGTGGCAAAGATGCAATATCTTGCAATTCTCTGAAAGTGTATGGATTTGCATTTAACAAAACCAAGTTCACAGTGAAAAGCTAATTCAAAGTTATCATACTTCCCCCCTCAGCTATTAAATTTCATTGTTACTTCAGAACGTTTGGTTTAGGTTAAGCTTATCAACAACATTTTTATCAATTATTCCAAATATTTTTTAGCACACAACCATAAGAGGTAGATACTGAAAATGAATCTTTGCTGGAGCAACTGCTTCTCCATTTAAAAAGTCTACAATACTTTTCACTGAAAGTACAAGATAACATTTTTTCCTTTTTCTTTTTTTTTTGCTTGAGACATTGAGAGAAATCCACAACATTCCCTGAGAGTTTGTCACTTGAAAAGAAACTCTTCTCTACATGAATGGAATTGTGAGCATTAGTAAGCCTTTGATTGATCTTGGAAGAAAATTAAGAGTTATATTAGAAATATTGGTCATAGGATGCCAAGACATCAAACCAGGAATTTTATGCTTAATATAAAAGATGTTTAGATGATGGTGAGAAACCTAAAAATGCCAGTGAATGGTAAAAGCTAACTATAAGATGAGCTACCTAGTCCTGAATTTTTCTGTTTCCAGTAGCATATAAAGCTATATAGCATATATTTCTTACAAAGAAATACTTTGGAAAGTCCTGAGATATTTTTCTTCTTACTCCGCAATTGCACAGTAGGTCTCTTCCCATATTTTTCCTTAAGAAGAGCTAAGGCAGTCATGCAAAATTGGGAAATAATTAGCCTTTTGCAGAGCTTGGCAGTCATCAGACCCACTATATGTAACACTTGAGGAAAAAAAAAAGAGTCTGTAAAATACTTAAGGAAAACTTATCTTCTAAACTCCAGAAATTTACTTTTCTTATTCACTAAGAAACATCTGTGACAGCATCTAAAAATTAGATACCGTAGATAAAAATACTTAGGGAATAATATAGCAGCAACATTATTTTCATCATTTTCACTTAGTTCATATCACCACAGTTAAAAGGCTCTTTTTAACTTAACTGATCTACGTGGCTATCTGTATTTTTTTAACAGAAAATAGTTTCTTTAATGACCTCAAACCTAGGCTAGCTTGGCACAGACCAAGAACTAGAAATTTTCTTACCAAACATTAGCAAGTCACATTTCTTTTCTGCTTAGGATCTACTACTACTAGGTAGGATGCATTTGAAAATAATACTTTATTTCCAGCAAATATGAAATTTTATAGTCCTCATGAACAAATTATTTAAATCAGTCTATTCTTAGTCTCTTTCAGCCTCCACATGGATGTCAGCCATCTTGCAGGTGGCTGAGAGGGAAACATTGGTGTCTCCCTCCTGCAACTAATTAGTACTATTAATGTTTAAAAAGATAGTTTCCCATTTCATAGCACCCAGTAATTAAATACTGAACAGCCAAACAGTGATATTTGTGTCTGACCGATAAGCAGAACCTGACTTTGTGAACTACACACTGCAACTGAAGGCTTAGGACAGCTCTGTGCTCCCCTCAGGGCATAACTTCATCTCTGTCTCATCCCTTTCCTTTCTCACTACAACTACTCCTTATCCTATTCTTGACAAAACAATCTACTCTTAAAAAAAATTATCCTATGTAGAACCAGCTATCAACTAGAAATGTATTTTGTACTCTTTCTTGGTCAACATATCATGCAAGACTCTCCCTTTTCTCCTATGCAGGCACTTTAGAAATGTACAGCCCTGATGGTTTTTATTTACTATCTGAAGCAAAGGAGATAGGTTTTCTTCAAAAATAAATATAAGTTTGGTATTATTCAGTGAAACCTGCTGGGCCACAAGGCCATGTCCATTAGGACAGATGTGCTCACAGTGCCCCTATGCAGGGGGGAACTCACTGGTGGGTGCAACCAGGGGACCACAGATGGGGTCAGTACAAGTCCTCAACAGCAGCAGGTTCCAAAGATTGTCCTACAGTCTTCAGGCAAAAGCACAGTAAGTAGCAAATCAGTCCAAAGCTGGCCCAACTAGTAAACAACAGAGAACAGGACCAAGAACAGACAGACCTACAGCACAGTATGAAAACAGCATTGCACCTTCACACCTGACCTTAAATGGAGCTGTGCCCTTGGGCAGGAGGTGTGGAGAGCCAGGTGGGGCCACTCAGGGCAATCAAGGCCCATTAGTACCCTCAAAGCAGAGGGCTTCCTGCAGCTGAGCAGGAGCACTAAAGTGTCAGAGCAGGGGGTTGCATTTATTCAACTGCTGAATATTAACAGATTTTGAAATTATCTCTGTGAGAGTAAAAACAAGGAAAAAATTAGTCCATGATGGAAGAACCACTGAATGACAGTTATCTGTTCTCCATCAAGAGAGGTGAAACTTGTTAATTTGTCTTATTTTAATCAGGATCAAGTACATATGACAAACTGCTTAAAATCATTGCTACTCAGGGGGTTGATGACAGTCTCCCAGATACATCTGTTCTTTAGTTCATTAGTAAGCTTCCAAAAAAAGTAAAATAGATCCTCTTTCATCTCCTTAAAAGAGTGTTCCTCCTTCTTAAAAAAAGTTCCTCCATATGTGTGTATATACATATATATATATGCAGAACTGCCCCCTTCATTCCCTTCCTTGATTCTGTTTCCCCAGACACGAAGACTCAATTTGTCCAAATGTTCAGTATGAATAATTACCCTGAAAAAAAGCAGATTATGTCTTCTGGCCCTGTTCATGTCTGAAGCTGCAGTACATAAAATCAAAGATGTAACAGTGCTAAAAATACATTCATGATACCAAAAAATAAAATTCAAGTTCCTTTCCAAGCAATGCATATCCAGGTAATGCAACCTCCCTTGCCTGAGCAGCCTACTAGACATAGCCTTCTGTTTTAATAAAACATTTCTTTTGGTTTTTTGATACCACTTCCCTTGATCTTCATTCTTCATACCTTTCTGAAGCCTCAACTTAACATGACTAAATTCACAATCATCTTGTGTAACTTTTTTGTCACATCTGATATTTTCTGGTATAATTCAATTTCTGTATAATTCAATGGGTATAACCCAACGTCGATGTATGAAGACTTATGTTAATCTCCTCCCAGTACCTGGCTTCTGAAGACTGAGATGAGAGGCAGGATGCTTTGTGCCTGAGATGCTGTTTGTGAACCTGGGAAGTGCTGCTATATATAATCTACATGGAATTAAGAAAACAAGCCATATGGACTGAGTATTTTCTGCAAAATATTTACCATCACTGCCCATATTTGTGCTCAGAATTAGAATCCAGGAAATATGCACATAGCTCTTCTTTAGTTATTAGACTACCTGTTTCAAAATACTGTTTCTTCTACTAATACTCCCTACAATCTCTAACTTCCTTCACAACACATTTTTCGTTGTGAATGTACAAAAGTGAGTACTATGGGATGGAGGCCAGTCTGGTTCTAAAATAAATAATGTTTCTTTTTGAAATTAATGCAAGTTTTAAACAGAGAGAGAAAGTACCTTAAAGTAACAAGAATCTTCTAGTCCAAGCAAAGAGCTGAGTCTCAGAAGGTGGTTCAATTTCTCCATGCATTTCCATGCATTTAACTTTTTTCTTTTTCCTGGGCATTTTAAATTAGTCTTTCTGTCACTGTTCCTATTACAGAAGACTAACACTTCCTTTCTCCTGTCTTTAAGATTTTCTATTTTAGTTGGTAAGCTCTTCAAGGCAAGAACTGTTCATGCAATGTCTAGTACAAAAGGCTGCTGATTTCCCTTCTGGTTTCTGAGGTACCATTGTAATACAAATGACGAAGCTAAGCATATTGTGTGAGTCTCCAGAAACAGGGCATTTTAGAAGTCTGATATAAATCAAAGGGGGAGGGGGATGGGGGGGAAGTCAAGCTTATAAATATGGTAGTCTTAAATAAAAATCTATTCACTTATTCTTCATTCGGTGCCCTCTTTAGTTGGTAATGACTGGCAAACTAATGGATTTCTTGCAAAGGAAGTCTTTTCATCACTCAATTCTTTGTAAATCTTTAGTCAGATTACAGAATTTTTGCCTTCTTTTTTCTTTTTCCTTAAAATGTTATAAATATTTCTTTTTCTTTTTGCTCTCCCGCTGCTTTAGACATTGAGATGGTTATATCACAACCACAGATACATTAAAATGACTGGTGTGAGGTTATAGATACATACAAGAACAAAAGGACTGATGACTGAAAAGAGAGAACCACTTTAAATTATTCAGATAGATTTTTTTTCTTTCCTTGGGTTTTTGAAAGCAATTGAAAAAAGTGATGAATGAATGTGAATGCTGCATGAGCAATCTGACAGTGTCAGACCCAGCATTAGTGCATTTTTCTCTTTTGATCACTCAGTTCAAAACTTGTTCAGTTCTTCTTAAATAGTTTGCCTCTTCCAGTTTAAATGCTGCTTAAAGATTGTCTTCTAATCCCACTTCAGAAATTCTTGCAGCAGTACACTGGAGAACTACCTAATGGTACATACCCACAAGAATCGTAATGTTTTCCAAACTTTTTCTTAACTCTGACAGTATTGTGAAGGAGAATCCAGTATCTTCAAAGTACTGAAAAACCTAGGAGTAAAACCAGAAGATTTTAGTTCCTTCCTTTGACTTCTTGGATTAAAAAACTGTGAAAATATTTTTTCTTAGATGTATTATCAAGCCAATACAGAAATAAAAAAGAATTTAAAAAACAGTTTATATATGCTATTAAAGATGTTATAAAAATGTTAAGTCAGCCAGAATCCTGGCTTTTTTTAACAAAAAAAAAAATCATGGATCAAGATGTGTGGGGTGCTTAGAGAGTTAGGTCACACATTATGTATGTGATCTGTATCAGCATAAGTAATGAGCTCTGTTTCTTGCTGTATGCTCACACAAGCAGAACACTATACTTATTCCTTTTCTTTTTTGTTGGAAGCTGGAAAGCAATGTCACCATATTTTTTCCATAAATCATAGAACTTTATTAAAAGTTCATTGTGATCACGTTTACATCTCTCCCTTTGATTAGCCATGGCTTCAGAATACAGGGGAAATGTCGGAGCAGTATCACTTGACAAAAACAATCTATAGAGAAAAAAAAAAACAGACCACCATAAAGGATATTTTCCAAAGATTAAAGCTTGTTATGACACTTAATTCTCTATTTCACAAAATCTTGTGAAACAGTTGTTCTAAATTATTTCAGACAGAATGGCAGAGAGAAAGATACCTGTTTAAAGAAGTAGGATTATACAATAGTGCTTCTTCCAGCCATACATAAATGTCACTATTTTCTACATTATTAATAAAATAATAATAATAAAAAAAAGACAAATCTGACAAATCTTAACTACTACCGCTAGGTCACAGCAGCGAGTAGGGGGTGAATAATGAATCCTGGAGGAACAACAGTTTTGTGCATATATATAAATATATATTTGATTATATATATATTTAAACATATATAACCAGAAATAAGGGAAATGAGAATAACATATATGAAAGAATTAAAACTGTTTTTACTTATGGGGCCAAGGCCACACAGGCTCAAAGAAAACTACTTGATTTATATTCCAGGTGTTTCTCTGAGGAGCTACATGGCTTCAGCTGTATTTACTGCAGGGGGACAGCAGGAAAATTTTTTATGTTCTTCCATGATAATAGAGAGAGCTGAAGGGGTCCAGTTTTCTTCTTAATCCACTTTAAAATCAGCACACAGGTCAATAAAGAATATGATGAGATTGCCCTATCAACTTAGTTTTGTAATACAGTTTGATTAATTCATTTGGTGAAATTATTTCTTTTTTTTTTAGGATGTTCTATTAATACTGTTGGATTTTACTTTCTCATGACTTTATGATATTTAATTGGTTGCCATGAAAGTTAGTAAGTCAGATTGACAACTTTCCACAACAATTTTCTATCTAGTTTACACAAACAGAATTATCCACTGAAGCTTCAAATAGGTGCATAGTTAGTGATGACTACTGCGGACTGATAATGGGAAAACCAGACATTTGTGTGGTCCTTGTGTGAAAATTAAAATACAGAGGCCTATATTTTATGTATGGACACTGTTTCTTTGCATATACTATTCCTTGTTGAATCACTTCAGTGATTCTTGTGATTCCTTCAGAGGTACACAATGATGTTAATTTCTCAGCCCTTTACGAGTTTTGAACTCTTCTGTTTCTGATTCTGCCTTGCATTTAACTCTCCCCAAACCAGATGCAAACCAGATCAGTGGAGTGACCTTAACCTAGGAAAAAACTCTTTCAGAAATGAAGAGTAGTGTAGAATTCCTAAAGCAATTCCTTGCCATTGCCAGTGTGTGCATATAAAGTTTATGAAATGAAAGCATAATATAAGGATACTATCCATGTTACAACGAATAGTACATGTTAAAAGGAATAGTATATGCAAAGAAACGGTGTCCACAAATAAAACATAGGCCTCTATATTTTCCTTTTCAAACAGGGACCACACAAATATCTGTTTTTCCCATTATCAGTCCGCAGTAGTCATCACTAACAGAAACCTTCTATTCATCTTATTTAATGTGACTTTGGATCCCGTACTCAGTGGAAACAAAGAAAAGAATTATCTATACTTCCATGGTTTTAGATAAGAACCTCTCAGCTGGAAAACATGATATATCACATAACATAAGAAGTACCAGAAGTTTATCCTGCAGCAATATTCTGCCTGTATTTGTTGAACTGGTTTCTTTTTGACTCTGGTTTAACTCTTATGCTAATATTTTGTTCCTTCAGGCAAAAAAATCCCTCTACAATGAATGAATGAAAACACTATTGGCTAAGAACTACAGTTTAATTACCATTTTATAGCATTTCTCACTGATAAATCAATGTAATTATTTTTCAGGGCAAAAAGAGAGGTGCAGTGAAGAGATGTGATTTATCCAAAAGGCTGACAGCAAAGGCAAAGTATTCCAGAGTCTAAGCCAAGAGCTCAAAGAATTATTTACTCAGTTTGGGACAATCTGTCAATTAGGTGAGATATTCTTCTGTTTTATGCTTTACATACTGTGTTTTCTAGCATATATTTCACCTACTTTTTTAATTATTACTGAAATTATTGCAGCATAGATGATGATAACACTAGTGTATTTTTCCCTGATACAAGTTTTCCTGAAAAATTCTGCCAGAAGATCAATTTTCTACAAAGCATATCAAATACTACCACATTAGGAAGCTGTGAAGACAAAGCTATTGTAGAGCCCAGGCTAGGATTATTCAGTCAAAAACTGTCGGTATAAAAATGAATCTTTCTATTCACAGTTTTTTCCACTTCCTGTCTTGGCTTGTTTTTACTTCACAGAGGGTACTTTTAATCCTTAAGTAAAGGAGTTAATAAAGAGATAGCTGCTCATTTTACTACCGCATGTAGGATACATATTTGTGTTTCTGAAACATAATTTGTAGGCAGATCACTGACACCTAATGTATAACTCCATTTTTTTGATAGAGTATATTTATACTCAAACATCTCATTGTGTCTATATTTCTCAAGATCTGTAATTTAATTAAAACAGTGTCTCTCCATACAATTATTTAATCACAAAGCAATTTAGCTGACTATTGTAGTTAAGCTTACTCATTGCAGCTACCAGGGCTTCCCATCACTAACACTTCCCAAAAATTATTTGACTTCACAGAGCACCATTTCAATTCACTGTGTACCTAACTGTGATGGCTCCAGTTTCTGCCCTTTAAGAGATGCGCTTTATTTTGGGAAATGAATTCTTCTTTTCTAGTTAATCTTTTCTTTTAGTACATATTATTATCCTTTTTGCAACAAATCAAAACCATGCTTGATTTACCTTTCTCCTGGTGTCGTGGTTTAAACCAAGTCCCCCAACTCCCGGAGAGTTAGGAAGGAGAATCCAAAGAATGTAGCCCCCACGGATTGAGATAAGAACGGTTTAATTGCTAAGGCATAACACAAAACCCCTACTGCCATTTACTATTACAAATAATAATGATACAGCAAACAGCAAGTGAAAAGAATACAACACCCCACCAGCCACCGACCCATAACTCACTCCACCCTGCCTGGCCAAGCACCATGTGCTCCTTCCTCCATTTTCCTCTAGAGCTCTACCCCTCCAGCCTTCTCTTTCCCAGTATGCATTCTGGGCATCACGTGCTATGGTATGGAATACCCTTTGGCTAGCCTGGGTCAGGTGTCCTGTCTCTCCTTCCTCCCGGACTCCCCTCCTCCACCTGGCTGGAAAAAACCTTGAACAAAAACACCCTCAAAACATGCTCAAACCATGACATTATCCACCCCTTATTCCATACCATTCACGTCATGCCCAGATCCCACATTTTCAATACACCATCACTCTTAAGTCCACCCCTCGATCATGAGACATCTCTATGTTGCATCTCTGGACTGATAGCCTGAAGTATCTGGGCCCACCAGGCTCAAAATCATTCAGCGTCCCCTTCAGCAGTTCTACAGCTTGCTGCTGGGGACTCCATACAGCTGCCTTCCACCTCCAATGCTTCCAAAGCACTGGAGGGGCCCAGTGGATCAGATACCCGGCCATACTGTCCCACATGCCCTGCCACTCATGACTGTCCAGCCTTGGGGACAGTCTCCTGGTGCTCCTATATCCTTGTCTAACCCTAGACAAGACCCAAACCTGACTCTGCTTAACTTTTGGGATCAGACAAAATGATTGTGGATAGAACACACTCTGTGTGTGTGCCACCATGCTGACCCCTATCACAATCAGCAGGCAGGTCCCAAGGGCACCCAAAAGCCATTCAAAACCATCAGAACTCTCAGATGATGCTGCTGCACTTGTCACTGGGGCTGATGTAGCTGCCGTGCTTGCCAGCTCTCCCACTATCAGCTTCTCTTCTCCCGAGTCCGGATCTTCCTTCTCTGCCTTGCTGGGAAATGCTGCGTGGTCTCCTGTATCTTGCTGGGGCTCGGCGGGTGACTTCCGGGGAATATTCTCGGACGCTGCAGCATTCGGAACAGCGGCGGGACTCGGTTCCTCCACTGCCTTGCTGGGAAGTGCTGCGTAGTCTCCTGCATCCTGCTGGGGGTCAGCGGGCGACTTCCGGGGGACACTCTCGGCCGTCGGAGGGTCGGGAACAGCCGCGGGTCTCACCTCCCCCGCTGCCCGGTCCTGCTGCTCAGCTACCGCCCTGCTCCGCTCCTCCCCCGCCTGCTCCCGCTGCTCTGCCACAGCCGTTTGGCTCCCCGTGCGGCTCTCCCTGGCAGCCTCAGCTGCCGGCAGCTCCCGGGGCCGCTCCTTCCTGGCTTCACGCAGCTCCACGCAGACGACGACGAGGATAAGGACAAGGACGGCAAAGAGCAGCCGGACGGCCTGGTACAAGTCCAAGTCCACGGCCACGTCCATCCCCCCCTGCTGCTGGAGCCCCACCGTATTACAAGCCTCCGACACAAAGTACAGTGAAACAAAAGCTTTAGCCCAAGCCCCATGATCGACAAACACAAACACATCCAATCCATACACAAAGTACCCCGCAAAATCCCGAAACAGCGAGATCCAGAGAAAAACCTCTAAGAGCCAATAAATCAGCATTGTGACAAGAGACCATAAATCCGCTCAGATCTGTTCTTATCTCAAACCCTCGGGCCCCACGTTGGGCGCCAAAAATGTCGTGGTTTAAACCATGTCCCCCAACTCCCGGAGAGTTAGGAAGGAGAATCCAAAGAATGTAGCCTGCACTGGTTGAGATAAGAACGGTTTAATTGCTAAGGCATAACACAAAACCCCTACTGCCATTTACTATTACAAATAATAATGATACAGCAAACAGCAAGTGAAAAGAATACAACACCCCACCAGCCACCGACCCATAACTCACTCCACCCTGCCTGGCCAAGCACCATGTGCTCCTTCCTCCATTTTCCTCTAGAGCTCCACTCCTCCAGCCCTCTCTTTCCCAGTATGCATTCTGGGCATCACATGCTATGGTATGGAATACCTCTTTGGCTAGCCTGGGTCAGGTATCCTGTCTCTCCTTCCTCCCGGACTCCCCTCCTCCACCTGGCTGGAAAAAACCTTGAACAAAAACACCCTCAAAACATGCTCAAACCATGACACGATCTAAATTAATTTTACTGGAATTAATTATTCTTTATGTTTATTTAAAAAAATATGTATCAATAAGAATTAAAGGAATGTTCTAAATTTCACTAAAGCGGATAGAAAAACTTCCACTGAGCTAGAATGCAGAGTGGAAAATGAGATCCCCATGGGGCCTACAGTTTAGAAACTGCATATAGTTCTCATTTTTTCAATGCTTTAAGCTATTTTAATGGGATTTATCTCTATCACATTCTCTAATCTCTTTCTTTTTCATCTGTTTCACAAACTGCAGCACATCTACAGGTATACGTGGTTCTGAAGTAGTGAATTCATGTAACTAAGCCATTCATTACTGCCTTTTGATCATTCCAGTAGCTGGTATACCCACATTCTTCCTGAGAGCTGGTGGAGGAGATGGGATAGATGTAAACACTTGAAAGACACAAGACATGAGTGCATTTGTTTTAACAGAGACATAATCAGTAGGGGTAATAAAATGCCAGGTTTGATTAGGAGTTTGAAAGCCAAATAAAGCCTGCTGAGGAAAGCTGAGTATTTCTACCACTCATACTGCAGCACAGCACTTGTGTATAGTGAGAGGTGGCTAGGGAGGATTAGGATGACCTTTTCTTAATGAACAGGACAATAAGCTTCTAGGGACTGGGTGGTAAACAAAGCAAAGAGCTGGAAAATAACAGAAATTACATAACTTCCACTAAAGCCTGGGGTTTTTAGCTTTGATTTTTAAATCTGTAAGGTATTTTCCCATCACTGACATTTGGTATGAATTGTGTATCCAGAAGCTGGGAACCACATTTATCACGTGACCTCAGTCAAATTGCTCAGACTGAATTTGTCTCATTTTTAGCTACTAAAAAAAAAATTAAAGGAGAAAAATCAATGCATATGGTCAACACAGTATATGAAAATCTAGCAGAAAGTTACAACATTGGTTGTAAAATCTTAAGACAAAATTTTCATACTCCAGATACATAAAGATCTGGAGAACTTGATGGCTAAGTCTACCTGTGTCATTTGACTAGTTACACTACCTTGATGCTCACAAGCTCTGTGCATTGTAACTACTAAAACTTCAATTAGAAAATCAAAATAGTGTCTTTGTCTTTTCTGTAAGACTTTTGTGCTTTCATGCTTAATCCTCTTTTCTCACACAGAGCATAGTGTCTGAGCCATTGCAATAGAACATGTATCAGACAGAAATTATGCTTTCAAGGGAAATCGGTTTCAGGGGTATTTAATAACAATATCCTCATGTTTCCAGTTTTATGGAGTTGTCCTTCTTCTTGGGTCAAAAATGGGTTTACATTTTCTACATCTCTACTCCATACCTAGCCCAGACACTGATGACACTTAAGTGAAGTACTTGCACTTTCTCAGAATTGCACTGTTTGAGCAGAGAAGACCAGTAATGCAGAGTTATTGCAAAGTTATTGCAGAATGTGTTTGGAAAATACTCTGGTGGGCTTTTTATTGCAGTGTCTTTCAGCAAAGTAGCAGTTTATTTGAAATTTTCACAACTAACTACAGAAACACTCCAAAGAACTGCTTCATTTTGGCATAATCACTCCTTCTTTTGTATATTTTGTATTGCAAAATGCAATGTAACAAGTTTTTTCATGAGCACTGGAGCTAACAGAGAAAGACTTTTCAGAACATTTATGTCTATAAGAAGGCCAAGAAGGAGGACCCGGGTAATTGTAGACCGGCCAGCCTTACCTCTGTCCCTGGAAAGGTGATGGAACAACTTATTCTTGACTCCATCTCTAGGTATATCAAGGATGAGGGGGTCATTAAGAACAGCCAACAAGTTTTTATCAGGGGGAAGTCATGTTTGACCAACCTTGACCAGCAGACTGGATGCGTTACAATGCACCATAGTGCACTGTCAGCTGTTTGTTAAACTTGCAGATACCTTTCAGGCACTCAACATCCTAGATAAATGGGCAGGTTTCCCTTCCTCCAGTCCTGTTGGAAAAGATACTCATGTTCACAGAAATCCAATCATATGGTAGCCAGTATCTGACAATCTGACATTATTATCTGTTTCATACTTACTGAGAACACTTCCATAAGCAAAAAAACCCACTGGTCTCAAGAGAAAATAGAATGAGCCAGATTGTTACCAGCTGGTAATAAAGAACAGTAAACCAGTGAAGAAAAACAAGCTGTCCTCATTGACAGTAGCTCACCATCTAGCCCTTGCATTTCAGAATCATTGTAAAGAATATTAAAGTGCAAATATAGACAAACACTTCTTTTGCCGCCTACCATTATGAGTCTTCTCAACATTACATTAGTGAATACTTTGCCTAGGCTCAGCACACTGCAAACCAACTTCTACATATTGTCAGCAATGTGAGATAATACACCCGTAGCTGCACTAACGACCTCTTCTGTGTTTACCATACGCTACCATGCACCTGAAATTAAGTAACTGTTTTACAGGAGTTTTGCTGCTGGTTTTTCAGGTTGGCAGTGATGAAATTATTACAAGGAGGGCAAGGGCAATGAAGAGAGACTTCAGGGCCCTGGGATGGCTGGTTAAAGGGTCTGGAGCGCAAGTGGTGTTTGCCTCTGTACCTGTTACAAGCAAGGGTGAAGAGATAAACAGGAAGATTCTGAAGATTAATATATGGCTATGTGACTGGTGCCATAGGCAGGGTTTTGGATTTTTCAATCAGGGGCTGCTGTATGAGACACCTGGTTTGCTGGTGGCAGGTGGGATACACCAGTCCCAGAGGGGGAAAAGGGTTTTGGGGCAGGGGTTAGCAGGGCTTATTGACAGGGCTTTAAACTAGATATGAAGGGGGGAGGGGATTTAACTGAGCCTGTTAGGGACAAGCCCAAGAGAAACATGCTAGGGCTTGAAGGATGGCGGACTAGGGAGGACTACCAGTCTATTGTTTCATTTGTGGGAAAGGATAGTTTAGACCCTGTCCTGCAGGTGAAAAAGGGTACTAGGACAAGAGTTAGCAGAGCTAACTCACAGAGCTTCAGGTTAGATTCAAAGTGCGAGGGGGTCGTAGCTGAACTAGTGAGGCATTGTCCTACTATTAATGAAGACCAAAAGGCCTCCCACCTCGCAAGGGTGCCATCAGCATGCTCTGCTCGCTCCCTGAAATGCCTGTACACCAATGCACGCAGCATGGGGAATAAACAGGAGGAGTTAGAAGTCTGTGTGTGGTCTAAAGGTTATGACCTAGTGGCAATTACAGAGACATGGTGGGACAGCTCACATGACTGGAATGTACTCATGGATGGCTATGTCCTTTTTAGGAAAGATAGGTCAGCAAAGTGAGGTGGTGGAGTTGCTTTTTATATGAGAGAGCGACTAGAATGTATTGAGTTCTGTCCAGGGGCAGATGAGGAGAAAGTGGAATGTCTGTGGGTACGAATTAAGGGACAGGCTGGTATGGGTGATACAGTTGTGGGAGTCTATTATAGACCTCCTGATCAGGATGAAGGAGTTGATGAGGCTTTCTACAGGCAACTGGAAGTAGCCTCGCAACTACATGCCTTAGCCCTCATGGGGGATTTTAACTACCCTGATATTTGCTGGAAGACTCACACAGCCAATCATTCACAGTCTAGGAGGTTCCTCCAGTGCATTGACGATAACTTCTTAATGAAAACCAACTAGGAGAGGAGCGCTGCTAGATTTAGTACTCACCAACAAGGAGGGTTTGGTTGAAGTGGTGGTGGTCAATGGCAGTGACCATGAGATGGTGGAGTTTAGGATCCTGTGTGGGAGGAATAGAATACCTAGCAAGGCCACAGTTCTGGATTCCCGAAGGGCCAACTTTGGCCTGTTCAATTAACTGCTAAGGGAAGTCCCATGGGAAAGGGTACTAGGCAGTAAAGGGGCTCATGATAGTTGGTCAGCATTCAAGGACCACTTCTTCCAAGCTCAGGATCAGAGCATCCCAATGAGTAGGAAATCAAGTAAGGGATCTAGGAGACCAGTATGGTTAAACAAGGAGCTGCTGGGCAAACTCAAGTGGAAAAGGAGAATCTATGGATTATGGAAAGAGGGGCTGGCCACTTGGGAGGAATATAGGACAGTTGTTAGAGGATGTAGGGAGGCAATTAGGACAGCTAAGGCCTCCTTGGAACTTAATCTTGCATGTCGGATTAAGGACAATAGAAAGGGTTTCTTCAAATACATAGCAAATAAAACTAACATAAGAGGCAATATAGGCCTGCTGTTGAACGAGGTGGGTGCCCTGGAGACAGAGGCAGAAGTGCTGAATGCTTTCTTTGCCTCTGTCTTTACTCCTGCAGACTCTCCCCAGGGGCCCCAGATTCCTGTAGCCCCAGAAAGAGTCAGGACAAAGGAGGAGTTTCCTTTGGTAGATTAGGATTGGGCTAGGGATCAGATATGCAATCTGGACATCTCTAAATCAATGGGTCCAGATGGAAAGCACCCACGGGTGCTGAGGGAGCTGGCGGAGGTCATTGCTAGGCCACTCTCCATAATCTTTGGTAAATCGTGGGAAACGGGAGAGGTGCCTGAGGATTGGAAGATGGCAAATGTCACACCAGTCTATAAGAAGGGCAAGAAGGAGGACCCAGGTAATTATAGACCGATCAGCCTTACCTCCATCCCTGGAAAGGTGATGGAACAACTTATTCTTGACTCCACCTCTAGGCATATTAAGGATGAGGGGGTTATTAAGAACAGCCAACATGGTTTTATGAAGGGGAAGTCATGTTTGACCAACCTTATAGCCTTCTATGAGGAAGTAACTAGGTGGAGGGATGATGGTAGAGCGGTAGATGTGGTTTTTCTTGATTTCAGTAAGGCATTTGATACTGTCTCCCACAGCATCCTCATAGATAAGCTAAGGAAGTCTGGGCTTGATGATCAGGTAGTGAGGTGGATCAAGAACTGGTTGAAAGGAAGAAGGCAGAGAGTTGTGGTCAATGGGGCAGAATCTAGCTGGAGGTCTGTGACCAGTGGAGTCCCTCAGGGGTCGGTGCTGGGACCAGTGCTGTTTAATATTTTCATCAACGACCTGGATGAGGGAACTGAGTGTACCCTCAGCAAGTTCGCTGATGACACTAAACTGGGAGGAGTGGCTGATACGCCAGAAGGCTGTGTTGCCATTCAGCGAGACCTGGACAGGCTGGAGAGTTGGGCAGGGAGAAACTTGATGAAATTCAACAAGGGCAAGTGTAGAGTCTTGCATCTGGGGAAGAACAACCGCATGTACCAGTACAGGTTGGGGGTTGACCTGTTGGAAAGGAGTGAAGGGGAAGGGGACCTGGGTGTCCTGGTGGACAGGAGGATGACCATGAGCCAGCAATGTGCCCTTGTGGCCATAAGGCAAATGGCATCTTTGGGTGCATTAGAAAGGGTGTGGTTAGTAGGGCAAGAGAGGTTCTGCTCCTCCTCTACTCTGCCTTGGTGAGGCCGCATCTGGAATATTGTGTCCAGTTCTGGGCCCCTCAGTTCAAGAAGGACAGGGAATTGCTTGAAAGAGTCCAGCGCAGAGCCACAAAGATGATGACGGGAGTGGAACACCTCCCTTATGAGGAGAGGCTGAAGGAGCTGGGTCTCTTTAGCTTGGAGGAGACTGAGGGGTGACCTCATCAGTGTTTACAAATATGTAAAGGGTGGGTGTCAGGATGATGGAGCTAGGCTTTTTTCAGTGATATCCAGTGATATGACAAGGGGCAATGGGTGTAAACTGGAGCATAGAAGGTTGCATGTGAACATCAGGAAGAACTTCTTTACTGTGAGAGTGACAGAGCACTGGAACAAGTTGCCCAGGGGGGTTGTGGAGTCTCCTACATTGGAGATATTCAAGGCCCACCTGGACAGGTTCCTGTGTGATGTACTCTAGGTTACCCTGCTCTTGCAGGGGTGTTGGACTAGATGATCTTTTGAGGTCCCTTCCAACCCTTGGGATTCTGTGATTCTGTAATCTTTAGCAGTGACTAAATGCAATGTATGCCTGAAACAAGGGATAATGGAGTTAAATTTACATCTCAGAAAGAACAGAATCTTATAAGCACTTGTTGATTTTTGTAACACCTTAACAAGGAATGATGACAGATGTTAGTTACTGCTAAATACAACCATTTTGGTTCAATAGGATTTTGTTTACCTTTCACTATGTTATCCTAGTTTTATACAGTAAGAAATAATACACAAGTGCAGGGATCTTAGATTTCCAGGGCTAATTTGGTAGGGACTTGATTCTGCACAAGGTCCCCTTGAGGACACAGAAGGGGAGGAAAACCTCCCAAATTTTACACCACTTAGTCTGGATGGCAAATTCAGCTCAAGGCACATGTTGCATGCTGGACACTGTGTGAAGCATCAATTTTATACTAGAACTGACTTTGTTTGTTTGTTTGTTTAGTGGGTTTTTTTGGTCAACTGATGAAAACATCTGAGGCAACATTTTAAAGCCAGTTTTGCCAGCAGTGAGAAGCTTCACGCTTACTCAAACACTCTATGCCCCAGAGATTTGACTCACACCTGTTTTGTTTCATGTAGATTGTCAAGAAGAAAGAAAAAAAATAAATAAAATAACATACCTGAGAGTTTAACCCCTGGGTCAGATTATGGAAAAGGAGAAAAAAATCTACTTCAACAGGTTTAAACAGTACAATAAATCTGTTCTGACAGGTATTTGACAGCCATGTTTTTACTGGCCTCTTTCTGTTTGAGGAGATCGGAAGGAAAGCTGTGTTTATTAAAGGGCATTTTGGAACAAATGAGCAATAAAAACAATCAGAAAATTGATATGATTTTGTTGCAGCAGCTAAGGGCTTCTCTTTGTGAGTTTAATAGGATATGAATTTAACCCACTGTATTTACCTTTCAAGTCTGGCAGACTACTAGACTGCATTTACTCCAAATCAAGACAGTTTAAAATATATATTATACTCTAAAGAAAGTCTGTCTTTACTAATGAATGTGAATATTAAAATACTCCTGGAAATAAAGTGCCTAGAAGCAATTCTATGTCCCCTTTTCTATGGCCAGATAATCACTAAGAGTACACTTTAAGCAATTCTAATTGGGTATCATTCGTGTACATTTCAACAACACAGTAACAAACATGGTATTTGAAGAAGAGACTCTCCTCCTGTGAAGGTGTACATCTCATCAAGCAAACATAAACAGAATCTCCCTGTCAGGACTGTTGGTGCATGTCAGCTGAAGGCTACGGAGCTGTAACAATTTCCATGAGCCAATGTAAATCCAGATCCTGACCCAGATCCTTAACAGTTTACTGTTAGTTTTTACGTTTTGCCAGCTGCATAATTTTTTGGTGAAAACCAACACTGCTACTGAAAGAAAAATTAAATCCTGACAGGAGACAGAAAATTTCAAAGTCATGGCGAATTTCTTTTTTTAGTACTTTGGAAACACTGTAGTTGTACAGTGCTATAAGGCAGTTATAAGGATGGTGGATTAAACAGTCAGGAAGAAATGTTCTTTTACAAATTATTTGTGTTTGTAGATGCAAGGGGAACATAAGGAAGGAAAACAAGAATAATCCTGCTGGACCAAAACAAATATCCAATTAACATCAAACACTAAATTCTTACAGCTACAAGAAAAAATATACAGAAGATAAAAGAATGGGAGAAGTATATTTGATATATAAGTACTCCCCAAACTCCAACAGTTTTCATCTCAAGGATTTCCTGATTTGACTATTGTAAAAGATCTGGGCTGCCCAGCTGTTCTACAAATATTATCAGTTTCCCAGTGTATCTGTAGAAAGAAGGAAATATGGTAAATGTTTTAGGAATCTATAGATATCCTGCCTTACAGAACAATACAGACTGAAAAATAGGGGAATTCTAACAGTGCTGGAACAATGATTTTATCTCTGTAACAGCAGGAAATAAGATAAACTTATTCAAGATACTGTATGTGAAGTAACACTGAAGTTTTACAAGACTCGAAGAAAATCAGGTGCCCAGATTCTGGAGAAATTTAGGACACTTACCTCCTTTGAGTATTTTTAAATGGTGTTTCAGACACTTCTGATATTTCTTCAGCACAGGAACATATGCATCAGACTCTTCTGCTGATTTCTGACCTATTCTGAAGACGTAATAGAAATTTCTGTAGACATGTCAAAAGCTTAAAAGACATGGACAGGTGGACGACCTGTTTTTCTTAGTAGTGACCTTTCCTACTTCTGTTTGAAGCTCATTAGTGGGACAGTATAAGAAAGTTTCCACTATAGTGACCATTCTAGAATTTTTAAGCAAAAATTCAGTTTCTGATGTTATCGAGCCATCACTTGTCACACATAGAAACCTCTTTTGATTTCCTTTAGAAATAAATTTTAGGTTCAGGAGACCACAGAATCTACAAAACAGAACCCAGAGCAATACAGCAGCAAATATTTTCACAAGGTAAGGTTCTTTTGCAAGTATTGTTCTTCAAATTTGTGATGTAAACAAAGGCTATTTTTAGCTTAATATCTGTAGATATAAAGTCTCACTAAAGTCTAAGTAGACTTTTCCTGGACCACAGCCTTATTTCACAAGGAATATTGTAATAGTCACTGTTCAAACGAAGCATATATATATATATATATATATATATATATATATGCATTAATAAGAGCTAGTTTTGTCTCCTAATTAAATATGTATTGATAAATAATATTATTTAATATTAATATGAACAATATTTAATATTAATGTTTAATTAATATTAATAAATAATATTCCTTTTCATCTGAACACTGCTTTTCGAATATTTATATATGAAATTCTTTTACAGATCATAGAATCAAAGAATCATAGAATAGTTAGGATTGGAAAGGACCTCAGGATCATCTAGTTCCAACCCCCTGCCATGGGCAGGGACACCTCACACTAAACCATATCACCCAAGGCTTCATCCAACCTGGTCTTGAACACCGCCAGGGATGGAGCATTCACTACCTCCTGGGCAACCCATTCCAGTACCTCACCACCCTCACAGTAAAGAATTTCTTCCTTAGATCCAGTCTAAACCCCTGCTGTTTAAGTTTCAACCCGTTACCCCTTGTATTATCACTACAGTCCCTAATGAATAGTCCCTCCCCAGCATCCCTGTAGGCCCCCTTCAGATACTGGAAGGCTGCTATGAGGTCTCCATGCAGCCTTCTCTTCTCCAGGCTGAACAGCCTCAACTTTCTCAGCCTGTTTTCATATGGGAGGTGCTCCAGTCCCCTGATCATCGTCGTGGCCCTCCTCTGGACTTGTTCTAACAGTACCATGTCCTTTTTATGTTGAGGACACCAGAACTGCACACAGTACTCCAAGTGAGGTCTCATGAGAGCAGAGTAGAGGGGCAGGATCACCGCCTTCAACCTGCTGGTCACGCTCCTCTTGATGCAGCCCAGGATACGGTTGGCTTTCTGGGCTGTAAGCACACACTGCTGGCTCATGTTCATTTTCTCATTGACTAACACCCCCAAGTCCTTCTCCGCAGGACTACCATGAATTTCCTTTTTGCCCAACCTGTAGCTGTGCCTAGGATTGCTCCCACACAGGTGTAGGACCTTGCACTTGGCATAGTTAAACGTCATGAGGTTGGCATCAGCCCACCTCACAAGGGTATCAAGGTCCCTCTGAATGGCATTCCTTCCCTCTAGCGTATCAACAGAACCACACAGCTCGGTGTCATCGGCAAACTTGCTGAGGGCACACTCAATTCCATTGTCCATGTCAGCGACAAAAATATTAAACAAGACCGGTCCCAACACCAATCCCTGAGGGACACCACTCGTTACTGGTCTCCAGCCGGACATTGAACTGTTGACCACAACTCGTTACATGCACCCATCCAGCCAGTTCTTTATCCACCGAGTAGTCCACCTATCAAATTGATGACACTCCATTTTAGAGACAAGGATGTCATGTGGGACAGTGTCGAACGCTTTGCACAAGTCCAGATAGATGACGTCAACTGCTCCACCCCTGTCCATCACTTTTGTAGCCCTGTCATAGAAGGCCAGCAAATTGGTCAGGCAGGATTTTCCCCTAGTAAAGCCATGCTGGATGTCACCAAGCACCTCGCTCTTTTTCATGTGCCCTAGCATGCCCTCCAAGAGAATCTGCTCCCAGATTTTGCCAGGCACAGAGGTGAGACTGACTGGTCTGTAATTCACTGGGTCATCCATTTCCCCCTTCTTGAAAATGGGGGTTATATTTCCCTTTTTCCAGTCGTCAGGAACTTCACCTGTCTGCCATGATTTTTCAAATATGATGGCCAGTGGCTTTGCAACTTCATTCGCCAGCTCCTTCAGGACCCGCGGATGGATTTCATCAGGTCCCATGGACTTGTGTACATTCAGGTTCTTAAGATGGTCTCGAACCAGATCGTCTCGTACAGTGGGCCCAAGGTCTAAGTTTTCACTGTCCCTGCATCCACTTTCCAAGACTCAGGTGCTGCAGTCAGAGCCTTTGCCAGTGAAGACCGGGGCAAAGAAGCCATTCAGAACCTCGGCCTTCTCCAAGTAGCCAGTTCTCCCGAAAGCTTCCGGAGGGGGCCTACATTGTCCTTAGTCTGTTTTTTAGCCGCTACATACCTATAAAATCCCTTCCTGTTATCTTAACATCCCTTGCCAAGTTTAGTTCCAATTGGGCCTTCTCCAAATCCTGTGTAGCCAGTTCTCCCGAAAGCTTTCGGAGGGGCCCTACATTGTCCTTAGTCTGTTTTTTTGGGTTTTTTTTTTTTGGTGTAGGTGAAACAAAAATTTAAGAATATAAAATCATACTGTATTTTGTATTGCTTGTTTGGAGGAGCAAAAAGAATTAGGTTATACAGAGTTAGAAAAGTGTTACTTAAAACTTATTTTTCAACTATGGATAAAGAAGAAATTAACCCATGTTTGAAAAATACTGTATTTTGAATTGTTCTATCAGTATCACAACGAGATGAAGAACATCAATCAGCCATCTAACAACAGAAGTAATTCTTTTTTCCCCAAAATAATGTTTTCAACCTTACCATATACATTTCTTCAAAGATTCATTATGGGACTTGTGATGAATACAATTGCATTTTGCTATACTCCAAAGGCTGAAAATTTGACACAAGTGCACCTTATGCCATGTTTCAAAGAAAGATGGAAAACCTCAAGGGGCTATTCTGTATTAGACTACAGTTTATTGTCTAATTGCAGCCTGTCAACTTTTTGTCATCATTTACAGTACTTAATTTTAAGGTTGCACATTTCATTATAAATAGCTTACTGTAACCTTGATAACCCTATTCACTTTCTGTTGATGGCTCTTGAGCAGCTTATAGCATAACTAAACCTAGAATGCATGATAAATGTTCTATAAAGGTATCTACCATCACCTATTTATCATTCATAATATACTGTGAATGCACCATGTGTATTGATATTTTACAGATGTTGTGGTACTACTAACATATATTTATGTACATTTTTAATCTTTTTAAATTATACAGCATTGTACCAATATAAAAAAATATTCAGAAAATTGGTGCATTTTCAAATGTTTGCATCACAAAACCATTAGTCATTTGAAACTCCCACACATACCACACTTTTGTTGATAACTAAGTCACAGCACAAGGGAATGGTAAATTTATACAATGAGGCTTACTGGAAAGAGTAACTGTATTGTATATATACTCTGTATATATACACTAATATATCCTGTGGGCTTCCACAGAGTATATTAGTATATACTCTGTGAAACTACAGTAAGCCTATGAGAAAGAACACCTGAATCACGTGATCAGGTGTGTACAATTTTCCTCCTCTCCTGTTAAAGAAACTTTTTGTAAGGCTTGATTCAGTTCAGATTCAAAGCTCTGTTTTAAATCAGCCATACAACCACATTTGAAATGTTTGTAACTGTGAAAAAAAGCAATTACTTAATGATCTACAGAAATTTGGGAAACATGAGTTGACAGTACAGAAAGATTCAACATTATTAAAAGATAGTAAATGTACATATATAGAAAGAGTGGATAAAGTTACAAAGCCAAAGTATATTTTTACCACATAATTTTGCCTTTTTTTTTTACACAAAGAGATAATTTTCACATATAATATATGCAATGAGAACAAAGATATGAAAAGGATTCCTGAGAAGACTTTTTTCAAGAACTTTTGACTACTATTCACCTCTCCACTCGAAGTCATGGGATCTAAAGTTGTATGAATAATTGATGGTTAAGTTCAGAGTTCTTACTTTCTCTGTTTTTCTTGCCCAATGAATAATTCATTGGTTTTGCAAAGTGGAATACTTAAAATAGGTAAGATTAAGAGAAAGTTATCTTCAAATAGTCCGTATCGCTTGTCTTGGAAAAGCAATACACCTAAGTTCCTGTTCCTCTTCTGAATTTGGCAGACAGAGGAGCTGAATCTGTATTTCTCAGAGGCTGGGAAAGTATGTGAGTACAAGTAACACCAGTATCTCTGCTGTAGTTCCCGGAATTGTACCTAAGCCTCTTGGACAACAAGCTCTCAAAAAAATCAAAATGTTTCATTTTGAGTAATGCTGTTTCAATGTTTTCTAGGTGTATTACTTTCCATGACCTAAATTTGTTCTATGAAGGTGGGTTAAGATGGCAGTTTGTACTGCACTTAAATTCAATTTATGAATAAATGATTCCCTGAAAGAATTTTCCCAGCTCTGATGTGATCACACAGTCATTACAAACTGGCCTGTAGGTGCTGTAATCTTTAACAGTACTTCATCTAGTAGAGATTTTACATATGTGTTAGTATAACACCTGTCTGCTTTCTAATATTTCTTTTGCAACATTATTATATTTTTGTCAGGATGACTAAATGTTGCAGTTCTTAGGCTTCTAGTATTCATTATTATTTGAAATCTTAACAAATCCATAAAATAAATTAATTTCTAGGGTATTCAGAGAGATGAGACAGAAGATATTGCTTCTTAGAGCAGACTCTACATTGCCTGAATCCTCCTCAAGCCCTTGAAAAGTATTTTGTGTTTTCATTACAAGGTTTAATTTATATTTTATTTTAAAAACACTTATTTGAATCATCCATGACTTAAACTTGCATCAACTTTATATGTCTTCCTTTTGCTAGTAAAGCTCACATTTCCAGATAACTGAAAATGGAGCCTCTTAGCGTAAGTTGTAATTTTGTGCTCTATTTATACACAGTGAAACATTTTGAACAGGAAGAATCAGAAAGATCCATTCCAGAATTCTTAGAGACCGCAGTCTGTACATTATTTTTAATGAGCAAGTAAGAAAGGCTTCAAATTGCTACGGTATATTAATTTAATGGTGGTTTAAAATACCCATTGCATTCATTAGCTGATAGGTAGCCAATTTAATTCTATGAAATTGTCAGCACATTCTTGCTTTATGGTGATAGATAGCACCGTTTTTATCTTCAGATTTTCACTGCAGTCATACTGAAGTTTAACTGACAGTGTTGTCAGCATACAACAGCTGATACTGTTTTTATTACTACTTTAAACCTTCCTCTATCTTATCTAAATGGGTGGCAAGGGAATTTTTTGTCTTCTTTCTTTTTTTCCCTTCTTTATTTCTTATCAACTATATGGCAAAGATTTGTGACTCTTCAAACTTCTAGTAAATGCATAACTAAAATGTTGTGTCTACTCAAGCAAAATTTTAAATTAGCCCAAAGTTTCATAGTCCACAATAATCAGTTGAACACTGATGACTGAACACATGACAGGCTGCATGCTGTACCCAGAAGAAAACCAGGAACAGAAGTTGAGAAAGGAAGGCCAATGGGCCCTGTAACACCGTATTTCACAGCTAGGATGTCCAACATAATGTGCATTACAGTTTAATGAGCTTTTCCATTTAAGGTCTGCCTTCAATCACATATGGCAAGTCATCACAATAGCTCAGCTCATGTCTCTCTCTTAGACATATCACTGCAATCCTGCTGTTGTTTTTAAGCTTATAATTAATATTCATCTCCTGGCTGGCCCTTTATGAACATTCACAGCAGACAATCTAAACATGGGGCTCCCCCTCCACTTTCAAAGATTATTTTATTGCAAAAAAAGTTACACACTTCACTCGTACTGTGAAACTCTGATAGAAGAAGAAATGAGCAGAAAAAGTTTTAACTTTATGAAATGCTAATTCAAATGTTAATTGGGTAAAACTAAATAAAGCTCCAAACAATGAAACCCTTCTATTAAGTTCAAAAGATTGACTATGAAATAAATAATGTCCTTTAAATCTACACTTTCATGCTTTTCCTGATGTGAACCTCTTTCATCCTCCTTTACAGCAGATTCCTGTTAAACCAAAACCTCAATAACTTCAAAAGAATGGAGAGCAGATGAAGAAAACAAAAAGTATGGTTTCTTTCCTCTTTCTTCTTTCTTCCTACCTTGGCAGATCACTGAACAGGAAAGAAAATCTAGTTTTCTTTCCCTTCTTCCATAACTTTACACAGTGTTGTATCATTGAGGGGAGTAGCTTGAGAAAGGACGCCTGTAACACCAGAGCGGAGCCAGGGGAGATCAGGGTCCAGAAGCCTCACCACAGAGCGACAAGAGCCACTGAGGGGGGAGTCTCAAGTCCTTGACAGGACTTGCCCAAAAGCCCAGCTACCGCGAGGAGGTGACTCACTGGGGGCGGAGACAGGAGGCTCGGTGGAAGATTAAAACCAGCCATCAGTGGCCATTGTTAGTCACTTACTGAGGGGAGTAGATTGAGAAAGGACGTATGTAACACCGGAGTGGAGCCGGAGGAGATCAGCGTCCAGAAGCCTCACCACAGAGCGACAAGAGCCACTGAGGAGGGAGCCTCAAGTCCTCGACAGGACTTGCAAAGAGCTCAGCTAAGGTGAGGAGGTAACTCACTGAAGGCAGAGACAGGAGGAGTGGCACCAACTGTGAGTGGTTAAAAATCTACCCAGGGAGCGCGGCGACCAGGAGCGCAGTGAACAGAGCAGGTCGAGGCAGTTTGCGCGGCACTTCGCATGGGCAGGCGAGCGGGATGGTGAGCACTCGCCGTACAACCAGGGTCCGGTCTGGGAGCTCTGCCCCAGCTGCCCCGGTGGTGGCCAGTGTAGGCACACAGACAGAGCCGGTAAGTGGGGAGGTTGCGGTGCAGAGCTTGGAGTGTAGAGAGTGCCTACACTGGTCTTGTGAGGGAAAGGTGCAGAATGGGCAGGGATGAGCTTGCTGCTCCCTGATAGAGGCCCTCCTCCAGCAGGTGGCTGAGCTACGGGATGTTGTCAGTAAGCTGCAAGATCTCAGGAAAGCTGAGAGGAAGCAGGACTGCTTGCTCCAGGACCAAACAGCACAGGGGCCTCAACCTTCCCCTCTAACTCATGGAGGAAAGAAGGAAGCTGTTGATCAGGGAAGCTGGGAATTAGTAACAAAAAAAAACAACCAAAGGAGGAAGAGAGCAATTAAAAGCAAGGGGCTTCCTCCTAAATCTGCTGTACCCACCCAGAACCGCTTTGCTGTCCTGCAGGGGGCTGATGAGGAAATGCACTTGCATCAGAAACAGTCGGCTGGTGCACTGGTACAGAAGATCTCTACTGGTGCCGCCAGGAAAAAGCGGCGGGTTGTAGTAGTAGGGGACTCTGACTTGAAAGGGACAGAAGCGCTCATCTGTTGGCCTGACCCGGTCGCAAGGGAGGTGTGTTGCCTACCTGAGACACGGATCAGGGATGTTGCAGAGAGGCTGCCTGTTCTAGTAAGTCCAACGGACTATTACCCGCTTCTAGCGATACATGTGGGTGCTAAGGATATAGATAGTAGTACCCTGAGGAGTATAAAGAAAGACTACAGAGCTCTGGGAGAGGTGGTCAGGGGTTCGGGAGCTCAGATAGTCTTTTTGACAATTCTCCAAGACACAGGGGAGGACCTTCCAAAGGCAAGGAGGATTGGACAGGTTAATAAATGGTTAAAAGGGTGGTGTCATAGTCAAGGGTTTGGGTGTCTTGAACATGGGGCCCACATTTGTAGGCCAGGCCTACTGGCAGCTGGTGGAACTGCTCTGATAAAGAAAGGGAAGAGTGGCTTTGCTGGGAGGCTTGCCAGACTTGTCAAGGATGCTTTAAACTAGTAGCATTGGGGGAGGGGAGCATCATTCCATCCCAACACACCCAGTCAGTTGCCAGCACCTATAATAAATGCTAGGAGCAATGTAGTGATATTCTAGCTGCTCCAGCCACTGAGCCGGCTTCATCTGGAGCTCGGATCAGATGCCTCTATATAAATGCCCATAGCATGGGGAATAAACAAGAGAAATTAGAGATGTGGGCACATCTATGGGGCTATGATATAATAGGCATCACAGAAACATGGTGGGATGGCTCTTTTGACTGGAGTGTTGGAATGGAGGGTTATAGGCATTTTAGAAAAGACAGGCCTGGTAGGAGGGGAGGGGGAGTTACCCTTTATGTTAGGGATAGGCTAGAGAGTATGGAACCCTGTCTGGGGACAGGTGATCAGTTAACAGAAAGTTTGTGGGTCTGGGTTAAGGGGAAATTGGTGATGGGACACATTACTGTGGGGATATGTTACAGACTGCCTGATCAAGAGGAACCTGTGGATGAAGAACTCTACAGACAAATAGGAAAAGCCTCACACTCACAGGCCCTTGTTCTCATGGGGGACCTCAACCACCCTGACATCTGTTGGGGCGATGGTACGGCCCGGCATAAGCAATCCAGGAGGTTTCTCGACTGTGTGGAAGACAACTTCCTTCTGCAAGCAATAAAGGAGCCAACGAGGAGAGGTGCCCTGCTTGACCTCGTGCTCACCAACAGGGAAGGGCTCGTTGGAAATCTGACTCTCCAGGGAAGTCTTGCATGCAGTGATCACAAGATGGTTGAATTTGAGGTCCTGAGGACAGTGAGAAGAGCGTGCAGTAAGCTCACTGCCCTGGACTCCAAGAGAGCAGACATTGGCCTCTTCAGAAACCTGCTTAGCAAGGTTCCATGGGATATAGCCCTAGAGGGTAAGGGGGTCCAAGACTCTTGGTTAATATTCAAGGATCACCTGCTGCAAGTTCAGGAGTGTTGCATCCTGACTAGAAGGAAGTGCAGCAGGAGGGGCACAAGACCTCCTTGGATGGATAAGGAGATGCTGAGAAAAATTCACAAGAAAAAAGAGGCTTATAAAAGGTGGAAGGAAGGACAGGTGGCCTGGGATGAATACAGGGATGTTGTCCTGGTAGTTAGGGACCAAGTTCGGAAAGCTAAGGCCCGATTGGAACTAAACTTGGCAAGGGATGTTAAGATAACAGGAAGGGATTTTATAGGTATGTAGCAGCTAAAAAACAGACTAAGGACAATGTAGGCCCCCTCCGGAAGCTTTCGGGAGAACTGGCTACTTGGAGAAGGCCGAGGTTCTGAATGGCTTCTTTGCCCCGGTCTTCACTGGCAAAGGCTCTGACTGCAGCACCTGAGTCTTGGAAGGCGGACGCAGGGACAGTGAAAACTTAGACCTTGGGCCCACTGTACGAGACGATCTGGTTCGAGACCATCTTAAGAACCTGAATGTACACAAGTCCATGGGACCTGATGAAATCCATCCGCGGGTCCTGAAGGAGCTGGCGAATGAAGTTGCAAAGCCACTGGCCATCATATTTGAAAAATCATGGCAGACAGGTGAAGTTCCTGACGACTGGAAAAAGGGAAATATAACCCCCATTTTCAAGAAGGGGGAAATGGATGACCCAGTGAATTACAGACCAGTCAGTCTCACCTCTGTGCCTGGCAAAATCTGGGAGCAGATTCTCTTGGAGGGCATGCTAGGGCACATGAAAAAGAGCGAGGTGCTTGGTGACATCCAGCATGGCTTTACTAGGGGAAAATCCTGCCTGACCAATTTGCTGGCCTTCTATGACAGGGCTACAAAAGTGATGGACAGGGGTGGAGCAGTTGACGTCATCTATCTGGACTTGTGCAAAGCGTTCGACACTGTCCCACATGACATCCTTGTCTCTAAAATGGAGTGTCATCAATTTGATAGGTGGACTACTCGGTGGATAAAGAACTGGCTGGATGGGTGCATGTAACGAGTTGTGGTCAACAGTTCAATGTCCGGCTGGAGATCAGTAACGAGTGGTGTCCCTCAGGTATCGGTGTTGGGACCGGTCTTGTTTAATATTTTTGTCGCTGACATGGACAATGGGATTGAGTGTGCCCTCAGCAAGTTTGCCGATGACACCGAGCTGTGTGGTTCTGTTGATACGCTAGAGGGAAGGAATGCCATTCAGAGGGACCTTGACACACTTGTGAGGTGGGCTGATGCCAACCTCATGAAGTTTAACTATGCTAAGTGCAAGGTCCTACACCTGTGTGGGAGCAATCCTAGGCACAGCTACAGGTTGGGCAAAAAGGAAATTCATGGTAGTCCTGCGGAGAAGGACTTGGGGGTGTTAGTCAATGAGAAAATGAACATGAGCCAGCAGTGTGTGCTTACAGCCCAGAAAGCCAACCGTATCCTGGGCTGCATCAAAAGAAGCGTGACCAGCAGGTCGAAGGAGGTGATCCTGCCCCTCTACTCTGCTCTCGTGAGACCTCACTTGGAGTACTGTGTGCAGTTCTGGTGTCCTCAACATAAAAAGGACATGGTACTGTTAGAACAAGTCCAGAGGAGGGCCACGAGGATGATCAGGGGACTGGAGCACCTCCCATATGAAGACAGGCTGAGAAAGTTGGGGCTGTTCAGCCTGGAGAAGAGAAGGCTGCATGGAGACCTCATAGCAGCCTTCCAGTATCTGAAGGGGGCCTACAGGGATGCTGGGGAGGGACTATTCATTAGGGACTGTAGTGATAATACAAGGGGTAACGGGTTGAAACTTAAACAGCAGGGGTTTAGACTGGATCTAAGGAAGAAATTCTTTACTGTGAGGGTGGTGAGGTACTGGAATGGGTTGCCCAGGAGGTAGTGAATGCTCCATCCCTGGCGGTGTTCAAGACCAGGTTGGATGAAGCCTTGGGTGATATGGTTTAGTGTGAGGTGTCCCTGCCCATGGCAGGGGGGTTGGAACTAGATGATCTTGAGGTCCTTTCCAATCCTAACTATTCTATGATTCTATGATTATTATGGTATGTAGAGCTATGTTTCCATTAACAGCAAACTTTTCCACGGCATCACAATCTTGAACTGCATTCATTTTAAGGTATCCCTAAGCTCATCTATACAACTGTAATCATGTTCTGCAAACATGTTATTGAAGTGTTTCTGAATCATTTTCTTTTTCTTTCTTCCCTGTGTTTCAGGGTTACTATTTTCTCCCTTTTACACAGAAGTGTTGTAAATTCAAGTTCATGCAGCATAAGGAAATCTGGGTCAGAACATATTTCTGTTCCCAAACCTGCCTTAGAACTTTATAGCAGACTTAGCAACTAACAACCGTTTATCATAGATTTTATTATAAAATCCTGGCTTCATTCTCATAACTTCATTATGTAGTTTACATATTACTGACTGTTATTATCTAACACTTATTAAACACATCTTCTAAACAGAAAAGCTGACAACCCATAGAAATCCCACCAATTTTATTCTCCTTATGCTTATATAAGTAATATAAAAATGTTATTCTTCCAAAAAGCCCAAACCAAAACAAACTCCTTTTTTTTGGAGGACACATCCTTTGTTTTAAAATTAACCTTGTGGTGACAAATTTGGATCCAAAATAGATCTAAGTGCAAACTTCAGAATATGAATGTTTTCCAAGTCTCTCTAACCTTTTTTCTAGGTACTACTTGAATTTGTGAGTCCTGTTTTTTGTCTACAGGATCTCCAAAGAAACCTGTATATGCATCTTTTGATTCCATCAATTAATGCTGAAGTCTTGTTTCAGGAAATCACACCAAGATGTTGACCATTTGTTATCCGCTCCCTAAAACAATGTCCATCTTCTCATACTGATGCATAATCCCTAATATAATCCTTTTTAGCCCCTCTACTTGCTCTTCTGAAGTTGGGGCTTTTTTCATTCTACTATAACACAAATTTATGGTAAGAGTAATGAATGTGACAAGTTTCACAGTGCTGCTATGTCAGATTGTACATCCCCAAATTCTCCACATTCATTTATAAAGGACTAAGATCCTGTTACTATAGTAACTGCAGTTTTACATGCCCTGACTGTTCTGTCTTTAAAAGCTTTGCCACAATGCTGCTGCAAGGTTGGTTTTGGTTTTTTTTTTCTCTAATGGTATAAATCATGAGTTCCTCACCAAACAGTCACATAGAAACATTTTCAAACATTTTTCTCATAAAAAGCCCTACTCTCTAATCCTGTCTTCTCCTGAAAGAGCCAAAACAGCAGACAAGTGATTTGGATCAGTGATTTTGAATTGCTTGATTTAAAATTATGCTAGGTCTGAACTAATTTCTATGCACCATATTATAATTTTTAACACAGAGCAACAGATATTTAAATCATAAAACTGCTATCAGCAGGACCCATTTTATTAAAAAATGAGATCCAAACCCTTCACAACTTTAAAGTAGAATACAAGTATGCACATGTATGAAGATAAGACTCTCCATAAAGAGAGTCCCTTTCAGAGCCTAGGAGAAAACCTCTTTCTATTAGGAGCTTTCTGAAGTCTAAAAAGGGTGTCAAACAAATTTCTTTAGTGTTAACATTTTAAATTCTTAACTTTGTTACATTTAAATGTATATGTTATACTATAGGTAAGTAGCAGGACAACTAGGTGGCAGAAGCTCACTAGTCAACAACAGACTTGCAAGGTAAGAGTACAAATTACATTAGCCTGAGAATTCTCCAGGAATGTATTGTTTTCCTGACTCTGCTATGTACTATTGACAAATGCTGCGCCATGGTCCTACCTTTGTCTCTGATGGTGCTGCTCAGACATTACTTTGATAACATAAAGAGCGCCTGTCTTGCAGCTGTGACGTTTATTTTAACAAGAACAAAGAGTCAGCACTTCATACATAGAAAGAGGTAAAATGACTAAAACTGAAAGAACCACCTAAGAAAAGAACACCAGGTTCTCAGTCATCATCTGATTTTCACATCCTGGCTCTTCCTCAACATTTTCTTTCCCCACTAATCTGACATTTGGTTTACTGAATAGTCAATCTGTGTATCTGACAGTGGATAAGTGTTTCAAGCTCTGGATACCTTCCCAGATTTTTGCCTTTTCCAACAGTTGCTGGATTCCCTATGCTGATATGACCACCTTCCCTTTTACTTTGTCAACATTAACAGAAAAACCATGCAGAAGCTAAGTGTTTCTCATTGTTTGAACAGGGAAACTCAGGATCAGGGTCACTTAAAAGGAGAAATGCATCCCCCATATCCATATCACACTTCTGGTTTGTGAGAAACAACTTAGCATGACTTAAAACTTCCTGACATTAAGGGGAGAACTGTGGAGGAGTTTTTTCCCATTATCAACCACTGCACACAAACTCCTCTGATTAATGCCTCTTCTCAGGTACTTGCATCTGACTGGCAACTACAGTTCTGGTTTTATTCCAGGATTCTCTGCTCCCAGCTGTGGACCATACATCAAGTTACTGCTTGGCCTGCTTTAAAGAAATCTTCATTTCTCACTAATCTCAGATTGTGCTACTTGTTGAAGTATGAATTTAGTGCCCACCTCAGCACATGCTGTAAGCAGGCACTTTGTCTGTTTGCCAGTGTCCTGGTTTCAGCAGTAGCAGTCATTTTTTCTCCTTCTTGTAGCTGGTGCAGTGCTGTGTTTTGACTTTTGGGCTGAGAACAGCTTCTGGTAGCGAGCACGTTTCGAGTTACTGCTCTGGTGTTTGGTTTTGTTCAAGGCCTTTTTCTGAGCTCATGCTCTGCCAGGGAGGAGGGGAGGCCGGGAGGAAGGAGGGACAGGACACCTGACCCAGGCTAGCCAAAGAGGTATTCCATACCATAGCACATCATACCCAGGAGGTAACCGGGAGAGACCTGGAAGGGCTGGAGCTCTGGGGGGATGGAGGAGGTATCGGTCGGTGCTCAGTCAGGCAGGGTGGGGTGAGTTATGGGTCAGTGGCTGGTGAGGTGTTCTATTCTCTCACTTGTTATTGGCTTTATCATTATTATTTGTAGTAGTAATGGCAGTTAGTGATTTGTGTTGTGCCTTAGCTATTAAACTGTGCTTGTCTCAACCCGTGGGGGCTACATTGTTTGGATTCTCCTTCCTAACTCTCCGGGAGTTGGGGGAGCAAAGGGGGGGAGTTAGTGAATGAGGTGTGCGGACTTGGTTTTAAACCACGACAGCCAGGAACACAGAATTGCCTGGAATGGCTACTCAAGATATCCAGAAGTGACTAGTTGGTAGATTCTGCTTTCTCTCTTGAAGGTGCAAGGAGAACATGTCTTCCATTACCTTGTGATTTTCTTCTCATCACAATGCAAAGGCCCCAAAAAACCACAGTGTAGTGAGTCAGATTTACTCAGCAGAGGCTTCTTCAAGATCAGTGCATACAGTTAACTTTGGATGAACCTGCAGAGCAACCATGCTCTCAAAACAGTTCAACTTGTTACATTCCAAGGAGCATGGCCAGGCACATCTCTTTTAAGTATAGGTGCATTTGCTGTCTCTCAGGGCTTCACTTGGAAAATTCCAACTTTGTATCAGTGCTGTTTCAAGGCTGCTTTTTAACACATTGCTCCACGATCAGTTAAAGACTATGTACGTCTGAAATATGTAGTGACTGATAACTCATGTATTACTTCCTCACTCCTTTAATGTTAGTGCTTGGGTCTGTGCCTTTGAATACTATTTCCAGGGTTTCTCACTTGTGCATAGAATCATAGAATCATAGAATAGTTAGGGTTGGAAAGGACCTGAAGATCATCTAGTTCCAACCCCCCTGCCATGGGCAGGGACACCTCACACTAAACTATATCACCCAAGGTTCTGTCCAAACTGACCCTGAACACCACCAGGGATGGAGCATTCACAACCTCCCTGGGCAACCCATTCCAGTGCCTCAACACCCTTACAGTAAAGAATTTCTTCCTTATATCCGATCTAAACCTCTGCTGTTTAAGTTTTAACCCATTATTCCTTGTCCTATCACTACAGTCCCTAATGAATAGTCCCTCCCCAGCATCCCTATAGGCCCCCTTCAGATACTGGAAGGCTGCTATAAGGTCTCCACGCAGCCTTCTCTTCTCCAGGCTAAACAGCCTCAACTTTCTCAGCCTGTCTTCATATGGGAGGTGCTCCAGTCCCCTGATCATTCTTGTGGCCCTCCTCTGGACTTGTTCCAACAGTTCCATGTCCTTTTTATGTTGAGGACATCAGAACTGCACACAGTACTCCAAGTGAGGTCTCACAGTTTCTTCAACCTGCTGGTCACGCTTCTTTTGATGCAACCCAGGATACGGTTGGCTTTCTGGGCTGTAAGCGCACACTAAGCCTGGTTCATGTTAATTTTCTCATCGACCAACACCTCCAAGTCCTTCTCCACAGGGCTGCTCTGAATCTCTTCTCTGCCCAACCTGTAGCTGTGCCTGGGATTGCTCTGACACTGGTGTAGGACCTTGCCCTGGTCATGGTTAAACTCCATGAGGTTGGCATCAGCCCACCTCACAAGCGTGTCAAGGTCCCTCGGGATGGCATTCCTTCCCTCCAGTGTATCAACAGAACCACACAGCTTGGTGTCATCGGCAAACTTGCTGAGGGCACACTCAATTCCATTGTCCATGTCAGCGACAAAGATATTAAACAAGACCGGTCCCAACACTGATCCCTGAGGGACACCACTTGTAACTGGTGCATGCAGAATCTAGAAAAATAGTTGATCAGCAGTTTAAATTTTGGACCTTCTTTCGTATCTACTATTCAGAATAATTATTTTTCAAGCTTTCAGCATATATCTGAAGTACCTCAAAAAGTGTCAAATGCAGGTTACCTGTTCAATATTCCAAAAGCTGTTTCTATCACCATGAACTAATCACTGACCAATTGTGACATCTTTTTGCTACTGCTAGGTGCTTTTGGATTAGAGGTTACTTTTTGTGCTGCCTGAAAATTCTTTTCCCACTAGAACTGATCCAGCTTGCAGGAATTACAGAAGGTAAAATGAGGTCATCTATTTCCAGAAATATTCTGTCTCTATTTTCTCTGGTACATAGTTTAATCGTGTGTTTTTAGGATACTTTAGTGCCCCTGCTCATTTTATTAAGCCTTAGAGAAATCCATTTCCTTTTCAAACATACTTATACCTTGTTAAAACTTTAGAAAAGCCCCATAGGGATTCCTCTTCTTCCTTCCTGCTGAGGTTATCCTGGAGTCATAGTGTGATCAAGTTTTTGAGTATCCTTTTGCACAGAAATGGTTGACTCTTGTGCTTGTCAACTACTGTAAATTCTCAGCTCAAATGCCTTGTGTTTTTTTTGGTTCTGTCTCTTCGCAGTTTCACAAAATAAACTGATTTACTCTGAACAGATCTAGGCCAGATGGCACTTTTTGCATGGCACTGGATTTGCAAACACAGGGTCTAATTTTGAAGTTACGCTTTAAAACTTAAATGCTATGGCTGATGGGAGTTCTGCTAACTTGCTTGCACTGCTTAGCAATGACAGCGGATAAATACACAATAACCCATAAATTCTATTCATGGCATCATCATTGCTGTGGCAACTTCTCTTGGCTGGAAGGCTATAACATTTTGTTTCTGATCCAGCTATCGTTGTCTCCCAGGCAGGCAGCAAACCCACTCCAAATATGCCCTCAGGATATCTGTGGAAGAGCACACTCTTTTGTGTTTCTGGTTTGTCTAAGTACTCAAGGGGATGAAATCTGAGTAGATGAAAGCCCTGGTACTATCCCAACTTTTTTGCCTCAAATTTAAAAAGAATTAAATATGTGGGAAAAAAAAGATGCAAGCACTCCTGAAGGCTAAAATTCTCAGTTACTAATGCAGATTAGTTGTTTAGAGGTTATGAGGAATACTTCGGTATTATGTTATCTGATGGTTTTAATTTCAAACAGAAAAGAGGCCTTTAGTTAAAAACCAAACCAAAACAAACAACCAACAAAAAAAACCCCACCAAAAATACCAAACCAAACCAAAAACAAAGAAACAAAACAAACAAACAAAAAAAAAACAACAAACCAAAAACCCCCAAAAACAAACATACACCCCCCCCCCAAATTGCAGATGGTGGCATAGACAGATGTTAACAGCAGCACAAGTAGCCTAACAGTCTGCAGGTACTGTTTCTCTGTGCACAAACCAGTAGTACATGGAGTACATAACTTCTGCATATCACAAACCTCGTCTAAAGCTCATATACCAGTGTTTACTGCAAATAAAACATTCACAAAGTTGCAAGTGAAGAAAGAGTTTTCTTTCACCATATTTAGAAATATTATCATGAAACTAGTGTAAAGGAAGGACAACATGAATGAGTCATAAATACCTCCCTTCCTTTCTCCCGTTCCCCTAGAAAAATCTTTGGTGTTGGAGCTCATTTTAGTAATAAAATTCTTATTTTTCTATTCATAATCCTTCCCACATGTCAGTTAAGAGCAGCTGAGTGCACACAGCACTACCAGCTCAGTAACCTTTTATTTTAACACAGGACAAAACTAACCAAAAAAACCCTCTAAACCAGTTTTTTTTTTAATTGTTATTTCTAAAATCCTTTTCATCCAAATTTCCACTCAGAGTGTCCAATTAACTAGGGATGAAAAAAAATCACATAAGATAAAAGCAGAAGCTGCAGCAGTCTTCACTAACTCTTCAGAATGAATCCAGACCAAGCCTATTAAGTAAGTCAAAAACCTAGTTCCTTTTTTTAAATACCCATGGTGTACTTCTACTGTTTGTTTCCAGACATCATAATTTGCAAAGCTAATTTTTCTAGCAGTAATCAGAGAAAACAAGTATGAATAACAGTGTATGTACATGTTGTCCAGATAGGGCATTAGAATGACCTAACTGTAATGTGTTCAAAAACATGAATGCCAAATTTCTACATCTAAATTTTTTACTATTTTATATGTAAATGAATAATTAAATACAAACAAACTATGATTTGGTTTATGACTGATGGCAGAAGACAAATAAAATCCTGGAATTGAGGGCAAAGCAGGCAGGTTTGACTTGACAAGAGAAAAGTTTGATGGTGATAAAGAAATGTTTATGAGTTTTTTTAATGATAATTGTTTTGCAATTAGCACATGCAAAATAAACGTGTATGAAAATTTACTTGACACACACATACTTCCAAAAACGTGATACTAGTCATTCACAAGATTTTGGTTGTTAGAAGCTTGAAAGTTTTGATGATTTACCTAATCAGTGCATAACTCTGTCTGTCTAGAAAATTAAACTAGTGATTCCACAACACTAGCTTTTCCTATAGTAGTTTAGGACCTTCAGTACATGTATTCTAGGACTCACAATATTATTTTCATATCAGTTCACCCACTTTGTAGACTATTCTTCCAATACTTCATAAAAGGGCAGAAAGATCACTCCCCAGTACACAGGCATTTTGCACCCACTTTAATAATTCTTTGAAAGCTCACAAGACTTGCTCCTGAATCCAGCTAAATAGAAAACCTCCACTTTTAACAGCTGTCGTGGTTTAAAACCAAATCCACACAGTTCGCTCACTCACTCCCCCCCCTTGCTCCCCCAACTCCCGGAGAGTTAGGAAGGAGAACCCAAAGAATGTAGCCCCTACAGGTTGAGATAAGCACAGTTTAATAGCTAAGGTATAACATAAATCACTACTGCTATTACTACTACAAATAATGATGATAAAGCAAACAACAAGTGAAGAGAATACAACACCTCACCAGCCACTGACCCATAACTCACCCCACCCTGCCTGACTGAGCACCGACCGATACCTCCTCCATCCCCCCAGAGCTCCAGCCCTTCCAGGTCTCTCCCGGTTACCTCCTGGGTATGATGTGCTATGGTATGGAATACCTCTTTGGCTAGCCTGGGTCAGGTGTCCTGTCCCTCCTTCCTCCCGGCCTCCCCTCCTCCCTGGCAGAGCATGAGCTCAGAAAAAGGCCTTGAACAAAACCAAACACCAGAGCAGTAACTCGAAACGTGCTCGCTACCAGAAGCTGTTCTCAGCCCAAAAGTCAAAACACAGCACTGCACCAGCTACAAGAAGGAGAAAAAATGACTGCTACAGCTCAAACCAGGACAACAGCTCATTCAGAGAGATGAAATTCAGCCTACTACATGATTGAATACACTCCCGATCAAGAAGTAGCAATCACTGAATACATCAATGAGCAATGACATTGGGGAGAGCACTGTTCTTCATTCTGTCAAATAGACCATGGCGAAATTCCCCTTTCATATCAGGGATTGCCACTGAATGAGTCAGCGTTAGAAAAGCAGCTGGTCCTTTTTCCCCTACTTTTAAAAAATGATTAAAAAAAATAAACTTTGCAAGGTTCTGCCTCATACGTAGCAGATTAACTTAAAATCCCATTTCAGTTTACATGGTATTTATGTTCTTTAAATGTTGGGATTGATCATTCTGTGGCCATTCCATTACGACTCTCTTCAGATGTGTCTACAATGGGAATATTGTATTTCAGGATCCAGCAAAATTGTAACAGTTGATAATTGCAGATGAAGTATTAGACACAAGCAACATCCTTAGTGATTCTTACTTTGAAATGGTCCTAGCTTTGAGATACGGCAAATGTCAAAATAATCAGAAGCTGAAATACGGGACATATGATGAAAGGCTGTGTCGTGGTTTAAACTAAATCTGCACAGTTCCCTCACTCACTCCCAGATTCCCACACACACTCCTTTGCTTCCCCTCCCTCACCCCCCCCCACCTTCCCACTCCCAGAGGGATGGGAAGGAGAGTCGGAGGAATACAACTCCCACGGATTGAGGTAAAATCAGTCCAGCAATTAAGGTATAACACAAATCACTACTGCTACCACTAACAAATCAATGTTAGAGGAAATAAACAGGGAGAGAGAATACGATACCACCTGCCAACACGAGCCCAGCCTGGAAGAGAGAGCTAACCCCTCCCCCCCGGCCAGCTTCCAGTTCCCTCTCCGAGCCCAGCCCGGAGGAGATTCAACCCATTCCCTTCCGACCTGTTTCCAGTCCCCTCCCTGAGCAGGATGTGCTGTGGTAAGGAATACCTCCCTGACTAGCCCAGACCAGGCGCCCTATCTCTCCCTCCTCCCTGGCAGAGCATGAGCTACTGCTGAACCCATGACAGGCTGAGAACTGGCTTTTTTCGGTCTTAAACAGAAGATTCCAAGGGAACTTTATTGCTTTCTACAACTACCTAATGGTAGTGGGCACAATTAAGATAGAGCCAGACTTTTCTCAGATGTGGGTGGAAATGCTTCTCAAGAGCTGACAGAAAAAAATAAAATGAGCACAATTTCAGTTCCCATGTGCACCATGAAGTTGGTGCACATGAGAAATTCTAACTCAATAAAAGAACTTCTTTATATGGTATTCAAAACTGGAACAGGTCTCCCAGAGAGACTAGTGAATCTCTACCCTTGGACATACTCAAAATTTGACTAGACAAGGCACTGAACAACTCTCCTCTAATTAGTCCTGCTTTCCATGGGAGCTTAGATGAGGTGACCTCTGGAGGTCTCTTCCTAGCAGATAATTCTGTGTCTGTCTTTCACATTTACTAAATTTCACTCAAATCTGTTGTCCCCTCAATTTCACCACTGAGCACTGTTCATGCCAAAAATAAAGACTGGTGGCATTAAGGTGTCATGGTTTAAACCAAATCCGCACAGTTCGCTCACTCACTCCTCCCCTTTTTGCTCTCCCAAGTCCCAGAGAGTTAGGAAGGAGAATACAAAGAATATATCCCCCATGGATTGAGATAAGAATGGTTTAATTGCTAAGGTATAACATAAATCACTACTGCCACTACTACTACAGGTAATAATGATACAGCAAACAACAAGTGAAGAGAATACAACACCTCACCAGCCACCGACCCATAACTCACTCCACCCTGCCCGGCCGAGCACCGCGTGCTACCTCCTCCATTTCCCCCCAGCGCTCCACCCCTTCCAGCTCTCTCCCAGTTGCATCCTGGGCATGACGTGCTATGGTATGGAATACCTCATTGGCTAGCCTGGGTCAGGTGTCCTGTCTCTCCTTCCTCCTGGCCTCCCCTCCTCCCCGGCAGAGCACGTGCTCAGAAAAGGCCCTGAACAAAACACCCGAGCAGTACCTCAAAACATGCTCGTTATCAAGCAACTGTTCCCAGCCCAGAAGTCAAAACACAGCACTGCACCAGCTACAAAAAGGAGAAAAATGACTGCTACGGCTGAACCCATGACATAAGGTTACAGACAGAGAATATGCAGCCCTCATTGGCATATACAAGAAGGCAATAGCTACCAAAGGATTTAATATTTCAGGTGCTATGGGTAAAGTACAATTTTATGGGGTTTTCCTCTTTCTTAGAGTGGGAGAGGAAGAAAAGGTAAGAAAAAAACCCACCCACCATCTCAGTTTAAAGCATAATCATTTAATTTTCTTACATATGGCTTAAAAAAAAAAAAAGAAACTAAACAAAAAAAAAAAGCAACAAAACAAACAACCAAACACCCAGAAAAATATCTCTTTCCTCCAAGCAGCAGAGGGGAAGTGAAAACAATCATCATGAAAGCATGAGAGGAAAAAAAATGCAGGAGAGAAATAAAAATTGCATGAAAACAAAAATGCTTTGCAGAGGATTCCAGACCACATCTTCACCTGTACAAATTATTGCCACTGCAGAGAAGTCAATGAAACTCCAGCTGACTTTACCAAAGGATCCATCTCTCTCTTTTCACTAGATTCTCTCCCTTCAGCATCACCTTAGGTCAAAGAATTGACAAGTGACATGGTCTAGAGAAACCTCAGCTATATCAAAAAGTCAGGGTCTAACCTACCAGTGAATTAGCTGGTGTTTATTGCTTTGCCTGACATAACATTTTACAGAATAATTTTGAGTTACCTGTTAATGAAAATGTTGACTGACTTATTAATATACACACCACTGATGTATATTTATAAGGTTGTATATGACATCTATTAAATATATATGTGTAGATATTACCTCTATGTTTTCTTATGAGATTATGTAATTTATCAAGTGGGAATATACTTAGTCATTTTCATGGCTTTTCTGGATACCTTAATCCTCACAGGTATAAATTAGAGTGACAGATATACTGGAGGTTTTCTATGTTTATCTTCTAAATTATGAACTGCTCTGCAAAAGCTATGCTGCTGACTGCTTCCTCATAGAATATATGGTGGGAGGAAAGACTCCAAAAGAACAGAAGCCTGAAACTAAGCATACGTGAATCCACCTTCCCTGCTAGTGTCCTCTCTCACATACACACTAACACTCATTGCAGTCTAAGTTCTAGTGTCTTTTATTTTATTTTACTTTCCACAAAACAATCCTCCAAAATTGATCTTAACTGTACTGTGAAAATAAGTTGGCATACCATCCTTCCTCTGCTGCTTTCCTCATTCCTTCTTTTCCCTTTTCTCACCTTCACATCTCCTTGTTAAGTCTCCCTTTTTCTCATGAGCAAAGTTATATATGTTATACATATGGATGCCATATGGAAAGTAAGCATACAACAGTGAGTATTTTTAAAGAAGGCTGTCAGAGTGAATCTTTATGTTCCTGTGTTCAGGCTGCAATTCTCAATGTGGAATTAAAATAAGAAACATAAAAATATTAGCATTTTTATATATAGTTTTAAAGTTTCCCACCTAGTGCCCAATATTAAACTACTGCAGTAGCATTGCATTACAGCTGTGAGGATTTACTGCATATCTTTTACTGAGATGCCTGAACAGTTGTTTTCACTCCAGGTGCCCTACTAACTGCTCACTAGTACGAACAAAGGATTCACAACCAAGTGAACAGTTTGGGCAGCCCAAGCAGCTTCTCCTAAGCAATAGCATATGCAGAGTGGCTTGCTATGCTAGCAATAGAGTAATTTCCTTTACATCATGGACAAAGATCTCACTGGCATTTAAATGAAACTTTTCTTTTATGCTAGTTAATTTTCTTTCCCTCCCCACCAGTATTACTGCTGTGACAATTACAGTGATTTACAGTGTTTAAGGGATGTAAATAATCACTAATCTTTATTTGAACCTTTGGCATGAAGAATGGAGAGAAAAATTAAAAAAGACAGTACAAGCCAGCACAAGTAAAACCTGTGAGGTTAAGATGAAATGAAGCAAAAGGGAAACCGCAGTAATTATAAAATGGACTCAGGAAAACCCAAGAATTCATTTGTTATTCTATCTTGCTGCAGAAGAATAAATAAAAAACTCCTTTGAATATTAAAAAATAATTAAAAAAGAAAAGACAAGAGGATTTGATTAATACAAAGTCTACTGTAAGTGAAGGCCCTATTTCCACTGAGCTTTCAAAATTCATGTGAAATCCCTAAGTGCAACTTTAGACTTAAAGGGAGAAAAGAGGCCTACAGAAAAAAAACGAGCAAATAAATTAGATAATGTCTCCAGCACTATCTCATAGTTCCCCTGTGAAAATAGAAAACCTCAGCTGCAGTAATGAAAGCCCATCACTTTTTAAAGATCTGAGCTGATGGGTTAAGCTATGCCCTGACTCACACACCTACTTATATGCTATTTAAATATGTGCCCAGTACTTTTGCCTGGTGCAGTATTCCTGTCCCTTGCTTTCGAGGTAATCAATCAAAAATACAATAAAATGTTTGATGAAAGGGCAAGAAATGGCCTTTCATGACAACATCTTGGTCATATATGATTTGTTTCCTGAAACTGAGGTTCTAAGTGGCAATTTTGTTCTTGACCTTGTATTCATTCCAGGTTATATATCTGTTGTAATGAGCTGCTTTGCTCTTTCTTACATTCTTTAGCATGTCATTATCTTTTTCTGGATTTTTTCTGTCTTGACTTCATCATGTAGTAGAAGTCATACCCTTAAATCAGACTGCAGTTGTCTGGTGCCAGTGAATTTGTAACTTTTGAAAATGCATTCAAAATCCACTACTTCCTGCCAATAAACATGAATAGGAATTGAGGGATTTTGAGGAGTAAGAGTGGGATTTCTTTTGGAAACATACAGAATAGACAGGTCACCTGAAAACACAGAAATGCAAGACACAAAAGCATGTCACGTATTTTGTACCTTCAAAGTGCTCTCATGAAAATATTCAAGAAAAATAAGAACATCTCAAGCTACTGATATGGTATGGAATCTTACATGGCTCGCATCTTCAATTTCATTCAGACACAACTACGTTATGTACATCCAGCTTTTGCACAGGGCACTAGAAAGCAGACAAGTAGTACTCAGAAATTATAAGGCAACCAATTTACAATTCTGCACTCAGGTACAGAAAATCTAGATTTTTAATATTAGTCACTTACATATGTTTGTGTTGAAAGTTTAATTCCCAAAGAGTTTATAAAACTTATACAAAAGCATAGGATACAAACCAACAATTTTTTAAAGGACATCAAATAGAAATACCATTACTCAGAGATACAATTACAAAATACGCCCCTGCAGTGAACAAAATGTTTTGATATAGGATATTTTACTGGGAAACAGGATATTTATGTTGTTACATACCAACATTATGACAAAAATTAAAGAACAAACTACACAGCCATGCAAAGAAGTAAATTGGCATTAAATAATCATACACTCCCATTCTCTCATTCACTCTGTTTGAGCTTTAGGTTCAACTGCAGTACAAGGTCTGAACGGTTACTATTTCTGAAAACTTGCTAATATTTAAACATGAAAAAGATAAAGAGAGGACAGGGTGTGAGAAAATACTTGTCTCTGCCTTCCAATGGTAATGAGCAAACGTAAGAGATTATTTACATTTCTGGAAAGCAACACAATGACCTCTCCTTAGGAGCTCAAGTGGAATTCAATTGTCAGTCCTGGACTGTCTGTTTAGATGCACATGATTCAGGCAAGAACATACTCAGCTTAGAAGTATTTGGACACCTCAGAAACAGAAGGATGTAATAAAAAATGCCAGCGTATCTTTCCAGTCTCATGGATGGGAAATTGCTGATGAAACAATTTGCAAAATGTCCTTATGGTTGCAACTGGCTTTAACTGTCAGACTGTAAAACTGATACTTAGGGAAGATCTGCTGGGCAAAGCTGAACCATCAAATGCAGTAGAAACCACAAAGCCAAAGAGAAGCCCAGTTAGTTAGTATTCATGTATGCAAATAAATTTCAACTTCTCAGGTTCAGGAAGAACTGGGAGACAGATTGAAGGAATCTTGGCATTTGCAATGTTTAAAATATGTTTATTTTCCTTCATGCCCACTCTTCAAATTGTGGAAAAAAACTCTTCCAATGTACACAATCCACGCTCCATACATCCATCACATACTCACAAGGCAGTCTGTACACTACTGGTACTCAGTCTGGTTTAAGTTCCAAGAATTACACATACTTAACAGAAAGCTATAATAACATGGTAATGTAGCACAGCTGACATGTTTGTGTATATAAATCTCAATCTACTGTTAGATCCACACTCTTTCATAGAGGAATGGAGTACAGGCAAAGTGCAGAATAAAGTCATTTTGCATAGGTTCTTCCAAAAGGCCTGTGCACTACATATAAGCAATTTTGAACACACCAATAAATCTTCATATTTGGAGGCTAAATGAAAGTTTGAATTAATAAAAGTCAGTGAATCAAGTAACCAGAATCAAGACTGAAGTCAGGCTACTTTGCTTTTCAAAAAGATGTGATTTCTCACAGTGTTTCAGTAAATATCACAGATGTAATACATGTGCTTTGTTGGTTAGATTTGATTACTCGAGACACTTGCATAAGTGAGCAAAAAGATTCTTCAGAATAAAAACTTGAGTTTGGGTGCTGAGTATGTAACCATGCCTTCACTGGGCCATACTCCATACCAAATAAAGCACATGTAACTGCTCTGGGAGCCAAAACCTGCTGATGTAACAGCTACCCATGTTGCTGGCATAACTGGACTTGATCCTTAGGAGGGATCAGATCTAAAATTTACTGCCTGTGGTTGATGAACACTGCATTGGTTACTCAGTATTTGTTTAGGTCTAATTGCTGTACCTAAATTTCTTAATTATTTTGGTGTTAGAGAAACATGGGACATTTATTTGGAAAAGAAAATGCTGCAATGGCCTCAAAAGTAACAGTATGAAGATCTGAACTTTAATCGTATGAACTAGATTTTTGTTCTGCTGAAAACTAGCATAAGTTTAATTAATTTATATCATCAGGAGATGTGGAGCACAGCTGCTGATTTTGCAGCTCCTGCATGCAACCCAATTTTGAATAAATATACAAAGCAGGGATTTCACCTGAATTAATGAGAGCAATTTGGCTTAGTTGTTGCTAAAATGTTACTATCACCGCCAGACCAGATTGCTGGGTTTCCTTTTTTCCTTAAACAGAGATTATAATGTCTCCAACTGTGTTAATTTAATGGTAAATTTAATCCTAAATATGCAGAGCAATGCAGTTCTACAGAGAAAAAAAAATCCCTGGAGATTTACCTCAGGTGTCTCTTTTAAAATATTATTATTTCTCATATTAAAATTGCTAGAAAGTTCATCTAAATGGACATACAGATAAACAAATAAAGGCAGAAATGCATGTCTATATCAATACCCCAATACCAAAACCATACATATATTATGTATTTTGCTGAATAGATTCATGTATTGAACAGGGTCAGTTTTTATTGTATTACATATTTCAGAAACTGACTTTTTAGCATACTGTTCTTTTATATTCTGTACCTATTGTCGTAAGAAAAACATTCTGAATACAAATAAAGATAAAACCATGCAAACTCATTAGCCATCTGACCCATGACACTGTAATGATCATTAGTCTTGTAAAGCTAAGTGAATAGAATTTTTATTATTTTTGCATCCAGTTTTGTGAACTGAGGTACTGGTATCTTATTAAACAATGTAAAGTACAAAATCTCTTTCTTCTTCATCACATACTCCTAGGAGCCCATCATTGGCCACTATTCTACAGTAAACAGCCTTCCATTATTGGAATTAGCTTATAGCTCATATACTTTAGAGAACATTTATGTGCTGTTTATGTTTCTGGTAGTAAAGTATCATATTTTAATGACTTACTAAAGCAGTAAAGTATGCTAAAAGAAAATTAAACATCATCGAAGCAATATATTGGCAAGCTGGAACTTTCCTCTAACAGAATCTACTTTCCTCTGAGAAAATAGTAATCTCTTTACATCCCAAAAGACCATGTTTTATTCTGAAACGGCTTTACTGGCTAAGTGAGCTGTAGTATTTATTTATATGAAAACAAATAAATCCTGTTGTATGTGCTGTCTAGACAGAATGACAGAATTTTACAACACCAAGAAAGAATCATGAAAAGGAAAAAGAAGGAAGAGAAAGGAAGGAAATAACGAAGGAATAACAAAGGAAGAGAAATAACAGATAACTATTTCAGGAAGAAGTGCAAAACATAATAATGGCTACAACTATTTTAAAATAAAGCCACATTGGCCTGTACTAGGGAGTCAGTAGACCATCCCGGGGTTACATGACAAATACAGCCCTCCAGACAAATTAACCAGATGCTGGTCCATTCTTTCTCTAATGGATCTCCCCCAAAGGAACCTGGAAAATAACATTTCCTATAAAATCTAAAAGTATTAATTGCAATCCTGGAGGCAATGCATATGCTCACTCAGCAGAAAGAAACACACTGAATTAAGAGCCGTTGATCTCCTTACCAAGATTATGTGAAGAAAAAGGCTCTAGATGAAGTGAAGACCTGTGACAAGGACAACAGGATATCAACAGCTGAGTGAGCGGGAGTTTCATTTGAGAGCAGTGTCTCCAGTGTAAATGGTAAGAGAATCATAAGCACAAGTCTGCATTCGAGATAGAAAGGCTGGAATGCAAGTTGGAACAGAAGAGATGAGGCTAAAATGGAATCTGAGGAATAGCGGGAGCTGAGTCCAGGAAAATTTTCTGGGATCAAAAGAAATCTGAAAGCATTGTGGTAGTAATGGAAGAGTTCCCCACACATGTATTTAGTACTGCTAACTTTCAGAACATAAAAATCCTAAAACTGTACAGACCATAAAGTATGTAGATATATGTTGGGTTCTTTTTATTTGCCTTTCTTACCAGGGAGTTACTTCAGGTAACACAAGCTCTGGGGTTCTCCACTTCAATGTAGGTTGAGCTGTACATAAGGCAGCTGTATAGTTTTTTTTTGAACGTGTTCTGTTCAAATCCCACAGCAATAAAAGCTTCCCCAGAATGGAAAAATTTTCACTTGAAAATTCTGGACTTAGTATTTATTCCTCAAGGAAAATGCTAAATAATAATAATTTTTATTAATAATAATAAAAAATCATTTGTTAATAAGAAAAATATTTTAGATGTTTAAAACAAACTACAAAATTCAAAATCACAGAATTTCATAGCCCTAGAGGTTCCTTCCAAGTTGAATACTAGGCTTAAAGACAACCAATCCCAAAGCTACATATGCACTACTTGTACTAGAGATAATATATAACACAGATTTCCAAAAAAGCAAACGTTGCCATGAAACTACATAACACATTCACAAACTAATTCTATGAGTTAGTGGATGAAAGGTATAGAGTAATTCAGAATGACAGTACAGCACACTTTAGTAAACCAAAGTATATGTCAAATAATCTCTCTTAAAAAAAAATCATTCAGATTGATTTGTTTATAAGCAGACTATAAGGGACTATAAACAAAGAGAGAACAATAAATGTCAGAGCACCAGTACTTCAGTAGCCAGACATTGCTGGAGTGATTTTATTGATGGACTTATTTTACCTCCTTTAGCCAAGATAGGAAAGTGGATGAAAAATATTACTAAAACCAGAGGTGTTACTTTTTGTATTCTGCTTACCTGGAGAGACCTGTAACACAAAATGTAACAAACAGCACTTTTGCAGAACATACAAAGAAATTAAAAAGTATTTGTGAACAGAGAGTTAAAAAATAAAAGGTACTGTATCTATAATGGCATAATCTTTGGAGACCTGAAGATGTAAACAGAACTCATTCTGATTTTACTACAGTTTTTCCACAGTAGATCAGTAGAGTAGAACAGTGGCAAATGAGAATATGTAAGCTATTGTTGATTCACAGGAACAAATTGAGCACACACAACTTTGGAGATGACAAAAGCTGTTTCATAGGGTACTAGAAAGTAATTCTGTTATTTAGCCTGTCTTGAACCTGCTGTGTGTCTTTGGGCATTTATTTTCACAATGGCATCACTTCACTATGGGAAAATGAACAGAAATATAGTATTTTTAAATTAATCCAGGACTTTCATGTCTGTCACTAGCTGTAAATAATATGAATAAGCGACCCCTTCAGCAGTGTATTCTAATTAGGGGTGCTCGGCTATGCATAATTCAGGGAAAATGAAACACAGTTATGGCCACTAAAATGAAACTTGAAAAGTACTGTTCATGTTCAATTGTTGGCATGCTAGGAGAGAAGCATTAATCATACATAAAGTGCCTTGCTTAGCTACAAGCTACACAAACAGAAATACATGGACCTATGGAATGTGTGATGCACTTTGATCTTGACACAAACTCCACTACATACGAATGAGATGGTGTCACCATTGTGACAAAAGCTCAAGGCTATCATGGAAAGACATCTAATCTAGAGTGAGACAACTTACTCTGCCTTCATGCTGGTTATTCTCTACAGGATAGTCTGTCAAGAGCCCCCAGATTGATCAGTAGGGGCTAAAGGCTGAGCTAAATCTGCCAAATAGGTGTGGCTAAAGTGTGAGCTAAATCTGTCAAAAGCTAATATATATATATATGTCAAATAAATATATGTCAAAATATAAAACATACAAAATAAATGTAAAATATACATCAAAATACCTAAAGTATTATGGTGGCTTGAACTTCAAAGTAAAAAGTAAATGTGAACTACCAAGTCACCTAGTGCTACAACATATGTCTCATTTGTAAGATGCATATTAATACCTGCAGTAATATTGTCCAGAACTTTATTTTTAGTGAATAGCCCTGTTGTATGTATTCTGAGAGCTAACTGGAAATCCAGAACTTGGAAGTTGGAAACTTGGAAGTTTTCCATCATCATCTTGAAAATGTCAATAAAGTCTTCACAATTTTACCAGTATGTGTATGTCCTGTATTTCAGTAGGCATCTGTGCTTGCAATGTGGAAACACTTAATTTTTAGGATCTTGGTGATAGTAAGGTATTGGGATCCTCACCAGTAATACTAACTTCAGTGAAATTATATCACTTTACACCAACTCAACATATGATTCTGCATGTTACCATGTTGTGTAATAACAGAACTTTCTAGAAATAGTCCATCAGGGTTTTTTTTTAATGAGCTATGGTTAATTTTAATTTGTTTCCTTCTATCTGTAATTTTCAAATATTAATGTATTCAGTAATAGAACACTGCATTTTAAGTGTGAAATCAAACACCACATACTCTCTTTGTTGTAGTTTAGATAAATCTTTTCATTCCAATTTGAAATTAACAGTGATCAGCAGTTTAAAAATATAAAATAAAATCCATAGAATACAAAGAGAATTTATTATATTTCCAGTTGAAATGAATGAAGCACTGTTAAACTGTTTTGGGTTTGTTGTTGTTTTTTTTTTTTTTAATTTTAGGTTTTAAAATGCATTAGAAAGATTAACTTTTTTTCTCCAGTTCTTGCAGTGTTGCATTAAACATCTTGAAACGCAAAAAGCAACTTTTTAAAAGCCACGATTTTGCCTCAGCTAAGCATAATCAGTGAAATGCAAATTGATGTGTAAAAATTGCCTACAGTGCTTGATGTAAATTAAAATTACACCTATAAATTCAATGTTCAAATTACCTGACAACTGCTGTTGTATTAATTTTGCTGCTGAATTCATTAAACAACTGCAAATTCATTTTCTCACTCACATCACAATTACTTTAAATGCCGGTCAGAAAGAGCTACTAAATATACCAATAATCATTTAATATTTAAAGACTGTTTAAAAGTAGGAGGTTTATCTAAAGTGAATGACCTTTCTGCTGCTGGTATTTCTCTGGCAAATTTAAAAACCTTTGTGACAAACTTTCTAACTTTCTGTAAAAGGAACAAGTTGTATTCCTTTCATCACCCAAAAGAAGGAGCCACGATGTTTCCAAATTTCATGTTAGAGTAGCCTTAAAAAGACATACATATATGCTCACATATATTAAAACATGTGCATGGTCAAGGAGTGATGAGGACTAGATAGATAAAATGAACTGCAGATCACTGAGAGCCAGAAGCAGAATTAAAATGCAAGTCTCTGAACTCCTATACTAGCGGCTTCTAGACAATAATCATTTTTTCAAGATAGGTGCAAGGACTCTTGTAAGTGAAATTAAAATCACTCTTTTTCTCCCCTTTTACTATGAAACATTGAAGAGATACCACAAATGCATAGATTGTCTCACACTGTTGAATGTTTAACTCTGATTTAGCACAAGTTGCTAAATGCTGCTCAAAATAGACATCAAGACAGTACTAGAAGGATGAATATTTTTTTTAAATGCAGCTAAAAGCGCTAGCTATATTCCCAAGGGAATTTTTTCTCTAGCAGCACTAATTCCACAGATTCCTCTTAACAGGCTCTGTGTTCCAGACACAGTGCAGACAGATGCTGCCATGCGGAGGAAAGAGAAACAGGAGTTAAGGGCAACAGCAAGGCAGGGCTGTGTCCCACCAAAAGGGACACTGGGACACAGTTCCACAGCTCTGGAGCAGGGTAAGCAGAGCAAGCCCATGACCAGAACATGTTCAACCATGCTCCAGCGACAGCCAGGTAAGTCCATAGCAATGAGGCACAGAGCTGGAGAAGTGCTAAGTGAAGGAAAAGGCACTCCGACCAAGCAAGGGGACCCATCTTACTGCTAAATAGCATTGTTATCCCACCTTTTGTCCTGGCTATTAAATCAGGCTTAATGTTAGGTTTCTAGCAAATACATCATGTTCCCAGACACCCAGATAAAAGCTAGAGGCAAGATACATTCTCTTTCATTTTCCTTTAGCCTCAGGGCATTTAAGAAAGAACTGTCAGCAGAAATATGTTAAACTTTACACCAAATCTGTGTAAATAAAACATTTCAGTCAATTATAAAAATATATTTTATGTATTTTTATATGTAAATTTAATTTTCCTAGTTTTTCTTTAATTTTTTGCTAATTTTCTTGGGAATATGAGGAAAAAGTATTTTCAGATGATTTTTCACAAGCCCTAACAGTTTTTACATGTATACAAATAAGTATCACGCAAATTGCCATTACTTTGCAATTTTCAACCTTTAGACAGGATTAGGTTTTATTGAAGCCAGCTCCAAACTGCTATTTCTCTATGTATCATACCCTAATTTTCTCTCATGCATATAGGGTCAGAGACAGAGAAAGACTTTAGGTGCAGAAACACATATGCAACTCAGATGACATATAATGTCAAATCATTTCACAGAAGAGTTCAGTTTGCCAATTCCAGTTATTATGTTCAATAAGTACTAAATTGCAAATTTTTTTTTGTTTAATATGTCAGTGTAACTTTAGGGTATAGTTCATATGCTGTTCACTGGAGTGTTTTCTCCAAACGTTAACACCTTCTCTCATGTGTCTATTTCCAGCTAATTAAGAGAGAGAACAGTTGCTGGAGGTATTTCACATGCAGTCTTGACTGATCTCCTTCACAGCCTGGCTGAGAAAGTCATGCCTTTAATTAAATAATTCTTCCAGTTTACTGAAGATTTAAACACAAATTCTTCAGTCTTAACCTGTTTCCAGAAGTTTCACTGAAGCTACAGAAAATTACAAAGTCAAGTCACAAACTTAATTCACGACATTTTCCACCTTATTTCATTTTCATGCCACAACTTGTTTACAACAAGACAACCCTGTTTAAAGTGGAAAAAATATTTCTATATTCACTGTAGGAAGTCAGTGATAAGCAGGGAAACAGGTATTAAATTCTCTTTTTCCAGGTTATATCTCTGAATATTACCAAAGTACTTACCTTTCCAAACCCCAAGTCCTTCCCTTTGGACTTGTTTAAATGTTTATAAGGGGATTTGATTACATTTGCCTCTACTCTTTTACCAATCTCTTCTGCCATATGAGTTCTTAAATGCTAGGCAAAACTAAAACTCTACCTCTATCCCTCCACCAGAAAATCAGTTTGCTTGTTATCTCCAAGTAACCAACTTCAAGACATATTGTAATTTCCAGTATTGACTTTATTCTTCTTCCTTTGTCCTGTTAAAACACAACAGTCCACCACCCCACCTGCAAATATTTTGAGAGGCTATAAATACCCAGGGCAATCTGTTTCCTAATTGTTGGGAGGGGAAAGCTACCTTGTTATTCAAGCTTGTTCCCACAAACCTTGGCAGATTGGTTCTTTGTCTTTTAACTACTGCTAAGATTATTAAGACCTCTGTATCTTGTGGCTGCAACCTTCCGAATTTCCACAGGCCTAGCATTCCGTTGATTTCTTTGGATCTAGCTTAGAAAATTTGCCCTGTCTATGTCTTTGCACATTACTGAACTATTTTTAAAAGATAGAGCATACGGATAAGCCTGCCAGGATTTCATAACTGGACATAATCTGGAGAGATGTGACATCTGAAACAGCAGAATCAATGCTGGCCTGGTGAAAGTTGGTAGTGTCAAGTATTCAGATTTTAATGGTTAAGTATTGTTTCCTTACTTAGTATGATGGAAATGACAAAGTTAAAGTTTGAAGAATATTTAGTTGTTTTCTATTTCCCACAAAGAAGCATTTACATTCCTATCACATTTAAACTTAAGTATGAATGTCCCTAATCTCAGTTGTATGCTTGAAGTTTCTTTAAAAACAGTGAGCTCCTCTTCAAAAAGTTTTCCAGCCTAATTTAAAGATGCAAGTGAAACAGAACAAGCAATCAGCTAGTCATTAGTTACTGTAAATGAATAGGGACCTTCTGAATTCGGTGAAGTGATATCATTTAGTTAACAGTGCTCACTTCTGATTTTTTTAATTGAGATTTTTAGGAAATTCTATCATGATGTTGTAAAACAAATTTATGTATATTTAATTTTCCTTTTTCTGACAACAGCCTTCTGTTCCAACAGTGAATCCTGGAAAAAGATATTAAACCTTGGTGTATTATTTGTTGGATCCTCATAGGAGAAGGAAAACTTCAACCCCAGGCAGATGGAGCTCATCTAGCCTTGTATGGTCTTTCATCTAAGAGAAGGACACTTATAAAACCTACGACCTGAGGACTTTGCTGTCACCATCCAAACTTGCTAGGCCTTGGAAGATAAACCTCAGGTGTAAAGGATGGGGCTAGTTCTGCGCATGCTGTGCCTCACTAAAAAATCCAGTGAGCAGGCCTGAAGGGCTTGCTCTCACTTGTCTGTAGCGACAGCCGAGGGTCGAATCAGTAGGTGACAAGGTGCATGGGAAGCTACAGATCCAACCTTGCATGCAGGTGGATCAGGACTTTGGTCGCTTGAGATTGCCTCAGGAGATAACAATCCTGGTCAGAAACTTCCTGATTGCCTAAGCAGTCTTTTTCCAAACAGACTTGCTTATCCCACGGGCCCTTGGTCACCGTGCTTATAGTAAGCATGGGTAAAGCCCTTCCCAAATCTTTGCTCACGAAGCCAAGCCATCAATCAATCAATCAATCAATCAGTCAATTATTTGTTGGGTAATTTTTGCCAATGGCACAGGAGCCACATTTATCTTCTAAAAGTCAAGGTACATTTTAAATGCATTGCAATATCTCCTTAACTTTTTAGGGAGGAAGGAATCAGTAATTATCTTTCCTAATGAAATGTGCTGTAATTTCAGTTGGATTTTAAATGGGGCATGACTCATATTTAAAAGGACCATTGCATAAATGCCTATTAGTTGCAGTTTAATGAGTTAATTTCCAAATCATATTTTTTCCTCTTTCTACATGATTCTTAAAAACTTATTCAGTACAAGGGAGCAACTCTCTTTCTTCAGTTAAGGACGAACCAGTGTTACTGAGCACTGTAAAAACAGTGCATTCCTTTCTAGTCCCTGCCTGCAACTGAACAGTAAAGAGAATTAGAACATGAAAATGGCAGAATGGCATAGAACTTACCAGTTGCTATCCAAAAATAATTGCATTGTTATAATGGTAGTGGTGAAGTACTAGTCATCATTGTTAATAATTCTCATAGGGCTCATATCTTTACAGGGATCATTGCCTTTAACTCATTAATGTATAACAGATTTTCAATGGTGAGTAAACAGGATGGATCCCATTCTGCCTCTTATCTTAGAGGCAGATCGTTTGCCTTATTGTAGAGGCAAATCAGCCTGTGTTCAATGGCTTTCATCTTCTAGTGGCAGAAAAGAACTTTGCATCTCAGGTAATTACCTTGTGCCTTGGTTTACTTGATTTGCAAAGCAAGAGGTCTCAATAACAAAAATGAGAAGTTGAATACATGTCCAAAATACTTTGCTAAACCTCGGGAACACTTGGGAGAACTGGAGTTAAGCATCTGTGTGTTTACTTGCATTATATCTATAGCACTGCCTCTCTATGTCATTCACTCCATAATACAAATTCAAAGTCCAATTTTCAGCCTTATGAATCATAAACATGACTTATCTCACACAGATTGCACAAGAGGGATGTCACCCTTGTTCGTAAACACAGATATGGGCAGTGACTTATCATTGAACTTGGACTTGTTTCCAATAGAAAAATTACTTGCTAGCTAAGAGAGTTGGTAAGAAAGTGGGAAATAAAAAGGATCCCTAGTATGGATAAAGTGTTTCCATTATAGCAATGTTTCTGAGACATGATGCACATTCTTTCTAAGCTTCTAGTTTATCGTTATTATTACTTCTTATTCTTCACTGAATTTTTTAAAACTGTAACAAAAGGAAATTGAGAAGTTCATGACAGCAAAATCAAGCCGTAAGCGTATTCGTCACACAAATAACTTTATCTCTTGGTATTTTATGCTCAAATTCAAACAACACATCTGTTCATAATTGCATGCATGACTCAATAAGATTACTACAGGCTATAAATTTATGTCTATGAGTACTGGAAATATTGTAGGAAGACAAAGATAAAGCATTTGAAATGGAAAGACCTTTCAAATAGTATATATAAAATATTACATCAGGTTTTAAAATATATCTTAATTTTTTTTTCTTAAATGAAGCCAATGTATTTCTGTACCTACATCTGGTTGTACTGATGTTCTATCACACAGTTACTCTAGAGAAAATAATTAAAAAAAAAAAACAACAACAAAACTTGGAATTTCGATCTCCAAATAATCATTACTTCGATAATCACTATAAATTCCAGCTTCTAGAAGAATATGTGTCCAACGTCTTCTGCAATAATTCTGGTCCTAAATTGTTCCCTACAAAAAAAACCCTCTCTAATATACACATCTCTGCTCTAGCATTTCAAAGTTATCTCACCTTAAAGCTGAGAAATATGTTTTGTATTCCATAATACTGAAATACCAATGAATTTATAGCTCTTCCATCAGTGCTCTAATAAAATCCTCTTTCTTCATAAAACTACATACTCTCTCCAACATCCAGTGGTATTAATATGTAAATGACAGCCATCCCACATTGTACACTTCCAGAAAAGATTGAGTAGATAGAATAAAACCAGTACAAAGCAGCTTGTACCCTGAGCAGCATGAATATCCTAAAGAGTGAAATGGGAACTCTCTCCAGGTAATTGAGCTTGCAGATTGTGACTATCACTAGAAGGAAAAATACCAATGACTTTCAGCAAGGACTCTGTCTTGACCCAAGATCACAACATTGTGAAGCTTCATTGCATTTATCATTCTCTTTACTGCAAATCTACTACATTTCTATTAATGCACAAGGGGGAATTTAAAGAGTTCATACACTCCTAAAAATTCTGTCTATAAATGGAACATAACTATGTGATATTGGGGCCATGCTATTATTTCATATAGCCTTGAGTACATATAAGGGTGTATCACTGAAGAAAAATAAAAAAAGGCCATACTGTAAAAACATGGTATGAAGTTTTCTTCACTTTTATAAACCCCTTGAAGTGTACATTCTTCCACATTATACCTCTCATACTTCTTCCACTGTAAAGTGCTTTATGGATGAACTTGCTACCCATAAAGCTGCATGATATAAAGTTATTTGAGCAAAATGAAGAACGAGACCTTCTGCCCTTTGTTCTGTATCTGTCTGTTGCCTTCCAGCCATTTACGGGAGTGTTTAGATAGAGTGAGATCCCTTTCTTCTTATAAAATCCTCATACTTACAGCTTCACTTACTGCAACGATATTCTTGTGTGTAATAGACTGTTAACATGTATCCATTACCATTTTTTGATGATGCTTCCAGATCTAATCAATCTTAACTTGACATTGCAATGAACCTAGGGGTATCCAAACCCCTTTTTTCCAGTTTTACAGGATCAATTGAATTTGCTGAACTGGATACCTACCATCATATAGCATTAAACTGACTTACATTCCACATCCACATGAAGTAGTAAATATGAGGTCCCAGCACTCCTCGGGGCAGGACAATTTTTTGCTGTTTACTTATGTCAGTAGGAGGATAGGAAGTCAAGCCAATTGGAAATGGTCCTGACAAATGTAAACTAAAAAGGAAAAAATATCTTGGGAAAAATAGTGGGAAATGTTTTAGAAAAAAAAAAAAAAGAAAGCTCTTATAATTAAATTTCCAGAGCATGTGTTAATGAATAAGAATAAAGATATTTGTAAATTGATTTTTCTTCAGGCAAAACACTGCTTTCTGAAGAATTCTGTCAATCCCTGTAGGGCAGCTCAAGGTATAAGGCTGACTCTCTCAAAAAGGAATCAGAACTTCATTACTTTTACTCTGTCTATACCTTAATGTTTAATACAATAAAATTAAAAATAAGTTTAAGAATCCTACAGAGATGACAGATTTGTGTATGCATGTGTGTGTGTTTGGGTTTGTTTGATTTGGTTTTTTTTAAAGGAAACTAAATCTAAGACTGAAAAATCTGCAGAAAACATAAGTTTAGCAGCCTAATAAAACACTTCCATTCAGGATTGGAGTTTTTATGTCCTTGAAAATGCTTTTATAATGAGATAGTTTTTCCATTTGAGCAGAGTATCTGCCCTTTCACTTAGCTTTGTCAGGATTTTTTTATTCCCAAACATTGTATCAATCAATAGTTGTTCAATAATATACTTGATTACTGCAGTATGTACAACAGTGTTTTCTGCCTTCTAAGGTAGACAGCAAATATAAGGAGAGATTTGTTATTTCCTTTTGGACGCTATTCCAAGAAATATTTTGTTAACCCTTTTGAGCTATTTCATATGGTTTAATTTATAAAGCTCAAATATCTCAACATCCAAATTTGCTAATTTCTTAGAATATCAACAGAGGTACTGAGTTGCTGAACATATCAAGCATCATTGAAAAATTACAAAAAAGAATTACCTCTGTGCAACTTATTTATCATAAGAAATCATTGCTTTCAGATCAATAAGCATTTTAAATAGATAGGCATTTCAGAATGAGAGGATAATTTTCACAGCTAGCAACAATGCTTCTCAGGAGTTAAACTGCATGATTCTAGAACCTGAATATTCCAGAACTCTTCGTAAAAACATGCCTTAGCTTTATAACTCTCCAGTATCAGTTGTTATACTTTTATAACAAAATGCTTAAATATCTGCATTCACAGGCTTAAAATCAGCTATTTGCTTGACTTGATTTGGATCCATTATTATTTCACCAACTGCAAGCAGAAACATGGTAAAACTAAACAATAGTTATGCAGCCAAACTGTGTCACAGAGAAAGAAAATGAATTCAAGATGCCTAATTCCAGGACTGCTCCTGGAAGTCCTTCACTTCTAGTTATTAAAATTAAATAAAAATATTTAAGTTTTTTTCCTACTTTAGACAACTAATGCATTGCTTTCCCTGGGTGAAGAGCCCGTAAAAGAAAAAAAAATACTGCCAATGGTTTATCTAAAATGAGTGCTAAATCAATGCTAAAGTTGTCAGATAATCATGTACACCTTCAGTGTAAAAGTTTAGGATGCAATATTGTCTCCAAGATGCCTGGAAATACAAATGGATACACTCTAGAAGTCAATGAAGCTGCTAAACTGAAAGAGCAACCTTCAAAACCGGATCAATGTATCATGTGGTGTTATAAACACATTTGTTGTTCCTTTTCTGGGATAGGCCCCTCTTAATCAGAAACAGGAAAATAAACAAGCAAGTATCTAGTAACACAGGACCTTTTTTGAGAAAATAAAAATCCACTTTTGTTTAAGTGCCTTTTTTATGCAGCAGCAATAGAAGTGGAGACCAGGCTTACAAGACACGACTGATTCTCTACATACTCCCACAAATGTTTCAAAGTGCTTAACTGTCTTTTAAGAAATTATAGAAAATCCAACGAGGGAGAGGCTGAGTTATGAAAATAAAGCAATGTCTTGTGAATACATTCTGTTCTTAATGTGAACATTTTATATCTCTAGGGTGTTGTGCACCCTAGTCCCTGTACCATGAAACTATATTAATGCCTGCCAGAGTCAATGAGACCATTTCTTCCAACACTGATGAACTCTGATTTAGACTGTATTTTCAGTGCAAATGTGACAATAGGTAAAATACAACAGTGACTATTCAGACATCTAGTGTCTGTTCCCACTTTTATCAGCAACTGTGTTGTGTGCCCTTAAGCAAATCTTACCCTTATTATGCTTCATTCTGTCCAACATGTAAACATTTCTTCAGCTGGGGAATGAAAGGCATAATAAAACCACAAATAAGTGAAGAGGCTCGTGTGATAAGTTCCCTTTGAAGTCGATTATTTGCAGATAAGACTACCATATATAGAGATCAAAGGATGAGCATCTCCAATTTTCAGTGCTGAATAAGACCCACCTTGCAAATAAAATCCTTCTTATCCATTAAGCATCTATTACAGACACGGCCAAGTTATGAGGTTGCTGAATCCAATTTCCACTGCAATATCTCCCTCTCAGATTCTCAAAATATGTTTGACTCCAGCAATGCCATAAGTAATCCACAAAACCACCTACATAATGCTGGTAAATCAGAATTAGAACACAACCCATACGGAAGGTGCAGCTAATGAAGCAGGACTCTTCATGACAGTATTAAACTGCTGTCCTTGAAGTCATACACATATATAAAATTTTCATTTTCTTACCCAACATGTGAGCAAACAAGAAAGCAAAATTCACACGTTCACATTTTGGTGGTGTTTTCAGTAAAACTTAAAAAAACCTCAACAAAAAAAAACCCGTTTTTCAGGATTATATATGCTGTGAAAAATACCAAACTTTTGCTAATGGACATAGCCAAATTAATCCTGCGCAAGGAAGCTGTAATGGAAGATGAAAAAAACCATTGCGCAAATATTTCTGTCAGAAGATAGGTAGACATTTGTGCAAACACATAATATATGTTCTAGTTAGGCAAAAATGGTCCTCAAATATTTGGAGATTACAAAATTTAAATGTAAACACCCAACAAATATACGCATCAGAGTTTACTGTCTGAACAAGCAACATAGTTTCTTGACCTTCTGCTTCTTAAGGTCTTGACCATTTGAGGAAAGGAGATGTCTTTGTCAAAATGACTGCTGCTTTCCCAGCGTCTTGATATTTGGATCATTTTCAGTAGGCGTATTGCAGAGAAGCTGAGGCCTGATAATTCCTAGTTTGTGGTCGAATTGCCTAATACAAGATACAAAATTTGAATGCAGCCTTTTAATTTAAAAATATTTCCAAAGAAAGCACAGAAAAGGGGGGAGCTGAAAAAGGATACGTGTGTGTACTATTGGTTTTAAACAAATATCAATTTCAGAAACTAAACCCAGTAGACCTTTTTCCTTCAGAGAATTATGTTTTATATTTGGAAGCCACAAGCTGAATACCAGTCTTTGTTTTTAAGACTAGAGAAAAGGAAAATTTGATGCCCACTGTAACTGTGACCCAAAGTAACACCTGCCATTTTCTATCTACAAGAAAGATAGTGCTAAATATTTGTGAAAATAGCCACATTCTGCTTCCCATAACATCTTCCATGATTTAATCTAAACCTGTTAAGCATAAAGGAGAGCAGAATTTTAACCCCTAGTTTCAAGTTAGATTTACCAGAGGTGAAGAACTCTCTCCCCATTTATTGCCAGACCCAGACACCAAGTAAGACTGTATACTCTAGAGACTGAAAACTAATCCCATGGAGATGTAGCTAATCTTACTCTTGGTGACTGCCAATTCCCCTTGTACATGCTTATATCTATTTTTAAGAACCTTTCAATGTATCACTGAAGCACATGAAATATTTTACTCCTTTTCTCCAGTGACAAGTAATTGTTCATAATCCATGGACAAAGCCCATTCTGTTGTCTTTTGTTCTTTGTAAAAATCTGATAACGACTGATAACTGCATGTATGAATTTCTGTATGAGCCCTCCAGCATCCCTTTTCCCTCCTGTTTATTTGGGGAGTTTTAATTATTTTCTGCAATCCAAATGTGTTAAAGACACACCAGTGCATGGGCAGCCTCAGTGAGGCACACACTTTGATTCAGGTAAGCAATATGAGAAGAAAGAACTCCTCAGATGCCTTCAGGGAGGATTAAAGACCCAATATTCAAAAATGCTGGGCACTGGCTATTCCAGCTAGAGGCAGCTGAAGTATGTATATGCTAGAGAACCATGCAAACACCTCCTGCTTCCTGCTGGTGCTACCTCCTCATAATCTTTGAAAAAGGCTCAAATAATGGAATAAATAAATAAATTAGTCAATTACCAGAGTGGAAGTTTAAACAGATGCATCAATATGTCCAAATGGACAACTCTTAAAACTGTGACTGATCTCTATTATGTGTCTGTGTGCCCCCACAGGACCAGGACTAATGCACTGTTAACAAATGGTTCCTCATCTGATTTAAAGGTCACTGATAAACTGGATTAAAGACTCATACATGAGTCCTGACTCTTTATGTTCTATGTAAATGTAACAAAATTGTTCAGGATTCGATCATTACATGTGGCTAATTTCACAGAATTATAGAATAGTTTGGGTTGAAAGGGACTTTCAAGATCATCCAGTTCCAGCCCCCCTGCAATGAGCAAGGGCATCTTTCACTAGATCACTCACAGCCCAATCCAGCCTGATCTCAAATATTCCTAGGGATGGGGCACCTACAGCCTCTCTGGGAAACCTGTTCCAAGATATACGCATTTCTGTCTAATTTCCTTAAAGGATTTGTTTCATTATAAGCTTACAAGTTTTTACTGTTGTTCCAAGCTGATTTTCTAACACCTCTTCATCTACTAGTCTTTAAAGATAGAAAGAACTCTCTATTTTAGGAATTGGTCTGCTTGCAATACAAAATTAGCCAACAAGAAAGAATCAATAAGAACTTTTGTATAATTATTATTCTACTATTAAGAACAACTAAAACTTTGTGAATCACAATAGCTGAAAATAGCAGTAAAGTTTGAAACTAAGTAGCAGGTGCTCTATAAGAGCTCTGTTCTATTCAGCTGTTTTTCACATGTATACATTGGCAGCACCAGTTAATGACCAAAACCAGCTTTGTCACTTCAAGTGTCAATAAAATCAAAAATATTTGTTAGCACTGAAAAAGCTCTTCTGCCACAGAAATACACTTAACATGATCAGAGTTGGCTGTGGAGATAGGCAGATACACAACACAGGCTCAGAACCTTGGGGTTATATTTTGAGAGAAAGCTGAATAATTCCAAGAGCTTTAGCTTTGCAGGCACTAAAAGGAATTGACCTCAGACCGTTTCTGGGGGTTAGAACACACACTCCTGAATAAGAAGCTTTTGGCGGATTTGGTTTGGAAGAACACCTCTTCTGGGTTTTTTTGATCTCTCCCTGGACACATAAGCCCAATTATACATAGACCTTTGTGAGTAAGCCTCTTTCACTGCAAGAAAAGCTCCACTGTGGCTGCCAATCTTGCCTTACCTACCCATTCAGCAGAGCACGAGATGGCAGCTTCAAGCAGCCAGATCTGTCTCTTTTTCTGTCACCAAGGGAAAGCAGAACCTCTCTTGCAGAAATGTACTCGCCTTCAACAATGCTCTGAGACATCTACGCAAATCATTTCAGCCACAGAAACAAAGCTCTTAAACACAGCAACAAACGACATTTCACAGAGAGGAAACTGGCTGAGAACAATGTGAGCTTTGAGGTAGTGCCAGCTTATGCAGCAGAGAAAAAAAGACAAAAATCCATTCAACTAGCCTAGGAAAAGATGTGAGAATAAAGACACCCTAAATAGCATGACACCAAGACTCATAACTTGAATTTGAGAAATCAGCATGGTATAGTGTTTGGTTATTTGTGGTAATGTAAAGAGCACAGGAAACACAAAGCAAACTGAGGCAAATGAGTTTTCCTCAAAATACTACATACTGTACTAGTGTTACTTAGAAACTCACAGCTAGACTTGTATTAATGTTTCATTATGAGTAAAGCAATTGTTATCCTAAATAAAAAATACTGGCCTCTATAAGGCTCTGCTCATAGATACTATTTATATTCAAATTTTTTTTGATGTGTATCTGGTAAGCAATTCAATCTACATGCAAGATCCTGAATTTCTGTATTGTTCTAGCATCAGAAATACTATTTCAAAATGAATCCTTATAAGGTCATAGTAGAAATAAAACACACATCTGCTAAATTATTTGCAGCTAATACACAGGAAAAAAAATCTACTCAGACAGCAGATTAAAGCACCTACTCTGTTTTCACTGTCTCATAATATATTCCTTCTATGCAGAAAGGAGCTCAGAATTTCTTGATTCTGATCTGACATTTGATTCATATGTTTTTGCACTAATTAAATCTGCCTACATATCAATGACTTCATCACACAGCCACACTGCCCTGTGTGCTGATGACGCATTACTTATTCATGCATATTTTTTTCATCTCAATCTGTTTTAATCACAGCATCTGAAGATATATTTAATAGACATATTGTAGTGTTGATGTTGCTTCCAAGAAGATTTGAACTGGCCAAGGTAACATAATTTTGGTTCTTGGTTACTCATTACACTTACTTCTCCACAGCTACTGTCATGGTTTAGCCCCAGCCTGCACCTAAAGTAGCACACAGCCACTAACCTATATACACATACCCCCAGAGTGATGAGGAGAATCAGGCAAAAAAATGCAAAATCTACATGTTAAGATAAAAAATATAATAATTAAATATTTAAATTGTAATGAAAAAGGAGACAACAAAAAAGAGAGAGAGAAATAAAATGCAAGAAACACAAGTTATGCATAATACATTTGCTCTGCACTTGATGCCTGATGCCCAGCCTATTGGCTGTGGTCAGCTGCCCCCATTTTATAAACTGAGTTCTAGGGTATGGAATACCCTTTTGGCTAGTTTGGATCAGGTGTCATGTCTCTGCTCTCTCCTAGCTTCTTGTGCCACTCCTCAGTGGCAGAGCACAAGAGACTGAGAAGTCCTTGATCAGGGTAAGCGCTACTTAGCAACAACTGAAACATTGGTCTGCTATTAGCATAGTTCTCAGACTAAAGCCAAACCACAGCACTGCACCAGCTACTAGGAAGAAAATCAGCTTTACCCCAGCCAAAATCAGGACAGCTACTTTCATTTACTTAATTTTTCCCTTTAATAAAGTTTGTACTAGAGACCTATTCTAGCCAGGCAACATTTGCAAACTACAGTGTACAAGATTAGTTTAGCTGATGTTACTCTTTAGAATTCTGTAGACAAGTTGCTTAATTTCAACATATGTAGATTTCACGGATATCTAAAAAAGTCATAATGGGTGGAGGTTTTGGAGACAGAATCATCTCACTGAAAGACTCGTTATATGTTGTTCCTGCAGCCTTTAAATAAAAACCTCAAAAGAATATTAAAACCTTCCATCAAAATTGGATGGCTTTATGCATACCTTAAAAATCTAAACTGACAGTGTTTGACAATGAATAACTTAGATTTCACACACACCCACTCAATAGACAAAACAGAGAATCATTATTCTAATCTCATTTATATACAAAAGAGCCTTATACATTCAAGAAAGGCTTTTGGTAACATGAATCTGAACTACTGGATAGTTCCAAAGTATGATGGTTTAGTTTATTGCCACCTATTCTGAATGTTCTATGCAACCTGTATAACTAATGTGTATTTGTGTGTCAGTATAAATATGTGCACATCAATGCAAAATAACGGAGTGCCAACATTTCAGTGACATTCTCTTGCTTTTCCTTCATTATATGTTTCATATACATACACATATAAAAGTAAATTCACACCAAAAGAAAAAAATACAAGACAATTTCTTAAAGCATAATTTTACATCTGTTCTATGCTTACATTTATCCCCCATTAGCAACATTTTGTGTAACATTACTTTTGCACTGATACCATATGTCAGATCTTGCCATGATCATATGGATAGACAGTTGTCTCCTTCCTCCATGTAGATCATAGATTTATTTGTTCCAGGCAGTGGTGGCCAGGTAGTTATGTTTGAGAAATTCTATTTCAAGATATTTTCTGTTTAGGAAAAGACATATTTTCCTTCCAATAGTGCAAAAATCACTCCAACATCAGAGTCATTCATCTCTATCTCCCTAACACTCCTAATAAACATTTCTGCAATGTTTCTGAACCACATAAATGTAAGTTGTACTCAATGTTTCTAGTAACCATAAGCTGGTCTCTAAACAATCTTTCTTCCTTGCATGAATAAATGTCTCAGCCTTTCATCCTGAAGCAAGAATAACTTAACAAAAATATGTACAACAATATCTTTATATCATTACTAGAAAATGAGAAGACCAGAAAATATTTATTTAGCTTTGCATCATTTCCCTTTTCTTCAGGCTTTTCTTCTCCCTGGGTCCAACATAGGGCAGTGAGCTTGCTGACAAACTCTGAACATATACCAGCATAACACAATTACACACCTCTTTGTAATTTCCTGAGACAGAAAGTTCAAGGACTTTTTTATACCTCCCCAGACCTCCATTTAACCATACAGAGAGAAGAAATATGTAAAAGTATTGCTTAAAAGCTAGTACGAAGGATGCATTTAAAACAAATGAGAGTCTCTCAGGCATCATCATGCATCAGCATAGGAAACTTGATGAGCTGAAGTTCTAACACTGCCAAGGATATCCACACTTGCTGCTTTTAGACACAAATAAACATGGACACTGAAATCAAAACTAAATGGATAAAAGAAAAAAATGCCAACTTTGCACAGCCAATGTTAAAGCAAAAGGTTAGAGAAAAACTTGACTGCAACCTCAGTCTGTGCCAAGAAAAATCCTTATTAATTATAAACCAGGTCTTGTGATAGTTTTAACCAAAATAGCCTTGTTCCAACAAGTCTGTATAGTAGATGAATTGCTAAGGTGAACAGAAACACTTGGGGCTGTATGTATCTTCACCTCCTTTAACAAGATACCCCAACTCACACTAGGTAATATCTTATTCAGCACATAAAATTACCACCTCCAATGGGTCTGCTTCACACTAGGTGAGGTATACTAACAAGGCAAGAAAATTCACACAGCCCATAAAAGTTACAGGAGAGATTTCCAACTGATGTGAAATGTCACAGCTCCATTGACTTCAAATAGAGTTATGCCACTGTATCCTAGCTGAGCATGTGGTCTGCAAGCCTTTAGCTATCCAGTAGGCTAACTTATCATTCAGACAAAGCATTAATGTCATCCGTTACGTTATCTCTGAAGAGCATATGGAAATTTCAGCCTGTGAGCCAGCAGGAAATGCATGTTTTTACAAGCATGAATTCATAGCAGAACTGCTGAAATGAAGTGCTGAGTTCAGAACAGATCCCTCCATCAGAAATTATACCACCTGGAACATGATGCAAAAACAGCTTCTCTGGTGCTCCTCTCCGAAGCAGGACAGACTGAAGAGGTATGAGGCACTGTGAGAAATACAAGGCAAAAAAAGTGAGCCTTTTCAGAGACACCTTTCTTCGTATCAGACATAAAAAGGAAAATGGATTAACTGTCAAAACAGCTCTGTAAACATTAAAAGTGGAAGAGATACAGCCCTATAGAAAAGTAAGATATTAGGAAAGTATGTACTGGGGTTATTTAAGCACTCTTACTATACAGTTGTCAATCAAAAGAAAGAAATTCACATTCACAGATAAAATGTTTCTACATAACATTGTTCTTAATAATGCCTGAAATTATCTAAGAGTAATTTCAGGTGAAGATTCATGCAAGAAAAAAAATAATTTTTCAGTAAATTTTATGCACATTGTGCTACAACTTGCTTAGCTGTTCTCTATGTATAGTCAAGTTTGGCACAAATCCCAAGAAATTTAGGTTATTTAATTAAAAAGAGGCTAAGACGCTATGAAATCTACAATGTATGAAGGTGTAGGTACTTTTAGAGAGACTATACGATAACTAAGAGGCAATGCTGGACCATTTAAAAAATGACTGTACATCGGTCATTACATTTAGGGCTGGAATTATTGGCAGAGCTTTAACCATGAGAGAAGAAACATCCTTGCCTGGCAAATGCAATTCAGTCAGGCCTATAGAAAACAGGGAAAAGGATCTTATTTCTGCTATTCAGCTTTTCTTGAAGAAACACTGCACATTCTTGAATTCTTTACTATCTGTAGCTTATTTAAGCTGAATAGTCAATTCCTCTAAAATATTTTGATATTCCAGGGTAAGTACAAATAAATATTAAGCACAGAAAGGCAACTAGATTATACACAGGCACCTGCAATACAGACTAATACATGTTGCCGCATCCCTCAACACCACTGAGGCCACACTGAATCCACACCATCTACAATCATAGAATCCCTAATTAGACATTTGTTTGCCTTGTAACTTTTTCACAGACTTGCTTAGCACTGTGGACTCTTCAGTAAAACTGTTACTAATTAAGATAACTGAGTGATCTGAATTGAATCTGGAATTTTGTACTTCTGTGTAAGTATACTTGGCTTTGGCAATAAATTTGTAAAATATTTAGTTAATAAATTCAGAATAATGTACATAGCTCCAATTTCAAATAAATTGCTTAAAAGTGCAAACATTGCTTCAATTAAAATACAGGAATTGAGTCTAATAAAAGATTGATGAATGCTGATCTTTAACCTGTCCTCATCCTTTTGTCCAAATCTATCATAATTTGCTTTTATCTTCAACCATAGGCTCATTTGTTTTTTATCAATTACCAATATAAGATGCCTCTAATGTAATATCGCAAAATTAAAAACTTCTGTGAAATAGGATGCAGAACTTCAAACATCTCCGGGATCTTTCTACAGCTTAAGGCCCAAATTCTGACAGAATGCATAAAGGGAATTCTCCAGGTGATTTGATACCCTTAACATCACTTCGGGGATTAAATCTTACAGCAGACATGGATGTCCACACAGAGACATTTCCTTGCATCTGTCTGGTATATTGTCTATTCAAGACCAAACAGTTTTTTCTAAAAGTACCAGCTTTTGCCTTCCAGTCATGTCAGATTTTTAACTGATGTTGCTGAAATTCATATAGATGCTTATTTTCAGAAAGATATTACCAAATCATTTTTCTCAATCTTGTGTGTAATAAAATACTTGATAGCATATTAATATATGTAATTCTATGCTAAAATTAATTATTTACACAATTAGTTACTCAGATAACAGTTTGTTAACTCATATTATTAATTACTTTATTTAAAGGAAAAATTAGACATAAATAAAGCATATTTGATTTATACTTTTCATAACAGCTGTCTTCATTTCTATTTTTAAAAATGCCAGAGAAGACTAACTGAATCAAGTTAGGCACATCTCTGTATGATTTTTCTAAGGCTCAAAGTACTGAGTAAATTAGCTACCTGTCTGAAACCTCAAGAGAGAATGACAACAAGATATGGGTCACAGATGAAAGTGCATGAAGTCATGAAGAAAACACTGAGACACAGTACAAAATGGAGATGCTGGTGAAGCTTACTGCCTGCTGCTCAGGACTCTGCTGGAGAAGTGACTAGCAACAAGTGTGTACTGGAATGCATTAAAGGAAAAAGCAACACACTAGCTGCTCCTGGGCTGGTGGAGGCATCTGTCCAAGCATTCACACTCATAAGCTTGAGCCTCACTCCAGATTCATACCAAAGTTCGCCTCCAGACAACCACAGGAGCAGAACATTAAACAGTGAAAATGCATACAGGCAGAAAGTCTCAACCAATACCGAAATGAAAATGCCAGAAACAGACAAGAATTCCAGGCAAAACATTCACCAAAAGTCAGTGGATATAGTACAGAGAAAATGAGCAGTCTTGGTTGTTGGAGTCCTCCATAGATTAATCTGTCCCAGTCTTCATATTTCTTCCTACCAGATAGTTGCATTCAATTAATTAAAAGGTAAAATTTACCCTAAAGAAAATTCAATGTTCAGCTTTTACAGTAGAGGCCTTTCTACAATCACACTTCTGAGGTATTTTAATTGGAGAGGAGCCAGATCAGTAACATCAACCTCAACATTTTTATTCACTACAAAGCAACAAAATAAGGCCAAGGGGAAGAGGTAGTATTTATGCTACAAAACAAGCTAAGCACAGAAGTTTTCTGTAAACAATTAACCTAAGCAAGAGTGAAAAAAATAATCTGGGGGTTTCTTTATTTTTCTCCCACATGAAAACAGTAGAATGATCCTTTGTGTCTGAAAAGTATTACCAATATTTCTCAATAGCAATTCTGAAGCTTGTATGTCTGCAAAGCTCTTTAATAACCCATAGTTTCCTAATATTTTTAACACCTAGATCAGTACTGATTAATTTAAATTCTAGTCAGAGGCAGGCCGGCCTACAAGCTGATTCTGAGTGGGAAATGGCCTCATTCACTAAGCTCTATGAAAAGTTACCAATTAGGCAAAAAACTACCACCTTAGCCACAATTTTTAAAGGAGGTTAGGATGTCCGAACAAATGTGATGGCCAAAATGAGAGCCAAAATGTTGAATCTACTGATTCCTTTCAGCCAAAAGGATTAATGTCCCCTGTTTATTCTCATAGAAATGATTAACTGTCTTTTTCAACGGTTATCTCTCATCACTCAGGAAAACAGAAGATCTTTTGACATTCTGTACTGTAATTATTCTAAATACCTTTGAAATAACAAGTTCAATATTTTCATTAATAGTAATTCAAAATTATACAAGAAATGCCTAAAAAAGTAATTCCTTGTGCTTACATCTCAAACGATAAAGGTACCTGAAAGCTGAAATTCATCCTCGTCTTAAGAGGTTTTTATTGAAGTGCTATAGTGTAGACTCATCATTACAATGTAAGAGACCATTTGCAAGTAAGCTTCAGGTCCAGAAATTGGCTTGGATTTTAAATGGTAGCATATTTGTGGTGTTTTCTTCACAGAACATCTGAAGCTCTATATAAAAACTTAAAACATATGCCAAAAAGAACATATCATAAATATTTCACTATTTTCCTACAGTATTTTAGTTTTGAAAATTTGTCAAATATTAATCACACTTTTTTTTTCTCTTGTTCTTTAGTTAAAGCAAGAGAACAATCAAATGACATATGAATATGAAGCCTTGGGTGATATGGTTTAGTGTGAGGTGCCCCTGCCCATGGCAGGGCAGTTGGAACTAGATGATCTTGAGGTCCTTTCCAATCCTAACTATTCTATGATTCTATGAATACAAATGTATAGATTCAATTCTAGTCAATCCAAAGCGAGACTGGGAGACTGAATGGGTCATAAATAATTTTACCTGTTCCATATTTCAGGAAGTTAAATTTGAGTATCTCAGAATGAGCTGACTGCAGCTGCCTCTTAGGAAACTGTAATATATTTCATAATTTGGTTCAAAATATCTTCAGGCACAGATTAAATCCAAACACAGGGACATATATTATTTAAATTTGTCTTTGGTCTTCCATATTGCTTCCATGTTTCCATATTATTGCAGTGAAAATATCTGGAGCCTATCTGTATAATACCTGTGAAAGACCTTGAGTAAGCCACAATAATAGGAAATTTTATGCCTCAGTATTAACTATAAATCAATGCACAGAAAAGAGAGACATTTCTAGTATTAAGAAGTGGGCACAAAATCATGACTTAAGCAGGAACTAAATGAAGAGGATGAAAGTTATAACGATGCTCAATAATCAACACAGCTGTGCAATAATTTGATTTTCATTATAATGATTCTATTTAGACATGCCCCGCACACTGAAGATTGAGTACAGTACATAATTATTGATTAGTTATAACTCATTTGTGGTTTACGTTTATTTCATCTGATAATAATTATCATACATTTGCACTAATTAATTCATCATCTCTTATTACTGGTGCTGAAAGGTAACTAGAATGAAATAGCAGAAAGGGCATTAAGAAGCATAATGCCCTGTAAAGCAACAGCATTATTGACAATGTAATACTGCAATGATGCTCTTGGATATTTTTATTTTTATAACATAAATAGGGGCAAAAGATTTCCTAGCTAAAATTTACTTGAACTTACTAGTAAATTGTTCTCTAAAGCATGCTGAAGTAAAATCCAGCAAATCTGCTGATGAGATGGATACTGACCTAAAAGTCAGTGTTAACATTTCTTTTTCATAAAGGCCTGAAAATTATTGGTCATTTTGGAATACATTTTACAAATTGGGAAGAAGGTCTGGATTTGGGAGCAAAAGTTCTTAGACTATACATCTCATGTAACAGTGTGTATTGAAAACTTTATAAAATGAAGCCGTATAACATTTTGTGAACTGGTTTGTTCCCTAAACAGAAACAAGAAAGCTTGCATTTTTACTGATGGATTGCTTCATCAGCTTGTAATACAATTACTGTGCAGTACTGATATAAAAACACTATGCAACACTGTGTGGTGCAGACAGCCCTAAGCCAGAGCCAAATGAGACAGATCTAGAGAAGCAGACACACATCAGCACAGGATTGTTACTAACCCTTATCAAGAAACACAGTACACTGAACAGCAGTACTAATGTAATTTTATTTGCAAAATATGAGCTTGTAACTAAGTGGCACTGCTCTATTATGTAGAAATACAAACTGGCCTATAGCTATGCTGAAGATAGATGCTCTGTAATGCACAATGCTCTGTTGCACCTTGTGAATACACTTAAAAAGGACCAAATAAGCAGCGATGAAAAAATTAGAAGGTACCTAGAAGACATGTATTTTAACTTTTCTTCTTTTAATACATATATAAGATGATGAAAAGGCATATGCAAAGAACTGCCTGCTCTCCCAGAGGCCCAGCTGCCCATTGCTTAGGAGACATCCACAGATGATAGTGGAATTAAAAACTGCACTCTCTGTTGAGCTCTGCCTGGTGTAGACAAGCCAAGGGCAGGCAACAACCTGAAAGTTTATGAGCTGTGTCATGCTGGAGGTATCACAAATGTGATTAACAACATGCAGGGTGCAACCCAAAGATCCTGCATAGGATACCAATAGAGACTTGGCCAGCAGAGCCTCACACTTGCTGCTACTAATTATGTTCATGCTGCTTATTTAGTCTCTATCTTGCTTCTCTGGTAGGGTTCAGATTATTTACAGAATGTGAAATGTGCATATATACAAGTGCACAGTGCAGTTCTCGTGCACTGTGTTCATGTTACTGGCTGATGACTGATATAAACTCCAAAATTATGTTTATTCTGCTTAATATATCTTTTGTATGTTTGACTAATGAATTCATTGCTTTTTGAGAGACTAAAGAAAATTGTAATTATGTTGTTAAGTGAGAGAGATGCATACTGAACTGGAAGACCGTGCTTAACTGAAGTGAGGGAAAGGCAATTTCAGATCATTGAGCCTAGTTGGTGGCTTATGAATGATCAGCAAGAACATCTGGTGATGTCAGAAAGTTGACAAATAAGTTTCACTTCACCAAACTCATACGGTCCTAGCAAATATAGTCCTACTTTTATAACAGCTTTATTCTCAGCACATCTGCCAGGCAGATTCTGAGGTTCTTAAGCACAAGAAAGCAAACAAATTACAAGAATTCTGTATAAAATCTTAACACTTCAGAAACAGCAAGCAATTCTTTTCATGCTAAATTTGATCTTTAGGGAGCAATAGGATAAACTCTCACAGAACAGCCTGATAACAACAAAATATAACCCTTGAATAAATGGAATTTTGAAGATAAATCTCACTGGAAAAAAAAAAGGCTGGAAATCATACAGCAAAATGCTACTCAATAAATATCAAAACACTTGATATACCCTCAGAGCAATACAGGTCACAAAAATTCACACTTTTATTTTTTGTTTGGGTGGGGTTTTTTTGGCAGCTTCACCTGATTTAAATATGTTCCAAAGATAAAGTCCCAGACATTGGTTCAATAATTTTCTATTTAGGATACTCACAAGTATACTTATGGTGCCTCATTTATTGTGCCCAGTGATACACTAGTATTTTCTTAAGCACAAACAAACAAGGCAGTGATGAATAGATTGCTTAGGTAAAACAGAAATGTGACTTAATCATTTATTTCTGCCCTCAAGTTGTGAATGATGCTGCATATGTTTTATATATATTCACCTCCTTTTCTGTCATTTTTCTCCCTATCAAATTATCCCTGACAAAAAGCTCCATCTAATACCTGACAACCATTCATGTTCCACTGATTTCTCATTCTCCTCCCTGGGCAGCTCCCCCTTATCTTTCTTATGTTCAGCTCCTCCTCTAATGATTCCTCCTGCAAATCTGCTCATATTCCAGGTTTCTATCTAGGCACCAGGACACCAATCACCTCGAGAAACAGACAAAGCAGCTGTCCGATACTAATTTCCTACATAATCAGGATACTAAGCCCAGGAACCATTACATACCTTTTTTATTGGGTGATTTGGGAGTTCACTGATATCAAAGACAGCAGCTGGCTTATCACCTGGACCTCATTTTGTAGTGTCTTTATCTTCATGTGAAGTATGAGGTCTAGATAATATATTAACAGCTCCTTAACTGAGAAAAAGTCCCAAACTGGAAGGCAGTGTAACTGTGTTATCATCATAGTATTTCCTATATTTTCTGCCTATCTTTTCACCATGCTAGAAAGAGCCAGTGCACACATTCACTGCTATGCAAATACAATCACCCTGCTATAGAAGATTAATGACAAAGCACATGACTGATGAATGTATTCATCTTTCATGTGATTATAATCAGGAAGTTGTTTATCAGTAGCAGAAAGACCACTGGAGAATACCTACCTGATATTAGCTGGGCAAAGTGAAAATATAGACAGCTATTATTGACTATTTTTCATCTGACACCCTGACAATAACTAAAAGATAATTAGATTTAAGGATAGGTGTTTGCTTCAGAACAATGACCACATGGAATAGAACCATGTTGTGCTAAATGCACACATGAACATGCACTAGAAAAAAACTAGAGGTGCACAACATGACAAAGCAGCACAGTTACAGGAAATGCATAGTGTTATTGCCTTCATTTTTTTATCTGAACATAGAATCAGAAAATAAATTAACTGATACATGCATAATCAAACAAGAAGTTTATGGCAGTTTTTTGCTAAAAGGGAATCTGATGGAGCTGTTATTAGGGTCGTGGTTTAAACCAAGTCCCCCAACTCCCGGAGAGTTAGGAAGGAGAATCCAAAGAATGTAGCCCCCACAGATTGAGATAAGAACGGTTTAATTGCTAAGGCATAACACAAAACCCCTACTGCCATTCACTACTACAAATAATAATGATACAGCAAACAGCAAGTGAAAAGAATACAACACCCCACCAGCCACCGACCCATAACTCACTCCACCCTGCCTGGCCGAGCACCATGTGCTCCCTCCTCCATTTTCCTCCACAGCTCTACCCCTCCAGCCTTCTCTTTCCCAGTATGCATCCTGGGCATCACGTGCTATGGTATGGAATACCTCATTGGCTAGCCTGGGTCAGGTGTCCTGTCTCTCCTTCCTCCCAGACTCCCCCTGGCTGGAAAAAACCTTGAACAAAAACACCCTCAAAACATGCTCAAACCATGACACAAACCATTTCAGACAAACTGGAAGTTAACACGCATCATCCTCTAAATTATCTCTTGTATCACTGTCCTGCTTTGTAAAAAGCCAAACTAGACTTGGCTGTCTGGAGTCGCTGAATTACACCTTCTTGTTGACCCACCCACAACCTCGATTTCTCTCTCTGCATCTCCTGAGACAACAGTTTCTGTGAAAGTGCCACACATACAAGTTTAATAAGTAAAATGTTGAAAACTGATTTGTTTGCTTTATAATTTACTTAAGGAAAATCAAATGGAAAGCTGTTGAAACATCGTAAATCAGGTCACAATTTCTAAGCTACTACTAAATAATCAATAATACTTAATGACTTCTTTGATGGTTAAATGTTAAGAGGAAAAGGCCAAAGAGTTTTTTGCTGTAACAGATTGATATTAACTACATTAGCAAATACTTTTGCTGTTAAAAACTATGATTACAAACTAAAGTAAACAATAATCTGTTTTTGAACGAAAAAATACCACAGCTGACCTATTTGATGCAGGAAGAGAGCCAGGGAATGTATCCAGTCTTACAAATTAAATAAAAATAATATACACATAATTTTGCTGCTCTAGAGTAGAGAATGGAAACCAGATAGAATCATAGGATCGCAATATAGTTAGGGTTAGAAAGGACCTTAAGATCATCTAGTTCCAACACCCCTGCCATGGGCAGGGATGCCTCACACTATGTCACCCAAGGCTCTGCGCAACCTGGCCTGGAACACTGCCATGGGTGGAGCATTTATTTTGGGCAACCTGTGCCAGTGTCTCACCACCCTTCCAGTAAAGAGCTTCTTCCCTGTATCTAACCTGAGCTTCCCCTGTTTAAGTTTGAACCCATTACCCCCTGTCTTATCACTACAATCCCTGATGAAAAGTCCTTCTCTGGCATCCTTGTAAGCCCTCTTAAGACACTGGAAGGCTGTCCTAACTTAAAAAAAATCCAACAAACAAACCAAACAAAAAAAAAACAAACAACACACAACTTTGAATTGTATTTTATATATAATATATATATATACAACTTCCATTGTTTGATAATATACACTGTATCATTGTTTTTAAATAGTACAACTCACCTGGTACAAACTAACCTCTTCAGTAGAAAATCCTCTGGTACAGGATCAAATCACAAGAAATCTGCATTAAAAGTTTTTATGGAGTACATTTTCTACCAGTATAACTTGGGTCAGTATTTAAATACACCAGAACTCTACAAACCCTGGGCTTTGCCACCATCTTCTGTGTGTCTCCACACCAAACAAAATATGTGCACATTAATGTGCACTGCAAAGGTATCTAAGGCACTCCAAGCGTAATACTGTTTCTTCTACTGTGTGCAAAGAAGGGCAAAATCAGTACTAAAAAATGCATAAAGTTGCTCAGAACACTTGTATAACATAAGCCAGCATTGTTCAATTTACAGAAAGAAAGTATTGACAAGAATTTATCAAACGTTACTAGATTTCTGATTCCATTTCCAGCCTCTCTTCACATATGCTGTTGATGGGAAACACGATAATGCAGCACACATGGCATAAGGATGAGGCTGTCTCTATCACAGCCTTTCAACTGCTTTCCTCACAACAGTCAACTAGTTTTGTTTCCCTTTTCCCCAGGTAACTACATGTAGGAACCTATATTTGCATATCCTTAGAACTTGCCTGTAAATTGAAGCAATTCAGTACAGTATTGGGGAAAATAATGTCTTCATTGCCTCCTCACCTAGGGTCATCCAGTAACTGCTTTCTCTGGGGATTCAACATAGAAGTGCTTCAGAGCAAACTAGTCACACCTTTGTTCTGAGACACAGGGAAGTGCTGTCCAGCAAGAACCAAGTCTGCCCTTTTGCCTCCAATAAGGTGTGTATGGATTTATTTTAATGTAACTGCAACCAGTCAGGCCCTCAGGTCCATCAGTGATTAAGAAACAATCATGCAGTGTGCACCCAGCATAAAATTCTTTAAAAAGAAGGAATGAGAATGTTGGTATTTTACTAGAGCAGCAAAGTCAAGCCTGCTATAAATACCTCTGTAAAATAAATTGTTATTGGAAAATTTCCTATTCAAAGAGGAATTGAATACCAGTTATCCTGTTTGTAAGCCTGAATTTTTTTAATGTAATTTCATCAAACCTCAAAACATTTTACAAAGTTAGACTTTACGGAATTCAGTTTGACTTGTACCTGACTCTGATCAGTCATCACACTTATGGCAATCACCTCCATTGTCATGCTGCCTTCCCATCTGACACTGTTCTGGACTAAATGGAGTCTAAACCATCCAATCTTCAAAGTTAGCTTGCTGTGACAGAAACAAATAGAACATTCATGCTTAATTGCACATAAATTTGATCTTTCTACACTCCATGAGGGATTATGAAATAATCACTTCTCTTTTCCTTGGACTTGCAGGGAGCGAGAAAACCCACAAAGTTGGCAAATTCCATTTGCCACATGCAAAGAATATTCTGAGATGTGAAGCACTCTCAGTTCTGCAGTTAACTGCGTGATGTAGACAGTGGGTTACACTATCTGGCTTCATAGACAAGAGTACCAACAGCAGCTTTGCAACTGTCCTTTCTGTTATGGCTTTGTGGTGAAAGATCCACAGATATGGGTACTGTAGGGGAAATTACAGGTATGCACTAATGTGTGTATGTACTGCACATAATGAATAATGAGGACTAGAACCTGGGTTAACTTGGTTAAAATTACAAAATTCAGTTTTCTAACTATAGGACAATGATCTCTGGAAACTATTAAAGAAATGTCCAATATAGCATACACTGGGAATTAGACGCAAAAGGCTTCAGCTATCCTTAACATATCTGGTATTAGTCATTTTAAATATAGAATTCCAAAAAAGATGGAAGTTTTTTTAGTCTCGTAAAATAGTTCTTTTGTTCTTTGACAATGTTTTTATGAACACAAATGGTATTGTAATATCATCAGATCACATATTTTGACTTAAGAGTTCAGAGAATTCACCTGTTCCAGGTATAAATAGTAGGTCTTAAATATTTTCATTGTAGCAGGATTAAAGGAGCTTGCTATGCTTTTAGAAAAGTATTATTCCAGGAACCATTAGGTATTCCTTTAAGGAAAGACTTCACCAAATTGAAGTGAAAAACGTCCCTTTTATTTAATACTTTTGTAGCATCTAGTAGGTTTTACTCTGAGTTTTAGCTAGTCATTCAAGATTAAGGGATAAAAGCATACTTTACGCAACTTCAATTAACAAAAAAACATTCTTAATTCACATAACGTGTTACACACTATGTGAAAGTACAGTTATTGACTGTGCTAGTTCAAGTTTATTATCCTGTTAAAAGTTAATGTTGTAATTCCTCCTGGGCCATTGCTTTCTAAAAACTAATATAGGCCAATGGTATAATTAACTGTGTGCAATTCAAAGAAGCCCAAGAGAACTTAGAGCTCTGGGATTATCGACATATGTTTGTCAACAGACTGGACTTGGAAGTATATAATTATAGAATCAGCTAGGTTGGAAAAGACCTTTTAAGATTATCAAATCCAACCAGCCAGAGAAGGCTGTGTGGAGATCTCACAGCAGCCTTCCAGTATCTGAAGGTGGCCTACGAGGATGCTGGAGAGGGACTCTTCATTAGGGATGTAGTGATAGGACAGGGGGAATGGGTTAAAACTTAAACAGGGAAAGTTTAGGTTGGATATAAGGAAGAAGTTCTGTGCTGTGAGGGTGGTGAGGCACTGGGATGCCCAAGCATGTTGCGAATGCTCTACCCCTGGCAGTGTTTAAGGCCAGGATGGACAGAGCCTTGGATGGCATGGTTTAGTGTGAGGTGTCCCTGCCCATGGCAGGGGGGTTGGAACTAGATAATCTTAAGGTCCTTTCCAATCCTGAATATTCTATGAATACTCCAGGACTGCCAAGACCACCACTACGCCATGTCACTAAGGGCCTCATCTACACGGTTTGTGAACACTTACAGGGATGGTGATTCCCCCACTTCCCTGGGCAACCTGTTCCAATACCCGATTACCCTCTCTGTGAAGAAATTTTTCTTTATATCCAATCTATATCTCTCTTCGCACAGCTTGAGGCCGTTACCTCTTGTCCTATCACTTGTTACCTGGGAGAAGACACCAACCCCCACCTCAATACAACCTTCTTTCAGAAGTAATCTGATATACCTGGGAGCAAAAATATTCATATACAAGAAGACTGTAAAGAAATAGGATGGATTTTTCTCATATGTAGCTTATAAGTAAGGTAAAATCAAGAGTATATAGAGTACATCTTCAGGGCAAGATTATTTTGAAGATGCTACCACAGAAAAAAAGAAAACATTAAAAGTTAATAAAACTTCATTTTGCCATCAGTCTCCATCTGCCTTTGCCACAGCCTCATTCGGACCCAATTCTCTCAGAGGTAACACTGGAGGCGGAAATGTTCCCTTTCTGTCTGGCAGTAGCAAAAATTCCCACAGCTTGTCAGAATAGAAAAAAAGGCAGCATTATTCCCAAGAATGCTTGAGAAAGGAGAGTGTTTTTCTGCGTGTCTTCAAACATAGATTTCACTCAGTAGTCTCAGTTGCAAGACTACTCAAAATGGTGAAAAATTTCCATTAAAAATGTATATAGTCAGATATAACACGAAAATACCTCATAAAAAGAAAAAATCAGCGAGGATTTTGTCTCCCTTAGTAATCTCCCAGTTACTCAAGCAATTATGTGACATATTCAGCCTAACTTCTGGACACATAAGGAGATTATAATACTAAAACAAGGAAAATTGTCAAGTTTGTCTGGCAGTAGTAAAACATAGATGCAGGCAGACAAATGTTTTCTCCAGCAAAAATTCATCTGCAGTTAAATGTCCTTTACAGCTCAGATGGCTAACATATGTGAAAAGTACAAACCACCAGGATTTCACATTACTTCAAATAATTTAGGTTACCCTATTTTCCCTGCGACAGCTCAGACCCAGCAGAATATTTTATTCCACAGACAAGCCGTGCAGACTTCCTTCACTCTGCCCCTAGTAACTCAAGTGACCTGACTTTCAAGCATCTTGAAAGTTAATACTTTATATCTTCTACAATTTAGATAACTTCCACAATCCCACTTTATGATGGAGAACACATTTAAGACAACAGGATTACTGAAATTAATAAATACTCAACAATCTGAATAAGGTATCCAGAATCTGGACTAAATTTTATAACTTAAAAAAAAGGTTACACATCTTTAATTATGGGCTTCTGTGAGTGTTTTTACAACAATGAAAAAATTTAGCATCTTCCCTTACCTCTCTAGGGCCAGGCATGAATTTGCCAGGGGTATAGAACAGCTAAGTGAGAATGCATTAAACTCATGAAAGATTCTAAAACAGTAGCACAGCTCCCTTTTGCACAACCCTGGCACCAAGAATTACATTATTTTTAACATTACTGACAGTGGTTAAATCTCTGTTGCAGGAAGAACTATGTAAATAACACTGCACAAGTGAGACTTTTATTCGGAATCACTGAACTATTCCACTTACATAGCGAGGTGTTGGCACCAATGAATTAAATGTGTACATACAGAGTTGTAATAAGAGCAAGTATAGCATAGCGGCATACTGCAGGACATCCTTATGACTTTGTCCTTGCATTGTCCTGAGTGGATTGCTTCCCAGAGACTCTAACAAGGAGGTCAACCAAGCCCTCTTACTATTCAAAAACATGTCCTTACAAATATATTTACACTGGCAGGTTCAGCCTCACTGAATCTCCTGCTTGAATCAAATTAAATCATTTCAAACATAAGAAGCCATCAGGAGTATGTCTGCTTTGTGCTCAGTCTAGCCCCACATTACAACAGACAGGCATTCAGTAAGTGTTTAATCAATGAATGCTTATTAAACTGCAGGTTTGTGCTGTTTCCAGGGAAAATATAAAAATGGTAATATACTCTTGCTGTCAGTCAAGACAAGCATTTTAATACTGCCACTCTTAGTTTAAGAAAGTTAGGAGCAGTTGAGAATAAATACATACATTCTGTGCAAATTCTCACAATACTTCTGTACCTTATTAACTTTCTGCATTATACCAAGTTCAGTCTAAAACTTCTATACTCTGCTATTAAGCTGTATTTTTCATTGCCATACACCTGTCATTACTAATCTTGTCTGTATATTACTTCACCCTACTGATTGTTCTTGTTAACAGAGAAAGCTTGGGTAGTTTGTTTGTTTTTTATTTTTTCCTAAGCATTTCTTAACAGTAAGTGAACTCAAGAGTTGGAATGTCATAGGTCTTATGAACATCCCTGTAATTCACAGGGAATAGCCATTTGTTTTTCCACTTCAGAGGGAGGAGAGAGAATACTCATTAATAGAGTTAATGAGCATGAGGTAAAAGGTTGGACTGAGGGAAACAAGAGGAGAAGCTCTGGCATGGACAGCAAGGACATGAAAGGAGACAAGCCAATTGATGTGAATTAGCTTGCCCTTTTTTGTGTGCCCTTTTGCTTGTGCCATAAAAAAAGAGCAAGGAAATAGTCATGACTGAGCCATAGCTTCTTCTGTGGTTTGCACCTGAGTAACTTTAATTATCTGTTGTCACACCTCTCCACCAGGCAGATTGCGAGGCTGCAGATTAAGCCTCAGGGTGAGATGATCTGCACTTCAGTGGATACAGACTCACAGTACCTAACTATTCCATATAGCCAGTGGTGTGGAAGAACAACCACCAAATCACAAAAGTCTGAAAAGCAAAAAAACAAAACAAAATCAAACTAAAAGGCAGTTTTGGAAATAATTAGGCAGGGGAAGTTTGCACTATATGCTTAACACTGTCATTTAACATTACCATTTACACTGCCAAAATTAATCTGCAGACGACAGTGATGGTCAGCTATTCTCCAATAAAATAATTTTTAACAGAAGAATTCACTTAATAGAAAATGTTTTGATAACATTCTGAGTGAAAATAGTTCCTTAGATCCAGAATGAAATGTCTGGTCAAACAAGGAGAAATACTAAATGCAAACCAGGAAGGAAATAATTTTTAAAGGGAATCTGAATGGATGGAGAACGCCATATTCAGCCTTGTTTAACCTTAGGACTTGAACTCCAGTTTCTTATAGCAGATGAGTGGAACCAACTAGAGAAAGAACTCCTTTGTGGCATATGTTTAGTCAGGTATGAAATGGCCCTGGCAGGATCAATGCTACCTTCCACATAGAATGAGTAACCTCCTGTTCCCAAGCATTCCCATCTCAGGGGATTTTTATGGAAAATTTGGAACAGAGTCAGATTCATATCCATACAGGAATTTTTTAAATCTCAGAAATGCTCACAGAACAGGAAAATCATTCAGCTCAATCCCTAGTAAGAAACACTTGCATATATATACACAGGCATACAAAAGCCCTTCATGTATTCAAGAAAGATACTGATGACAGAAACAGATCATCCAGTGAGATATCTGCAGTTAGTACACAACTTTCATGTGAACATGGGAGTCATATACTTTCCCTGGACCTTTCACTGCAGGGAATTTCCCAGTCACAGAGAGTATCTCCATCCAGAGCACAACCATTTTAGTTCATCATACTGTAATTCCTCCTTTTGAGGAAAAGTGCCACAACCATGACTACAGGGATACAGTTCGAAATGAGCAAAGCATGTATGAGGAGGTATTAAGGAGCCAAGGAGGGAATAGAAATAAATTTAAAAGGAAAAAAAAACCAAAACCCAACCATCAATGCCAATGGATCTGAACCAGAATAGTTCCAAATTATACAAAGCGATGAAAAAATCTGCCTTCTCCTTTACGAAGGACTTCTCTCCCACGTTCCTTTTTCTAAATCACAGTAATTCCAGGTCTATATTTAAAGCCAGCTGCTACATAGACGATAGATCGCCCCCCTTCCGCTTAGAGTCATAAACTGGTGTTTAATTGGACACCCAAAAAGTTCTTTTTTTTTGTTTTCCTTTTCATTATAAAGCAGTTGTGTTCACCAGAAAATGAAAACAAAGGATGACTAGCAAAGTACTAGGATCAATGTATTTCTTAAACATTGTTTTCTCATAAAAGCATTTTCATTTGCTGCTCTTTCTTTCCAGTACAGATAAGCTGCTTCTAAACCATAGCAACTGAATTGGGATTTACACATTTCACTCTGTAACTTTAACTATCCAGGCTTGACTACTCGCTGCTCAGAGTCAACATACAGTAAATAGGATTATTTAAAAAAAAATAAAATATGCAGGATAATTGCTAGAGTTTACACAAGGCATTTTTTCTTTATTGAAACTGTAAGCAGGGTAAATAGCGCTGTTCTTTCCGAGGCTAGGATTTCAATACATTTATAGTTAACCACTACAAGAAGAAAATACTCTAAAGACTTTTGACTAGCCTAGAAATTTATCACTGTTATATTAAATCCATCGGTGTGTCCTTCACAGTAGTTCAATAACTAAGCCGCTAGTGTGGAATCTGATTCTTGGCCAAACCAGCTTTTACCTAAAAGTACTGCAAAGTTTCTTACTGCTATGGCTGTGGGAGGAAAACCTGTGTCTGTTGCTCAGATGACAACCCAATATAAGAACAGATTAAAGGATAATAGTTTAGGTTCCTTTTATTGCATGACACTTGAGCGCTTGGATTGTCCATGATGAGCCCTTTAAGTTAAACCCTTGGGTTTAAGGTTCAAGAATGATGAAAGATCAGTGCTGAAATAATAGAAGTTAAATTCAAAATATGTGTGAATCAACAAGATGAGATTCATTGGTAAAAAAAAAAATGTGCAAAATAGAAGAAATGAAGATCCAAAAACATCAGAGGCAATTTTAGATTAAAACGGTGGAACACAGTATAAAAACCCCCAAAGTACTGGTTTTCTCTATATTTTCCAGTGAACTTAATTATATTCTGTGTATTGCATTAGTGCAAAGCAATTGGTAAATCAGAGAAGCCAGAGAAGAGCAGTAAAATTTATAGTTATGCAACTTAGAGTTAACAGATAATTGAAAGAAGCAATATACACACACATCTAGCGTGGAAATATGCATATAAGAAGAATGGGGAAGTTGGAGAGGAAGAAGATTGTTTACAAATATTTCAATGCGCCAGAAAAATCCAAGGAATTAGGAGTTATAAGGAGTAATGAAAAAGACAGCTGTGATGGATTATCGTGAAACACATTTGAGCACGAATTCTCTTAGGCATTTGGAAAGTTCCCCAATACAATTAATTGATCCCTTTTAATCAAAAATACCCTGGATAAATAGTATGAAAATGTATATTGGTAAATAACCTGCACAGCACTGCTTCACCTCTAATTCCTGTAAGGACTGGAGCTCCTATTGGGTGGAAGTCAGCTGAAAAGCAAAGTAATGAATAAACCTATGAGTATGATTAGGCCAGTAGCAAAAGAACCTTGTACACACTGGGGAAGGTGGGCGGTAAAAAGGGAGGAAAAGCAATCAAAATTCATATGACAAGAATACATATTATGGGAAACAGAATCCAAACAAATTCCACTAAATGAAAAATGGTCCTAAAGAAGCAAAATACAGTATCCCAAACTTTGTGTTAACCTATACTAAAGGGGACTTTCTGTCTTAATTGAGTCAGAACCCAGGTTGGTTTGGGTTGTTTTGTTTTGGTGGCTTTTGGGTTTTGTTGTGGTTTTTTTGTTGTTGGGGTATTTTTGTTGGTAGGTTTGGTTTTTGGTTGTGGGGTTTTGTTGTTTTGTTTTCTTTTATTGTTACTGTGAGGTGAATTTTAGTATAATTTCTAGGGAAGAAGGAAAAATTACAGATTCTGGAAAGGGAACAAAAAGAAAAGAGCACCTTAGCTAACACTGCAAGTGAGCTAATTAGTGAGTGTACTTCATTTCAGAATAAATCTGCCAACAATATTAACTTATAACCCAAACATACTTCAAGCAGACTTAAGAGCTAAAAGTAAGCAGCTAGGAAAATATTGAGGACGGCTACCTCTCTCATCTCTGAAGAATCACTCAAGTTCAAAAGATGCCAACATTTTTACTTTTAATTAGTTTCCATTTTGATGTCAGCCTGTAGATAGCATGAAAGAGAACAGAGCATTGATAGGTGGATATGACAAAATCCAAGACATCACCTTTCCTTACAGACTTCTTAATCATCTTTGTTATTTCCAGAACTGTGGGCAAGATTCTAGAAAGTAAAAAGCTCAAAAAATCCTCAGCCTCCCTCAGTACACAACTTTTTTCCTCTTTACTGCTGCAGTGAGGTTGTTCACTAAATAGCAATTCAGGCTCTAGGGAATAAGCACCACACTAAGCCTTGCTTGGAAGGGAACACAAACTCCCTAAGGCATGCCCTGTAGGCTCAGAGAAGAAACAAGACTGCAAGCTGCCAGTGTTAATATTTGAGATTTTGTTGGGTTTTTTCCCAGGAAATGAGGCAAGTCAAGTAGAAATAACATCTGTCTGAGGCAAGAACACACACACACACTTTAGTGCTTTTCAAGGGTAGAGAATAAAAGAAAGAGGTTATTTCCTTTTGACTTATTTAAGCTCTCCATGGGTTTGTATACTGTTCAAGCTTTTAAAAGAGAGACTGATGAGAAAAGTAGTAATCAATAGTGTCAGCTAAAGGTGATAGAGCACAAGGTGGCACCTGGAGGGACACACTGTGAAGGCAGTGGCTGGGCAGTGATCAATTGCATTAGGAGATCAAGAAAGGCAGAGGGAGCAAAAAGAGGAATTGATCCAGTCTACAACATCTGCAGATATAGGTACCTGGTGCAGGTAGTATGTGACAGACAAGGGTTTAGTCTGTCAATAATTCATAGTGCTTCACTGCATAACTTTTAGCAAGACTCTGTCTTGAAAGCAACAGTATTGACATATGTTGCATGATAGAGTTTCACTAAGACCTGGCATCTCCAGTCAAGACCAATTCAAAGCACACTACTCAGGATCCAGTCACCTTAGCCCTTTCTGCCAAATGAGTTTTCAGCCAAACTAAAAAGCCATTTAAAATACTGTTTTTGACAGAAAAAAATAATAGAAATGCACTTCTAAAACTAGACAAAAAGGGAAAATCAAAAACAATCCTCTTTCAAATGGATCACTCAGTCCAGCTCTACACTGTTGAAAATGCTGTATTATATTTGGCCAGCATGCCTGATGTGACATACTAATGAATTGAGCTGATTTATAAAGGCATGGAATCTGAGTGGGAAGAATGATCTAAGACATTGCAGAGGCTGCAATTGTGAGATGCTTCCTGGGCCAAGGGAGAAAAAGGATGTTATTCACAGCCTGGATTATATGCAGCAGCTAAGAGAAACATCTTGTATTACTGAAATGGCACTAGTGGGCTGGTATTTAAAATTGAATAAGGCTCAGCCTAATCCATTTTTTTCCAAACCCTAGATATTCAACTGTACCAAGTGTAAAAGTAAATACGAAAGAAACAATATTAATACTTACCCACAGAAGAACACAGGAATAAGTCACCCATCCAAAAGTATCCCATAGGTGAGTAATGAACATCACAAGAAAAAGTCGATTTTATTTGTAAAGAGCCAATTCAGCTAATTCTTTTAATAAGTACTTTACTGTATTTACTCCAGTTCCTGGATTTATTTACTAACTTCAGTATAGCCATCCTCAGAAAGAGATTGGTCCCTCAAGCAAAATGATGACAAAATTGTCCATTAATATTCCATTAATTTATTTCAGATATTCTAAGTAGCATTTAATTTAATTGTCACTTTATTTATTGTAATAGTTAACGTTATGCAAGGTCTGGTTTTTATTAATTGCATCTTTACTGCTGAAGATGGAGATAGAAACTGGTGGTAGCTATAATAACAAAATCTATACAAGTTACTCCACTGTCTTCAATGAATTATAGAAAAAGTAAAAGTACCATTTACCAAAACTCAGGCACTTACCAAATCACTCACAAAGGTTCCAAATTTTCCTTACAGACACACATTCATACACTTACAAGTAACAGGTTGGTTCAAGGAGGCACACACATTTTAGCCCTGCTGACATGCATTTCTGACTGTATTTTAAATAATATCAGTTGTCTCTGCAAGAAGCTGTCATTGCAGCATGATTTGTCTTTCAAACACATGACTGTTTTCTTCCTGGCTGCTGAGAAAGGCTCTGGTAAATTTTGTGACCCTCAACTGAGAACACTACATGGAGTGCGTCTAAATTTGGCTTCTCAAAATGATTTCAAACTTTTGCATGGAAGAGCTCCTAAATCATCCATCCACTGCTTTTTCTCCTCCCTGTCTTCTTCTAAATCTGAAACTGATGCATGGCTATTAATTAGAATATGGTTACTGATTTAAAACATGTTTTGGTCCCTTGCATTTGCTTAGTCCATATTATACGGCTTTCCCGTATGAGCATGCTGTACAGAAGTCATTAATTTGGCACAGAAAAGTTAACACTATGCTGAGCCACAGGTCCCTCCTATTATAAAACAGGCCACCACTTGGATGCTCTAGTGAGGTCTCTTGCAATCATTCACCAAGAAAGTAGAAGTGATTCAGCATTCAGCAGAGCCCTACATGTTTCAGAAATCTGTTTTCCACAGCAATTGCTGGTACCCTGACAGCTATACTTAGGCTTTATACAATGACTACAGATAAATACATTTCCAACCTCATTACAGTGCTATCAATGGAAGCCAAGCATTTAAAATGTTTTATGCATTGGTTGAACCGTATTTTAGTTTAGAAAGAGCAGGTAAGATGTGTTTCATCACAAACAGGCTAGACATTAAATTAAACAAATCAACATTACTCTGCTCTGTAAGATCAAAGCAAATATCGATTGCAACATTCCACTGTTGCCTACCAGTACTTAGTGAAATTAATTTAAACAGATTCATTTTCTTGCTTTCATTTTCAGTGATTATTCACCATTTCATTAGTTCCAAACATAAAAACTTGTTTAAGCCATGATGCCTGTCAAAACAAGAGATGGTTCCTTGCCCTTAGATGAGCACAGCAGGTTTTCAGCTCCTCAAAAATAAAGGCAGCTGCAATAAAGACTACTTGTCTTTCATGCAGTATAGTACATAAATCTTAAAATGTTCTACATCACAGCAAATTCATTATGAATTATACTTGCTTCATTAAGTTTCAGATGCGCAGTTACTCTGACCACTTTTAGGTGTTCATCTATAGTTTTCTTAAGGCTAACATAATTTACTAATTATCTCCTTTCTCCAAATTAGAGCCATTGAAATCACCATCTTCTTACCATTCGAAAATCCTGATCCTTCTCCAGAATCACTAGTCATTTCAAAAAGGGGAAGGAGAAACACTGAGTCATTTTGCAGGACCAAAATGAGTGGGAAATCCATGATTTAAACAAAGTCTATATGAGAACTAAACTGTATAAATTTCTAATGTGCTTATAAATGATGAATAGTTAAATATTAAATTATCAGCTGTAGTACTGTCTCTACTAATATGTTTCTGCACATTTTTCCAAAGAACATAATTTGTGTCTAGGATTAAAACAAAACAAAATCTGCCAAACCCAAAAAACTGTTACAAAGAATCTCTGAACAGAATAAGGTCATTCCTAATGTAATTTAGTGTCTTTGTGCGCAAGGAAGAAAAAAATGGACAGGAATCTTATTAGTTTAAAAAAATTACTCCTGAACATAAAAATGAGGCTGTCATGTACAGAACAAAATTGTTTAAAAAGCATTTTTGCAAGTTTCACTCTGATAAGGGAGACAGGCTTTTAAAGGATAGAATTTGTTCAAATGATCCACCTGAAAAGTATTTTTTAATTCAAAATTAGAACTGTTATAGAGAAGTAATGGAGTATTTCTTTTTGATAAGGCACTTCACAGAACAAGGATCAGAATGCAAATTACAGTTATTTGCTCTAAGTGGTTTTCCAATAGAATGGCATTAATATGAAACATTTTCTTTTTCCATTTCATCAAGACATTTCACAGTATTTCTGCTACCTTTAAGACATGGTGTATTAATTTAACAAAATTATATATAATCTTGGGTGTATTATGTATGCTTCATTTACTTTTTCCAGCGTTCATTATCTTATTTTTCATGTTTGAACCTGTCAATTGATAACACTGCTATGTCTCCTTTCAGAAGATCAGGTTTCAGATCAGAGAAGCGAAGTCTAATTACAGTAGTCATTTGTGAAAAATTGAGGGTTTTATTAAATAAAAGGATGACACAAACCCTAGTGTTTAATAGTCAAGAATCTTGTAGGTAAAAGCTTTCTCTCCATCCTTTCCTTTTTTGTAGTTTGACTAGTAACACAAGTGACTGATAAATTACAAATAGTGTAAACAAAGAGTGTTTATCATTCTAGTGTAAATAAAGAGTGCTGGCACAAAGGCCCTGTGGTATGAATGATCTGTAACACCAAGAACACAGGCAGATATTACTGAATATGTCAAAATAAGAAATAACAAATTTTTATCTGCAGCTTTTCACAATGACTATTCAAAGCTCTTCACACATCCTGGTTATGGACAGTGGGACATTACTCCACCAAAGAGCATATACAATCATTATCACAAACATACTGCTCCACCCTCACCTAATGCCTGAAAATTGCAGCTTCAACCCCCATCTCACAAAGTATATTCTTTCTTATTTCTTACAACAATTTCTGCAGTTGTGCAAGGAAAATAGATATGCAATAGATCCAGGATAACCTTTTTCTCTGGCCTGTTTTCTATTAATCCCAGTTTTTCCTGTATCTGCTTTCAAACACAGCTGCACAAACAACTGTACCAGCACAACTTAGAAGGTCGCAACATGCATGCAGATATAAATTCTGTTTAAACTGACACTCCTACAGAAAGATATGCTCACATTAAATGACACAGCCATGAGAAATGGTTCACATTAAGGACCCCTTTTTAGTCTTGATATTCAAGGCCACTGGAAAGGTCATAGCGTAACCTGTGTCAGAGAAGCTTTGGGCCTCTTAACTTTCTGCACACCAGGGTATCAAGAAAGCATAAGCATTTTCCTTATCCTCCTTTCCTGCTACAATAGTTTCCAAGCATATGAACCATCAACAACCTGTAACAAAGAAAAGTTCAAGAAACAAGCCAAAACAAACAGAACATTCTCTAAGATCCACTTAATAGCACCACAAAGTTATACCAGCTTTATCAGCATACACATGGCTTACTACACTTAAAAAGCTAGGGGAAAGTCAGAAACAGGAAAAAAGAGAATTAAGTATCTGTTTTGCTATTGATGAAAATATAAAAAGGGGGAAGTGTTTTGTCTTCCCCCACCCTGTCAAGTGCAGTCACTTCCATGGTAATGTGCAGGGATCTGAAATTTGTAAACACAGCATTTAACAATTCTGAATTAAGTTAGTAGAAAGAACCTTTTAATTTTATTATGTTACAATTTTTACTCCTTTGTCTCAACCATCTGGCTCTGGAGGACCCAGTGAAATCTACAAAAAAAGATTTCATACTGCAGAATTCTTTAAAAAACTTAACACTTGAAAAGGAGAAGAGCTATCCAGTGACATATCTGTGGTAATTACATGCCAGAAAAAGTTGTGACAACTATCACTGAACACAAAGAAAAGGCAGCAATAGCAACTGTTCCACTGGAAGAGGTGGGCAAGCAGTAGCACTATCATACGGAGATAGTACCAAATGAAGAAAACAGTAAAAACTTGAGCTCTCTTTCAAAAAAACAGAAAAATTAAGGCAGCAAGTGAGACGAAGGAAAAGCAGAGAGAAAAATATATTCAGGCTGATGAGCAAAGAGCCTATTATTAATTATTAAAATGAAGATCTTTGCATTAGTAGTCACCAAGGACAATTAACTACTGGTTTATTATTTATTTTAATTACCTGACCAGAAGGCAGTTGACATTAAAAAAAAATTATATGTAGTAACATTAAGTTTCAAGGGGATTAGCTCTTTTATAACCTCTGTTAACTAGTTTACAACAGCCATTATGAGCTTTTAAGTAAGTTGGTTGTGTGGCTGCTGAGAAATTGGTCTCTCTTCACCAGCTGACTATTGATTTTCTATCAATCCAAACACTGCAGTGTTTCACCATTTCTCCTACATGTCTTCCACTCTGTTTTAACCTACAATATGCATAAAAGTCTTCCACCCCACTCCACTCCCAAATATAGTGATTACTATGTTGAGGGAAGTAGTCCAAATAATTCAGTCCTTGTTCCAACAAGTCTCACAGAGTCAAATCCTTCAAATACCATATGTTTCTGAGGTCACTTATACCACTGCGACCTGCACATAAAAACACCCCCAAATCAGGAAATGAAACAGTGTGAAGTAAAAGAACCCCTTCTGTTTCAGCTGAAAACTTACAATCTCACTTTACACACTCTTGTCCATAAACATTCTCTATATATTTGTTTCAGCGAAAGAAGGGGTCATGCATATCAGAGCAGAATGTGGCACATAAATACTAAAACAAAACCAAAATAGTAGAATACAATCTTTGCAGTGCCTAATTCACCTCAGACAGTTGAGCTGGGATCAGTACAAACCATTTTAGGGTACAACAAGTGAAAAAAAACCATCCCTCCACAATGAAGAGTTAGACTTGATCTCACTCAGCATTCACTGCTCTTAGCTGGCCTCAGCACCTCATCTAGGCTTCAATGTATTGATAGATCATCTACTGGGCCAAGAGTATGACTCATCCCCACTATCACTATCTAAATATGTAGACTAAGAGGTCTCCAACAGATGCATTTAGACTCAGGAGAGTCGTTTTATTTTAGGAGCTTATTCCTCCTCAAATAACTTAAAGCCCTTTGTTGTTCTAGTTCTTCAGTGGTGTGGTTCTGTTTGGCGGGCAACCCCATCAAAATTCCCCTGTGACAGCATTGAAAAGGAAATAAATGAAAGGAATTATCCCAATTTTTATGCTATGCTTAAGAAGAATCAAAAAGAGCAATCCCAGTCATCAATCCTGTGTAAACAAGTCCTATTCCAGATGATATCAGAAAAGAATCTCAAATTATTTTGGAACAAACAAACTAAAAGTATGGATAAAAAAATGTATCCAGGAAGAATATACCAAGGAGCAGAAAGATGACAGAAATAAACCCCAAAAAACTTAATACTGCATTAAGACAGAAAAAAACTTCAGACAGGTGCAGAGTTCTGAATTTTGACAGAAGGAAGGAGTGAAATTGATGCCAATTCATGTACCAGTCTGTCATGGGTTCAGCAGTAGCTCATGCTCTGCCAGGGAGGAGGGAGAGATAGGGCGCCTGGTCTGGGCTAGTCGGGGAGGTATTCCATGCCACAGCACGTCCCGCTCGGGGAGGGGACTGGAAGCTGGCCGGGAGGGAAGGGGTTAACACGCCGGGCTGGGCTCGGGGAGGCAACTGGAAGCTGGCTAGGAGGGGAGGGGGGAAGCTCTCTCTCTTCCGGGCTGGGCTCGTTTTGGCGGGTGGTATCGTATTCTCTCCCCCTGTTTGTCTCCTCTAACATTGGTTTGTTATTGGTACCGGTAGTTATTTCTGTTATACCTTGATTGCTGGACTGATTTTACCTCGATCCGTGGGAGTTGTATTCCTCTGGCTCTCCTTCCCATCCCTCCGGGAGTGGGAAGGTGGGGGGGGGGGGGGGGGGGGGAGGGGAAACAAAGGGGGAACTGTGCAGATTTAGTTTAAACCACGACACAGTCTTATGATATTTCACGGAGATTCAGAACCTATTTATAAGCCAAAATCATTCAACTAGCTCAGAAAACCAGCTTCATCACTAGGACGAATAAGGAAGAATACATCTGAAACACACACAAGGGCTCCTTTTATTGAAACACAACCAAGATCATTTAAAAACATCATAAAAACAAAATCTATCAATCAAATTCTTTTGCATGTCTGGTTAATGTCATAACCAAACCTTTTTTAGAGTTTGACAAGGTGATAATGTATGAAAGAGCAGACCACCAAATTTTCTTATGTTTCACTTTAAGTCCAATGATTTGTTGCTGCCAAAGGAGAATTCTACCTTCCCAATCCTCCCAGGCCTCATTTTCCTTTACAACATCTCTGGTACTTGTCTGGCTTCTCAGTGAGCCCATTCAGCTAATTTTTTTTTTTTTTCTAAATGTCTTTTTATTTTAGTTTAGGAAGACTAGCAGGCTCTCCAAAGAGCAAGACATAACATCTCTCCAAAGCTCACATAACAGATTAGGTTCACAGAAGTAAGAAAGAAAAGAATTCCAGCCCTATCCTCAGTCATGGACTATCAGCCTCTCTTGAAACTTCACTTTACTGCCCTGACGAAAATGCAGTGAACACACATACAGGCTGAAGTCTCTATTCTAAATTATACAGAATCAGGCTCTACATCCCAGGAATGTGTTCTTCCTGCTACAGATCCCACAGTGAATCAGTCTGCCTTTGCATTATTATTCCTCCCTTCCTGAACTTCAGAAATGTCCCCAGTAGAATCTTTTTACCAAAAAGCTGCACTTCTACAAAAAGATTTGATCTTACCATATCAACAAGGTTAACTTCTCAAACAATACATATTAAAAAAGTCATGGCCAGTTAACTATGAGAATTCTGTTTCACACTGTGGAGAAATTTATAGGGAACATGACAGCAATTAGGAGAATTTGCCATGCTGTAAAACTGATACAGTATTTCGATAGAAAGATAGTGAATTTGACATTACTGTTAAATTCTGAAGTGCTACTAGTACCTGGCAATTGCTCTTTACAGGGAGGGTGAGTGGCTGATTACACAGGGTGAAATTTCACTGTCTAGTTCTAGACATAAATATTCCATCATCATTACACCCCTCTGCTCACTTGGAAAATAATTATGACACCTAAGAATGTTGGTTTAGTACATAATTTTTTTCCTGTTTGTCACTGCTTAAGTCTCTAGTACCAATAACTGTACCATACACTCCCCTAATTCTGCGCTCCTCCATGCAAACTCTCTCTTGTAATGATAGATAAGCAAAGAGGCTCTAATTATCACTATTCTAACAAACATGGGCAGATCCCCTTATAAGCTGACAGGCAGATTAGATTTAGAACTGTGTAACTGTCTGAACAGATCTGCTTGCAAAAGAGGAAAATGTGGATTTTAATGAAGCCAGAAAACCAGCCAGCATCTTGTTGAATGCTCCTAGACAGTGACTGACCATCTCATGCAGGCATTAAAAATAAATTTCCTCCTAAGTCTTGTGACAATGTTCAACATGTTAAAAAGCGAACTAGGGTTTAAGCAGGCTGAGTCAAATTTTCTTTCTGGGTTTAAAAATTAAAAATGGAACATTTCTTTCCTACTGTTTAAAATTATTTTCTTTATAAGCTTTCTCTTAAGATTTCCACAAGAAAAAACCCCATTCCAGCCCTGAGATGATAATCAACACTAACATATAGTGTATGCTTTGCCTCATAAATATAAGTGTTATGTACCCAGTAATGTGCTCAAAATACTGCTGGTAGAATCAGACTATTACTTGTCTTGAACTGCTGGATGCAGACCTTAAATGTAACAAATGGGAAATTAGGCATTTAGATTCACTATTTTGTGTGGGTGACCCAAGTATCCATCCATCCGGAAGGAATGACACGCCACAGGGAAAAAAAAAAAAGTCTCTCCCAGATAATTCTACCTACCTCAAAATCAGACCTTTAAGGTAAGCATGAATACAATTCAAGTTAGAATACAAAAACTATAAGAAAAATCAGGAACATTAAAAAGAAAAAAGTGTTCAAAGCAGTGGAAAATAATCCTTCGGGAAATTTTGTACTCCATTATCAAATACATGAAAAATTACTATTGAAACCCCAAGTGATTGGCTCTGCCTAGTCATAGAATCATAGAATAGTTAGGGTTGGAAAGGACCTGAAGATCATCTAGTTCCAACACCCCTGCCACGGGCAGGGACACCTCACACTAAACCATATCACCCAAGGCTTCGTCCAACCTGGCCCTGAACACTGCCAGGGATGGAACATTCACTACCTCCCTGGGCAACCCATTCCAGTACCTCATCACCCTAACAGTAAAGAATTCCTTCCTTATACCCAATCTAAGTCTTTGCTGTTTAAGTTTCAACCCGTTTCCCCTTGTCCTGTCACTACAGTCCCTAATGAATAGTCCCTCCCCAGCATCCCTATAGGCCCTCTTCAGATACTGGAAGGTTGCTATGAGGTCTCCACGCAGCCTTCTCTTCTCCAGGCTGAACAGCCCCAACTTTCTCAGCCTGTCTTCATATGGGAGGTGCTCCAGACCCCTGATCATCCTCATGGCCTCCTCTGGACTTGTTCCAACAGTACCATGTCCTTTTTATGTTGAGAACACCAGACTGTACACAATACTCCAAGTGGGGTCTCACGAGAGTAGAGGGGCAGGATCACTTCCTTTAACCTGCTGGTCAAGCTCCTTTTGATGCAGCCCAGAATACAGTTGGCTTTCTGGGCTGTAAGCACACGCTGAAGCTGGCTCATGTTCATTTTCTCATCGACCAACACCCCCAAGTCCTTCTCCACAGGGCTGCTCTGAATTTCCTTTTTGCCCAACCTGTAGCTGTGCCTGGGATTGCTCCGACCCAAGTGTAGGACCTTGCACTTGTCATGGTTAAACTTCATGAGGTTGGCATCAGCCCACCTCACAAGTGTGTCAAGGTCCCTCTGGATGGCATTCCTTCTCTCCAGCATATCAACGGAACCACACAGCTTGGTGTCATCAGCAAACTTGCTGAGGGCGCCCTCAATCCCACTGTCCATGTCACCGATAAAGATGTTGAACAAGACCGATCCCAACACCGATCCCTGAGTGACACCACTCGTTACTGGTCTCCAGCCAGACATTGAGCCATTGACCACAACTCTTCGAGTGCGGCCATCCAGCCAGTTCTTTATCCACTGAGTGGTCCACTTATCAAATTGATTTCTCTCCATATATTCTGTGTGACAGAATTATGTAATACAGTGATCACCTAAAAAAATCATCTACTGATTATTTTTTCCCAACTGATTTGATGGATCATGTGACTCTTCTTAAGAGAAAAATATCTACAGCTGTATTATATATGTTTTTTTTTTCTGGAGGCTGAAAAAGTAAGGTGGAAACAAATCATGAGTTTGCATATCACTCCATGCAATTTTATCCTTTTTATAATGTCGTATATTTTGTTATTATTGTCATGACACACCATTGTGCATTAAGTTTGATCCCTAAGATCAAGAGTTCAATCCGTAATATATGGTGTCATTAGCATCTATCCACTACATTTCTTTACATACATATTTTACAACTTTTTACAGCTCTACAGATCACCTTTTTGAGAGATTTTGCATCCATTCACAGCACTTTCAGTAACAACATAGGCTGCTTCCACGGTTGTTTCTCTGCTTTCTCTGCATCAAGAAATATCAATTGTACCTGTGATATCCTCAGCAGACATGTGCCTACTCTGTTCGTAAAAACCTTAAATTACAGAACAATCTCTCCCTTAAAAATCCTAAAAGTTTCCCCTTTATGCAATTTGAGTCTATCTGTTCTTGTCACAGACCCAGACATGAGTATTCTACTTCAAATTACCTTAAATTTATTCAGTAAAATTTTTTCTTTTTAAACACCCCTAGATTTTCCTCCCAGATTTACTGGCAAAGTTCTCATTTTCTCCAAATATATGGATCCCCAACAATAAAAAAGCACATTTTATTCCAATATTCATTGCCTTCTGTATCAAGCTTCCTGACAGAAAACAGGTTTACTAAGCTGTCTGAACCATATGATACTTATTCAAGACATGTAGAGGAACTCAAAGATAAAATGTTTGAACAATTGACAATAACCTTTTTATTAAAACTGCCTTTGAGTCACGGTAAACGTAATACCAAATTTTGAGAAGGGTCTCAGATGGTTACACAGAATGGATCAGCCAAAAAGACTGTCAGCCTTACTGGGAAAAGGAGTAGGAAACAAAATATGTAATATTTCACCCATGGATATATGTACAAATGTGATACCCTGAAAAGAATAAAAGCAACCTGTGAGTCAAAATCTTGCTTCACAAATACAGTGGAGCTGTTTGAGTGAGTCTGTAAGCATAAAGGGCAGATCAAGAGTATAGAATGAGCCTGGATTTCTGAAAGTTACATGAATTATGAAAAGTTGATCTTTCCAGGTAAATAGCTTGTTCACCATGAGAGTATACTGTGGAAAAGTTACTGTATTTGCTCTGTTCTGACAAGAAGCCCTATGCCTGAATTTTTAAAGGCTTCCTTCGAGATCCATTCAGTCTCCTGAAGCATTAAGTTCATATCTCTTCTTCATTTCAGAAATCAATGGATTTTCATTTTTTAAAGGAACTTAGTTCTACCAAATCTCTTTGGAAAACTGATTTTTATTGAGACAAGGCAGCAGCCCTTTTTCCTTAAGAATGCTCGTTATTTAGAACTCACACCACAAGAGAGGGGACTTAGGATCTCTTGGGACTTCATGATATCTTACCGGAAGTGCTAACAAACTTTGTAGTGATCAGGATCAGTGTTAACTCTCAGAAAAAGACATGTTTGCATGTACAAGCAGACAGGTAACCTGCAGTACGTTTATAAAGTGCAAATTAGCATTGTAAAGCAGGATAGATTTTAACATCATTACAATTTTTGTTTTTCATCTTATTTTATTCTATATTTCTTTCAGCTGAAAACCCTGTAATAGAAATTCACCTAGTATTATGCATGTATATTAATAAAATTCTGTATAACATGTAATGGCACATTATAAATACATATTGGAATACACAAACCTTACAAAAAATGTTTGGTTTTGTGGGAGATTTTTAATTTGACGTTAGGCAAATATACTTAACTTTGTAAATAATGTGTGGTGCATGGTCTTTCTAAAAAAGAAGGTTATTTCTAAACAGTAATTAACTTTAGCAAGAATTTTTCTCCCTAAATTCAGCTCAATTTGATCCTTTTCCAAGTGATCAGCAAACTTGAGCAGTAAGAGATCCAGATACACAGGGAAGAATGTCAGCTCTGCTTCTCCCTAATATTCTGAGGAAATGAAAAACCTTACAAAAAAAGTTCATTTCCAAGCTTGGTTGTTTTTTTTTTTGGTTTGTTTTTTTTTTTTCCTTTCAGTTGTCACAGAAAAAGATTTTATATAAATTATTAACATAACAGTACTGGTAATATTGAAAAGGTTATATGGAAATTGTACTAACATCAAAAGTCACATTTGGCGAACTTTATGACAGCTTTTGATATGTTGTTGGCTGATTCAAATTTCCTTGCTGAATACCAATCATTCCTACATTTGTAGGATAAAACATGAATAAAATATTAAAGTTTGACATTAATAAATATTAATTTACACATCTTTCTTGAGTTCTATTCCATCTCTGTCAAGTTCTAAGTAAAATGTTAGTATAGTCACCTCACAAAGATCCACTGACCTCTAATGATCATGATGAAATTTGCTTTTCATAATGTTCTGTGCCCATAACAGTTTTATGTTGAATAAGGCTATATTTAGCATGTGAGCCAACTTTATGAGAGCTATATGTAATTTTATATATTTTTAAGAAATAATTTTGTATATTTTTTAATTATCTTAGTCCAAAAAAACCCCATAAAATATTCACATAGGGCCTAGTAATAAGGTTTTAAAATGACAGCTGTAAATTCAGCTGTTGATAATGAAATTATCTCAATGCAACTTCAGTATATTTTGTTATTAACACTAAGTGTAAGTATAAAAAAAGTTCCTATTTTATATAGGATTATACTATGAAAACTATTGGGCTGAAAATTATTCTTCACATAGTGGAAGTGCAGGCACTACATGAAAGTAAAAATGAAACAGTATGGAAAAAAGCTGTGTATGAAAATTGAGTATTTATAGACAGGGTGCAAAAAATACAAAGAAAATATTAGGAAAACAGAGTAATGACTTTGCTGAATCTAGTGATTCCTGGAATAAATCAATTAATCTATACACACTCCTTTCTACATTATTGTTCCTATGCAATAATCAAATGGGATGCTGAAAAGGAATATCTCAGATTATAAAAATGCAACCTTATTGAAATACTTAGAATCTGCTAACATTTGTTAAATGTGACCATGTTAAAGGAAACCATTTTATTTTTTAATATTTTTTCTCCCATAAAAGTCATTACCTCTGACAAAGCAATAATAAAAATCTTTATTCAGAGCTAGCTTTTATCATACTATTTAATGCTATCAAAAATGCAAAATTTTTACATCTTTAATTTCTTCCTTTTGATATTTGTGTTCCCAAATAAATTACAGAATTTTTAGGATTTGTTTTGATTAGAAAAATAATTCTTTCTAGAATGTTGCAATGCCACATTGAATGTTTTTTTTTCTTTCTGTAATTATTCCTAGAAACAGATAAAATCTTGAACTATACTGAATTTTGTCAGTTAGCTCCATAACCCAATATCTCAGCTCAGTGCTATGAATCTCAAGGGAACTGTAATCCACAGAGCACTTCTGCAACAGAAACATTGAGCAACCTGTTTCAGAATGACATAAGGTAGCACATCTACACTTCTGTTTTCTACTGAAAATAATAAAGTTTAATAAAATAAATGGAGGAAGATGAATTGGAAGAATCTACTGGCTGTGTAATGAAGACTGGATAAATAATTACTAAATTACATGGAAAATTCCTGTGCTGCTACATGCATTGTAAAGGAACAGGCAGATTCACGGTTTACCTAGAAGTGGTTCAAGATCACAAATATCTGAACTGGGGGACTGCCAATATAAGTAAGTGTGGCAAGTCATCTCCTTGCTACAGTTTCTGCTAAGCAATGACTAAATGATAGCCAATAATGTCAGCCTTCTCGTCCTTTTTGGTTGCCAACATATATTCCACGTGTTTTTTGACTTCTGATGAATTATGGATAAGTTCAAATATCACAGAAAAAAAAGATTGGTGACAAGATGTAAACCTCATTTTTTCTAGTTCAAAATAGAAATGAAGATGTAAGTGAAAGAAGATACATATTTTTTTAAATGCAAAACTGAAGTGAAGCACTAAATCAACATGACCAATACAGAAATCAGTTCCAAATGGAATCTTTTGTAGGAACAAAGGCAGCTCTAGAAAAAGACTGACCTTAAATATTAATATTATTAAAATAAGCTACCATTGGCTAGAAGCTAATTTTTTTCTCAGCTTTGCATGAAGGTCAATCTCAGACTGATGAAAGTAAACCCCAGGTAGCACAGTAAATTTTCAAGGCACCTACTGGTTTTAAGAGGTCAGTTTGGGATAACATTAATACGCTAACAAAATACATTTTACAATAAGAAGGGAGCAAAGATACCAAGGTGTCAGAAAAGAATATTCAAGACTGATAACACTTCCTGGTTTTGATGAGAAACAGAAATTTCTATTGGAAAGTAAATAAATATTCATGAAAGGGTTTGAGCCATGAGATTAGTTTCTCTAATTATGACAAATTTCCCATCCACATTATGATGAGGCTGTCATCTTGAATATGAGAATGGAGGGGAAGAAATATGGATAGAGGTTTAGTATCTCTCCAAGACAAGGAAATATTCATAAGAGTCTTTTGTACAACTTGGTGCTTCTAAAGCAGCAGTAACTCACTTTATGCTTGCCTGCCAATAATGAAGATAAGCCTCTTCCTTTCCATCTCTATCAAAAAACGTTTTTAACAAAGATCAAGGGATATTTTTATTCATATTATATGTCATCAGAAGGAATAAAATAAAGGTGTAGAATTACATAGATTCAGGAGAGTATTATAAACTCAATACAATTTTTGGATTATCCTGTACTTGGATATTTTCAGTTTAAATACATCCAGTTTCTGAAAGAAAATCCAATATGGGCATCAAATCTAAGTTTCTTTCAAAGGTCTTATTCCTTACAGGAGATAGTCTGAAATTTCCTAGCAGAAAAGGACATTTGAGAATATTCTTTCTGTGTAGCGAAATCTGCAAAGAGCAATAGCCAGTGGTGTGGTCAGAGAGGGTTGTGCTGTGTTGACATCATTATTAGTGAGACAGATTTTTCTGCATTCACTTTAGGGTAAAGAATAGCCTACCTCCAAGAAACAAAGTAAAAAATTATTAACATTTAGCAGCAGAATTAACACCTCACAGAAAGACAAAACTAATAACTGTAGTCACTGTATAGGACTTCTTTCATGCTCCTTTCCCCTTCACGGATACAAAACGTTCCCAAATGCAAAAGTCCACTGCAATTGTAAATCAAGCTAAATTCACAATTGTTGCCTTACAAAGCAAGCACTGACATGCAATTTGCTAGCAAAGAGCAAAAAATAGCAGGAAGGAAAGCTGTAAGTGAAAATAATGCTCCATTTCGCCTCTTCTTCTAACATTTCTACATAGAACTTACTATACCTCTCCCTACATCCCAATACATCTTTGTCTCATTTATATTTAGACATGCTGTCAAAGAGGAATACATATAATTACAAAAACTGATATTAAGTCTAGGTTTGTTCCTACACTTTAGACGTACTTGAACAATAGAGTGATGTCCAAATTTACCTTTCAGGCAGAGAAAGCTCAGAAGTTCCTGGTGGAAAAAGAAAACCTTTTTTCTTCTAAATCGCTAGGCTTATATAGAAAATGGTTTTATCCTAAAATTTCCAGCTTCTCTTACAACAGGTATATGTCAGTTCATATCTCGTTGAATGAGGTAACACAGTAAAAAACCCTGTTGTAACCCAGTATGAGTCATCACAAAACACACCAGTTAGAAAGCCATGCAAGAAACAGTTACTGCCATGGATAATAAACATATATTATAGTACTTCCAATGATGCAGCTAGCATCAAGATCATAGAACCACAGAACAGCAGCTTGGAATGAACCTCAAGAATCATGTTTGGTTCAACTTTTCTCGGCAAAAACATGGTCCAGACAAGATGGCCCAGCAACCTGTCCAGCTGAATCTTAGAAGTATCCAACAGTGGGGAATCCTGGGGAGGTAATTCCAATGGCTGACTGTTCTCATTGTGAACAATTTTCTTCTTATGCACAGCCCAAATCTCACCAGGAATCTTCTGCCCAATACTCCCTGTCTTTTCCATGTGACTCCTTGTAAAAAGAGAACCTGTATCTTCTTTGTTGCCACCCTTTAAATACTGGAATATGGTGATGAGATCACCTCTGAGCCTTCATTTCTCTAGGCTGAACAAACCTAGTTCTCTTAGCCTTTCCTCATACAGATTCCCCTTTGGTCATTTTATGGCCTTCTCTGTACCCTCTTCACATCTGTTTTGTGGAGCAGGGACCAAAATTCAACACAGTGTTCTAGCTGTGGCCTGACAAGCGCCAAGTGGGATGATGACTTATCTCTGCTAGTGATGCCCTTGTTGATGTAATCCAGCATCCTGTTGCCTTTCTTTGCCACAGCTACACACTGTTCACTCATACCTAGTTGTTTGTCCACCAGGACCCCCATATTTCTTTCCACAGAGCTGCCACCAGCAGATGAACTAATATAGTGTAAAATGGAATTCCCCCTTGTCTCCCTCCTGAGAAAAATGGCACAGTATGGAGTACAGACTAACTAAAATGCATCTACCAGACAAGTACTGACCATGAGCCAGGTTTATATGCTCCTTTTTTCCTTTAGTTTTTTACTCATGCAGGAAAGTCTCAGTCATCCAGTGCTTGGACCAACCAAAAAAAGTCCCAAGCAACCCACACAAAACCAGAAGTTTTGTGTAGGGCATTCCTGAAATTTGAAATATCACTGTGTAGCTCTGTAAAGACTGAAACCATCAGGTAATCAATTATAAAGATAACACTAGTATAAATTAGTCACCTCCACATCTCTCAAAAATCTTAGCCTGGATTAATAGATGTAACAGGACAGTGTCACAAAATACAGCATCTACAAACAAGGTACAGCTCAGCCAAGTAAACAAAGACTGCAACAGCAGTCTTCAGTAGAAGTAGCAATCTGTTTTAACAGACCATAAAGCAATCTTAAAAGAAAGAAAATGAAAGAGCAGTTTAACTTTTTGTTGCAAAGCCTTATGACAACAGCAATGCTTACAGCCCACACACAGAAACACAGATGGGCAAAAATTAATCTGCCAAGACAAACTCCCCCAAATTTGTGGTAGTCTTGCTTGAAAGAAGGTTTTATTATGCTATGATTAATAATGCTATTCAGAAGTACAGGGTCAAACATCAGCGTGGCGGTAAAGACGTGGGTAAAATTACCTATTCCGTGTAAAGGAGTGGAACACTAATTTTTTACACAAATATGAAAACTATACAATGCTGCGTGTTGTTTTTCAGCATCTACCTACTGTTTTCACTGAAGCGATGGACATATAAACTACATAAAAAATTGTTTTGAGTAAAACAGTCTATATGCTACAAATACCACCAAGTTTACCAATACTGTGATGGATTCTGTGTTAATTTCCAGAAGAGGATGAAGGGAAATAGGTGTATCTTTATGCTGTTTTTAATAAACATAGCTTTATGCTTAAAAGATCAGTTAATGCCAGCAACCGGAAATTAATTCGGAAATGCAGCAATATTCCCTCCTCATCAACATTTACTTTTGTTGTTCTGTATCAAATTTTCAGAAGAAAGCACAAATTACTTCCGCCATTTGTTCTAGTTGAGTGACTGAGACTCAATCTTACATCCATGTGCAATTACGTTTGTAAAAAGGTTATCCTAGCAAATTCCACTTGAAATTTAAGATTACAAAAGCTTGATGAAAGCCATTTATCTGGCTGTATAAGAACAATTTCCTCTTTTCGAACATTATATTGCCCTTTCTTTACCTTCCTCTATAACTGTCTGGCAGTCTGTTTTGTAAATCCACAGATGAGGCTACACTTCTACACTTGTTAAAAAACAAGGCAAAGTCCATACCACAAGGGCTTCAGGCTGTTCTATTGAGCCAGAAATATCTGTGATTAACAGACAACCTTTTCAGCTTTATGGTGTTCAAGGTCTGAATTCCTTGGTGGGAGGTGGGGAATGAAATGTAGCAACACGTTCATTGCCTGTCTCAAAGGTTGCAGTAATTAATTTTTTCTCAGTAACGTTCTTCATGGATATTGTTATTGTTATGGTGACTGTTATAGGACTGCTTTAATATGAAAATGAAGGCAGCATGACTAGAAACTTCAGAGGAAGATTTCTCTGCAAGGGTCAGAGATAGCAAGTGAAATACAGCATTTAGGTAAATAATGTTGTTATAGCCCAGAGATTTTTTTTCTTTCCCTTTCCCTCCTTTTTTTTTTTTTTTTTGTCTTTCTTCTCATAATAATCATCTCTTGGTTGAAGAGATGATTATTTGAACTGCCATGGTTGTTCAAATGAAATTCTACTGCAAATTTCAACATAGCAAGAACCTTGGAAGATTTTACAATGTCAAAGTAACCTGAGATACTTGACACTACCTTGTTTCCACTTTTAGAAAAACTAGGAAAGGGGAGGGAGGAAGATTTAACAGCAGATTTTGATAGAAAATCTCTCTGCACAGTGTGAATGAAGCAACAACACAAGTATAAGAAACAGAGCAAGGAATAAAATCACTGCAATAACTCTAAATAATATGTCTAATGTCTTAGCTAAATTTACATTTCAGGATGAAAATATTCACATTCCTAAAGTGTATACTTCAGCCCTTTGCTGGGTCAGGGAACTTATTTGTAAATTAGACCTTATATGTCTAATATATCTACTACAATGGTTTCTAAAATTTCTTGGTCTACAGACTGAGAATGTTTGAAAAGCAACATCATACTTAGATCTTTTTGGACAAGCAATAGTATACTCGAGTTTTCATCGTGGTTTGTGAGAATGCAAATAATGTCATATGGTCTTATAAGCAATACGTTGCTCATAGGTTGGGAATCAAAATCAATAGCATATGACATTCAGATCTACTTCAAATCATATCCTCTCCCTCTATTTTTAAAAATTGCATATTTTACATATATTTTCTTGTTTAACAGAATTAAACTTCTTAGGCCAAACAGCAAAAGCTGTACTTTCTGGTAACTCAAGTCTTTCCTGCCAATGATCCAGTTAGGCCAAAAGTTTAAATGCATTTAACTACTACTTTGATAATGAGTATCAGTGCATATCAATAATTATCAGTACCTACATCTGTCAGTCAATTATCAGTATTATCCATACAGAATGTTACCATAAATGTGTATTATTCTCTCTTTTCCATACTTTTCCTGCTATATTCATGCAGTAACAGCTCAATTTCCTAATTCAGATTTTTGATTTATACTTAGCAACAAATGTTTACATTAAGATGAGGATTGGTTTCTTCTTATACATCAAGAGATTACTGTCCTCCTCCACATTCCTACTTGAAAAAAGAAAAAAAAAAGGAAAGAAAAAGCTTGGAAAAAAGATCTTTGAGGCTTTCTGCATGTTGTTGGTATCATTGTATAATCATTGTTGTTCATATTTTTGTACAAAGTGAGATCTCTATAGACAATCAAACTGTAATGTGTTATGTTGATCATGCTTAAAATGTTACTTGCCTTAAGCTCTGTCAGGAAAATTAGCCTCTCTTGATGATTTCCTGAGTTTTGAAGATATAAGGGTTTGCATACATTTTCACTATGGGAAGTCAGACACTTCTTTACCCTTAGAGGTTTTTATTCTAGAATGCCTGGACAGAGATTCTGCACAACCACGAAGGTTCCCCACAGGACAGAAATGGGACATGCAAATAGAAGTTTCAACACATTCCTTGGCTTAAATAGCTAGAAAAAAACCCACAATTTTAATCTATTCTAAAATTTCACTGATCTATCTTTCCCCTCCATTTTTAGAGCTCTAGCCTAATTTCAGGCATTTGGTCGCGTGTGTCATGATATCACCTGGAACATGAAGTACTACAGATTCCAGCAGTAGATTCTGTACCATTCATATACTTCTGTAATTAAAGGCAGCTAATTATTAAGCCCACAGTTTTCATACTACTCAGACAGTAAGAGCCAGAGCAGAGCAACAAGCTAGACAAATAAGTTGCTAGCAGAGATGACACCAGAGCAATACAAGAAGCACATTCACAGATGGTTGTGCAGAGCCATGAGCAATATGAACAGGAGTTAGTTTCTGCCTCCTGCAAAAAAGCACAGGTGAACACCCCTGAACTGATAACTTAAAACCACAACCACATGGTTGAAAGGCTGAGCAATATGGTCAGAGCCACACAATTTTTTTTTTCCAATTAAGACTGTTTTTTTTTTCAAAGAAAGAACTGGGGGAGCTGGGGGACGTTCATTTCTTCAAAACAGAAAGAAAACATTAGTACAACTAAGGCTACAGAAAGACCTAGATTAAAAGAACTGCACTGTCTCAACCTCCCATCATGATCTTGGGCATGCAGTTCCCAAGGGCTTGTATAAACTGAGTACTATATCACTTCTCTGCCTCACAGTGAGAGCATAATATTAAACAGCCATACCATAGCAAAAGCAGATGTTTAAGGAACATGTTTCACCACTGTACTTTGCCAGTTTTCATCAGTCTGCTCTATCAATTTATTTAATCTTTCTTGGATCTCGTATGGTGAGAAATAGAAGAATGGCTCTCTATTAACTCCCTACAAGTAACTCATAACATTGCATTATTTCCCTCCTGGTAATCTTTCTCCCCATGCCCCCTAAGGTGGAAATTCTGCAAATGTTTCATCTCTTCTAAGAGAGAAGCTGTTCCACACATTCTACTGCTTGACTGTCCTTCTCTCTACACTTTAAAGTTCTCAATTGTATACTGTCTATATTTTCAACTTTTTTATCTGGTGGATTAAGCAGACATTCATAGATTTATATAATAACGTGACAAGTTTCCTCTTTTCTGCTCCATTACTTTCAAATAATTTCTAACATTCTTTTGGCCTTGTGGACTGTATTAGCAAAATACTCATCAAAAAAAATGACTTTTATTAAATACATCCTTCAATTTTCTATCAAATGCCACAGCTGGCAGAATGTATTACTACCCTTGTGCTTAATCCTGAAGACCCCAATATGCTGAAAGACCTGAATGATTTCATTTAAAGAAGAAATCTATTTGTCTCTGCAAATTAGACACTCAGATATCCTCAGGATAATTATGGTATTAAAAGTCAGAAATTAAATTAGAAAAGTGAAGGACTGGTTTGAAATTTAGCAGCATGCAGTAATGCCAAGTGCCAGTTCATGTCAGGAAATTAAAAACACTGTGGTCAGCTGAAACAGACAAAGTGGCATGGATAAAGTGGGCTCATAACTGACTCCTCTAGGTGCAATCAGATATTGACTGATTTCATCTAGTAAAGCCTCAGGATTTGAAAAGATTACACTGAAATGGTGTCTTTAGGAGCACAGGCACTTCTGACATCAGAGAGCTGTTATGATTCCTGTTCTGTTTTACTGACCTCAAAAAGAAAAACACTGTCTGATACCATTTTATCACACCCTGGACTTTCCTGTTTATATCCTTGCAATGCTTGATACACTTGCCATATCTGAGATCTGAAGATGTCACAACGTGAGGTAAGAAGGCAACAGGTAACTTTGCCCTTACCATCAAAGATTTGCATAGTTCTAGTTCATAGATGTTCATAGTTATTCCACATGTGCTGGTGAATACATTAATATTGCAGAAAGTATTAATAAATACAGTCTAGAACAACTACTTAACAATATTTACTCTTTGCTGTATCCCAAATTTGAAACAGAAAAACACAAAATCATATGCTTTATTAATAAAACATGATAAAATCAAAATGCTTTATTCATAAAGCATTGCCCAGAAGACAGAAATAGTGGGCTGTGCAGACAGCATTTTCCAGAGTAATGAACCACACTCTGACCCTCTCTTTCTTCAAGCACCACATGCTCACAACCGTCATGAGGAATGAGAACCAGCTAACATCACGAACTTCACTTACAAATCACAAAGAAACTGGCATGATTCTTAGAAATGCAGGCTTAAGTGGTATTTTCTGGAGAACACACTAAGCAGAGAGCTACTTCAATCTCCAGCCACTGCAATTTCTAAATGGCTATCTGGTATAGCCTACTGACAGGATAAGCAGTAATCCAGTCTGGAGGAGACAAAGGGAAAAATCTAAGTCTCCTGCTAGACACACTAGTTTGTAGCGCCTTATGGAACCTGTCACGGAGCAAATGAAAAACTCACATTTCTATTTTTACTTAGAAGTGTTTCCCTGGGGACTACCTAAAAATAAAAATTAATGGTCAATACATGTATCTACATAAAGCATTCCTTTTCAGCTTAGGGGGAAAACAAAAATCTAATGCTTAAGACTTCACTTCTGTATACAGATATAAGATTATTATTCTCCTAAAAGTCTAGAGGAAGATGCTAAATGAATTTTCTCACTCAGAAACAGGTAATTTTCCTGTAAGAAAACAATAACCAGGTTATTTTCTAAGTCAGAAAACTACTGATCATTACAATGAAAATGTAAGAGATAAGAAGTCCTTAGATGAAAAGTCAAATGGCAGCTGTTAAGCAAAGACAGCATAAATAATGCAAGAAAACATACAGGAAAAAATGTAGATGTTTCTTAGTTTGTGCATAGCTCATTGCTTGGGCCTCATCTGTGGGATTATTTTTCCTACAATCATAGAATAGTTAGGATTGGAAAGGACCTCAAGATCATCTAGTTCCAACCCCCCTGCCATGGGCAGGGACACCTCATACTAAACCATATCACCCAAGTCTTCATCCAACCTGGTCTTGAACACTGCCAGGGATGGAGCATTCACTACCTCCCTGGGCAACCCATTCCAGTACCTCACCACCCTCACAGTAAAGAATTTCTTCCTTAGATCCAGTCTAAACCCCTGCTGTTTAAGTTTCAACCCGTTTCCCCTTGTCCTGTCACTACAGTCCCTAATGAATAGTCCCTCCCCAGCATCCCTATAGGCACCCTTCAGATGCTGGAAGGCATGAGGTCTCCACGCAGCCTTCTCTTCTCCAGGCTGAACAGCTCCAACTTTCTCAGCCTGTCTTCATACGGGAGGTGCTCCAGTCCCCTGATCGTCCTCGTGGCCCTCCTCTGGACTTGTTCCAACAGTTCCATGTCCTTTTTATGTTGAGGACACCAGAACTGAACAAAATACTCCAAGTGAGGTCTCACAAGAGCAGAGTAGAGGGGCAGGATCACCTCCTTCGACCTGCTGGTCACGCTCCTCTTGATGTAGCCCAGGATACGGTTGGCTTTCTGGGCTGTGAGTGCACACTGCAGCTGGCTCATGTTCATTTTCTCATTGACTAACATCCCCAAGTCCTTCTCCGCAGAACTACCATTAATTTCCTTTTTGCCCAACCTGTAGCTGTGCCTGGGATTGCTCTGACACTGGTGTAGGACCTTGCACTTGGCATGGTTAAACAATATTCTTCTTTCCAATGACTCCACTTGAAAAACTGCAGCAATGAGATCTATGACAAGATATCAGCTAGTATTCAGGATCAGATATCCTACCAGGACCAGTAAGCAACAGTTACCAGTTTCTCTGTAAGTGCTAGTAACTTGCAGTTATGGCCACAAAGCACTTCTGGAAACAGACTGAAGTCAAAAGTAATTAGTCTTAAAGTCTGCATGGCAACATGCTGTGAATAATGTTACAAACTGATGTCAAGCTCAAGTTCTAGAAACTGTTTAGCAGTATCAGCCCAATGCACTATCTAAACTGAAGAAACATGGCTCCCAACAGAGATCAAAAAGCTCCTGGTTTCATCAAAATGGTTCAAAACTTCCATTTAACTTTTGAGAAATCATACTTAATTCACATAATTGACAAAGAGAGTCTGTTAGGTGATCTTTCCTTGAAAACAGAAATGTTTTATTTACCAGAAGCACCCCAGAATGACCATACCTCTTCATTTCTGTATTATTCTTTTTTTTTTTTTTGTGAAAAAAAAAAAAATGAAGGAGGGAAAGTGGCAGAAGTTGCAAATGACCACATGCACAGAGCAAATGTTTACTGTGGAGTTATGATGCTCTATCATATAAGCTTGAGAGGAAAAAAAAAAAGTCAAATAGCTGAAAACCATTTTTGTAGAAGCCTAAAGAATGAAAAAAGTCCACAGTTTTCTTTAAGAATTCCTTTATTTATCTTTGTATTAGCTGTTCAAAAAGGAGCTTGAAAAATGCAACAGTAGTCTTCAAATAGGAATGCCAGCTGAACTAAAACAAAAGCTCGCACATTTTAATAAATATATTCAAGATACTTGGTTATCTTGAATATATTAAGATCATATTGACAACCACCAGTTGGAAACTCAGTCAAAACTACCCACTAAAGAACTCCTTTTATTGCAAGAAAAGATAACATCAGTGCAAGCATACAATTCAGCAGCCCAAATTTTACCGCTAGGGACACGATTAGTGGAAAAAACCTCTGTGAAACTGACAAACATGGATGGTGATTAGCATTTGACGGAAACTTCTGCAGTACTTTAAATGTCTATATGTAACTATACATGCAACACATACCAGTTCTTTTCTGTTACATTTTAGTTCTCCAGTTTAGCCAAAGAGATAAACTGAACAATTTTTAGAAGAAAAACAGAAAGAAAAATTCAATTTATATGGATATATAAAAAGTATCTTTTTATTATCAAAAAAAAAGTATCTATTACAAGTATCAGTTGCTCAGAATGATCTACTGCTACCTGCCATTCATCTCATTCAGACCTTTTTCACTGAGATGACAGAAGAAACCATACACTTGAATTGTAAAAGTTATGAAATTGAAATAATTAAACAAGCTATACAGACAATCTTGGAATATTACTGTCATCTTGCATTAATACAGAAACATAATGCCCAGATGAATGATAAAACAACTTGTGCACTTGGTGTTACACTTTCCTCTTAACACCAGCATTAACCTTCTGCTAAGTGACAGCAGCTCTCTAACCCATATAGGGTAGAAATGCTGAGAACAAGAGAGTATATTCACACAGTTTCATTCCCATGCTTAAATGAATTCTGAAAACAAGATTATTATGGTAGCCCTTGAAGCAGTTCTCCTTTTTCAAGAACGTAGTAAATACAGTGTATGACATTGTGCCACACACGAATCAATCCTACACAAACAAGAAAAGATAACTAATATAAAATGAATATATTTAACCCTAAATTAAATCTGAAATATTAGAGTGTTTGAACATAGCACCGTCACAGAATATTCTTGAATAAGAAAAGCAGCTTATGTTCACCATGCTACAGTTTTAGAATGTGATTTCCAATATCAAGTACATTGTCAGTTTTAAAGCTCAATTTGACATATGCAAGATCTTACTTATAAATCACAAGAGCACAGATTTAAAAGCTACAATCAGCTGTGTAATTTGGGGTTTTTTAAAGGTATTTCACTGGAAATATTATTCACATTGCAATGATTTTCTTCTTAGCTGAAGGATCCTTCTCAGTTGCCTGGTGCTGCTCTACCACAATTTCAAGACCTGATCATCAGTTTCTTTTAATCAAATTGAGACAGAATAATCTGGAAGATCAGTTTCCTTTGCAAGATACTATTGTTGTATTACTTACTTCTCTACAACTACACTATTTTTGAAATAAAAACATATAGCAATAAATGTTAGTGTATATGCCCATGTATAAGAGAAGCAAATCCCCAAGGGGACTGAGGGCAAGCTTTCAGATGGGATTTTGGAATAAAAGTGTTAGAGGCCTGTTCAAAATCATGTCTAAATAAATAAAAATATGATTGATACATTCTTTGAATAGTTCTTAACATTCAGGATTGAAAGCAAGACTTTCTAAATACTACTAATCATATTCTATATTAGAGCACACAGTTACCAGTTTCTCCCTTAAGTCACTGGATAATCTACCATCATACATCATAGATCATTTTTGTCATTATGAACACTTCACTTATGTCAAAGCTAATTTTAGCTTTCTAACTTTCCATTTCAGTATTACAATTACAGTAAACCTTAGTAAGCTGTCTTCAGATGTTAGAATGCTTATTCAAAAGAAAAAAAAGAGCTATACAAAAGTCAGATTTATAAAAATCTCACTGACTAAAAATAAATAGTACTCATTACCAAGGAGATTCTAACCCTTCATCTGACTAAGAGTCTCCTAATACTTTTTCTATGTTTATTTATTAATCTGAAGAACTTTTGATAAACAATGACCAATTAGTCTATTCACTGACACCCTAATAAATCAAAAGTTGATCTAATTAACCATTTACCAAAATAGCTAGTGGTTGCACAGTACTAAGCAGCTGGCTGGACTTAAAAGGTAAATGTTTAAAGTAAGTTATCGTGGAGATGAGCATCATCTGCTAAGCTTTTCAGGTGGATAAGCAGAACTGGAACATCATCAGTCAATACAGAAAGTACTAAAGCCCATTCAATTAAGATGCATATGTTCAAATGTCTAATTTCCCATTTTCCTTTTTGGAAGAGCAGTTGTCATCTGGAGGTTTCTAAGTGTGACTGAGTTGAGTTTTGCACTAAGGACAATGCTTCAGTCTTCTTTTTGTAGCATAAAAAAATAGTAATCAGTCTCCCATAAAAATAATGTGTAAAATAATTAATGCATTTACTTTTAAAATATAGAAGTAGGCTACTCACACTCACCACCTTTCTCAAATCTTAATATTAGAATAATGCATTTTTCATGAAAGCCTGTATATAATTAGAACTCACTAACTCTCTTACATATGGTATGTTTGGAGCATTTGATATTTTCTCATGACCACTTGCTATAGTGGATTTATCAGCAACAGCATAATTGAAGCAAACTTGTTTAGAAATGGCTATCAGCCCACCAGCTTCTACTGTTTTCTTCTAAAAGGAACCTGAAAACTTACTGCCTTAATCCCTTTTTCTCTGTTTTTCTGTCCTTCCTCTTTGTAACCCAACCTTTGTCTTCGCCAAAGACTGCTTAAATACACTCCTAGAAGTGGCAGGGAAGAGAAACCCAGTATTTAATTATAGTTAGTGCCATACAAGACAGCTTAGAAACATTAAGAAAATGAACCCTCTGGTTATTAAATGATAGAGACGGGAAAAATAATTTGGTGGCATAGTAATGCCTGCTTTAGTAAATTAATGTTTAATTTAAAGTTTTTAAAGTTCTACTTATCTTTAGATTTTCTGAACTTTTTGCTTTGTGTGACCAGTTGCAAAAGACTTGTGGTGCATGTTATTCTGAACTTTACTTTTATGAAACAAATTGTAGTAAAATGTAAAAGTACCCTTAAATAGAAAGGAGACTGTTATAGACATTTTTTAAAATCTGTTTCCCCTTTATATTTTTCCTCAAAATGTCATTTTGCAGCAAGGAAAAAAAAAAGAAAAATAAGCACAGTTCCTTTACAGACCAGTATAAAGACCTTCTTTACTCTGAGCAAAAGTATCTGACAATCTAAAGACAGCTTTTAGATGGTTTTTCAAAGCCAAATGAAAACACTTATTTAACTGAAATATACCAAATTTACTCTAATTTCTTAACTTCAAGAACTAAATAAAAAAGAATAGAAAAGCTTTGCAAAAACAGGCAAAGCTTCTCAAGACTTAAAGAATCAAAACACTGAGTTTTTTTTCTAACAAAAAGGCTTATTTAATATGGTAAACAATATTCAGCATCATTGCAACAATCAGCATGTTCACATACCACAATATCTAGCATCAGCAAAATTAATGACAAGAAGGTCATGCTTTCATTACCCCAGAGAATAGAACAGCTGCTGAAACATCTTACCAAGGCATGCAGTGGCATCTCCATTATTAGGACTAAATCATGTCTGGGTCTTTTTTCTGAAAAATAGGTTCCAGTTTATCCCCCAGATAAACCAGTTGAAAGGTCTTACATTGCCTCATGAATTAGCTTAGACAACAATGACAGTCTTAATATGCCTTAAACACCATAAAAAAATCCCACATCGTTACTAATGGTAACAATGGGGTCAAAATTCAAGGACACTGAGGGAAATGTCCTACTTCTCAACCATGCTGCAGCTACACTAATATTTATCAAGTTATTACAGTGTGGGTGGGAATGCTCTGCTGATGGGTTTTAAAACAGATTTAGATCAACACTGTATGTACAAATCAATGAGAAAAAATACAGGTCTATGGCTAGTCAGGAGCTTTTTCTGCTCAACTGATATTTAAGGTAAAAGATGCAGTAAGGATGAAGTGCAGATCTCCATTAGATTTTGTTAGATTTTAAATCATACTTTTAAAATTATTCCAAGCATGTTGTGATCCAGACATGTTTGAGAATATTTAGAAACATGGATGAGAATTGGAACTGACAAACCATGCAAAGAATCTAAGTGGGCTGTCACTTTTATTTATACTGTCAAAAAGGACCTCCTCTTATGTTCCTGACATCATTATTAGGAAGCCTGCATATCACCACATCTTTAACAAGTTGCACTGTATTACAGAAAGAGCTAAAATTATTGTTCCATATACTTTAGGATGGATGGAATAATCTAACAGTGGTAACATGATGCTCCTCCAAGAGAGGTACTAGTAAAAGAAATTAACATAAAGGGATTATAACACCATCAACTATTGCTGCTAAAGACTAACAGAAATATGTTACTTTAGTAGTGAAATACTATTCCTACAAAAGAAAACATACATCTCATTAAAGTAATAATGCCTTTACAGTTCCTACTCATCCAATACCCCAAACAAAATTAGCAAGCATTAATCTTCTTTCCCATCATCATCTAGTTCACAGGGAAAAGGCTTTAGCCAGTATCCAAATGTTTTAAGTCTCAAAGTAAGTCTTTGACAAAGTAAATAGAGCTTACAACCGTTGAATCCTTTCACTGCACAAGAAGCCTAACTTACTTCATTCCTCCCATTAGGATACTGGGGCACTTTTAATATGTCCCAAGTTCTTCATGATATGAGTAACACATTATGTAACATCTTCAGATTAATTAAACAAAGGAAATAAGGATGGGAAATGCAATTAATGCAGTAGGATTTGATCTGAGGCTTAGTGTGTTTTATGGGTACCTTTGGAACAAACTTCAGGCCTTTATAAAGAAAAAAAAATGGAAGCAGGCCCTAGCCATGCAGAAGATGAATGAAGATTTTGACATTTAGGACACACAGAATTACGAGATAACATAGTTGGCATTGCCATGCTGTCACTGCTCTAAATCATCTGCCTGACAAATCACCATATCCTGCTTCTTCTGTTCTTGCATGATGTCCTCTCCCAAACTCCTAATTTTTTCCAACCTCGGTTCCTGTGTCCTCTTGAGGAGACCTCTCTCTGCCCACTCTTGCTATCACATGCCTACCTGTTTCTCCAGCTCACTTCTGGCAACTACTAATGCTTTCATATGCTCCTATCACCTCCAGCACACCAAGATGTTTTTGTCAGAGCGTATCTAGAGATAGCACAGATTCATGCCTGTGCCACACTGTCAAAAGAAGAGGTCCTGAGGCAATCTGCCTCTAACAGGAGCTCCTTGAAGCCACTTCTGACTAGTGGTATGGACAACAGCAGTAGTGAGAAATGAGTCTGTTTCTGGCTGTCTGCCCTGAGGAGCTGAGCTGAGGATAGTTTGTCACACCTGTGCACCCAGCTGCAAGACCTGAAGTTCCCAGAGGGGAGGGAGGGGAGCTATTTCTGTAACATGTCATGGCAATCACTACTGATGCATGCAGCACTGTCCAAGGAAAGAGGAAATTTACTATGGTATGGTTATTGCTACCCTCTCTACACAGGGTTACATTTCTCATGCTGTGAAGTGAAGATGAACACAGACAGCTTGGGGATGCGGAGGAGTTTTCCTCCTTGGCTTGGTGGGCTCTGACCCAGGACTTCTCCCTTCCCAGTCAGACATAGGTGGCTGATGCAGTTCCTACTTATGTATGCAGTCAGTGGAAGGGCTGAGCCTGGACATGCACAAATACACACCCCCAAGTTCAGTAGTGTGACTGTAGCATGCCTACATAGACACAGACAAGAACACTCATACAGAAAACAGTCAGGAATAGGGCTCACTAAGAAGGTAAGCCATGGTGAAAATACGCAGTGCTCAGCCAGGCAAGAGTACTGACCAGCATCCTGCTGGCACTTAATCAGCCCTTTTTATCCCCCCTCCTCTCTATCTTAATATGTTCATTCTTTCCCCATTCATCTTGATCTGCCCTTATCTCCCCACAGATGAACATCCTACTCCTACGTATTTTTTCCCATTGGTCCCAGTTTTGCTACACACATGCCAACATTTAGTGTTTCTGATCCCATTATCTGGGTCATCTAAGCTTTCTACTGACAGGGTTACCTAAGTTCTGTTAGTATTGCAAGATTTCAGTCCCCCACAGGTTTCCAGTACTGCCCTCCAATTATCTGTGAAGTTCACTGTCTCTCACCTAGCATCCCATTAATCCCCTGTGAAACCCAAGTAAGCTCACAACATTGTCTGTACCCAAGTTGGTATTTCTGACCCCACTACCAAGGTCATCTTAATCTTATATGGGATTATTGATATGGCTACCTAGGTAGTGTTGGCTTTGCAAGATTCCCTTTGCTAAAAGGTCCCCCTTGCAATTATCTATTAAGTTTGAATATTTGTCCTGCGATTCCCCCTTAGTCATCTGTGACTTCTGACCATTCCCTACTCTAGTACACACCTTCCCTCCACTCATTTCTGCTGTCACCTTTTCTCCATGAGTTTAGTTTTCCCCTCCTCTATGCCTGCCTATCCTACCAATTGCTTATCACAATTATCATCATTCTGATCTCCCATCAACCTTGAAGATAATACTCAGAGGAAAAAAAAGATGATTCATGCATCTAAGCAGACCTGACTTTCCCTTGGATAGGGATGGAGCTATCAGAATTTTTACATGTATTTATCCTCCAAAGGATAAAGAAGTCCTTTCATTTGTATTGTTGCTTTTTCCCCCTTCAAGTCCAAGAAAAACAGCATCTTAATACAGCTTCCTTCCCTTTTCCTCCATCAGGTTTTTGCCTCTGTTAACAGGAAAACAGTCATCCATAAGAACTCTCTCCGGCAGATGTCAGCTCCTACTTCTTGTAATGAGAATTTTGCAACAAAAACAAGCAGAGAAAAGGGGATGATGAAGCAGGGCTCTTCAGTATCAGGAAGATGAAAAGTTTCCCTTCCCATTTACTAGTGGTAAAACAGCTGAGCTCCCACTAGTTTAACTCATGCATTTGGGATTCATTTCTTTCCTACCATTAATCACTTCATCTCTCACGAAAAAGCTGAAAGGCACACAGGATTCTGCTTTTTGGGATCATGACAACATTCCCCTAGTGGAATAAATGACACAGAAATGAGTGAATAAAGCATAATTTTTTATCAAAATCATCAAAGATTCCATAATATTGATATAAATAACTGTGCTTTGATGTTTTGTGATATTTGCATGTGGCAGTCCTACAGGGCTGAGCCAATTCCAGAAGGAATTGTCAAATTAAACCCCTGTTGCCTATATCACCTGCTGCTGTAATCTCCTCAGATAACACACCAGTTCAGTCAGTCCAGTTTCTCAGCTTTCCAGTTTCCCAAAGCACCAAAACACAACTGTGATCCATTCACACTGCAGAAACACCTGCCGGTGGAAAGGTTCCACAGCAATTACTCTTACAGTAAGTAGAGACATACAACAGAGCTCTAGCAGGCACATCGGAGTTCTGCCATAAAATGAGCATTTTTGTAAGAGCCCTTCAGCACTGTGCTGCTGTACTTGACCCTTGTTCTGAGCAGGAAGCATCTCTGTTTCCTCTCTTTGAAATGGTATATTGTGGTCCAGTGCTGCCTAGTATCAAGAAAGGACTATCCTTGTCACCAATAATTCCTGACATCCATGCAGTTAAGTATCTAAATAAGCAAGGCCCACACAGCAACTTCAACTTTTTAGCAACAGATACAGTTCTGTAACTAGAGAAATGATAACCAACAGAAAAAGTAGAGAGTAAATCAGTGGAGCAAGGACTCAACTTTTAATTCTTATTTTCCTGGGGAAAATAGGCAAATAAATCACAACCTGCTGCCATTGTTGTATTTAGGCTAAGAGGAGTTGAAGGGAATTCAATTTTGTTGGTCAATACTTTGCAGAGGAAAGTAATTTTGATAGCATTTGATTTTGAACACATTAAGACCCCTAAAAAGCTGCTTTCTAGAGGATATGGAACATCTGACTTCTTAAAATCAAGGCTTCTACTTTTAATTTAAGCACCAAAAATAATATTTTCAAAATCACAGCATTCATTCTTAATGACACAGAATATTAGTGATCAAATTACTATGTCAATTCAAATTCTAAAGAACACTGATTTATTCAAATAATTTATTCAAATAATTTATAAGTCAAAACTGACACTTCAACACTTAGCATTTACATATACCCCTAAGAAATTGTGCTCTAGTTATTCCAAATGTAAATACAAAATTAATATTTAAGAGAGTGAGGACTTGCTATTGTAAACACTGAAAAAGATTAGTACATTACAGCAGCCTGAGCAGAAAACAAACCCAGATAAAATGCAGAGAAAAGAATACTAACACAAAGCAGAGTGAGCAAGGATTTATCCTTATTTCTTTGGAAGAAAGAATAAATTAAAAAGCCAGGAAAAAGCTAAACAAAGAGAAATTAAGAAAAAGAGAACATTGAGACTAAAAGCAATGCAAGAGAAAGTAAGGACAAACATGGAATATAACTGATACAAAAAGTAAACTGGGAGAGTATGAGAGAAAGAAAGGATTCAATAACATGACTGAATAACATGGAAGGACTGAGGACATCTTGACAGAGGCCAGCAGTGACACTGGAAGTCCAAAGGCTTCTGCTTTCCTGCTTTGCCTGCTTTCACATAATCCAATCCACTCACTTGATGCAGGAATATAGATAAGTAAGCAATTATCTAACCTCACAGACACACCTTTACCTGAATTCATAGGTCTCTGATTTTTCTAGTCAGTACTTAACACTGTATACTCCAAAACTAAATCTATCTCAATCCAGCTCCTCCATAGTACTCAGTTCAGATTTATAGGGGTGTCCAACTTTAATATTATTTCATTACCTTAAAGGCTGGCAGGTTTTTGTAATTATTAACTTAGTAATAAAGTATTTGAAAAAGAAAAACAAATACATAAGTAAACAATGGCATTTAAGTTTATGTAAAACACATCTAGGTCACTAATTACTTTTAGTGTAAGTCATCTCAAGATTGTCTTTTCTGTTCCTTCTCAAATTTCCCTACTGATTCATACCAAGCAAGTTTTTGGATGTTGGCTAACATGCTCTACCTTTTATTTTCCTTGGTCTGCACATTTGCATTACAACTGAATTTACTACATGTGTTGTGTTTTACACTTGATTAATTACTTCTGCTCTCGTTGTGACCTCTAAAACTAGTTTAGCACAGTTCCAAGGCTGCATTCCTTTAATGGCCAGTATCTGACCATGGGCTTGCTGATTTTTAGCTGTGGGCCATCTGGTATCATAGAATCATAGAATAGTTAGGGTTGGAAAGGAGCAGGGGGGTTGGAACTAGGTGATCTCAAGGTCCTTCCCAACCCTAACTATTCTATGATTCAATAAGCAGGGGGTGGGGAATAAATCTCCAAGCTGGCCAAGACAAGCCCAGACAGAGCGTGACAGATGTTGAAGTCTGCACTGTTAAACACAACACAGTGACCAGTTACAAGCAACAGCAGCTCCACATTCTTTCTTCTTGAAGACTACACCATAGAACATAAAAACGCATCCATCATAGTAAAAAGACTTACACAGCTCTATTTTCCTCGGTAGCTGTGCAGATCTATAACAAGATATTGTTACCTGCTATCTTCAATATCCTGTCTCTTTACAGTTTAATATTAAGAGTTTAGCTAAGATTTCAGTTGTTGTTTCTGCTCATGTACAAGGCTTACTCTAAAAAGCATCTGTATATGTTTGGTTGCAATATTTTTCCACTAATATTCACCTTTCCTTTCTTCTTATAAATCTATTTGGATACAAATTACATTTCCAGAAACCTAGTCAAATAATACCAGAAACAGCCTCTTATCATTCAAGGGCAAAAATGTTTTATACTTTCACAAACAGAAGATTAAACACCAAATCTGTATTTGATACATAAATCCTGAGTAAACATGTAAGCATTCAAGCAAGTGCTCTTTAACTTTAGGCAAACAAAGTGTTTGTCACCTTCGTGTATTTCAAATAGGAGACTAACAGGGAATAAAATAATCTGAAAACTGGAACTGAATAAGACTGTTTTGATTTTTCTGCCTGGCTAAATTATGCTTGGGCTTTATCTGCAAGACTATACTTGTAGTTATAATGGTTAAAAATACTCATGAATGTGCTCTGGGAATTTAAGAGTTATTGAAACACAAAGAGGAACACTTTCTAGGAACTGTAAGTCTGTTGCAGGATCAACAGGCATGGGAAAAAATGTAGGCAAGGATCCCACAAATTTGTTTTTCTCTAGGACTTGGATTGTAACCTTGACCACTGAGTAGCATATGTCATACCACTGCATTTCCTGCTGAAATTCTTGAAGTTTCTCATGATCTCTCCAGTGCCCTGAAAGCTGTTTTGTCATTTCCATGTTTAATGTTTTCACTCAGAGTTTTCTCTGCAATTTTTTAATAACACAGTAAAATCATTGCAGGTTTGGGTTGAGTTTTTTAAAAAGTCTTACATGGAATATCTGATAGTGTTTTTCATTTCAAAAATGCTTACAGGAAAGCTTCTGTAGTGACCTTCTAGATCCTGGAGTGAAGAGTCTGTATAGCAAGTAAGAGAACCTTGGAAGAAGTATCATGTAACTGGTTTTGTTAACATAACTAGGAAAGGTGAGCTGAAGTCTATACACTTTTGCACTTCGTGAATTGATGAAAAGCAATTTCATTCTGAGAGATGAAGGTGCTCCCGATTTGGGCTTTCTAAACAAAAGACTTAGAGTCTAGTTTAGAAAGGAAACTATTCATTCTGCATAGGATGCTCAGTGGATGTCCCCACAAATCAAGCACATCAGCTTTTGTAACTTTAAGCTATTTTTACAATTTGACAAAGAAATCAGTCTCTATTGGTTGACAGTTATACAATTAGTTCATTAGTTAGTATTCCACCCCTTTTTGGTTGAAGGTCCCTCTCACTTCTCATACTGATCAGGCTTTCTCTTCTCTTGAGTCGATGGTAGTGCTGCCCCTGTCCCTTTACATAATTACTGCCCGTTTTCTTCCAGGTAGCCTTCCAAGGGTTGGCATGTGCGCCTGATGTTCCTGGTTATTAGTCCTGACTCATCACCCAGAGAAGCAGGATGTGTGTTCTTAGTTTAGAAAAGTCTTTGTACGTTAGCGCAGTTATCTAACACAGCTACTAACTGGATTAACATTGTTTCATGAGATACTGAAGCATCAAAGGTAGAGACAGAAATTGTAAGCCATCATAAGAATTTCCTGGTTTTGTTGGAATGGGTGAAGGAAGACCAGTCTTAAACAATATGTCAAAGCTGAGCATGGGAAGAAAGGATGATAATAACTCACAACCTCCCCCCGCCCCCCCAACTTCATTTTTCTTTCCCCAACACCACATTTCTTTCAAATCAAAGGCCTTCTATCTAAGCCTACAAAAAGCTGATTTCTCAAAGTTAGCTAAATTCCCTAGCTGATTTCTGTTGGAAGCTTAGACAAAGCCAAAGCACTCTCAAAGAACTGCAAGGATGAAGTGTTTTCCAGCAGAAAGGCATTCTTTCAAAAAATTGTGAACACTTTAAATATCAATATCAGTGTCAGCACAACCATTTTAGATTAACATTTCAGACAACACTTCTGAATTTTGCTCTATTAATTCATTCTTCTTCTATTCCCATTGCTTCAAGGATTTGAACTTAAAAATTAATTTCTGCTTGTATTGAAAAGTGTTTCAGAATTCCATTTAAAAACCTGAAGGAGAAGGCAGAGAAACTTCCCTGCTAAACTTATAGCATATTTAAAATCTTGTGGGTTGTTGTTCTTTTATTCCTTATTGCTGGAAAATAGAAATTGTGACTCCTTATAAGGTCCAGCAGAGAAGCACCTGACATACACACTGAAATAGTAAAGGTTTTGTACACAACCTCTACAAATAAATAAAAGAATCTTTCCAACTCCAGTAAGCTTAATGCCTATGCCTGCTTTCATTAAAATGACAGTTTTGCCTTTTTTCCTCTCAGTATTTTTATGTACTGCTTCTTTCTTTAGGTTTCCTTAGGTTTTAGAAAACATTGTCTATTCACTCTTGTCTGAATAGTGAGTTTTATTATGCCTTAAAGGACTATAAAGCTATTTAAAACCCATACATTTCTCTCTTCCTAATCTCAAGGTGAAATTTATTTTCAAATGAGGTATGTCCTTCATTTCTCCTTGTTTGCATATGCTAATTTCTATGCAGATCAAAAGTTTGACACATTTTAGTGCTTCAAGTTCATAATCACAAGACAAAACATACAAATATGTGACTAAAAAGTGGTGTGCTCAGTTTTCATTCCATATGAAAAGGGTACATAAAAACCCACATCTCCAAGATATTTGAGAAGATGCAAGTGCAGGGAAGGCAAAATTTGTTTCACGGCTGCTGAGTAGAAACTGTATAAAAAAAAACCAAACAACACTTTTTCTCTCTGGAGACTACCTGAGGACTTCAGCTTAACAAAATAAACCGTTCAAATAAATTATTTTCCACTATTCTCAGTCAGTCATGCTGTTTTGATAAGCAAGAAAATATTGCCTAACTTCTATAGAACTTAATGGCATTTAAATACAACTGCATGCAATAAAGGTGTCATGAAGAACACCATTTTATGCTGAATATAAAGTGACCTCAGTTTACAAAGATGAAGGAACAAACACCATCTTTTCCTGACAGAGCTGTTCTTAACCCTGCAGCCTTTAGTGGCGCTACCTGACCTTGTCTGATTCCACTGCAGAATCTACTAAGCAAGGCTGAAGAGAGAGATAAATTTAGACAGTGCTGGACCTTACATTCTCTTTCCTGACTTTTACCAGTTGTCATTGTGAAGACCTTAAAAACATATTCTCTAAACATAAGATGGATTTTTTAGATATTTCAGCTTAGATATGAATCAATAGAGCATGTAGAGCTGGCTCCATCCCATCACTGCATTGCATCACACCATCCCATTTGGGCAGGCAGTATGCAACTGTATCTTGTTACTTGGTTATGACAATCGTTATGAGACTGGCAACCTAATCTGCAAATCTGTATTGCTTTTCCAGGCTCCTGATGCTATTTCCAGAAGCCTTTCATCTGCAAACCAATGTACATATCCAATAAAACATATAACGGTTGTGATATATTTAGAGCTAATCAATACATTATGTGAAGTTAATCAGTTTATTACAGAACTTGATATCTTAAGAATTAGCTCCTACTAGATTGGTCACAAATATGAAACGTAGCATTGCTTATACTAAATTACTGATGACCAAGCTCCAAACCCCTTGTGAAATTATTTCTGTATGTTGTGCTGCTTCTTCCTTTTTTACTCCCTAGATTTCCTTAATTCCTGATGTTTTATTTGTGCTTTATAATTTTACACCAAAAATGAATGCCCAAGTCACCTGTCAGGAATACTACATATTTTTTTAGGCAATGAAAAAGAGAGACAGAACTCCTCTTCAAAGAGTGATTTTTATTTGCCATCCTACCAAAGTGAAGGAGAAACTAATGAGTTTCAGAATCATTTGTTGTAACTGTTTTGGGGGTGCAGGGACAAGTAAACCAAATTAAAAATGTTCTATAGAACCGTTAATTCTTTTCTTCTCAACAGAATTGTTCTGTGATGCTGCCTGTGAGCTGAATCTTTCAGAAACCAACCAGCACCTCAACATGAATTCTTTTATGTAAAAGAATATGTATTGGTGCTGATTCGGAGAAAACTCCATGAACAAACTCGCCAACAGAGTTTCAAGTTGACAAGCAGGTATTCTTTATTACGGCGCCGGGAGACACGGGGGATAGCTCCTCCTAACGTGTGTCCCCGTATTGCTCTACAGGTCATCCTTATATGGTCACTGAGAACATTACATCATTTCCAGAAAGTTTCCCGCATTCATACAAAATATGATGGTGGTTCCCAGCTTAATTAACATTACAGATATAGCAATCATCCTGTTCTTTTACTTATCAATAGGTTTTAACTACTGCCATCCTGGCCATCAGCTAGTCCCAGGTGCTACCCACCCCTTGGTCGTTTTCCATTCTGTTCTTGTCACACCTTTTGTATTGAGGTTCTGAGGACCTGAAACTGCCTTCAGGCAAAACGGTTACTTTTCATTACAAAGCCAAACTTATCATTACTTTAGAACTGATTACATTTTGTGCCTCTTTGTTTCAGTGCAAAGCACACAATGTCTACAATAAGGAAAGACAGTGGTCAGATCATAGAATCACAGAATGGGTTGGGTTGGAAGGGACCTTAAAGCTCATCTAGTTCCAATCCCCCTGACATAGGCAGTGACACATTCCACTAGACCAGGTTGCTCAAAGCCCAATGAAGGTAACAACTCAGTATTTAAAAGGCTACTGAAGCTAGTAATGCGGAAAATTATCCTTACAGTATAGAAATAGCTCACAAGACAGAACTTCTCGTTATGTGCAAGTTCTGCAAAGGCTTCTGAAGCTGAGGTGTAACTGGGACACTCGAAGTTGTGGGTATGGGGGGGGTTGTATTTTGATTAGGAGTTGGTTTTTCAAATGTAATCAGACTGCAAGGCAAGCAGTGCTTTGTCAGATGCCTTTAACTCCACAGAGGAATGCACATGAGAAAAACAGCTGTCAATTTAGGTCTTTTCTCCTGCCTGTACGCCCCTTTCCTTAGCCATCCCCTGGGAACACAGTGCCAGAAGAAAAGCACTGTGGCCCTGGACTGACAGCCCTAGGGATCAGGAGATGGAAGTTACTCCAGACAGATATAGCAAGGCACAGCCTCCTCTCCACTCCCCTTACTCAATCTTGAGGCCAGCCTGAGATTTCAGTTGAGCCATTTCCAGTCATCAGGGTAGCAAAATATTTATAAAGTTGATTTTGGGCACTCATGTTAGGATACCATACAGAGTCTGACACTTCTTGAGAAAACTGAGTCACATCAAATCACTAGTCTCTGGCAGAAATTGTATTTAAAACTTATGCTGCTACCATAAAGTGCTGGGTTTATTTTAATAAGAGATGAATCTGAAGCAGTCCACACTGCACAAAGAACTACCAATATTGCCAAATACATCTGTTGAAGATTTGGTTCTGAAACCTGCCTGCCTTTTACTTCTGAAGGAAAAACTGCTTTCGATCTCCTAAATTAAGTACTATAGCACCAACTGCTGCTATCTCAACCAATGACTGCTAGATCCTGTTTAAAAGCATGAGCTACTTCCCAGCACAAAAGCACATTCACCTCATGAATCAGCTGCAACCCATCTTCGGCCTTAGCTGCCAATGACACTCTTTCATCTCTATTCAAATGCAAACCTCCCCTGATCTGAGTAATAAGATAGGAATCACCCTGGGGAGGGGTGACCAGGCTAGAAAACATCCTCTCGTTTACAAAACAACAACAAAAACATCTCCCCCAGAAAAATCAGCAGATAAGTATTTATTTTTTGCTATTAGCTATTATTAAAGAACTCCCGTGTAATTCTTTGAAATAGCCTTTCCACATGTTACAGATCTCCATCATATATTTCTATGTCTGTCTTGCCTCCTCTGACTTGTTCAGTGATTGTGTGCAGCAGAGAGATGCATTGAATAACCAGAAGCAAGGCTTCAGGGTCTCACAGAAGAACTGTTGGAGCTATGAGCTTTAGCAGCTGCATTTATCAGATATTTCTGAAGAATTCCGACTTGTACTCTTTTTCTATAGTCTCCAGACTAACTGAATATTTGGGAAAGGAGGAAATTTTTACAGAGAAAAAAAACAACATTGCACTCTTCTATTCTTACTCATATAAATCTTTCACACATGATGCTACTGCATTAATAAAATTCAGTAGATTGTGTGGGCATATCTTTTACTTATTTGGAGATAAAAATAATGGAGCAATTACAAGGTAACAGATACACCTGGAAAGAGCCCTGATACTCAAAATCAATGGCTAATAATATTCAACCTGAGTAAGAGGTTAGATATTATTCATAATTTCTGGTTGCCTCTGAAGTATAGCACACATCAGGACATTTCACTTTAAGAAGTCTTTGCTTTGGACAGAGGTAATTAGTAGAGTTTCGAGTATTATTTGTCCTCTAATCTGATACAATTTGATTATTACAGCTTGGATGTTTATCTGCATCATGGCAACTACAGAATTCCAGAGCACCAAAACACTGACAGCTCCTCTTGAACAATTAGAAATACATAACAAAATACTTTTGTAAAGCTCAGGGGACAAATTTTTAAATATTACATACAAAAACATTAGCCTGTTAATGCAAATATATTAGTGACATCTGTAAACGCAGTTTGGAAAAACAGCACACAGGCTTTTCAATTCTAACACTTCTAAAAAGTGTTAATTGAAGGAGGGTAGATTTAGATTAGATATTAGGAAGAAATTCTTTATTGGGAGTGTGGTGAGGCACTTGGAACAGCCTGCCCCAAGAAGCTGCTGATGCTCAGTACCTGGAAGTGTTCAAGGCCATGCTGGACAGTGGTTTTGATACACGGGTAACCAATGTATAGGGGGGTAATACAGAGAAATTGTACAAGGGAGTTAAAGGAATTCCTTTGCTTAAACAAAAGTATTGTCTGTCCTAAGTATCTGCCATTGCCACCTTGCCAAGGCATTGATTACTGCTGGAGGGGAAGAAGCAGATGCTAGTTCTGCTGACAAAAGCAGATGAAATGTCCTGCTGATAAGCCAGGGAGAAGCAGACTGGGCGATCAAGCCTTAAGACCATGACAAAAACACAGATGTTTGTTCCTACTGATAAGTGGCAGGAGAAGCAGACTGGGCGCCAACTAACCCTAAGTCCATGTCTGAAGATTAAAAGGTGAAAAGGTTAAGAAGAGGAAGACTCATTTACTTCATCTTGAAGACCCCTGCCCACAGGAGGAAGACTCATTTACTTCATCCTGAGACCCCTGCCCATGATCAGAAGGGGCACTGCGCAAGTGCAAAGGACCTTCCGGCTCATTATAATACGAAGCGGGGATAGATAATAAATATGTATAGGCGGATTGAGCAACCTCATGTCTATGTATACCTTAAGAGAATAAGTGTAAAGGGACAACAACCCTGAGGTGTGCATGCTTTGCAGGAGCTATCCCCATGCACCTCAGCGCTGAATAAAAGCATACCTACTTTACAACTTTAACTAGTTGTGGAGTCTATCCGCATATCAGTTTGAGTAACCTGATTTAGTGTGAGGTGTTCCTGCCCACAGTAGTGGGGTTGGACCTAGATGATCTTTAAGGTCCTGTCCAACCCAAACCATTCTATGGTTCTACTTTAAGAATTAAGCAAATCATATTAAGGTACCTGCTCTAACCCAAATGCTAATGCCCAGAATCAAAACCAGTGTCCCAAGGTAAACTACTCTTTAGCTGATAATGTGCCCAGAAAGCCAGATAATGCCCCCTTCTTTTGCAGTGGCTATGTACCTTATGCCACCTGCCCACACAAGAATTCATTTCTTCATTTTGATACACTGCACTTCCCTATGAAGAGAACAGAACAGATTGTCTTAATCAAATGAGAAAACTCTGGAACCCATTCAACAGCTTTCAGGGGCAAGACATTTTCAAGCAATTGTTATTTTTAATATATAAGAATCCGCTCTACTAGATTTCCTTTCAGCATTGTCCAAATAAACCTGATTATGCAAATGTTTCGTATGTTCTGCTTTTTCCTTTTTTCAAGCTACTCTGATAGCAAATGATGTTCTTGTGACAGTTACAGCAGATTGTATTTTCTGCTACAGTAAAGCAAATCTCTTCAAATTTTCTCTGTAAAACTAGCTACTCTAAAAATCATTCTTTAAGACTAGAAGAGACTATGATGATCATGCAGCTTCCCACAGAACAAATCAGACAATTTAATTCTGGAATTCCTAAATCTAACTCATCTCTAAAATTCATTATTCCATTCCAATATTCCATCTTGAAAAATCTCAATCACTAATCATCAACCACCTAGTGTTTTGACTTTGAGTAACAGTTTACATATCTATTCTACCGATCACTGAAAGCAAGAAACACACGTATCTTTATCAAACAGGGCATCTTGGTGTACCCTACCAAGCACCAAATAACTCCTTTGTGCCTCAGAAAGACCCATGAAAACCTCGAGTTTATCCTTAATTGTTCCTTTTGTGTTAGAAATAGGGATGCTTCTCAGGAGGTTCACGACCTTTTTGCCAAATTTCAGATGGAAGGTGCCACAAAGACAGGTGGAGATTCCATTTGGTGGCTTTGTTGCAGGCCAGCAAAATCTGTTGTGCATTTGAAAAAGGCCTGTGACATGGCCACTGTTCTAAATTTGCCAGCTAGCAATGCAGACATATGTCTGAAAGACCTGTTTCTGTAAAAGAAATGCTTCCTGTCCTCCCCTATATTAAAAAGAGTACTCAAGATGTATTCTATGGAAGGCGAATTAATTTCTTGAGTTATCAGGACAAGCGGAGGGATACCAAAGCACAAAAACACACCCCTGTTTTATATAAAGATATTTCATCAGAAGGGATTAAATTGCCTCCAATACCTTGTTATAGGTGAAAGCTATAGGGAAAGATACCATTATAGAAAAGAGTAACTGTAAGGTAAGCAAGTTGACAGTGGTTGAAATGAAGGCCCAACAAGTACAAACATGCTGTGTTCCCTCACAAGGCAGCCTTGCTAGAGGTATTTTTACTGTTAACCTTTTCAAGAACTGTAAAAGGATAGGGTGAATAAACAGATGCATCCTGAAACTGACAGGCTGATACAGGTAAAGGAGCTCTATTAAATTTCACTTGGCATTTCACAAGGGAGAAATTTGAGATCTCTAAACTTAATTAATTTAAAACATTCAGTAGCCAGTTTCAGTAAAGAGAAATGCTGAAAACCTGGTTCATTTCAGGTAGATCACAATTTCAATGAATATCAAAATTGTACACCAACATGTCAAGGCTTACAACTGTTTGGGAGGATGCTGCAAACAGAGAGAGCAGCGTGACAAAAAAAAGAATGCTGGGACTGAACAGACAAGAAAAGGTACCGGGGAGTATCTGACCCTAAGGATTTCAAAAGGTCTGCTTCTTCTTTGCTACCCTTTTTCAGCCAAACTGGCCAGAAACAGGGCTACACTGTCCCCACTACATGAGCCACTGGAACAGCCTGGGCTTGGTCAAGAGCTGTAGACTATGGCAAAGCAGCGTTCTGGCTGTTTCAGCAGCACGTTCAATGCTCCACTGGGCACACAAGTCCACAACACATCTAGACATACAAAGGCTTTCACAGATCTCTACAGTTTGTAGGCCTATTTTTATGCAAAAAAAAGTTATTTTATATTGAGTTCATGGATTAGGGAGAGGGACTGGAAACCAAATCTTTTACCTCTGTTTCATTTAACTATTCAATATTCAGTCTTTCACCTCAGTTCTCTAGATTCAGGCTGATTCACCACTACCTTCATTCCCCCACCATATGTCATTTTTGACCCCGAGTATGTTATTAATTAAAAAGCATTCAGCATTAACTTGGACTTCAAGTTAAAAAGTTGAATTTACTTCACTTCTGTGCCCAATCTATTAGTCATGTGGAAAAAGTTATTTTTCCTGTGAGTATAAATACAGGAAGGTTTGTGAAGTACGCTTACATCTCTCACAAGTACTGCCAGCAGCAAATCAACTGACAGTAATACCTGGCTCAGTTCCACCATTCTGTGAGAAATGATCATTTTTTAGTCTATTAGCAAGTTGCTTATGAAAACTGCTAGGGTTATGAAAATAAATGAGGGCTAATTATACTGTGTTTCTAAATCATGTTGGCTTCTCTACAGATACATGAAATTTACATGGAACAGGTACATTTTTCATGTATCTCTAAAGATACATAGAATATTTGTTAAAAAAATGGGGTTTCATAGTATGGTTTGGATTTCCACATATAAAAGGGCACCACAGTAATCAGAGAGAAGGTTTATAGAAGCCTTAACTTAGACAAGACTAGAAACACTGTGAGCATTCTTAAAATGTTTGGGTATCAATTAAAATCCCCTGGGGTTGTCTCAATAATGGAGGGGAAAAGCCACAGCTAATATATGAAGAAAGGTAGTAATAAGTTTTCCCACATACACAAAAAAATAATAATATGGGTACAGGATTGTATATAAAGTACAAGAATGTAACTTTCTCAATCTGGATGTGAAAAAAAATCAAAGCAAGTCTTGTGTTTGCTGCTTGAGATAGGTGTGAATTAAGCAGTGCTACTAATTAGCAAGGGAAACAATCAGTGAATAAACTTGATTGTTAATATTTACATAGGAAAATCATCCTGGCCATTAGACTATTCAGAACAACATTTAAATACCACCATCTTCTGCTAATTATAAACTGACTCAACTGAGGTGACAACTAGAACACGGTAACAGGTGTGAAGGCCCAAACTCACGCCTCCCCCCCCTCTGCACCTCATAACCTCAGGCTCCCCAGCCAGGCCCCTTTCCAACATGGCGGCAGGGCAGAGAGGAAAGTAACCTGGTATGTGCAGAGGGAGGAGCCGCAGCGCTCTGTGAGGGGGACAAGCCGACAGGGCCCAGGCGGGAGCTCCTGAGGCACCGCCCTGCAGACCCAGCCCGCGCAGTGGGACCCTGAGAGGAGGCGATCAATCGGCGACAGAGGGTGGCAGTTTTGCGTTGGAGCTGTTGTTTGTGTTTCCCGGAAAGCACCAGTAAGTGTATTGTCATAGAAGCCCTCGCCTCAGTGAGGAACATTAGCATGTGACCCATTTTAGGCTCTTCTATTTAAACAGAGATTTACGATTGACTGGGTCCTAATGACATATTGTATGTCTCTATCAGATACAAGGATGATCCTTTGAAAAACCTTTGAAAAGGTTTGAAAAGGATGAACCTTTGAAAACCATAAGATCATAAAGAGGCAGCTCAGGGAGTTGTGGGCTCATGGAAAAAAACAGATCTTTGGACAGCCCCAGGTCCAACCTCCTCTTATAAGCAGGGCCATAAACTACGTTCTCCATAACCCAATTAAGCCAAGTCTTGAGTACTTTCAGTGAGAAATTAAGTTCCACCATTTTGTGGGCAACCGATTCCTGTGCTGAATTGCTCTAATGAAGATAACTTTCTTTTGTCCAGTTTCCCCTGAAGCAACTTCTCCCTGTTGCCTCCTGTGTTATTGCGCATCTGTGTGAAGAACCGCCATCTCCTCTACAGTTGTGTTTTAGGTACAGGAAAACACAGTACATCTTACCCAAGCATCCAAAATGACCATGTTAATTTCCAGTGATGAAATAACACTGAAGTCAGATGGGGAACCCAGTAAACATGGGAGCAGCATACTACAGGAAAAATAAGAAAACAAACAAACAACACCCCCCCCACCCCCCAAAAAAAACCAACTACCAAACTAAACCCAAAACCACCAAAAATTGCATCTTCTTAGGGGAAAAGTAACACTGACAAATTGTATCTGTACCTCTGAAAAGTGAAATCCGAGTAGCCTCTTTACATTGGTTACATTTACACACAACCTCCACTTTAAAAATGTTTTGTGTAACACGAGTTCCCAAAAGGACTAGTTGGAGGGTCTGCATAAGCCACAAAGTGACCTCCACCTCTGGAGCATCAAACTCAAGATGAAGGCTACACAAGTTTTAGATTACACAAGTCTTTCACTTACCCTGAAGGCTTAGAAGATCCTTCCACATCAACCGTATTCACAGTAACAGAAACCTAAGTTACACAGGATTCTCTTTTATATGAAATATAGTTTGGTCATTCTTGACCTTTTTTCAACAGGTGCACCTGCACTGGTGCTGCAGTTTGAACAAGGAACTTGTTCCCACAGAAAAGCTAAACATTCCCCCATTAATTTGCCTGTACTCTGTTGTTGCACGCTATGTAGAATTTCCACATCAAATTTAGATAAATACTGGAAATACTTGATCTAGAATCATTAATTTTCTTTCTTTCTGCTCTTTTGCAATCGTAATAGTTAAGGACACCTTTGGGAAATGACAGAAAAATTGTAGTACCTCTGCATGACACAATATTAGGGTTTGCACTTTGGTAAATCAGGTTTACCAGTCTGATGAAGGACGCAGGTATTATTTCAAATAACTGGAGTTACAAGGGATGTAACAGAAGGGTAGATGTTAATAGCTCAGCATTTCTTTGTAAAGTGCACAAGGCATGCCACTTAGAAGCGTAAGCCAACAGCAAACAGATTTTTTGCATTCCAAGCATGTATGTTGTGAATGCTCCATCCCTGGCAGTGTTCAAGGCCAGGCTGGATGAAACCTTGGGTGATACGGTTTAGTGTGAGGTGTCCCTGCCCATGGCAGGGGGGTTGGAACTAGATTATCTTGAGGTCCTTTCCAACCCTAACTATTCTATGATTCTATGTTACGTGTTTGGACTTGCTACGTTCACAGGAAGGCAAAGATGTTACCAAACCCTGGTGTCTTTGGGTAAAAGCAATTAATTTCTAGAAAATTTAAAGATTAAAAGCAATCCATCTCAAAATCAATACTATGTAAAATAATTTTTATTGTGTTATGGCATTGATGATGCAAAATGAAACTGGCCCCATGTAAGCAGCTGTTTTCTCAAACACAGGTGTGGACTTTTTAAGCTTTTTCCTTACTTTAAAATACTTGATAAATTTTTAAAATTTGTGATCAATTTCCATTAGCAGAAAACCTGCTGTCTTTAGCAGTTATCACCCACATACTAAGCTAATGTAAAGGCCATCTCAGTTTACCTCATGACTTAATTTAGGGATTTGCAGGGTCAGCTAGCTTACCCAGGAAGGGTGCAGTAGTTCTCAGAGTCAGACAACCACTTCATTAAGATTGTTTCAGCTGCACATTCTAATAAAGCAATTGTCATGAGGAAAAAGTAGTATCATTTTTATCACGTAAAACTTATCCCAAACATTCCTATATAGACTTTTCCCTGAAGTTTCAGATAATAAAGTACATATCATTTCCTTTAACCTCCAGAGCCTAACCCCACAGCAAAATAAAGTTGACCCCAAATAAATGGTTGCCTGTAGGTTCTCTAGAAATACAACTCCTTTGATGGTTCTGAACCTCATCACCTTATCATCATTGAATGACATAGCAGAACCCCCATTTCTCTGGCTTGTTGCTAAAAGCTTCAAGGTTATTGCTGGTTTTTAAGGAGTCTTTTAGTCTGCAGACAATGCCATACGCTGCATTGCTAAGTGTGGTAGGGAACATAAAGAGGTGCATTAAAGAAACCCAGACATTTATCTCTGTATTTCAGATACAAACATCTCATGTTTTACTACTATAAATTGAATTGCTTTTACAGAAATAAAAAGTATGCAGGTACTGCGATACAGCAGAAAGATGGGAGACTGAGAAAACAACTGAAAGTAAACGCTGTGAAAGAATCAATGGACAGAAGAAAATGGCTACAGGCTGAGATCTGTGGGAATGAGGACTTACGTACTTGTGGTGTTGTGCTCCCTAAATCCCAATACTAAGCAATGACCAAAATCCACTTATTTTTCCAGTTTTCTACTATGTGTCCCTTCCCAGATACACTACCACCTGCAATGGACATAATTTCCTTTTGCAAGAAACACTGTATACTTGAGGAGCTAAAAATTAAGAAAATATTTACACCCACCCCCTCCCTTGATGTGACTGGTAACACATGTGACGCATTAATCCCAGAAATAACAGTATAAATCACGATTCCAGAATGTAAGAAGAGAAGCACATTAAAAAATATGTTGCACAAAGCATCGCTGGGCTGGCGATGGCAAGTTTATTACCTTTTGGACTTTCAAACCAAGTGAATGATAAGAATGTTTTGAAGATACCTGCATGACATTTCAGGACTATCTCCTATTAAACAGATAAATCCTTGACATATTCAATGCATTTAGCAGATTTTTGGAAGATGCTGTTCTGCTCAAGTTCTCAAAAGACTATTTCTTGCTTTTCAGAACAGCTAGAGAACACAGACTTCTTCAGTCTGTATCAGTGTAAAAATAAGCCTCCCAAGAGGCAATTATTAAATGCAGAGGCCTCTTTACCCATAATTTCTTATGTAGCTTAGTTACTATATTGATTATTTTATGGCCAAATGTCAAATTTGTGCTGAAAAAAAATTTCCACATATGGAGAGCACTGCAGTTTAATTTCGAGACATTACAAAAGTAATGATGTAAAAAATTACAACGTGCACCATGAGGGATACACACTTTTCTCAGTGGAAAAACGTGAATGTATATGCATATAAACACAAAATTAACTATAATTTTGTACTTAATTTTGTACTTACAAGATCAACCAGCTGCCTTGATATTTAGGGAAAAGGCTAGATGAACAGACAAACAGGTATTGAATAAAGCCAGAAAAATCAATAATATTAAATGCAAAAACTAATCAAATTCAAAAGGGATTTTATATCACTAAGTTTGTGGATCGTTCAATTTGGTAAAGCTAAACCAAGACTAAAGGGAAAGTAATTTAGGGCATTAATCCACAGAAACAAATTTGTTCTACACAAATTTATGAATTGTTGTAAACATATTTCAGTTTAGTAATCTCACTTTAGGAAGCTTTTCTGTGTTTGGATTTATTTATTTTTAAATCTTTAATCCTATTGTTCTCTTTTTAGCAACTTTTAAGCAACCAGACTAATTGCTTCCATCATGCATAAAACAGAGGCTCTTTCATACAAGTTTTATTACAGAAGATATCTCTCTCCAGTGAAACTTGACATCCTAAGTTTCACACAAGATGCAACAACTGAATTTAAACAAAGATAGGTCAATGAATGCCTGAAAATATTCTTACCCATATGATGCAGCTATACATAACATTCTGAAGTAATTAATCTTCTACTCTAACACCTGTTATTCACAGGATCTTCAGCAGTGACATCTGTATAAGTAAAAGCAGAGTACTGCTAAATAATTTTACTCATTTAAGCTACATCTTTCTAAAACCCACAGACATACTTCCAATAGCATGTCATTAGCATCAAGAAAATCAGGACAGCCATTCTCAGGAATACCAGAATGAACACCTGGTAGAAACCAAAAAAAAAACCAGGGGATTTGAATATACAAAAGATCATCTCCTTCCTCACTGAAGTGATGATGAGTCAGAACACCAGAACTGAAGAAGGGGCAGAGGCAGCTGATGAGGCACCAGTCAGTTACACTATTGTCTGTGAAGGTATGAACTTTTTAAGGGCATGCTGTGAAATTTATCAGTAACTCATAGCCCTAGAAAATAATCAAATCTTGGGATTTCAACTTCTAGATTTAGTCACTGTAGTCGCCACACAGTTCTTACTAAACTGAAAATAGCTCTATTACAAGTGTTGAATAGCACCTGAAAAACAAGTATCAATTTTTTGTTTTCTTCTCATAATTTTATTAGACTTGTCTCTCTTCAATAACAAAACTAGGGTGCTCCTCAAATAACTTGCCAGCTGCTGAACATGCACTGTCAGGTGATTGCTTACATTTCATTCAGTTTCAGGTTAAGACTGACTCAACTCAGTGGAGCTCAGGATAACTACTCATCATTCTGCTCCTAATACTTACAGTAAGTAATAGGGAGTAACAGTGAGAAATCTACAATTAAAGATCATTGGAAAATAAGTAGAGATATTATAACAATTAGTATGCCTTTGGTAGTTTTATGTTCAAAACCTCAAAGCTCCTGATATTACAGGTCAGAATTAATCTAGAACGAAGCATGATGAAGTATTCAGTAGCTCACACCTGCACTTTTTATTTATTTTTTAATGTTTGTAAGCAACTCTTTGATACATAGCACAAGGGCTTGTGCTTCTGCCCTGTTTGTGCACTGATGAAGACAGGGCAGAGGAGTAATTCATGGATGTGCACTGAGCTGAGGTACTCAGAAACCCTGCACCTTTGGGAGCAGTCCCAATCTGGGAGAAACAAACAGAAATAAGTCAAGGAAGAACTGAGGGACTGCTTGGGTCTCCTGGACAGGGTTTCAAGAGGGCAGGAACAACTGAAAAATTAGAAGCACTCTCTCCAAGACATTTTTTTACATCCTACTTCACCAATAAAAATCCATTCAGAATTATGGAACTACAGGGTTGGCCCTGACTGACAGGAACAAAATAAACATTTATTCTTTCACAGCTGACTACTGCATTCAAAAAAGACACTTCACCTTTGGAAGTCCACAAGACATTTTTGTCAAGAATTCTCAGACTTAAGCTGATACTGAACCATTAACTCCGTAAAATCATCATTGTCTAGTCTTAAATATTATGTCAAGTAGCAAAACATAAAAAAGATTAAAATTTAGGTATACAGTCATTAAGCACAAGTTTGACAGTTACTTGTAAAGGTTTAACCTCATGAGAAGTTTGTGTTCTTTCACTCAAGAGTGGCTGTCCCCATCAGATTCTTGTGAGATTTCATTTTAACTTGAATCTTCAAAACCCCTGCTAAAATTTGGGCCCAGTGACAGAGGCCAGAATTTATAATCTACCAACTCATTTAACCAGACTTTCAGTAATTGCAGCTAAAGATTTACCTCTGACAGTTTTCAGTGATGCAGACACCTTGCGTAAAGCAACTAACAAGCTCTTCTGAATTTGAAATAAAGGAAACCACAGCAAAAGAATTTAAAGATGCAAATAAAAAACATAAACCAAGATATTTTTCTTACAGATTTTATGTACCACCTCGTATCTTTCAATTTTACATGTGAACTAGTGCCTGCAATAAAGTTCCAAGCATTCGAGATTGTTCTTTGCATTTGCATTCTAAATAAAAAAAATTAAAAATTTGTTAAAATCAACAGTAAGTCAGTCTAGATGCACGGCCTGTCGCTGTGTACTACCTACAAATGAATCTTGCTTGATTAAATCTCATTATTTGCAAACTTGCCCTCTGTGATAGCATCACCAATGAGAAGAATGACCTACAGACATGCCAATGACAGCTGAACAATGGGCTCCACGTTACCCACTGAATCATAGTTCCATTAAGAAACCATCTTTATCTGTCAAGTTCTGAACTACGCTTAAACAACTTTAAGTATGAAGTGATTTGTTTTCAATCACAGAAGTGCTGTATTGTCTTAGGGCAAAACCAAATCAAAGAAAGTAAACTAACACAACTGCTACTGAAGTACACAGTTGTTCAGCAACTCTTAAGCACAACTTAAGCCATCTCTTAAGAAACAAAAAATCAGTCAAGTAACAAATGAGAAACTTGGAATATGACATTTGGAGAATCCAGTTTGTGGTACATTTTTCCACAGATTAGCTGAACTACTTGGCCAACAGTTTCTTCAGGCAGGGATTTTAACTTTCATGAGCACATTGCTCTAATAAAGTACTTGGCATTAGTTATGGCTTTTGCATTAAAATGCATTCATGACATTAAATTTTAAAATCACTAAGCCATTACTTTTGATCAGGGGTTTGTTTTTTTTTTCTGTATAGTGTTTGCAAGAATTAGCAACCAAGTGCATATTTCACCAGCAAAAGAATGAAAGCTGTACTAATAAAACTTACTTTTGCAGGTCCCTGCAGAGAACGGTAATATTTTATACCCTGACTGCATACCAAATGAATGCCAAAACCAAATTTGTTGTTCTGATAAAGGCTTATCTGTCACATAATAACGTACCTATTCGATTTATGATCAAGGGCAAATTAACACACGATGTCATATCTACATTTTCTTCTGTATTCAGAAATAAAAAGACAGCATTGCAGAACAGTTCTATAAATTGCCTAGCTCAAGCACTGACTTTAGTACCTATTTGTGAAAGCATTTTCCTACAAAAATTTCCAGGTAATAACTAAACAGCTGAGCCTACTCAGTTGAGGCTGCTTATCTGCAGTTTATTCAGGTATGCAAGTCCTTTGGCTGCCCTATTCTACCTTAAAAAAAAAATCCCCCTTTGCCTTTGTTCAGGGCAGCATTCAGAAAGCTCAAATGGTATAAATCATGGGCATTTTAGTTTTTAGTATAAAATCGCTACTTCAGACATACCTACTGGCCCCTATAACCTTGCTACTAAAAGAAATAATCACCTGCTGACAGTAAGGGAGCCCAGTAACAGACTTCAAAACAGCTTTCATCTTGTTATATCTTGTTTCATCTCATTCACCTTGTACTTATGGAACAGTTTAGAGTTATGACAGTTAAGATGTTTAATAGAAACAACCAATTTGATATCCAATTCCAATGCTAGTAACATTCTACTGTTAATAAACTACAGTCAGTGAAATAGCTCAGTTTTAGTTATGTGTTTTAATTGAGTACAATTTACATGCTCTATACACCTCTAAGTAGTGCATCCAATTCACTCAACGAGGAGAATGCAGCTCACTAAAACAGATGTCTGATCCTCCAGCTTCCCCAGTTCTTAGTTCCTTTATTACTCTACATTAACTTGCAGATAAATAAAGCTTAAGTATCTAAAATTCCAGCTGTGCTGGAAAATGCTGTTGTAAGGCTAAGTTTTTAAGTCCAAATAGTTTCATAACCTATGTGCAGTTACTTATGAAGGCAGCAGGAATGCTATTCTGACAACCTAATTAAACTTCCAATAATGTCAGCAGGAATCTGATTGCAAAATGGCTCATTTTATAAACATCACTGCTTTTATGACTGACAAAAATATGCACTATCAGGTGCCAACTCCTTCACAAATACATATTTTACAACTTGTAAACTGCTTGCAAATACAAAATTCTATGATTTTAAAGGTCTACGCTCAATCCATAAAAAATAGCACAGTTCATACAAAGATGTCACTGATTTTGTTCTGCCAGTTTCACGTCCACGTAACTTCATTAGTTTCAGAGAAGTTACTCCCAGTATATACATAAATTTATATCTAAATCAAGCCATCATCTGTATACAGTAACTGAGATTACACGTGTTTAAAACAAGTGAAATACAGGACAGAAAAAACATAACTGGACCTTGCCTATTTGAAGACCACTATACAGTCTGTATGCCACAGTGCACATAAAGCACACATTTCTTCAGAATTTGCTTTAAAAGTTTGCTGCCCACTGCAGAAGTCTCCTGAAAACTGCATGGGCCCTGAAGTGCTGAATAAATCTGGGTAAACAAACAACACCCAAACACAGTTCTAATAGGAAATGCTTGAGAGTTAAAACCCCATACATGATATCCCATTTTTTAAAGCAGTAATGAACCCTAAACTGAACCACTTCCTCATAGTTGTGATTGCTTGGCTGAAAGCCGTTACAGCTTTTCTAATTATAGCACAGGTTAAAACAAGGTATTGAATGATTTAGTTCACTCATGTATGACATGGATACATTTATAATGCGTTTAAGGACTGGAGAAAAACAGTCATTTGGTACTGACCAACTGCCCACACAAATAGGAGTTCTTCTAGCACTTCTGTACTACCTGCTCTTCCCAATCACTTCACAGAATCCATTTAAAAAGCCAGTGCCAACTTCTTCTAATATTGGAGTAACTGGAGTTTTTTGTTTGGAGATTTGGGTTTTTTTACATTTCTATTAAGACCACCTAAAAACAGCAGTCTTGATACAGCAGGGATGGAAATACATAATTAAAAGTCAGACCTCACAGTCCTCAGATTTCAGAAACAGTTCTAAAAATCTCTTAGGGAGATGTGCCTTCTGATTTTATTAAAAATGAAGGTAACATCAAAAAGCAAAACTAAAGAAGAATAGGACAGAACATTTTACTTTTGTCAAATCTTAAAGTATATTAAGAAAAAATGGTTTGGAACTTCAAGAACAGGAATATAAACATGTATTTTGTGTTGCAGAAAAATTCATGCGGGTGTTACAGTAATTGATCTTTCTCTACATCCACTGGTATGCCACATCGACTTAACATTATTAAATAGATACAGAGATACCATAACTTCATACGAATACCAGGGTCTTCTGGCCTCATACTGCAGCTCAAACAAATTGTTCTTTGGTAACTGGAGTAGGTTCATTTTCTGTTCCAATGAAGGACTGTTAGAAGGCCATATTAGCCACTCATGTCAGAAAATTACAACTCCTGTAAACATAGGCTGGGCTACTTTTGTCACAAGAAAATAGTAGTAGAGGTGGTATTAGAGTTATAAATGCAGAGAAGTTAAAATTATTCATTCCTTGTGGTGGCTGTTTCAGGAGGAAAAAAAAAATCCAAACTCTCTCCTCTATTCACTGTTTAATCTAGGTAACATTCAGACTCATATGTAAAGGCATTTTGATAGATGGGAATCTACACATGCACACTTCCAGTTTAAAGAGACCTGTGTGGAGAATGGCAATTTAAAATTAGCATGACTTGAAGGTATTCCTATAATGAAGTTTAAAGATTTAGTAAACTGGGACATTACAAACCCAAAAAAGTCTTTCTAGATTTTTCATCTTCCCTTTTTCAACAAAGACTGACAGAATATACATATACAGGTTGACATGTTGATTTATCCAAAACAATTTTCACTTTGCTCAATTTCTAAGTCCTATTGACTAAAATGTAATAGAATCCACAACAAAATTTTTTCAGTAAGTAAAACAATATGTAAAGAAAACCAAAACTAAGCTCAGAAGCTAAGTGGTTTAGAAAGCCTGGTAACATCTATGTGTGCATAAGTGTGTCTGATTTGTTTTATACATTATATATATAGACACACACACACATATATATACACACACGTGTGCACATGCGCACACACACACATTTTTAACCTGCAGTGAAGATCAATCTATTTTCTAATACGGAACAAAACACATCATTTAAAAATGTGGCTAATTTTAACAAAACTGAGAAGAAACTCCTGCTATCAAAATATACAATTTGGATTGCAGACTAGAGGCTAACAACATTAAAAAAATAGTTTTAAGCAAAACCCCTTTGCTTCTGAAGAACAACAGGTGTCAACCTGCCATAGCATGAAGCCTCCAAACAAGATTTTATAAAAAGTTTAAACTGTGACCCTTCCTTGTTTGTAAAGTTCTTGACATATCATATAGTGCGAGCTCTGGTCTCCAAACTGGATCCCCTTTCATTTTTCTCAATCCATACTTCAGGAAATAAATGGCAGTTGAAGGATTCAGAATCTCAAGTGAGATTTGTGCTTTACCATATACCTGAAAAAAATCAACAGAAGACAACATTACTATTCTTTCAGTATCTATAGAAATTTTACTCCAAGGAACAATATGCCCAGACTTTGTTAAAACAAAACTCTTAAGAGAACTGGCAAGTGGCCAAAGAGATACAATGTGTAATTTATATGCCATATAGGTCTGCATTATACACAGTATTTGGTCCACTGAAAGACAATCAGCTGTTTGTTTCGAAGAAAATGCATGTTTACCAAGGCATTACATGACTTCTTGTATTGGAAGACTGTTGTTAAAGGTAACTGTAGTTCATTCTGGGCATTCAGAAATATCGTTTAGATGAGACTTAAATAAGAAGCCATAGAAAGTTTGATGGTTTGAATTATTTTGACAATTCCTATAGGATTTGCCTTTTTGAAGTTCACTCAATCATTCAAGCAGTTTGCTGTGCAATCAGCATGAAAAGATTAAACATTCATGAAATGCAGTGACTTCTGCTTTCCCTCAGTATTTCTTCAACTGCTTCACGATAAGAAAGTTTTCTTCTCTATAACATGAAAAGGTATCACAAGGAACTTCCTATTCTGAGATGGTTCTGAACAACAAAGACATAGAGTCAGAAACAATGCTGCTTTTCACAGACCTCTGGTGCCACTCCATCCCTTGCTTCTCACAAAAGGCAGGGGTAAGTACTTGGAAGACTGTCATCTAGTAAGATGTAAAGAGGACAGAGGAGAGCTTTTAAGCTCAGGACTGCAGTTCAAGGGGAGGGCTGGGGGAGCTCTACATCAACTAGCTTGTTCTCGAGTCCTTTCCTTCTGTTTAAAGGGATGTGGGGAATCACAGTACTAATCACTGATTAAAAGTAACTACCCTTCCTTAAAATCCATGCATATTACACTTTGGAGATTTTTATTTACTGTTCATAATAAAGTACAGTGGTGTATATTTAACTGTATCATCAAAGAAAATTTGAATAAGCAGTATTTTCAAGCTAAAACACTGTTCAATCTTCAAGTTGTACACAATTCCCTTGATGCCATAACTTTTCATTCTCAACAAACATGAGCATACAGGATTTTGAACAGGAAATATACCTGTCCAAAGTTTCCCAGAAGCGTAGAAATACTGGCCTGTCCAAGTGTCTTTTGTGGTAGCTTAGTTCTAACACTGTTACATCCCATTTCTGTACATTTGGATCCAGACGTACTTCATCATATTTGAGATGAAAAGCTTTAACTATAGGAAACAGGAAAACATTCAGTAAACAAACATGATGACTCTGCAGTATTTCATTATTAATCAAAAAGGATTCCAACCACATTGCTCTTTTTTCAAAATAAAGCCTGAGAAGAAACTTAATGAGCCCACTATCTCCCAAGAAAGTTGACTAGTTAATAAACGGAACTGTGCTAAATATACTGGTTAGTGGCCAATATCAGGCTCTCCTGATATTATTACAGGTTTAAGTTAAAGGGCAGCCCCTAATTTTAGATGCATAGATTCCAGGAGAACATCAAAAACTCATTGCCAATTCAAGCACATCTGCCTTGGGAAACAAAGATGATCCTTCTGAAAATCTTTGACGTGTCCAAGAATCAAGAAAAAAGAAAAAACAAAAGGCATTTCTGCAACCAGGGAGAAGGAAGCATGGCTATTTCACAAAAGCCTATACAGAAGACTGTTAGCTGAATGCCAGTGTAATCCCCAAATGCTACATGAAACATTGTGAGAAATTTTATAGCTGCCACTTTCCCCTGATATATTGATTACTCAGGGTAAAAATGGTAAAATATTAACAGTTATTTTGCTCTTGGGAAGTACTGTCACATGTGAATTACGTAAAGGCCAAGCGTTAACACAGTAAGTATTAAAATCTTGAAATTCTTCATCATTTCCTTAGCCAAATAATAGTTTTGACATAATCCAGTGCGAAGTATTTGAGTCTTGTACAGCTCCTATCTGGTAACACATTAGATACATTTTTCTATTTTGGTTATTACTGGAGAAGTAAAGCAGAAGCATATAACCAAGCTAGTGAAAATTAGTTATTCTTAGTGCCACGGTCAGACATTTTTCTGGTACTACACTCTGTTTTTAGTTTCTCAAAATTCACCTTAAATTTTAGCCAAATAGCTGAAATGAAGAATAATTAAGCAAACAAATAAAATCCCCAAACCCCACAAAAACCTTAGTTCCTTTTTCCAGATACAGGTGGATATGCAATGATATACCCACAAGCTTTCTAGAACTGTATCTGAAATCAGCTTGCTGGTTTTTTCCTACTAACTCAAGAAGTGATCATCTGTCTTGTGTCACTGCCACATAAATTTCCAAGTTTTGTGAACAAAACCCATGCATACATATAATTTACCTTTGCTAAATGATGTTGCATGTTTTAAAATAACTCTGGAGAAAGGAAGATATACTGGGGCTATGCATTTACGGAAAACTTAATCGACACCTGACAGAGTCTCTGCATTAATGTTAAATGATACAGAGCAGAAGACAATCCAATTCTGCATCTGAAATGAATCAGTATTAAAGTGCATTAACTTTATTATTATTACTATATATATTTATTATTAGTAGTAGTACACTACGTTCTCCAGGACCAAGACCTTTAAAATGGTATCCAAAATTAAATATATATTCTTGCTGTAAAGCTTTAATCAATTTAATTTGTGATTCAAGTGACATCACTTAAAATTTTATCTCAAACACTGACTTGTAAATGCAGAAATAACCTTGCTTGCAATATGAACATTAAACACTTAGACCACGTGTAAAGAAAACTGCTGAGGGCACATCTGCCACTGGTGCAGAGATCTAAGGCCCATCTTCTCAACCAGCAGCACTTTGATAAGATGTTGCCATAAGCATAAACACCCCAAAACACTTAAAACCAAAACAAAATTCCCCCTTACTTTTTGCAAAGATATCAACAGGGGATCCATCAGGCAAGAGCCAAGGCCAGCCTTTGAACTGCCAAGCAGGACCCTGTACAAACACTGCCACCACACGATCCCTATGAACACACAAAGAAATGGATGTGTTGATGGCCTTCAACATTTAAATTACACTCTCTTAAACAAATAATATACTATAGCATAATTTCTTATTTTAGTAACAGCAGTATAGCACATTTAACCACCATACCTCCAGCACAGCTGTTAAGAAAAGAAAGATTAATGTGACTTTTCTAGACTTACAGCTCCATCCCTCTGCAGAATGCAGCTCAGTTTCTCATGTGGCATTTATAAGAGGTCAAATCACATTTATTTCTGGTCATTACTACTTGGGTCTTAAAAAGTGGTCCAACAATGTTGAGGTAATCTTCTATGAACAAGAGTGCAAACTGAGATATATCAATTTAAAAGCCTTTATTCTGAATACTGTGAACTACTTCTCTAAAAATTTATTAGAAGAGACAACTGCTAAATTTCTGCAAAGGCCATCATTTATTGTAAGAGTACGAAACTGTTACCTGCTGTCCAACAAAATAAATCTGATGAAGATGAAGCTTTTATATTAAAAAAATTCAAAAACCCCCACCACCTTTAAGAAAAAATGACCTCCCATATAGGATCTATTTTTTTTCTTGAACATTTACATCATCCAACCATGGTCCCTAGCTACTACAATAAATAGTTACCTCCCTAATCCCCAAATTTAATTCATCATAAAATCTACTAAATCTCAAAGGGAAAAGAATGAGGAAGGTGGAGTTCAGGGATTTTTTGTTTGGTTGGGGATTATTTTTTTTTAAACAGATTAAAGTTTTGCCATTTAAAATGATGCTGCAGGCTTCGTAATGGCTAATAGAAAAAAAAACTATCCCAAAAAAACTCCAAACAAAAGCAGTGACATGTTAATTTCTAGATATTTATATCTAATTCTCCCTTGGATAAAATCAAGCTGAAAACCCACACCACTTCATCTCCTTGTTCAGAAGCACCTTAGGAACCATTATAGACAGCTCTTAAACTGTTTAATGATCAAACCTTTAAGTGCTGTCTGCCCTTTAGAGTTTCAAAACCATGGATTTCTGGTAAGTTCAAGTTCTCAAAACAGAAAACGATTAATTCAGGAACAGGACCTTTTCAAAGTATTCCTTGCTATTAAAATCTAATTTGGAAGTTACAAATCCACCAAAAATGTCACAAAGAGCATGCCCAAAATCTTCACACTTGGCAGGAAGAAATAAAAATGTTAGCTAATTCATTACATTAAATAATAAAAGATTTTTCTCCAGAATTTTCCCATTCAACAGGAAAAACATTTTTATAGCATTGAAGAATTGGCTACAGACAAAATAATCTGTTTCCAGCTATTTCTTAAAAAAGCTACCAATGATTCCCTTTCCTCAACTGGGGCTCTCTCTTCAGAAGGAGATTCCACCACTGAATCCAATTCAATGAATCTGATTCAGTACTGAAATCAAAGTTCAGCCTTTACTGCCTGATGCATTTTCTTTCTTGAACTATTAAAGAAGTTAAAATGTTAGATGCTTAAGGCCTGCAAACATATCTTTTCAATGTACTCTTATCCAGAAAGCAGACAAGAAAAGGAGGATTTTTCCTCTCAGTTCACATTTCAGCAACTTGCATACTACAGTATCACAAACTAGAAGTTAACATAAATATTTTGGGTGACATGGTTTAGTATGAGGTGTCCCTGCTCATGGCAGAGGGGGTGGAACTAAAATGATCTTGCAGTCCTTTCCAACCCTAACCATTTTATGATTCTACTCCTGTTTGAATTTCTGGCACATTTCCAGCAAACCCACTAAAACTAGTTGTGCTAGTCATACTGTTAAAATATGAAGTGTTGCAATTTCTTAAGATGTTTTAAGTCTGGTTTCATATTATTTTAACCTGAAGAAAAGACTCATATATGGTTAAGAGACAAATGCATTGTTATACCCATATATTCACTTTTCAGTAAACTTAGTAGCATTTTATTGGTCCCCCTGGATTCTCTTGGTTAAGAAACTTTGTAAAAGGGAAATATGTTTTACCAGTCTTGTGGCATAAGTTTCAGAGGTTGGTCTACTACTCGATAAGGTACAGTAACGCTGACTGTAGTTCCCCCAGGCTGTATCTGGTCCTTCCTTCTCTGTATTAGAGTTTCATTCTCTCGCTGACAGCCTTGTTTTTTCTTTTCATCTGATGGTACAAACCTTGGGGAATAAAGAAACAGTCAGTAGACAAAAGCAATTTATTTGATATAATCAGCAGGAAAAGCAACACATTTATCAGAACTTTGCATTATTGGAAAAGATCACTGAAGCAATCTCATTTTCACTATGCCAAGCCTCCATCACTGCACATTCAGAACAACAAACAACAATATTTTATATGCCAAAATTATAAAAATCAGTCATACTAAAAGGTCTTCTGCTCCTCAAAACTATGGCTGACCTGTTCTTACACATTTGGGGCACTCTCTGCAATAAACACCAAGATCACAACCTGCTAAATGGCCATAACTCATTCTTTTTAGTGATCAAGGGTAACATGGGAAAGCTTTGGCACTAAGAAACAATTGATTCTAGAAGTAAATTTTGGAGTTCTTGCTCTTGGAACCACCAGAATTATGTTCTCTCAAGAAAGACAGGGGTTTTGGACAGAATGGTTTTTCAGCGAGGTTTTATTTTTTTTGGATGATGGTGATTTGACATTATCAATCACTCATTTGTCTACCAAGATGTATATTACAATGCTGAATTTATGAGTTTTTCTAAATAGCTTTTCTGATAGTTAAGTGCTCAGAAAATAAGGATAACATGATCCTCATGTCTTACGTAATCTCTGTATGATAAAAAAAAATGCTTAAAATGTAAACCCCCCAAAATGAATTATGGATCTTTCATCTTTCAGCACCCAACTTAAAAATCCAAATGCAATTCCATTTCAAGAGTCACTTTTTTATTGCAATAGTAAAATAAAATACACAGAACAGTTCTCAAAACTGGCGTCATAAATGTCAGAGTAGCGTAAAACTTTTTATTGATGAATCTCTGTGGATTTTATTAAAAGGAAAGATAACAAAATCACGCATTTTATACAACTAAAACCATGTCAACAGACAGATAAAAAGATAAAGTGATGTGACCACTATCACGTACTAGACCAGCAGAAGAGCAGGATTCATACCCATGTTCTCCTAATACTCTATTCAGAACCACCCAGCTGCACTACTAACACTGTTTGCCACTGACATTTAATTTCCAAAACAGCTGATACAAAGAAATACTGTTTCACTTAACTGCAAGTAACCAGTATTGCTGCTACATTTTAAAAGCACAATACTCCACATAATTGGTAAGATTTCTCTTCATTATAGTACAGATGGTGCTTCTTAAAAGTTTACTACATTTTTTCAGTTAAGTTGCTTGCATCATTTCTATTTGTTCTCTTCAACCTCTTTCTATAACCTATTTGAATACTAAAAACCAATTTGAATGTGCTTGGACAGGCAAGACCACACTTCCTATCACTGGAAAAAGAGATGAAAAGAATGAAAAAATAAGTTAAAAAAAAAAAAAGTGCATTATTCAGAGAACTTGAAAATAGTTGTTTTTGCCAGCATTTCTTCAGAAAAACCCCAAGCAAACATGTTTTAAGACAGCACTTGGAAACTGTTGATAAATTTTCAAGCAATACTATTTTCCTTTCCTAATGAAAATAAACAAATTAAACCCCCTTATAATCTTCATGATTTAAGAGTCGTTCAAAAACAGAAAGTTACAACCAATTTGAGGCACTAGTCCAAATGCCTACAGCTGCACTGGAAAATTTAAACAAAACAAAACCAACAAACAACCTGCAAATTACTATAAATTGCACATTAAAGTTGGCTAGCACTGTAAATACAGAAAAAGCACTACAAATGCTAGAGGATAAGCTATCACTTAAATTATGCTTATCTGTGTAGTCCATGTATAGCACCACCATTCTACAGAAAATACAGACAAAAAGGCTTGTACAGGATACACTGGGGGAAGTACACTTCGGCCACCTAGAACATTATTTAAGAAAATGTCAAAAAACACTTTTAAAAGCCAAGTCACTTCACCAGTACTTAAAGTAATCAGAAAACAGCTCTACTTTGGTGGAAGCTACCAAACATGGCATCAGAATTAAGTATTTCTAGTCAAGTTGCTAATTTAAAAACTCAGAAGTGAGGTGCAACCTTAATCATAAACATGCATAATGGCCTGCCCTGCCAACACGCTTCAGGCTTTGCTTTGCCAGTAACTGATATGAATCTGTATTTTGTAACTTGAAGATTTGCTTGGTGGTCTTGAGCTTTTAAGAAAACCATTTATAAGTCTCTCCTCAGCAATCACAGCTAGGAAATTGGGGCTGGAAAATGGATTTTTTTTTCCTGTAAGTTTAAAAGTTACAAACACACTACCTTTCTCCTAACCATCTTCTACCCAAGTGGCAAGATCTATATGAAAAGCCAAGATCACCTAAAATGCAGAGAGCTAAAGAAGAATCATGTTCTTTATTACCTGTCCCATGCACTAAACGAGAACAAACTCTTACAGAATATGTAAATAAAACCCAAAGAGCCATACATACATTACCATCATAACTGAATATTCATCTGAATGAACAACAGCCTAAAAGGTCACATTTTAAATTTAATTTGTAAATGTGAAGAAGCAAACACATTTTAAATTGAAACAGGAAACCTAGCCATGTCTGCCATGTTAGACAAGAAACAATGCTGCTATTCTACAGAGCCTAACAATTTCATCACTCTATGTGACACCCCTCAAATTTGGCTGAAGTAGGCATCCTCAATTCTACTTCTACCTTTAAATACTTCCGTGTTTACAAAATCATTTTAACAGTAGTTGATTCAGAGTTTCACTCCATTTCAGCTAGAAAGTAAGTGTGTTACAGCCATTAAAGCACCATTCAGTTGTGCCTCAGCTATGTACCTTCTAGGCAACAGTTTCAGTTTTACTTACTGTAAAAATCTAAATGGTTCTGAACACATTTCTTAAGGACAGAACATGAAATATCTGAATTTTCTGAAGAAAAAAATCAATAAGCAGATTCACATGGAACAGTAGAGAAGATGACTGTCATTAACAAAGGCATTGAAAGAAATGCTTACATATAGGCACACACACACACAGAGTACACAAATAAATGACAGTTAAAGAAAGTTCATGAACTATATGCTAGCATTTCTGTGAACCATCTATTCAGTAAGCATAATAAAAGCCATGTGCTCAGAAATTGAGAATCAATAAAATTACTGTATGATTAGAAATATAATCATGGCTTGCTCCATCACTACCTAAACATAGAAGTCAAGCTTAAAAAAATCTGAGTATTAAAGAAAACACCAAAAATTCTCATCTTCTCTTGGGAATTATCTGCCACAATCCTATACTGGATGGTGTTAAGTACACAACTGTACTTGACACCCTTTTAATCACCCAAATCACTAGAACTGTGTTCTGAAACCCAGCTGTGTGAGAGCTTACTTTTTAATGACTTCTCATATTACTATTTCCTACTAAGAAAATATTAATTCCATAACTACTTAGAATCCATTTTTATACCCCAACTAGGAAACTAATAGCACTCAATTCCCTTGCTGTTAATTGACAAAATCATTATCCACATAAAACCTGGTGCACTCTCTCACTTTATAAAGACAGCAGGTTCCTTTCCTAAGGTAATAGGCAAGCAACTGACTAAAATCAAATTACAGGAGATAACTAGTAAGATACTAAGTGCTGAACTGTCCAAGTTACTCATGCCTAGGCTCTAAATGCACACCAATTGCTAGCAATAACTTTGAAACACTTACTGAAGACAAGTCAGCACTTTCTAGCCCCTAACTCAGGCATAGTGAAAAAAGCAGGAAAAGAGAGTAACATAACTCCAATGCTGGAAAGTAACAGAGATCACTGTAATACCCATAGGATTGTGTTTAGAACTATGACTTATTTTTACAACCCTCTAAATATTTTTGTTACATTACAGTATGAAAAGCTTCATGCACCTGTTTTTTTTCAAGAGAAGAAAGCTTTCTGTAATACAGCATCCGTGAATCTATCAGATAGTTTGCTCAGTATCAAAGCCACGTAAATCTCAGTGAGTTGCCTGGCCACATATGGTGAAGCCCATCATGACCGAAAACATCATCATAATAAAAATACATAATCATCATCTAATCATTTACATCTGCCTGATATAATTCCTGCCTCACTTTTGTTCCATGGAAAGGGAAAGTCTTACTTGATAAGCCTAACTTACATGCTCAAATACTTCATCTGGAAAGCCAAATTTTACACAGTAATTATCTAGTGTTGCATTCAGATAGCGATAAAAGAATAAAGTGTATTCTATAAAATATTTTTAAGAGGATTCACAATACACAAGATATTGCAGTTCTGATTTTAAAAGAAATTATAACTTATTAATATTTTATAAAAATCTCAATTTTTGTCTTGTACTTTGCTCCCTACAAAATCAGCCTTTAAAAAAATGGCTATCAAGAACATTAAGAATATTTGCATATTATATAGTACGTTAGGTGTACATGTTACAACTATATATATATACACAAATGTCTTACAAAATCTAAGTTGCAACAAATATACCCAACAGATAATCGGGTACCTAAAAGAAAACAATCTTAAACCAGCAACATGTGTCCTCTTTATCATTATATGTATATATTTCATTCTATTCATTATAGCTTTTATGTGTTCCGTTATTTTCTACTTTAAAAGAAAGCATAACGTTAGTGATGAATTAAAGATGCCAAGCATCACGCATATGACAGCTAAACTTCACAAGCAAAACAACTGCAACATACTACAAAGCTAGGAAAAAGGTTACTAAAATCATTGGTATAATTACTAGGCTTCTTTTAGTCCTTGCCAATTGAATTTAATGCCATAATACTAGATGAAGACCATCCTGTTTATTTTACAACAAACATCCTAAAATTTCAGCCACTGATACCCAAAGTGACAATGTGTTGCAGTGCAGTTACTTATGAAAAAAAGAAAATTCAGCATCCTAGACAAAAAAAAACCCTATACTGACAGACAGGAATTCCCAGCTATTACTCTCAGCTTTGATTTTAAACAATTTGATCTCTCATTATAATTCCAGCTAACTTGGTTCCTTATTTAGTTTAAAAAAAAACAGTCAACCAATGAAAATACATTTAAATTGAGGGAATACAAAAGTTGGTTTTATTTATGAAACCCAAATGTTCTTTATTATCACACACTTCAAAGAAATGTGCTGCCCTGGGTATCAGGCATGGGAGAAACAGGCTGGCCTGTAAACAGCCCATGTCACATGTATCAAGGCTTCCATGCAATCCTGGGGCCTTCATTCTCCCAGGGTTCTCCTGCATTTCTTTGCAGTCTCCACTGCAATGGCTCTTACTCTGCCATCTCCAAAAATCCCTTCTTGTGCTGTATCACTGATCCTCTCTGATGGTTAATAAAAGCAATCTGATTACCTCTAGAAATACAAAAATTCAAATCTATGTGCATCTTCCTCAGCCCGGGTAAGGCAGGGAATATTAATTTGGGTGTCTCTTTTCTAAGTGGACAATATTTCCTTATGCCAAAACTGTGTCTTCCAAATATCTACTCTTCCATCAAATTTACCTGAGAGTGGGGAATGGATTAAAGGCAGCAGTGAATTAGAGGCAGAAATTAGGTAAGTTTTCTTTCCCTGGAAAACCCTCACATATCTATCAATCACACTTGACATCAAGACTAGTTCTAAACTCTGCATATCTGAACAGTAAAAACAAACCCTGTAGCCATTCCTACAAAGTACTTCAATAAATTTGCATGAAAACACACACAACCAACCATACCAAAACCTACAGGCCAGGAGCATATTTTTTAGAACAATGCTAGAACTGCTATGGCTGAATTAACATCTTGCTCTTCTGCTATTGCACTTCTCATTCATTAACACACCTTTTTTCACTGTGCCTTTTGTACCTAACTACACCAGTGTCCTCCTTTGAACCCTTAAACTTAATTTTTTTCTGGATCATTTTTTTCTTTGCACTCTATCAGACTCCTCTTGGGGCAGGTCTTGAGAAGTGTAACTCTGCCCCAGTGAAGCTGAAAACACTGCAGGCCTCTTAGCACAGAGATACTTTGACATGAGATATAGGTGCTTTATTCCATTATAACTATTCCTACATCAAAAAGTCACAAATTACATAGATGCAAAATCCAGGGCTTGTAATTGTGAAGGTTTTGTACTTAAGCATAAAATCCCATGTAATAAAGCAACATCCTCCATAGAATCATAGAACAGTTAGGGTTGGAAAGGACCTTAAGATTACCTAGTTCCAACCACCCTGCCATGGACAGGGACACCTCACACTAAACCATGTCACCCAAGGCTCAGTCCAACCTGGCCTTGAACAACGCCAGGGATGGAGCATTCACAACTTCCTTAGGAAACACATTCCAGTGCCTCAACACCCTAACAGCAAACAGCTTCATCCTTATATCTGATCTAAACTTCCCCTGTTCAAGTTTTAACCAATTACCCCATGTCCTATCACTACAGTTCCTAACAGAGAGTTACTCCCCAGCATCCCTGTAGGCCCCCTTCAGATACTGGAAGGCTGCTATGAGGTCTCCACGCAGCATTCTCTTCTCCAGGCTGAACAGCTCCAACTTTCTCAGCCTGTCTTCATATGGGAGGTGCTCCAGTCCCCTGATCATCCTCGTGGCCCTCCTCTGGACTTGTTCCAACAGTTCCATGTCCTTTTTATGTTGAGGACACCAGAACTGCACACAGTACTCCAAGTGAGGTCTCATGAGAGCAGAAGGGCAGGATCACCTCCTTCGACCTGCTGGTCAAGCTCCTTTTGATGCAGCTCAGAATACGGTTGGCTTTCTGGGCTGTAAGTGCACACTGAAGCCGGCTCATGTTCATTTTCTCATTGATCAACACCCCCAAGTCCTTCTCTGCAGGGCTGCACTGAATTTCCTTATTGCCCAACCTGTAGCTGTGCCTGGGATTGCTCCGACCCAGGTGTAGGACCTTTTACTTGGCATGGTTAAACTTCATGAGGTTGGCATCAGCCCACCTCACAAGTGTGTCAAGGTCCCTCTGAATGGCATTCCTTCCCTCTAGCGTATCAACAGAACCACACAGCTTGGTGTCATCGGCAAACTTGCTGAGGGTGCACTCAATCCATGACGATCACAGTGACAAAGATATTGAACAAGACCAGTCCCAATACCTATGCCTGAGGGACACCATTCGTTACTGGTCTCCAGCTGGACAATAACCACAACTGTAGTTGTGGGAGTGTGGGATCCAGCCAGTTCTTTATCAGCAGAATGGTCCACCTAACAAATTGATGCCTCTCCAGTTTAGAGACAAGGATGTCATGAAGGATAGTGTTGAACACTTCACACAAGTCCAGGTAGATGACATCAACTGCTCTATCCACGTCCATCAGTTCCGTAGCCCCATCATAAAAGGCCACCAAATTGGTCAGGCAGGATTTCCCATTAGGGAAGCCATGCTGGCTGTCACCAAGCACCTTGTTGTTTTTCATGTGCCTTAGCATGCCTTCCAGGAGAATCTGCTCAAAGGTTTTGCCAGGCACAGAGGTGAGACTGACTGGGCTGTAGTTCCCTGGGTCATCCATTTTTCCCTTCTTGAAAATAATGGGGGCTATATTTCCCTTTTTCCAGTTCTTGGGAACTTCACCTGACTGCCATGATTTTTCAAATATGATGGCCAGTGGCTTTGCAACTTCATTTGCCAGCTCCTTCAAGACTCATGGATCGATTTCATTACATCCCATGGGCTCGTGCATGTTCAGGTTCTTAAGATGGTAGTGAACCAGATCCTCTCCTACAATGGACCTAAGGTCTTCATTCTCCAGTCCCTGCATCTGCCTTCCATCAATAGAATTACGTCAGTCCAGTAACTGCTTGCACATTGAACTATAATGTTAAGAGCCAGCCTTCCATTAAATCTTTCAGAAGAGGCACTAAAAGTCCAGTATGCTTACTGAATTCCTTGATGATACAGCAGCAATCTAGGAATTACAAATAGCTGGAGCTCAGAAGACAGTGGTATCTTGCAGCATAGTTTTAAAGAATTCTAGGGCAACTCAGTGAAAGCTGTAGCACCACTTTTTAAGGACAGCCTCTTTTTTGGGGGAAAAAAAACCCAAATGTGTATGGCCTCATAAAGGAAAAGCAAAATGCTGAAGGTGAAATAAGGAGCTTCCCTTTTTCTTAACATACCATTGCAGACAGTTTGTAAAGTGCATCTCTGTGAAAATGAGTCCTGTTTCAGGAAAATTAACTGGTAATAAATGACAGGCAACTCTAAAAACCATCATCTGCTGGACAAACAGAAATATTTTTTGGGCAGTGTGGTGGGTGTTGTTTGTTTTTACCATAATAGTGAATTCTGTCTTACCATGAAGTAATTTGCAATGTTGATGGCATTCAGCCATAATGAAGTAAATCTTACAAACATGTATGTGATGCAACAAGCAAATTTTAGCAACTTGTTAATATTTCCCTGAATGAATTTACATGAATACTTGATGGCAATGCTTTATTCTTATTTTTGTTGCATACAAGCTAAAAAAAAATCCTTTATTTACACAACCAGCTGACCTACACAGCTGATACTGACATTTATCTAAAACAGAGGCCAGCCTCTGGTTGTCTTTATATAAACTGTGGTCATTTCCCAAAATCTTTTCTGAGCTCCACAGGAGACTGTCCTTGCTCATCTTCTCTGAAGTCTTCTTCCATTGTAAGGGTTTGACGACTGGTGTGTGCATAAATATTACATAAAAGCAAAGCACTATGGACATTATAAATGGTACTGTAAGACTTTCTTCTCAATCTGCCCACTTGGCTCATAAGTCACAACTGTGCAAAACCTCTGAAAATAATTTTTTGTTTTTTTTTTTTTTTTCCTACTATTTAAGAGGCTTTAATTAGTTCTATCCTTTACTAGGTTGTCAGGAGACAACAGATACAGATACTCCCTCCTGCTTAATTACTAATTTGGTACTAGTATAACTTTATATCTGCAAACAGCTTTTATAAAGTATATTCTTATCAGCTACTTACTTCAGATCTTGCAGAAGGTCCTTGGCATTAAGCATCGTTATTAAAGAGGTCGTGGCTGCTGGAATAATGATTATAGGAGTTCGCGATCCTGCAGACATAACAGAGTTACATTTGGCTTGTTTTTGTGTAGGGTTTTTTTATTGTTTTGTGTGTGTGTTTTGGGGTTTTGACCATTTTTTTGTGGTTTTGCTCACTGGTATCTCATCCTGCGCCCCTCTCTCTTGTTTTTGGTGTTTTTTTTTTCATTAAAGGAACTTTACATAAAAAATAACTCACCTGTTTAACAGATCAAAATAATGGAAAAATAATAATGAAAAATTGTACTATATATTTTCAAACCATAAGGTTTTCATCAACCAAAAAAATTGCTGACCTCTATCAGGAGTCTATAAATGTGGGTAGGACCCATATTTAGCGAAACAGAAGACTGTCTGCATCCTACAGCTTGTTTATATTGCGGCTTGTGGTTCCAAGCAAGAAATAGAAGGGGTACAATTCACATGAAAATGAAAAGGATCATTTAATTAAAATCGACGTACCTTTTTTCTGGTTTGGAGGTGGTCTTGCTTGAGAAACTGAGAGAAAAACAGAAAAGACAGCAGAATGATTAATACGAATGGCATTGTAAGGTAAAACTCAAATGTTTTTAGTTGCAGGAGTGAAGAAAGTCACACTACTGTCATTAGATCATTTTCACAGAGAACAGCTTTTGACCATCTGAAACCTGTTATGACAATTGACTCAATCTATCCTAATTTTACTCTGAAACTAGTCATCCCTCTCCAACTTCCTCAAAAAGTCAGGGCACTACAACACTGACAAAAATTGCAGCAATATTAAAAAAAAAACCCTGCTTGTAGATCTTAAGCTCAGTAGTGCTGAACCAACAGGAAGACTGTTTCACAACAAACTAATCTTTACAGACTTTCAGGTTTTCATTAGTAGTTATTATTGCACATGACATCTGCAGGATTCAGTGATCCATAACACATACAGAATTTGCAACGATCAAAAGCTGATTGTTGAACTCCCCAGGAAAACCTCAAACCACCAAGCAAAATCACACAAACAATACAGGCCAGATAAAACCCACTGAATTCTCCCGTCACCCTGCCAATAAAACGTTCCCACTTCAGTCTTCCAAGTTGTGACCTCCTCAATACAAGAGATAATTCAGTCCCAAGCTGAAACAGCCATCTATTTTTCTTCACTTCAGCACTATTACCGAATATCCTGGCTTCCTCCAAAGAAGCATTTTACAGTTAAGTTTTCAGGAGTCCTAACTTGAGAATTTTCGTGCTGGATAATTATTATCATACCTGTTTACCCTAATTCACACACAAAAAAAAAATCACAAAATGGTGAGTAGTAGGATGATTGGTGCAGACTAACTCCAGTCTCAACTGCTACTATGCATGACAAATTTAATTAATTGACTTCCAATTTCGTAGCACCAACTTGCTCATGTTTATTTATGACCAACTGTTTCTGAAACTTCCTAGAACACTATAAATATTCAAAACACATAGTTGCCATTGTTGAAATATTGAGACCATATCCTTAATTATCTTTTCCTGACACTGTCAAATGCACAGATAGAATTGGCAACCCTATATTGAACTACACAAACTTATCTACTCAATGACATTTCTATTTTTTTTTAATCTAGGTACCTCCTTGATCAAAAGAAGTTTCTGAAATACATGGACAGCATTAGCTGCCCTAAGGAGGAATAGAGGGAGGAGGGGAAAAGCATCTGGAGGAAATCTGACTGCTTTGTACTTGGACAATGCAGAAAGGTGCAGAAAAAATAATCTTAAAATGAAATCACGTCTTGGATATTTTTTCACATCAGTATCTACAACTGTTCTGTCCAATTCAAGTCATGCTTCTGATGTGCAAAGCAGCCTTTCTTAAACTGTAGTTTTAGAAGTTTCAAACCCAATTTTTCTCTGAGTGAATGAAACAGTATATACTTTTTGCAGACTATACTTCATTATTCTCTCTTCAACTTACAATATAGAGGCAAGATAATGGATTAGACTGGCCTTACTGAAGGACAGTATCAGCATAACCTATATAGTTTACGTATTTCTGTCAGTTAATGCCCATGAAGTCACAGCTAGCAGTAGGAACCTGTGATAAGTCAGTCAGATTTCTATCTTTGCCACTTCTACCCTTTTCATACTGCTGTCTGTCAACTTCCATTTGCATGATTATGCTTAATGGGGCTAGTAAGATAAGTATGACAGGCAGTGTGACCTTTCTAGTACCAAAATAACCAAACAGAAGAATCTGTGCACAATAATATTTAGGTATGCTGAAAGTATGCAATATTAGCATAGATTTTTTGGGAAGAATAATTTTTGCAACACTAAGTCTTAAATTAAGTCCTACTAATAAATCTCAGGCAACACCCTGAAAGCATTTAGTAGTCCTAACAAGAATATGGAGTACTCCAGCAGTATTTTTATGAAAAGTATATCCACTTTAAAAGGCAGCTTTGTTCCCAAAAAACCCAAAATGTCCCCTTTCCAATACCTTCATAACATCATCTTGTTCTTAAATAACACCCTTCATTTGAGACTTTCTTCCACCCAACCAGAAACTCTCATAGTATGTTAACTAAGTGCAGATATGCACACAGCTGTTTTGAAACATGAATCCTCTCATATACTGTCTGTACTCTTACAGCCTTCAAAAAACTCTAAGGCTTTCTCATCATACTATCTTTGAATCTCAATTTGAGATTCCATCTGACATATAAAACCGACTCGGTAGCTAAAGTTTTCCAACTGGGAATTAAAAAGCCAGCTGAGGATTCTGGCCACATAATGAATACCTTATGTGCCAAGAAGTGTGAAGAAGTAATGATAATGCATATGGAGAAAGAGTTATTTCTGATACATTAATAATAGAATAACTTACTTCTTTTTGAGATCAGGTTTTCTATTTAGGCTGTTTCTCATTGGAGTATTAGAACCAGCTCTTATTATATATTTAAGCTGGCATTTGTGAACTACCAAGCTGATAATCAAGTCCCTCACTTTTTAATTTCACTAGCACATCCTTTCAATGTGCTAATCAGGCAACACATTGAAAAGAATGAACCCAAGCACCACAGTATAACATGAACCAAACAATTATGTGTTATTTCCAATACATATGCACTTAAAGACCACAAATAGACTATTCTCACTTCAGTCTTCAGCTAACTCAAGTTTTAAACAGCACTTCTTTGAAACTCACATTTACTTGGAATAGAAGCACAAATGACAGTAGAACTCCTTACCTGGTCGTGGTACAGGCTGTGCTGCTGGCGTTTGTGTTTTGCGAGCAGAAGCACCTTCCTTTGAAAAGACAGAAGAGGTAACATTAACAGCTGACTTTCTTGACAGGTACATGGATTTTTTCAATGAACAAATTGCTACAGAGGGCATCATGAAAGTGAGGGCAATAGGTTTCCATTAAATACAAAAAAAAAAAAACCAGCCCAGTAAAAATATACACAACTGTACAGTTCCAACTTCAGACTTGGGGATAACAGACAATCTTATAAGGGTTTATATGTTTATATTTCAACCATCAAATGCCATTCAGAAACTTCTTCTACATTCAAATAAACCCTTCCTATTTACAGTATTGTTTCATTTTACCTATGATAACTTTCACCAAGGGTTAGTAATGTCAATATAGGCAACGGGCTAAAGTAATTTCAAAACAAGATCTGTTTATACTCTGGATGGAAAACTAGGACTAAGAAATTGCAATGCACTCCTCTCAGAGTTTTGATAAACAGAAATAGCCCACTTGTGATAATTAGTTCTACTCATGCCTTATCCAATTATCTTAATGTAACAAACAAAAGACCTGCACAACTATTTATTCTGGTTAACTCTGCAGAGTCAACACACCAAGTAAGAGAACAGTGAAGTCACATGTATGGTTCCAGAGCAACAGTGAATTCCTGCAAGAACAAATTCTGTTCTCAGCTACTGCTGTGAAACCTCACTGAACAAAACACATATTACTAACACTGTATGAAAGCTTGCTATATATTCCAGCCATTTCAATTTGCAAGGCTGACAGAAAACCTTTGAAACCATGAATTTTAGCTGAAAATTACTTAAATGCTATGGGAGGCATATACTACAACTGTGAGAAAACTGGAAAAGCCAGAGATCCCACTCTGGGAAAAACCTGTTGGAAAGTACTCCAATATAGCATTACCACATTTGTGTGTCCATTCAAAAACAACAGTACGTTTTGTAATTCAAATAAAAAAGCTAATCAGCAGGGCACTACATCCAAGTAGCATCGAGTTCCATGATTTAAATAACACTGAACAAACTGCTTCTAACTTTCCACCATGAAAGTTAGACTTGTTTTTATCTCAAGAACTGTGAAGTACAATTAGAAGATCACTTGACAAATGCTTAGAAAACACAAACTTACCCAGAACCTTTATTCCCTGAGCTTTAGTCAAATCCACCCGTGATTAGTTACTACAGACCAGAGCTGACATTTGGTAAAGCACGCAGCTGTTCCAGTCAGCAACCTCCAACTGACAGTATAAGGATTTAACCCTGCATTGCAAGAAATGCATTAATTCCAAAGTCTGCTGTACTCTTTTCTCATTATTAAAATGCTAACAACTATGTAGGGCACTTGAGTCGGTAACTAATTTTAAGACTTACTTTTTCAGGCATCTGAGAAAAGGCATTTTTGCCAATGTCCTTTGACAATAATTATTCAGAAAATGATAAAAATCAAATGCCACACTAAAAGAAAAGCAGGAAAGGCTGACTACTTCTGAGAGAAACCTTGCAGCTCAGAAACAGCAGTTTTTTTTAAACACTGCCTTTTTACCAAGAAAATTGAAACAAAACATTTTGCACCTGTTTCTATAGAAAAATGTAATTTTCTGTGTGAAAAGACTGTTCCTATGGTGCACTAATTACACTTTTGTAAGAAATATCAAGAATTCCCACGATATTTCCCTAAGTTCACAGCACCTCATGAAATGGAAAGAAGAACATCAAGCTAAAGAAATGTCAATTTCTGAGATGCTGTTTCAATTTTCTAAATACAATCCAATTTACTTTGATACTTAACTATGAATGTCTGCAGTCCCACATGTCACACGTTTCCTTCCCTACAGAATCAGTAATGCAAGTTTTCTGCTTCCCTTTCCACTTATTCTGTGCCTCCAGTGTCTTGAATAGACCCTGCAGGTGCTACAGCAGATGCAATGAAGGGCGGGAGTCAGGAACTGCTTCAGACATTCTAGAGTTTTTGGAAATTGTTGGAAATAATTGTAACCAAATTATAACCTAATCCTTGCTCTGGTTTCCACTTGTGCTTAGGACTTCCCTCTTCACCAAAATGTCCATAAAACACCATAATATACATACAATGTAGCCTAACAACATAACTCAAATTATCTATCTGGGACTTGTTCATCCTTTCCTCTGAAATGTCTTCTCTACAATGATTAATGAGAAACTTAGTGCAGAAGTCTCAAACAAAATGGCTTTGAGAACACTGCAACTGAAACAAACAAACAAACCCAAAATAACAACAGCACATTAAAAGAAAGAAAATAAAAAAAACACATGTCAATATCTGATTAATGGTAGGAAATAAAATCATTAAAATGAGTAGATACAAAACATAGCCACCACTTCCATGTTTATGACCTTTTGATTTGTACTAACAATTACTGCAAATCAATAAATGGAGGTCACAGCTTTAAATGTTGTAAATCACTGCTTTAGATGGTAATAATTTCAAGATCAACCTCTGCTCAGAGCTCCTGATATCCTGGCATCTTAGCACAGAAGTTCAATTGTCACCTAACTGAAGGCGTAACATCAATACTTTGTAACTGATCCACAACTTTTCTCCCTTTATGGCTACCAGAAATCTAATCACCACCTCCTATTACATAAAAGCTGCAGATAATGTAGCAAAAGAAACTGATCTATATTTTGACCCCACATTTTTTTAATTATTTGTAAGGAGAAAAGTATACCATCAAGATAAGGAAAAAACAGGAGTGCAGAGCAGTGATGGTTGACAAGATACACAAAGTGGAGAAGAAAACCTGCTTTCAGTAGCAGTCATTAGCAGGATACTTTTCCTAACATTTCACATTGTCTTGAAAATAAAAGATGCTACCTTAAGACAAGCATTAACACTTTTCAAAATCATTTGGTAGACTTACAAGTTTTACCTATGACAATGCACAGATTTATGACACAGCTCTGTTTGCAAAGCAGGTATAACCACAGACAACTGTTACGATTTCTCACAGGGAAAGAAAATTGAAAGAGTAAACTTCATGATCAGTTCATTCAGCTACACAAGGTGCTGCTGGTGTGCTCTCAATTAGAGCACAGTAAGACACTTCAAACCTTCCGATGAGAAGTTTTTAGTGGAAGAATTACTCTTAAATAACTAACACACTGCAAATTCAAACTCCAGTTATAGGAGTTTTTGTTTGTGCAGCTGTACCCTAAGCATCAGAAGCAGCAGAAATCATTTTTTAGCTATTTAAAGAACATTCATTTCCTCAAAGTTTCTGAACACTTAACAGTTTCACTCGATGACACACCTAATTCTTATGCATAAGCTGTCTGAGACTGTTAAGGAGCATATGATGAATATTCATAAGCTGAAACTAATTTAGTAACAAACCCATGCAATTTGAAAAATACAAATTTTTAAGACAACCACTTAACATCGTATTTTAATGAAAAACATACTACTTGGGTTGGTTGTACTAATTTACCATAGGAAGTTATAGTTTACTTATGATTTACATTAAATACATGAGTATTTAACCATTCAGAAGCAATAATCTGACATAGAATGAAATCAGAAAAAGATACCTAAAGCTTCACACTTTCCTGAATTTAATTGCATCATTCACAGATACACCACTGTATATTCTTTTCAGTTGAATACATTCAATGTCAGTACTAATGTTTCCTTTCATATTAGATACTTGGAAAATAAATGGTTTTTATTTTAGTGTATGCTTTCTGCTATTCAGCACTGTCCTACCTAAACTCCTACAACCACTGGGTTTGTAAGCCAATGCATAAATAGAAAATAGGTTAGTACATGTGAAAAAAGTCCAGATTCCCTCTTACAGTCAAATAAGTAAAAGAGCCTCACACACCGAAGGACAACTGACTTAAGACTATTATTGTACACTCTGGTAATTAAGCTTCTGGCACCTTCTTTTCTTCCTTACACCTTCATACAATTTGTATGTTTGTCTTAAAAATTCAGACACTACTATGCGCTCTGATAAGTGTTGTGAATATAAACTATGTTTACAATAATAAGAAGCTTTAGGTCTTAAAGTCTCTTAAATTTGTACATATTGTATACACCTTATTTGACACCTTCTCTTTCACATGTGCATTCCTTTTCCCTTCTCTGCTTCTACATTATACAGGCACCTAAGAGAAACTAAACTATGGTCAATCTATACTTCTATACTTATATTTAGTTACTCAAGAGTGGGTAGGGGGTTTGTTTTTCTTTTTAACAGCTTCTAAAACCTTCTGCAGTGTTTGTTGACATTTTTAATCAAGAAATAAATAACTCCTTGTGTTAATTTGAAAAAAAAATCATAAATTACCAATATTCATCTCGTACCAGGACCCTATTAGTCTGTATTTTTGACACCTAGTACTTAAGTCTAAATGAACATTAACATCCACAATTAAGTTACTTACACTCATTTTTCAAACAGAGTAAGAAATTCCCTGAACAAAACTCAGGTACTTTTTTTGGAAATGAGCCCTCCTGTCTTAAGGAATGAAAAGTGTTATACTGTAGAATATTCACTTGGAGGCACATTACACATATCCCCAAGTTAATTTACTCTCTTGAAGAGCAAAAAACCCAAAACCAAAACAACCCACAATTCAAAGTTTCTTATTGTGGCTTTGCAAAGTACAAATAACTTAAGGAAAAAAACTATTTCACTGCACACACACAATCCTGAACAGTTTCTATGAAGATATCCATAGCAGTCTAATATTTTGACCTTTAAAAAAATGTTAGTAGCAATGGGCAGAATTGACAAGTGGATGCCATCTCATGGCTTTAACTTGTGGCAAATTCATTTTTACCTTGTTCCTTTGTAACAATTTAAATTACTACAGGATGTTTATATAAAAATCTAAAAAATATCAGGTAACTTGCATGGTCCTGCACAGAAGCAGCGTGAGTAAAAAATAACATTTGATTCTGCAAGAAGTGTTAGCCACTGCTTGTGTTTACAACATAAAGCAACTTTCAGCTTCACCATCCATGGTGGAAGATAGTTCAGCCAAGACTGTTCTGCTCATAAGCACAAATGTAGTGAAACTGCAACACAGTGATCGCACATGAACCTCTGAGAATTCTGAAGTCAGCATAAAGAACTATAGCAAAATCTAAACTAGAGAACAGTATATTTCTAGAAATTAAATCTTGTATACATAAATTTATGACAAACAGCCAAAACAATGGGATGACTTCAAAAGCAGGTATCTAACAACTGGTTCAGGTGGCCTACTTTAAGCCCAATAGAAACATGTATCTATTTCATATAAATTGATTAAATTCTGAAAACATAAGGCTTTGTTCTAAACAATTTAAAGCCATTAAAAGTCAGGGGGGCAGGGGCAAAATCTTCCACAGGACCATGCTAAAAAAAAATAAAATTAAAAAAAAAATCAACAGAATTGCTGCTCCTTTGCAGTCTTCCTAATAATTCTCTTTTTTTCATATCAAGAAGATTTAGTAAAATTTTCAGTTTAACGTGTATTTCACATCATTGTATTTACACATGAAGCTGGTATAGCTTATTTGCATACTTATATGCACAGAAATCTGCTTATGCAGTCCCCAAGACAGATATTTAAATAATAAATTGCAAGATTTTGACTGCTTTTTAATTTTAAACTATATTGTAAAAATTAGGGTTTGATAACAATATATTAACTATTGTGCAAATACAGCCAATATCAGTCACTTTAACTTCCATTGCTTGTAATATTAACAAAAAGATCATTTGACGTGTTTACACTGTTTCAGCTTCTCTGTAGTCTAGAAAAAAAAAAGTGGGACTTAAAGCTGAATAAAAGATACTTTTATAGAATTAATTTTAAAAGCGGAAAAGTTTACCATTATTTATCAAAGGCTTCTGATACCAACTGCTTAAGGATAAAAACACCACAGCTTTGCTACTTTGACAACTAAAAAAATTGATGTGACAAGACAAAAGGGGTTAGTAAAAATTACATCAATCATATTTATTTCAAAATACAAACCTGCTTATACTGAAGATTGTGTCTTATGAAACCTAGTTTGAAGAAAAATACCAATAGAAGACTGCCAATCCTCAAATTCAGTTGCAAGAAAGAAAACTTGACGCCCATATTATATAGATAAGGCAAATTTCATCATAGTTTTCAAAATACTCATACATGTAGTACATCTAACAAATTTTGCAAGTGTAAGGAAATCAGATGCAGACAGTCTCTTCTGAATGGATACAACATTACAATGATAGAGAAGAGAGAGAAAGGAGAAGTAATGGAAAATGGCAGAAATATACTGATGTCATCCAGGGACTAAATGAAACTTAGAAGAACTAATACTTGTTATTCTGCAGTTTTCAAACTAAACTTTTGTTTACAAATCTCACCCTTAATTAAACCACCATAGAATCAAAACTGTCAAGAATACTCAAATTCTGGAACACTTACATTGTAAAGCATAACAAAGAACAGGATTGATGTTTTTTTTTCAGTAGCAGGTTAGGGCTGTTGATCAGTGTCATTGAAAGATGTGAAAAATACTCACTGTAATTTCCTCTACAAACCTCATATTCTGTGGGGGTTTTTTTTCTGGTGAAAAACCATTTCATATGAGTGATTACTACTTGCAATTACACTTAATATTGGACTAGAGATGCGTGAACACATGTAGTAGAAAGCTGGAGGCTAAAACATTAGCAAACTACTGAGTTCATGGTGATGCAAATTCCAGTTCTACCGAACTGATATGGCAAAAGACGAATTGATATGGCAAAATCCTTTTAGCCTCAAGCTGTGTGTCGGAAGTCTTACTGATTGCCAAATAATATGAGTGAGGCTGTCTCAGATAATTAACCCAAAGGGAAAGAACTTGAAGCAAAAATAATGTTTTAGTGATACCTGCTTTTGTCTTTTCACTCAGTTCAAGGGCATGAGTAATCTGAATAACTATAGGTAGGTATATTATATGCAGGGCTTTATTTTTAGAACAAACAAAATATCTGGAGTTCTGTCAGGACTGAGAGGTGGGTTTTGATGAAAGCAGCTTATCATCAGGAAGATGGAAGTGTGTGCATGTTTAATCTGGCGTTCTCACCAACATTCCTTTTCAGCTCAAAATTGCTATTTCTATAGAAATGGTTTCAAACTACATGGGTGATGTAAACTCAAGATGAAGATCTTAATTTTACTGTTATTCTGTGCAAGGATAAAGATGGGAGGAGCTCTAGCTCCTCCCTGAAGACTGCTCAGGAATGTTTCGAAATCTTAGCTTTGGAGGTAATATTCAGTTTTAAAGCATATCAGTAATTGTTACTCACTTGCAGGAAAACACTACTGACATGCAAACTCTACACATACTTAGAAAAGCACTGAGTTTTCTACAGATCCTGCTTTGGAAACCATATTCATGGCAGAAATCACATGTACATTAACAAACATGTCACTCAACATAGAGCAATTGGAAGATCCCACTTAGACCAGCATTCAGTGAGCAATTTGGACTCAGAGAAAAAGGCTTAAAAGATCTCGGAAAGGTTCCTTTGCAGCTTCTGGAAAGACATGTAAAATGCTTTGTGTGACAAGAATATTTTTAAAGGCTCTGCAAGTGCCTACATGAATACAGATGGATCCTTAAACTCAGCACAACAATTTTTCCAAAAAAAATCAAACCACGACCCAGCAATTGATTAACTTTATGTGATGCTGCTCAACATCTCAATGCAACAGAAACTGATGAGGCTCTTTCCAGACTCCCCTTGGTTATACTGAATCCTGTTACTAGAACACGAGGTACTGTAATATTAGAATTCTAACACATAGGATGTTATTCAAGACCTTATGGGTTTTTTGTGATTGCTTGTTTAACAAATTATCCAGCACCGCATTTTCCCAGTTGTACTTCACCCTGATGTGATCTTCTCCTTTCTGTTCACTGAAAAGAAGTTTAACATTATTCTTCCATACCTTCCATCCCAGCACTATGGTTATATATTACACTATGTTACAAGAAAACGTCATTATCATGGGTGGTCATGGCCAGAGAGATGAAAGCAATTTTCCAGGTACTCACCGTGAAAGACTTAAAATATCACAAGAAAATCCTGAAACTATATTCCTCGGGAAGGCAATGCACAAAGCTGAACAATGGAGTGATGATCACTAAAGTTGTTTGTGTTGCCTAGAAAAGTAACTGCTCAGTTCAAAAACAGCATCAGCTTTTTCAGTATCAAAAGCTTTAGCTGCAGCCATAATAAACTGTAATACACAAGCCACGAGATAAGAGGACTTGAGCGATGACAGTGATGATTGCAAACCCACAACAGACTATAACCACTTCAACATGGAAAGAGCTACTTTGAACTCTCACAGGACAGAGAAAAGTCTAGAAAAACTATTATAATTGCAGACTGTCTTACACTTCAGGCTTCCTCCTCTAAGAATAACAACTCATCTACTATGCAAGTTCAGCTGCAAAAGAGTAGGTGTTTTTTTTTTAAACCACATAAAGTGATAGCTTGGGGCCTGAGTAACTGGAAGAGGCTGCTAGTAATACTAACATACAGATCTGTGCAGTCAGTCAAATAACATTGGTAATGAAGTTCATGATATCTCAATTTTTCTTTTTAACTGGTTTTGCCTTTCTTTGTGAGTTTCTACTAAGACACCCCAAAAGTAGCACACCCACTTGCTTCACTGGCTACAGCAAAGTTGTGATAGCAACTGTATGTACAGTAATAAAAATGTAGTATAAAAGGGGAGTAGGGGAGAGGAGAAAATATTTATGTAATTTATCTGTGCCATTTGCAAACAGAGTAGTAAACCTCCACCATTACATCTGCTAAAGCCCTCATATCAACAAACTGTCCATTCAGACAGAGCAAATTTGCTGTCCTGGGTGCTGGTGATGAAAATATTGATCAAATATTGAGGCACAAGAGATCTATACAATGTCAGACAAGCAAGTCCGAAACAGAAGAGTAATTTACAGCAAAATATTTCTGATTTTAATCCCGCATGAAAGTTATGATTTCATGACTTGCGTATCCTGCAGTTACCCACACACTGCAAATCCCCCAAACTGGGAAGACTAGACATTTTAATCTGCTTATAAGATAACTAGAATACTGTCTCTAAACATCTGTCCTCCATCTGCTTAAGTTCACAGGTTTTCAACTGTCATATTAAAAAAATAACAAAAAAAAAAGAAAATCAACCAAGCAAACAAACAAACAAAAAAAAGCCCCAGAAAACCCCAAATCCACAACAAAACAAACCCACAACAAAAATCCCACACATTTTTGTCCTGCTGTTACTCTAGTGATCTTACTGCTTTAACTCAAAAAAAAAAAACCAAACCAAAAACTAGATTGGAAGGCAGAAAATATGTTGTCTACCATGAAGATGGCAAAGGAATCAAATAGGAATGCAAGCAGTTTTTTGGAGGATGGTGGTGGGAGGATGATGGGTTAACAGACTTCTATATTTGCATTTTAACACTGTGGCTAAGCACCCTTGATCATATGGCAGCAAAAGGCATTACTTCATGGCAAGAAAACAAACTCAATCACTTCCCCCTTTCTCAACTGCCTAATTTAAGCTTCACATTTACAGTTTGTATGATCAGAAAAGCCCCTGTGAAATATTCACCAAGACTATATACAAACACAGCATTATTCAAGGCTAAAACACATGGGAACAGCACCTAAAACTTCATATGAAGCTTTCTGCAATACAAGCACCTCTAGCTTACATTGCAAGGGGATGGGACATACTCAAATTACTGCTAGCCCAGATTCTGTTGCCCATCTCCTTTCCTTACACGCAGCATCATTTCTTTGTCCAAAGGCTGATAATGCGTTCAGATGAACTGACCTACACTCAGCTTTCCTCAGAAGAACCTGGGACATCTGACATATAATAATCTTCCTACAAACACAAAGTTATTGGTCATCTTGGGAACAAGCTTTTCTTTCACTAAAAATCCCAGAGAAATCAACTGTTTTGAACAGACACAGAATACCTCACATTTTCAGTGTACAGGCTTGCTATACCACAGTGCCATATGAAAAAGCACTGTTTTGAGAACTATTATGACTGAAGGTGACATTTGATTGCAATGTTTCTTTCTCTCTGGTGATTTCATACACTTGTATCAAGTAAAAAAAAATATTTCAGTAGGTTTAATGTCAAGGAAAACACATCTACTACTGGAGCAAAATGCTTACATTCAGACTTCAACAAAATAAGCAGATCCTTGGAAAAATTTTCCCACATTTTAAGTCAGGGGATAGAGGCAATTTGGGACTGAAAAGGATATACACACAAACTTCAAGAATGAAACCTTGTAAAGCTCATGAACAGCGTATGAATAGTATCGCAATCTTAGTATTAAACTTAGGAGTTACACACCCTCTAGTTTCCCATGTTTTATATACTTAACACAGTAAAACGTTACAGAAAAAACTTCAATAAAAAAGGACAAAACAAAAAACCCACAAGAAAGCACCAAATCCAAACAAACAAACAAGAAACCCACAAAAAACCCAGCAAAACCCCCAACTTCAGCTCCTCAGTATCCTCAAATGACTGCTCTTAACACTGGTAAAAATCATTAACATACTTTTCTCTGTGTGACATTCTGAAGTCTGAGCATTTCCAAAACTTACAATAATAGCATCCCACTTATTGCAGTCACAGCAGATCTGGCCAACTGTGTTCTAGACTACCCACATCTTTTCCCTGGACTGCATCATGTCAATGTTTCATACCATCTAAACACCTAAAATTAAAATGCAGTGGTTTTGGTAGTGTTTTATGCCATTTATGGTCCTGTTCTCCAGTTCTTTGTCCCTCCAGCTTTCTCTGTGAGACACATTGCACTACATGCTTTTCACTGTATAATCTCTCATTCCAGAATTCTGTTCTAATTAAAATATGATTTTACAAATAGGAAGGAGCACTCATATTAGACCAAAACAGTTGTCACTTTTCCTCCTCCCCCACTTTCTCCAAACAATTCCCACTCAGTGCAACCAGGTAACTCCAAAAGGCCCAAAGTTTCCCTCCCTAGCTAGAGCTGTAAACAGATTATAAAACTAAAATATTTTGCAGGGATCACTACTACACAGTAACAAATCACAGTACTGTACATGTCAGCAGAAACAGACAGGAAGCTGCATGAACCCTAAATTCAGTTTCCTAGATTAAGCCTTTATACTTAGCCAACAGATTCCAAGATAAGAAAACCTAATAATCCCCAAACAGTACAACAAATTAAAACCTTCAGGTTTGTACCCAAAGAGCAAACAGACAATGTAATGTTAAATTTCCAGTTGTTCATCTAAGTGTGTTTCAAAGCCTGGCTTTTTGTCAAAAGCTATTCAGCCTTTTGATGGGGGTGTTTTATTACCAAAAAAATAAAATAAAATCATAGGTGAATCAAGTAACAGAGCCACAATATTAATCATCATATAACAATGTCACCAAGGACACAAGTAGTTTGGTCACTTGTAACAGTCTTATACTGAAGATAACAGAGGAACGTATACCATACTTTTATCATAGCATCAATGCCTTTTACTCATGTGCTTCTTGAAAAATATTCAGGTTGAAAGATTTGCTTTCAAAACCTTTTGCACTAGCATGCATGTAACAGGATTTTTGTATTAGTGCTACAAACAGATTGTGTACACTGCTACTGCTACTTGTATTCTGAATAAACATACCATTCATACCACCCTGCTACAGAATATAAAACCCGATGGTGTTACATACCTATATCAAAAAATGTAGTGGCAATAAATCATGCATTAAGTTAAAATACAGGAAGGATTCTGGCTCTATTGAGCAGGAGGAATTTTCCCATTTGGCCTCTGCTTTCAGCTTCCTTTGGCATGATATCTAAATTCCCTATTATTCTCCTCTTTTTAGCAGAGAAGATTAAATTAAGCCCTTTTCAAGGCACTAAGACGACAGCATTCAACTTTCATTTTTTCATTTTATACACAATCCATACACTAGATGCTCAATCTGCAAGCTTCTATCTCTGCATTATGAGATTTGGTTTTATAATATGACTGTTCTTTGAAATGGCTAGAGCACAGCTGTGTTTTTGGTAGTGCAGAAATGCAGTCCTCTTAAATTAAGGTCAACTGACAAGGTCTCATTCACAGAGTCTGGGGCCATTCTATTCAAAGATGAAGATAGGATAAGGGACATACAGAAACCTCTACAAATTTTAGGGACTGTGACTTTTCTACAGTGTTCATCCACCACTGCAGAAAAAAATATCCCCAACTAAATGAGCAGATTCAAAAGTATATTTTTAGACAGGTTTTAAAAACTTTCAAATGGATGCCCCTTCCTCTCTTCACTCACTCTTATGTCTATGTATACACAGAGACACACAAATTCATCTTTAAGAACTTCACACTGTGCATATACATCTAAGATGACAGACTATGCCAGTCAGCATGGGCCCAGGTGAGGTTCACTGCAACTATCACTTCTGATACTCACACGTTAGCAACTGTGAGTCATCCATAAAAGTCTTCCAGATTTCACAGTTTATCCGAAGGAAATCCGCCTTAAGCAGCAAGACCTCTTCAGCTCTTCTTCAGCCCTCACATCTGTCCTGCTACTTCAAATAGCTGTTTCAACCTTTGAAAACTCTACTGTCACTGTTACAATACAAACAAGGTGTTTTGTTTTCTACAGCAATCTGTTGCAGAGTAAGAACCCCATACTGGAAAACTGAGCACTTAGATGGCAGGAAATGAAAATGAATAAGCCACTAAAAGCAGACAATATTTTGGAATAGAATTAGGCTTTCAATGCCAAGATCTCAACGAGAAGGAAAAAAAAAACAAAAACCCAACCAAACCTCAAAGTGTAATAAGATTGCTTTGTTATGATACCCTGGAACTTTCTGTATGTGCTTAGGAGGGCTTCACCAGTCACCAAAAGATTCAGTCTCATAGATACTCACCCAATAACCTCCTTGTCTTAATCAGGTAGTGCTCTACTTTTATGAGAAAAACAGTAAAACAAATCAGCAGCATCACCTTTTGAGAAAGGGCAGCAGCATAGTAATTTCACATGTAGCTCAACAGGCTGGTAATGAGTACAGAAACCTCACATTTATTCATGTTTTTCTAAAAAGACATTTTGAAAATGTAAGAAAAAGCAACTACTCAAGAGCTAATGCCAGAGTACATGTTTATTCCCTATTTTGCAACTTCTATATTGTCATATCCTTGGGTAAATGAGTACATGTCTATTTTTTTGAAGGAAGAGCAAAAAACCCTTTATCTTCTCAAACAGACATTTTTGTCACTGACTAATGCCTAGTTTGACGAAAAACATCTGAAGGCACTACCAGTATGAAAAATGGTCAAAATAAAATAAAATAAAATAAAATAAAGAACTTATTATTGACATCAGATCTCCATCAATGGGATCAGATATTCTAGCAAGCACATCTTCCATTCCAGATGACAGAAGAGCCTTCCATTTAGTGATTTCATTAGCTCAAGGGAGCTTTGTAGAAACACGGTTAGTTTGCTTCCCAGGCCAATGGGGCTTCAGAAAAAGCACTGCCACACAGCATGGAGCTGCTATTTATAAATCTTGAAAGCATCTCATGTATGCCACAGTAATGTTTCAAGAACAAGCAAACAATTCTGCAGAGAGTCATCAGAGTTCATTAGCTCCAGCCACACCGGACTTGAACCGATTCCACCAGACCATTCAGAGAAGGCTGATGCATCTATTCCCTAATGGTCGACATTCCAAAAGGCTTATTAGATTGTGTGCATTATCATGTGAATACACAGATCCAATTTTCATCTGGCATGGGTCCCAACCAACCTGCTGGTGACAGAAGCAGAGAGATTCAAGAGACCTGCTCTAACTTTCCCCGCCACATCCAGCATTTCCCACATTACTGACACATCTCCTTGCCCATTCCCTTCCCCCAGTGCACCTCAGATATGTGAGGTTTAATTACACACAACAAAAAGCCCTCTTTCAGTCATCAGAAAAACCCAGCATAAAAGCATAGATACTGTTGCATAGCTCCAGACAGTGTAGTAGTATAGGGTCATGCGTAACACCAACAACAGGAAAAAAAAAAAATCACAGGAAAGAGATCTTCTCCATATTAGGCGGCCCAGATTCTCAAAGAAGACTCCCCGTTTTGTATTGTATCCAGGCCTCCTTAAATTAAGAAAGAATTTTTACTGTATTTTGTTGCTTTGCTTGTTTACCCAGAAATGCAACGGAGGCAGGAAACTACACTTGTCTTTTTTACACTATTATGCTTCTTATTGATATTAATAGAATTTCAGGGCTCTATTTGGGAAAGTAACTCCAATGAAAACAATAAGGCAGAGAACCAGAGGTGCAGGGATTATTTTTTTAATTCTGCAATGTAAACCACCACACATACACAAACGTGTATTAATTGAAAAATACAAAAAAAGCATTTGCATAAGTCTGAATGCTTAGCTATGTAATTCCTTGAGAGAAGACCTGAAAGAACCTGCCATGAGCACCTTATCATCCAAGATGAGTGGGGTTTTTAAGAAGATGACATTTTTTTGTGTGTTTCTAAGAGGTGGACAACTTTTTTAGGCAACAGATGTATTCTATAGATTTAATTTAGTACAACAGATCAGTGACAGAAACCTTTGCAGATGCTGATTAAGAATTACAAAAATATATATCAAAATATTCCAGAAAAATGTAATCTTTAAATTTAGGCCAAAATTTATGAACTCATCATTATTACATTAAATCTACCCGGGTGTTTTATTTTTCTGTTAAACACACACTCCCTCCAACATGCATTTGTGTTTTGCAATAATATGTCTTGAGATGATTAAGATGCAGGAGAGCAGTCTCTCATTTCTTCTTCTGTTAGAAGTCACCAAATTACAGAAAATAAAAAAACCTGGAACTTAAGTTTGAAATATAGCAGAAAAGAATAAAAAAGATCTCTAGTTCTGAAGCAATATTCTCTTGACAATGAACATAATACAAATCAAGCTCTGCGTACTTCCTCTAAATCATGTATTTGAAGACTACTCTGACTCCATATTTGTAATTTATGTGGGGGAAAAAAAATCCTCAGGCTCATGAAATTACTCTAGACTCTTACACAGATTACAGAAAGAATGATGAATACAGTTATTCAGACAAAAAGCATAATTTCCACAGCACAGTTTCATTTTCCTTGCAAGTTACTAAAGGGATGTTATTTAAGTTTAATGTGAATTTCAAAAGTGGAAAGAGAAAATCTGCAGGACAGACTGGCAACTAGAGATACACAAAGTCATTTTGTATGGTAACTTGATTTCTTTTTCATCAGAAGCATATACAAATGAATATGTACTTCTGACAGATTTTTTTCCCAGAAAACTGAATTAACTTTGAAATACCCAGAAATCAGTCAATACAACTAAGCACACTACATGATAATCTCAGCACACATCAAGATCAGCTTTTCATTAGTATACACTGCCTAGAAGCCTGTGAGAGTCTGGAAACTGAGCTTGTCTCAGATACCATTTTCATATGACCATGGGAGGCCTTGCAAGAATTATGGCAAATGAAGCAAACAAGGATGTTAGCTTTCAATACTGCACATGCTGGATCATTCTGACCCCCTTGCTCAAAGCTTATAAACCTTCACAGGACTGTGAAAAACATTGATTCAAAGGATAGGGCTTAGTATGAGGGACAATGACCATCAACACAGGCCCTCACAGAACTCCAGTTTTGGAACTGCACATGCTCACTACAACACATCCAGCATTCCAGTAACGCCTTTCTACACTTCACATGCAAATTATGGTTAATACCCCAAAGAACACTAAAGGGCAGGTCTCAGGTCAGAGGCTGAGCTCTCACCACCAGCAATACCCTCGGTGAAGAGGACCAACAACACTTCAATAGATCCCCAGGTGGTGACTATCTGCTTGCACCTCCTCTTATCTCTCTCTCTCTCTCTCTCTCTCCCTGCATTGATCTCTCCAGGAACAGACAACCTGTTTTTGTTGAAGAGCTTCAGCATCTGGCCTTGTTTGTGCCTTAATTCCAACCAGGCAACAAATATATTGAGTCTGACCAGTTTTGAGTCACAAATGCCTTTCGACCAGGTTGAGACAAAGCCACTTCAAGCTGAGGGAATCATTAATAGGGAACAAAATTAGGAAAAAAAAAAAAAAAGAAAAAGGATACATGAAACTGGCTGGCCAACCTCAATTAGTTCTATCAAATGAGATGGTGTTCAGGGTCTTTGGAGCAGTTTTAATTCCCCCAACATGGCAAATAAAGGACAGCAAGGAACTGCTCTTTAAAGGATACTTATTTTCCATGTTATAATCCAGGTTTTCTGTGTGATATGAAGAAATATTGCATAAATTTATTACAGGGATAGAACCTCTTGGATAACAGGAGAAAGAACTTTATCCACAGATAGTTTTTCCTAGTTTTAGTATCTGTGCTTAAAAAAAACCCTGTATGTCCCACATAATTAGCTGTAAATGAGGATACCTATAGAATGGAGCTGTAGGAGTTAATGGGCTAAAGCTACTGAGGAAATGTGACAGATGGAAAGAGTCAACACAGGTCTCAATCCCAAATCACATGAAATTCTGACAGCTCTGGAAGTCCAGCTCTTCAATTTCACATTATTTAACATTCACTGAACATCTGCGTCACAAGCTTCAGTTTCAAAACCAGGAATTTTTGAGGCTGACAAAGTGCCTCCATATTCACATACAAACAACACACATAGGGAAAAGAATTTAGCAAGCAGATGAACAGTTGGAGCTGCTAATCTCTTAATCAGTCTCACAAAAAAATAGATAATCTACATAGCTCATCCAGCAGGTGCTAGGCAGGAGGTCTGCATCCTGGCAATGAAACTGATGGGCCAAGACTCTTCAAATCATTGGAAGAGGAGTGCTGGATGCCTCAAGAGCCTAAAGACAGCCTAAGGGAAAAGGGTCTTCCTGTGCCTGGACAGGTGCTAACAGCTGGAACAAAACATTTTTCTCCCTAGGCAAAAGAGCTGGTGGACTATTAACTCCCGCAGGATGAGATCTTCCTGCTTTATGAGATTTGATATGTAGTACAAATTCTTCCCTAAAGTCTCACTTTCTGTAAGAAATTAAGTTTTCATATAAATTTTCTTGCTGGGGGTATAAGTATGGCTGTTAGGGGTAACTTGACCATATAGTGCAGGCAGGTAGAACAAAACAAGTCATAAGGTAAGGGGAAAAAACCCAGAAGTTATTTTCCACAGTTATTCCTTAAACTACCTGTGAACATTTGGTACTTCTACTTTGGTACTCTCCCCTGCTGTGCTGAATCAAAGCTTCATAAAGTCCCTGTACTTCTCAGAATGTAAAAGGAAAACTTGTGACAGGCAAAAAATATACTGCTGGCACTGTATTGTCAATTCATCAGGGGAGAACCGCACAACCAAAAATACTGCACAGTACAAATTATGTTGTCCATCCCATGGAAAAAAAAAATAAACTCTGCATTTAGCAGTTGAGACCAGCAATAATTGGATGCAAAGCCTGTGGGAAGACATGAAAAAACAGAATACAGAAAAGAAGATACAATAAAGCAAACACCACAATACTGAGGAAAGAAAAATGCATCTGGACTATAGCCCAATATGCAAAATTTGCCTAACACAAAACCAGAATGGAAATAAGAGTGGACTGAAGCCATTTTGTATTTTGACTTTTCAAGTAAATTTTGAAGCACTCCAAACCTGTGTTTCTCAAAGGAAGCTGTGATAGCAGAATGGACTGAATTCCACTTGGATACCATCAGTTTATTTAATAAAAAACCCCACAAGTTTTAGAATTATGATGCATCCCCTCAAAATGTTTCCTCAGACAGACGGAATAAGAAGCACCCTCATTTGAAAACATCACTTGGGTCTTTTTTCTCTCTCACAACTTTTTGTAGTCAGGGGATGGGCTTATATACATTACTGAATGATATAACAATTATCCATTAGCAAACAAAAATATGCATGTTTCAGAATAACTGAAACCTTTTTTTACTTCAATCACCATTTCATATTGTTCTAGATTAACGTATTAAAGCATTCAAAGATTAACTAGATCACTAAGTTTATGGCTTGGATGCAATTAGAACAGAGTTCAAAATCCTGACCATTTATAAAGAATGCAATAAGCGTAAGCTGGATTTCAGAAACTACCTAAACAATGGTGAAAAATCTACTACGGAAAATAAGGCAGGCAATACTGACACTTGTGGTCATTTCTAGATTGCTATTTTTTCATTCAGTTATAGTTAAGAAATACACTGGCATCACAAAATAGCCAAGCAAGTTACAAATACTTCATAATCCTGTTCTCTCCACTCTGAATGACTTATTGGAGAAGGGTTCCTTCTGAAGCAAAGAGGATGACTACTGGCTATATGCATAGTAAATCCTAACACAAACAACGAAAGCTAAGTTTTTATGACATTCTGTATTAGCACATTTCCACAAGGAAAAAAAAATTTTAAAAGCAAACAGATTCAATCCTGAAAATGTTGCCATTAATCACTTTGAACTTTTACTTGAATGGTTTTCAGCATATTGGAGGTGAAATAATGATACATGTTATGACAATAAAATGGAATAAACTTTGCAAAGTATTCATGGAGTACCCAAGAAAGCATAGTCCATATGGGAGCATTCAGTTGACAGGTCAGCTATGCTGTACATATTCCATTTAACTTTCCTAGGACTTGTGGCCACCAGGCAGAAAATTACCAAGTGGTATACACCTGACCATTGTAACAACTGAGAAACTTCTGTCAATGTTGTGAAGATTTATTTTAAAACCAGTTAGACAAGATTCTGCTGACACTCTAAAAATGAGTGACATGTAGGAAGGGTTGTCCGGTTTTTTGTTTTGTTGGGGTTTGGGTTGGGTTTTTTTTCCTTATTCTTTTGCATATTCCAAACTTACACACCTTTGTTTTACATAAGTATATTTGCTTTGTTCACAATAGTTATGTGTACAGGTTATTCTACACAGCCATCTTTTGCTGCTCCTTGCATCTGCTTTTAGCTTTGCCTAACTTGCTAAACAGTCAAGCCTTCACTGGCCATAGAACTCTGTAGTGTTCCTTACACAAAGGCTGCACATCTTCACATCAGAGTAACTCCTTCTTAGTCTTAGTAGATGGCAGCATTTCAAACACTAACATTGTAGCTTCTAATTTAAGATGTAACCATAGTAACATTACAGCACATAATACTCCCTGGATCAAGAACAAGCAGTCCACTGACCCTTCACAGTGAGAGTTAGCTGAACTAAAGCTCATTCCAACCTCCAGCCCAGCAAGTTTACTAAAACATTTCCAGTACAAAGCAAGCTCTGCCCTCCTGAAATACCTAGGAACATACAGTATCATATAAAAGTAGTAAAAAAAAGCACTTTAAAATTAATTTCTTCCTGAAACTTAGACTCTTAAGATACACCAGGCACACCCAGATAAAAAGTAGTAGAAAAATCAAAGCTTTTCCTTACTTTTCCGTAAGACCTGCTCATCCTTTAAATGAATGAACAAACAATGGAAACTGTTCATTAAGGTTTAAGAATTCAATATTCAATTTGTTCACACGGCAAGATGACAAATTTTACAGGTATCACCAGGCAACAGCTCTGCCTGAACTTCACAAGCTAAGCACATAACTAAAAGCCAAAAGCTGATGCCTGTTGCCTTCCAACAATAAATAGTCTATTTAGAAAAAAAAAAATCTTTGTATTTTTGTACCTGTAATATTTATTACTGAGCAATTACAGAACAATAAAAACAGCTCTGTCCAACCCATTATGCAAACATACTACATGTAACTCAAACCTTCGGTGATACTTTAGGATAAGCGAAAAAAGTGGTAAAGAAATTAGAGTTGAAACACTAAAGATTTTAGCAACCATTCTGCTGAGATTTAAACTCACTTCCCAAATACAATGTTATGTGTCTTATCTGAAAATTCTAAAATGAGTATTTGAAAAACCACAATTTGCTTCTTTGTAAATCAGTACTGATAAATGAACTATCTCGCTAAACTCCTCACCTGTGTACTCCAGACTGCAGTAATACTCCTAGCCAAACTCTGCCACATGTTTTTATACATACAGAAAAGATTATATAAAGTTCTGTATATTATATGGGGCAAGGATAAGAAAACTCTGTGTGTTTAAGTGGAAAATTCAGTAGACTGAGCACACATGCAACCTTTCAGAACACCAATTCTCAATTATTCATCAGCATCCCAGAACAGTAAGTGGTCTGGACCCAGGTCTGTTGCCTCTTGCTGACGCACCCTCCCCCTCCTTTTTGAAATACCAATATTTTTACAGTGGAGGAGATACAAGTCTTTGCTGATATGCATGTTATATTTATAACTAATATCTAGAGAATATGCTCATGCTCCTCCAATGTCCTCAAACAGGATCACAGTATTTGTGGAAACTGCCATTAGGATAAGAAACGCATAAATTAAAAACAAGAGTAAATTCACAGAGAAGTTTAGTGTACATTGATGAATTTGTTAGAAGGACAGAAATCTGATTATGTTTCTAGTAATTTATCAAATATACATCTAGAATAATAAAACACATTGACTGCCTGGAGAAGCCTTATTTGCCAGTAAAGGACGTACTTACCCTGAGCCTACTCATCAGAGATACCATGTGATAGACGAATTACATTTTCTTTATCCTTTGGCATAAAAAAAACAACAAAAAAACCCACCCCCCAACAACCAACAAAAACAAAAGAAAAACCAACCAAACAAAAAAAGGCCTAAAGAGAAACCAACCCCCCCCAATAAACCCCAATAAACCAAAACCAAAACAAACAAGGCAAAAAACCCCAAAAGAACAAACCCCACACCCCAGAAAAAACAAGCCCACCACAATAAAACCCATTCAAACCAAAACACAAGAAAACCCCAAATCACACCCCTCCACCCCCCACCCAAAAAAACCCCAAAACAACCCAAAAAGCATTCTAAAGAGTTAGTTGTTAACTTTTCAAAATAGAGTGGATAAACACAATGACTAATAAATACCTGGGTAAGCACGCTACTAGCTGTCTATTTTCTGAACTATTTAATTTATATTTCATTTATAACATAAGATGCTTCAGCATAGAAGGTTCAGTCATTGAAAGGACAGAAATTGAAGGACATAAGCTTCATTAGGACCAGAAAGGCAAGTTCCATAATATCAGTATGTCTATAACAGACAAAAGATATTTAGATCCATCAATAATCAAAATCAAGTGCCCCCAGTTCTGCTTCGACCTTTACCAGGAAGAAAGCCATTAACAACAGAAAGGCAATTTATCATCATGTGCTTATGAATCACCATCGTCCACCTTAATTGACTAACCTAAGATTAAACAGCAGCTTTTATAGAGTAAGCATATCTAAAGGAAGTAAGAGTAAAACCATACATTTTTATTTTTTCTTTGGCATGAAAGCACAGAAGATTTATACTTGAATATAGAGCCAAATGGGTTAAACCAAGCTTCAGTATTTAAACACTTATAATTCCTTTGCATTGCAGAACAGCTTTTAGAATAGAGGAACAGAACAGCACGTCTAGCATTAAAAATCCTCTAGAGAATCGTAAGTTAGTGTCAAGGAAAAGTGAAAACAATTTGAAAAAACCCTCAATCGTTCATTTAATAATCATACAATTTTAATACTATTCACCTATCACTGTGCTTGAACTGAGTCTGTATAATTTATCAAATAGCAGCAAGAGCCTGTAAAGCTTTCTAGCTGCCTTTGGATTTAGTCAAAATGAATGCAAACAATCACGTGGGATTCAGCCAAGCAATGACGTTAAATTCTGCTCTGTCAGAAGACAGCATCTGTCAAAGTCCACATTTAAACTGCTGCCTGCCTGTGCAGCAGCTGAAGAACTATGGAACGGATTTTATAGACCAGAATCCTCAGTTAAAACAGCTCAAAATCGTTTCTATTACTGCCTAGCAACAATGAAGGAAGGAATAGAGGAAAATCCTATTACTGAAGGCGATTGAAGCACTACGCACTAGCACTCCCTGCTAATATTGCGATTAGAAATATGGATACTGAGGAGAAGAGAACACAGCACTGCATTGTCCGACAAGGGAAACACCAGATGTAAAATCTCCAGCACACTGGCCATGAATGCCGGAGAGCCCCGATAGGAACAAAAACGAGAACTACTGTCCTTTTGTTTGAAGGATGAACAAAAAGCCCCGAGACAAGGACAACACTTATGAACAAGGAAGGTAACACAGCAACGGGCAGACAGATGGACAGACTGGATACTGTGAAAAGCAATCGCAGGAAGCAGACTGTTGGGGGATGTGCGCATGTTCGATAACATCTTTTTTGCTGAAGTGATGGCGTGCCAAAACTATTTTCTGTGGGTATAATCCTCGCACCATAAATGGCCTGACCAAGGAAGGTATGTCAAATCCTTGTATGTGATATTCGTTTGACTGTCTGTTACCTTTTCAGCCATTGCAGATAACAATCACTCCTAATTTGCAGAGCCCTGAGATAACATGTCTCTGAACAGGGAGAAAGAATGCTAGCAGGTTTTCCTCTCTCACAGCACAATGTCACTACCCTACACTTACTAAATGCATAGCTTACGGTCTGCACAAGGCTGGTATGGCTAGAGAAGAGGGATTAGAGGGATAATGTAGCTACTGTAATGATTGCTTTCAACTGAGAAATTAAAAACTCAAACCCCTCCAATACAGAAAAAAACAGTTAGAAATCCCTTCAAACTAGGTCAGAATTAATCCTTATCTGAAGTAATCTTAAAGCACTTGTAAAATGGCCATGATGAGACATAGAGAGAGCACTGAACCATCAAAACAAACAATGCAGTCAAATTTCATTATCTTAATAGTACCTTCGGATCTTTTTACACTTGATTCCCCCCTCTCCCCCCCCCCCCCCAAACATAAGTAAAATGTAATCACGCTAATACTGGCCAAGCAGAAACTGGGAGTATGGAAAAGACTGGAAATGATTTAAACCATCAGCAGTGCAATCAGGCACCACATTTTACAAATAACATCAGGCTCCCCTGACATCCCAAAAGGAAACCTTCAAACACTATACTCTCAAAATGGTAAGCACGTAACTTGTCTCTTGCCATCATTACAGTTTCTGTTTAACATGAAAACACCGACTGTTTGACTTGGATTATAAAATTACATTCCATCTAATTGCTGTTATTTTCTATTTATTGTTGATATTTAAATACTTTTTCACTGCTGGCAAACAAACAAGATTAATATTTGCAATACAAATTCAAGACCTAAATCTATAGGAATTTAATACACCACAGAAAGTGCTTATCTGCAGAATCTACCAATAAGCTATAATAAATCATTAGATATCAATATAAATGTGCTTTCTTTGCCCAAGGCAATGCTAACATGCAATAGAACAACTGCAACTGGAAACAGTTCACATACCTAAGGATGCAGCAAACAACAGTCACTCATTTCAGATCACTTTTAAGACATTTAGAGAATGAAGTCACTTTCCTGAACTCGTAAACCAAACAAAAAAAAAATCTCACCATAGGCAATACTGCTGGAGAAGCATGCTTAGCCAGTGGTGCAACTTTCTTATCTGACGTTTAAAAACCTGCACATCAAACCTTACCCCGACCACTGTTTTGTGCAAAAGATTAATGCAGTCTGTAAGTAAACTCAGGCACATTATGTGAGGCTTAATATACAACTGCTGCTGTTTATCAAAATACTGACTCCGGATGCCTTCTGAACTTTTCTCTCTAATTAAAGAGTTTGCCCACACAGCTAATCAAAATATGAAAATCCAGGACGTGTGAATAGGAAGTCAAATGCTTCAATCTGCAAAGCTATAATTATAGAGCAGAATTCAAAGTACCAGGAACCAAAACACCAGCAGAGCACAGACCGCAAATAAAAATTCAAGAGGCATTCAGAGTTCATATATTTGGCATTTGATAATGCATCACTGACTGCACAGTCAAGTGCCAAAAATGAAGTATAACTACTATAAATCATATCTTCAAACTGCAGAGTTGCATGCAACAACACACTTTCAAAGGATAAGGTAATTGTGTAGAGACCTTTTGCTATACTTAGGTTTTCTTATCTACTGCCAAGGGTTGGTGCCTGTTCATAAGCTTGCTATGAAATTAAACTTTAAAGATTTGGGCAATAGCAATAATGCTCTAACCCTAAGTAGTGCAAGAGAGTAATACTTTTATGGCATTATTTGATGGTGCTTTTTATATTGACAATTATTTACGTTATTTTAAAACAATGCATCCTAGCACGTACAATGTTTTCAAATAGCTGTTGCTGCGTTTCAAACACCTCACACCCGCTATGTATTTTGAAATGTTTTACACCTTAATTATTAAAAAGAAAACAAAGTTATTTGGTTTTTTTCCAGTCAATATTTTTTATGAAAGTGAGAAATAGATGAAGGTCCTTCCCCTACCCATACAATGCCTTTTTTAAGGGCAAACAGATACTGAAGATTTTCCATGAAGCTCCCACCTGGAAAAATCAAGGAAATACATGAGACCTGACTCTCTCTAAATTCCTTATGATTCCAGCTTTGTTTCTCACTGTTAAACTTATTTTAATGTGCACACCATGAGCATGCTTCCTTAAAAAAAAAAAAAAAAAAGTATTTCAGCAATTACAACTGCCTAACTGCCTTTTCTGAAACACATCTTCAGTGCATCATGGAAAGACACCACCTGAAATGAGTTTTCAGTTTACATAAATATTTACATAACTGTATGAAAGCAGGTGCACACCAAAACAGTGCCTCAATTAAAAATTAAACACAGATCAGTAGCGTAGTGCAGATTGAGAAGTGGAACAATTCCAGTGTGACAAAAGCAATCTAAATTCCAGCTGCTATTCCACATTTGTGAAATTCTGGATTTTATTTTCTTCCTAAACTGCACATGCATGTAATGAAATGATAATTAATCAAATATTCCTACTGTTGCCTTCCAAACTGGTATACCAACAATTAATTTCCTTGAGATCTAGGGTACCCTTTGAAGTGGCTTTTGTATTTGCTTATGCAGAAATATTCTTCCCAAATAGCTGAGTGTTCATTTAAAACTCACTGCACACTATGGAGAAACTCAAAATTATTAAGTTTTGGCAGCAAGCTTTAATTTTCTGAACATGCAAATGCAGGTTCAAGTGGTCAAATAAACATAAATCTTTCACATTTGGAACTTAATTTCTTTTACATAAGGATAATGTCCAAGTCAAAGCAGCTTAAAAAAAGAGTCGTGTGGAATGTTAGGTTAATGCTGAAGCTACACATGCTTAACAACTGTACACTGCAAAGTAGTTTTTAGAAAGGCAGCTCAGTCTCTAGTAAGTGGCATCTGTCCCAAGAAGTTTAAAAAAGAAACCATAATAAAATAAAATACAAAAAAATTAAAAAAAAAACCCAACCAGAAATATTTTCAGTGAGCTTAAAACCAAAATTCAGGTCTGCAGTGTAACAGAACAAGAGCTTAATAGGCAAATATTTGCTGTTTCAGAAGAATTAAGGAGCAGTGTCGCCTTTTTAAATACGTATACATTGTCATAAACTACCGTTAAAATCCGCACTTACTTGCTCCTCCTAGTGGAAGCTTGTGTGAAAGAAGTCTGATTCAGTGCAATACTACTTTTCCCTTGCTTCCAAATCCTGTCAATGAGGCACCTTCTGCGAACACGTTATTTTGTTTATATATAAACTAACATACAGTAATTAAAATAAACCCTAGTTATACATGTTCCACTACCTTTTTCAAATACAAATTTTCCCCTACGTGATTCGGGCAGATTGAATGTTACATCACATGCAATTTTGTACTATATTATTCAACTGCCATCTCATCTTAAATTACTTCTTTACAGCATAAAATCCTGTAATTTCCCACATAACATGTCACTTATTTTTTTAAATGCAGAAATTAATCCTAATATTGGCTTTAGAATATAGTAAAGCAATTAATAAATTACACATTTTTCATGAGAAATAGTATTTTCTGTGGACTCCTGTTCAACTGTCATCCTTTCTCCTATACAAAACCCTAGGGCCCAGAAATAAATTAAAGCAAATTGAATATCACAAACGAATTGCTACCGTGCAGTGAAAGGTTCATTTATGAGATGATGTGATCAGCTTTTAATATGCAGCATCATGAAGCTGCCATATCGACTCTGCTCTTGAATATGAAAAGAAAAAAAAAAACTAAAAGAAAATGAAGCATATGCTACTTTGGCACTTTCTCCTACAGTTCAAGCTGCTGGTAACAATACTTGAAATATCCGTAAGATCCCAGAAGCATGGCAGTTACATACACATTTATAGATGGACAAAATAAAACCCTAAAACCAGATCCAGACTAAAAATCATGTTCATCAGATAGTCTGCCAGAAACTTAGTGCTGTGCAATTTCATTTTCAGTTAATATGAACATTTACCAAAGATCACTGCCTACAGTTTCATTTTAATTCAGCTGCATCTGAGCCTGGCACAACAGCCAAGTGTTTCATTCAATATTTTCTTTCAACGTACAGCAGAAGGTTAAAGGTGCCTGAAAGGTGACAGAAATGTTATCCTGCATTACCATCTGAGGGCTGTGCAGTGAGGTTGCTGGACCCTGAAAATTAATTTTGACAGGTGCATCTTCTCATTGACTTTCTGAACACAGTCGGAGCCAGTGGAAACACACCAAGTGGTGTACTGTGACTAACACAACTCTACCATAATCAACCTTGCGCCGTCTGTCCCAAAACCAATACATGACCATTTTACGAAAAGGGTTTTTAAACTGTGAGCTGTACCAGCCTCTGCGTGGTAAATCAATTTTAATTAATGCCAATAAACCTTCCATCTGCTATCAAGGCCTTTTCATTCAGTCCTTCTCAAACACTGTACAAGGATTTCATAGCCAGTACACATGAAGCTATTTATATGTACTTCAAACTTTTTCAGCTATCTTATTTTTTCCCCCCTTTTTATCTTTGGTACCCAGGACATTTGTAAAAATTTTTACCATGAAAAAATATCAAAAGCTAGTAAATCTACTTAAATCATAACCAAGGTTTACTTTCAGCCTAAATCAAACCTTTGTTTTATTTACATGGTTTGTTTTTTCACAAGAGTTGAACTCAATTTTCTAGCTAGGTTCTCACTGTAATCTTTTATGAGTGTATAAAATTAAAGATCTCTGATATTTTATTTTTTAATCTTTGCAGTGTGAGCCATTTGCAGACAATTACTCACCAGGAACAAAAGAAAATGAATACCAAAGAATAGCAGTGGATTCAAACAGGATCAGAAAAGCATTTTGCTTGGCCATTGTCTCATATCCCATCACTGGATTTTTACAACATGCTTCAGTGGAGAAGACGACACTGCTGCTTTGCAAAGATGACCTGGAATACCAAAAGGTCTCTATTTCGCACCCATCTCATTGGCCTGATCTCTCTCGTATTTCTTTTTGCTATGTTTCTGTTCTTTAATCATCACGACTGGCTGCCAGGCAAGGCTGGATTAAAAGAAAACCCCATGGCTTACACTATACGAGGATTTAGATCTACAAAAATCGAGACAAACCACAGCTCTCTAAGGAATGTATGGAAAGATGCCATACCTCAGACACTCAGGCCTCAAACCGTCACCAACTCCAACAACACCGATCTGTCGCTGCAAGGAGTAACTGGTTTGGAAAATACCCTCAGTGCCAATGGAAGTATATACAACAAGAAAGGTACTGGGCATCCAACTTCCTACCATTTCAAATACATCATAAATGAGTCTGAGAAGTGCCAGGAGAAGACCCCTTTTCTAATATTGCTCATTGCTGCAGAGCCAGGCCAGGTGGAAGCTAGACAAGCTATTCGACAAACCTGGGGTAACGAAAGCCTCACCCCTGGCATCCAAATTGTTCGTATTTTTTTGCTGGGCTTAAGCATCAAGGCAAATGGATACCTCCAGCGTACCATACTAGATGAAAGCAGACAGTACCATGATATCATTCAACAAGAATACTTAGACACCTACTATAATTTAACCATTAAAACTCTGATGGGAATGAATTGGGTTGCATCTTACTGTCCACATGTTCCATATGTTATGAAAACTGACAGTGATATGTTTGTCAATACTGAGTATTTAATACATAAGCTTCTGAAACCAGAACTTCCTCCAAGGCACAAGTATTTCACAGGTTATTTAATGAGAGGTTATGCACCTAATAGGAACAAGGATAGTAAGTGGTATATGCCACCTGATTTGTATCCAAGTGAACGTTATCCTGTATTCTGCTCTGGAACTGGTTATGTTTTCTCCGGAGATTTAGCAGAAAAAATCTTTAAAGTCTCCTTAAGCATCAGACGGTTACATTTAGAGGATGTGTATGTGGGGATCTGTCTTGCCAAGCTGCGAATTGACCCAATGCCTCCACCCAACGAGTTTGTCTTCAATCACTGGCGAGTTTCTTACTCCAGCTGTAAATATAGCCACCTAATTACCTCCCATCAGTTCCAACCTAGTGAACTGATCAAATACTGGAACCACTTACAACAAAATAAGCACAATGCCTGCGCCAATGCAGCGAAAGAAAAAGCGGGCAGGTATCGCCATCGTAAACTGCACTAGAAGGACAACACTCCCTCTGTCAGATGTACTCCATGTGCAGTTTGTAAATACTGCTGAAAGCATGTACAGTGAAAATGGATGAGCTTAATGGGACAGCCTTTAGTTGATCCCCATCACATAGTGGAGTCTGAAAATTATTTTTTTAAGTTAAAAAAGTATAGCTCTTGATAACCTAATATTATGAAATCATAACCAAAAGGTTTTCCCAGCAAAATTGAGGAAAAATGAAGATGGTATATAAGGACCTTTATGTTAATGTGCAATAATAAGCATGCACACTTTGGTGGTACAATTGCTGATTTATGTGCCAATAAAATATGTTAGAGCATATTTTACACACTAAATTTTATTTAAAAAAATGCATTCGCAGCTCTCGTTCTCTTTAATGGAATGATTTCTTGTTATCTAGAATGGCTATAAAATGAAAAACTTTAAACTAAGAAAATGTACAAAGGGCAGATCAGTTTTACCTTCAAATACCACATTAAAATTATTACACACTTCTTAAATGTACAATTTATTTCGCAATGTCACATTTACAATTTTGTAAGACACTACCAATGAACTCTAAAGCACTAAGAAAGTACCCCTTAAAGTCAGTTCAGTTTTGGGAAGACTGCTTGTTTTGGTCAGGAAGGAGGAATAAATAAAATCAAGTGTTTAGAAAACTGCCACCTTTGTATCTCACCTTCAGAAATGTGGTGTTTAGATTCAACTCTAGATTCAACCAAATTCTCCTGGAAGAGCTGATTAAAGTTACTTAATTTAAAACTCACAGGGTGAGCTCCTAAAACCTGGTGCCAAGTAAAATTCATTGAATCTGCTGTTCACTTCTTTGCACAACTTCAAGGTAACTCAAAAGCTGATAAATGCAAAACGGAACTTCAGGTCTTTCACTGTAGTCTCAAAAATTTTCCATTTTGTGCAAAGAGGTAGAAAACCAACCAAATGTTTGTTGATTTTGATTAACCAAGATCAATCAAGTGAAAATACATCTGACAGAGAAAACCAAGGCACATGCTTTACTTCACAGATAGGGAAGACTATGGCATAGTAAGATGGAGAGTTCCAGATAGCAATACGAGCAAAACAAAAACCTAGGCGATTTAAAAAACTAAAGCAACAACATGTACCACTGAAAATAAACTGTGAGAAGGAGGTTAAATCTATTTACAGGTTTCCAGTTTTCTAACAAACAGAACTTTTAAAGGTTATTTTCCAACTGAGTTACAACAGAGTTATATCAGATTCAGGTTATTACTGTTTGTCACAGTGCCAGGGTAAGCAATACCCATCTCTGATTTAGCAACAGATAATGGAACTGTGATTAGTTTTCTGTTTGACTGGGACTTTTTAATTGGATAAAAAAATATTTGATGTACTTTTATTATTTAATAAAATTGATTATATTTACGGTCTTCAGACTTCACTTTTTATGGGAAAGTTGCTCAGGAAGAAAACAATTCCTAACTTTATAATTACTTGACTTTTCTAGTGTTCCCTAGTTCTTAAAGCTTAGTTTTCATAACATGAGATCAGAGCAGTTGTTTTGTTGAAGGTTTTTTTGTAATGAAAAGACAAACCATATTACTGAGTATTCTCAGCAGCCTCAAAGCTGTCTGTATGCAGAAACATATACATATGAAGAGGCTGCACTGCACTGGACTAGCTCTCTGAAGAAATTCCAGGAGCTCCTATTGAAGATGCATATGGAAATTTGCTCATCAGCATTTTTGTTGGTCATCATTCACCAAATTTTGTCATCCATTATATTTTAGGTATGATAATTATACATTTATGTATTTCCAAGATATCACAAATTGCAGGTATGTCTATTTCCGGGGAAAGTATGTGTGTGTCAAAACAGTAGCACTCTGCATAAGAGATTACTCCAACTAAACTGAAAGCACCTCCACTTAGTTTATGTGATGGCTGGTGGTGTTACTGTGAGACAGAGCATTAGAAAAAGGCTTTGGGAGTGCTCTTTCAACACATATTTATTGTTTTCTTCACCCTCAGTCTGCCTGCTTCCTTCCAGCAAACACAGGCCACAGTTAATATCCCAGCTGAAAGCCACCTGGCTGAAGTTAACGATATGCAATTGTGTAAAACAATAATGCTACTTTTAGACAACTAGAGTGAGTCCTGAGAGCCAGCTACTACTTAACAGCATTCAGTCCTGGAAGATGTACAATCCCGTAAGTGGCTTCTCCCCAAGTACTGCTGGCCAAAAACACAGCTCAGCCTCTTGGAGAAGGCTTCAACGCTGTTCCCTGCCTTCAGCACTTCCAAGCTAGACTATAATGCATTCTATTTGGATTTTACCAACTCTGGATAGTTCAAAATGCTGTATACTGGGTATAGTCCAAGATGTTAATAACTAAACCTTAAACAGTTTGGCACTTGAATTATAAAGTTTGGCAGCCAAACAACCTCTCAAGTACTCCACTTCGGAGCTCATGCATGATGCCCATCTGCCCAAGCTTGGCAGAATTATGACAGCAGTTCAGTTTATCAAACCTCTTAATAGTAAAAATACTAGTGAAGAGTATAAGACATTAAAAAAAAACAACAAAAAAATGCCATTTTAAGGGTCCAATATTTTTTTTTAACATTTGTATTTATGTTTGGCCATATGCTGGAGTTACTCTATATACAAATCATTATCTAGGCTACTTAAATCATTCATAGCCAAGTACTGCTTTCCTGCAGTTTGTTACAAAGCTTTCAGAAGTAAGAGGGACAGCTGTATGATGAAATATGCAATTATGGAATGAAAGATCCACATTACATTCTCTGAATGTTTTTACTGTTTTCTATCTTGTGTTTAAGCTATTTGCTCATTCTAGAATATAAAAACTTCAACTTAAAAATAGTGCAATCATTATTTATCATATTCATTTTTGTTAGAAATAAGATACAAGCTTGTATCTAAAAATCTAACATACCTGCAAAGCATTTAAAAAAAAAGGTATAGTTATATTTGCTTTAAATGTTTTTACTTCTGTGCATCTTCTTCAGACTCAAAACAAATTTAAAAAGCCATACTGACTCACAACTTTTACAGAAAAAAATGCAGTGCCATTGGGACCATTATTATGGCAAAGAAAAAAAAATCTTAGAGAAGTCAAGCACAGTAAGAAAAATAAGAAACAGGAATTCCATAATGTTACCCTATTTATTTCACTTTCAACTAAGAAAAGACTTACACATTGATGCTAGATGACCAAAATGAAGTCCCACAAAAAAAAATTGTTCACCAACAGAAGAACTGTTCCTTTCACATCTCCAGTTACATCAGTGATTTGGGTTATTTCCAGATTGTATCAGTGGACTTGAGCATGGAAAATGCACAGCTAAAGGTTTTGGAGTAATAGAACTGATCTTATTTCCAGCCACAGATTTTTTCATGGGTAAAGTTCACTATCTGTTCTAGTCTGAAAAAAATAACAGGTAAAGCTATTTCTAAGCCTCAGTAGTTGGTCTGAGGGAAAATTCAATGTCCATTAAGTTCTTTACTTAAATGTTACAAATTATTTTTATGTCCCATAAATTTAAAACTGTATGATGGCAGTGATCTAGACGAGACGAGACAGACTGGGTTTCAGGTTAACCTTACTAGAACAGTACTTTAAAATTTGCTTTTCTTTGCAATACAGTAATATAAAATGTGTCAGTCCATATTTACAAAATACTTTCAGACTACATTAACTTGTTAAGCATGCATTAACTGTCTCGAATTCCATGGTAAATCAGGCACTGGAGGGAAGGGAAGCACCTAGACACCATCATTTCATACTGCCCCCCCCCATCCCTACTAACTTTACTGAGACACATTAATACTTCAATCTAAGATACCCACATAATCCCACAGTGCAAAAAAATCTTCTCTCTTGAATGAATACTCATTGCAATGCGTGAAAATTTCTTAGAAGGAGATGAAAGAGAGAGGGAAGATGCTAACATAGAAGGTACTGCTTCTTTCATTTGTGCTATTAGCAAGAATAGGCTTGTAACTAATTAGCAAAGCCATCAGCAGTTGTTCATATATTTTGCCAATTTCAAACCCCATTTTTCAATCCCTATTTCATGCTGTCAAATAACACAAATAAATAAAAATTGGACAATTACTTAATTACACTATGATAACTGCACTTAGCAAATTTTAAGAGCATTACTGTCATTGTAATTTCAGCTTGTTCTTCCAAAACAGCATGCAATTTGAGAGGCAGTCACCCCCTTTCTGACCACAACAACTTCAGATTGGAGATCATACATAATAACACAGCACTTGCTGTATGACTACAAATTGTGTCTCTAGCACATCCAGTCCTGCCTCCCTTCTCCAGTTCTGCTTTTCAACACTTAGCCACTCTGCAAGGGGAGCACGAGGGAAAGGGAGAGGCAGGAGAGCTGCACCACCAACTATGCAGTGCTGCACTGTGAAAATGTAGGTCAGAGGAGAGAACATTGTTTTTGCTTTGTACCCAAGGCTTTCTGGGGTGGGAGGCTGAGGAAGGGCTCTGGAGAACAACTTCTTACAGCAGGTCAGTTAACAAAGCTCTGCCATTTCAGAAAACAGAAGAGTGGAACTGAAAACACAGCAGCTGATCAACACCACACAGGTTAAAAGAGTAAAATAACATAGGGCAGGCTCAGTGACAAGGGAAAGCATTCAAAGTGAGACCAAATTAGAAAGCAGGATCTCAATTTCTAGTGGTGTTTGCGCTTTTCCCCTTCTGGAGAAAATAAATTCTGCGAACAAAAGTTTCAGTTTGTGATTGCAGGGCATTGCTTTTCATTATGGCCTGAACCAAAGCAATTATAAGACATAATGACATGAGCAGCAGGTCGGTAACTCCAGAGTATTTTATGTATAGGACTACCAGCACACCGTCAAACCAAAAGCAAACTAGATCGCTTGTATCTAGGAATAAAATCACTTCATTTTTGAATAAGGAGTTAATTCCAGTCTTGATTTTTCCCTGGTTAACTCAAAAAAAAGCTAGTCTGGTGCAAGATGGTACCTTACTTTTACAGTTAAACGGCTGCTAAAGAATGTAGCTGAACATGGGATATGGATGAAAACTAGCACTTTGCTATTCTGATATTACCATGGCAACAATTACGAGAGCTCTCTTAAGCATTTAAATCTGACAGTTTTCATGATAACACTAACTGCATGATAGTAATGATGCATTTTCGTTCATGAGCTAACTGCTGTGTAACTCAAACCACAGGGTACAAAACATTCCCTTCACTTTTCTCAAGACTGTGTTCAAAATGTTCTGACCAAGACAGTAACCTTGAATTACTCCTCTGAAAGTAAAACAAAGTCCCTCTGGCATAGGGAGCATTCATGGCTTACAGCTTTATATACTCTCAGAGGTCTCCATTTGAATGCTTAAGTTGTTCACAGTTGGTATGCAGGGTGGAGAAGTCAAGATTGCTAAAATCTTCGATGGCATCTTTCTCAAAGGGCTTTCTTTTGCCTGGGAAGACCTGAGAGTAGAATATGCTTTCTAAAGAGTGAACTGAATTGCTATCTTCCAGGTATCATTTGTCCAAGAGAGGTAGAGGAGGTGGAAACCAGTGTTTTTCCACCATCTTTATCAGTATGTAACCAATACACACTTTTTAAAATAAGAAAACACTGAAAGCTGCTTCACCTCACTGAAGGCCAAAGTGTACTGAAGAATATACAAGTATGCCTCTGAGGACAAGTGTATCAGAACAAGTGCATTCATTTCCTTTTAACCCATTTAGCTTTATATAATATTAATTTACATTTCAACTGCTTAACATGAATATTTGGTGAACCACTCACTCTGATCTCCCAGATGCTCAGTATGGGCATAATGGAGAAATCTTTTTCTTTACCTCATTAGAAAGCAAAGCGTGTGTAGCATATTTCTCATCCTAACATTTTAAGGATACCAGCTTTGATAATGTCTTGCAATTAAATCAACCGAAAAAAGATGAATAAACTGAGAACAGTGTGAAACCCTTAACGGTTTAAAATTCATGAAGATGACAAAACTCGGACTAGAAGAAATGGCTATGCTTGTAAGGATCTACGAGATTAATCTTTCCAACATGAAAAAGTCCTTAAAAAGGTAAATATCCCAAGTTCTTTCCCTGTTAACACTTTTTGAAGCTGTGGATTAAAAAAACCTCATCCATGACACCAGAAAAAGAGCACATGGCTCCACTCCTGAAAACCACAACTCCACCACGTCTTTTTGTGTAGAAAGGCCAAGTGTTCTCACATCTCAGTAAGCTCAAAGTTTAAAACAAGAAAAAATAACTGCCACAAGAAAGCTTTTGTTAATAGACTACCAAACAAGTCACCACAAAAAAAGAAAACTCGTGTTCACTGCCTTTACTGAAAATTTAACATATCCTGCATTTCAGCAAGGTGAGGTCTAAGGACTGTTTTGAAACTAGCAGACAGATCCTAAGCTTTATTCAGGATTCCTATGTCATAATATGCAAAGTATTATAGTATGCCATAATTTAAACCTATTGTGCCATGACATATAGGCCAATGCAAGATGATAAAACAAAAATCCAATACTGGAAAACACTATCTCTGGATTACTCAAAAATTTATGACTACCACTTAATGCAAATACCAGCCTTTTTACAGGTGTTCCTCTGAAGTTCACTTAGGCATTGATTTCTGTAGACATAAAAATTCAATGCAATTAACTTCTGAATCAAGAGAACAACCCATTTCCCATATTATCATGTCTGAATATTTTAAAGTATTACTATATCATTGATTTCTTTTTTAATATAGAAACAGGTAACATTTTTATGTCCCCATAGTTTAAAGAAACGATTACAATTCAGAGGTACTCATAAATGTTACTCAAAACTCAAAAATAAAAGTATCATACACACTTAAGGAGACAACAAACATCTATTCTTTAAAAAGCTACTCACAAAGCTTATGCTGTAAGCATACTGAGGAATACCAGATGGAAAAAAAAAGGGGGGGAAGACAAAACCCAAAATCACACACATAAACCAAATAAAAAAAATAAGAAACGCCCCCCAAAAAACCCAACACAAAACCTCAACCCCCCCAAAAAAACCAAAACAAAATCCCCACAAAATCAAACAACAAAATAATAATCCCAAACAAGAAAAAACCCAATAAACCCACAGAAATCACAGTGTTCCTATATAAACGTATCTTCCACAGAAGAAGTGTTTTCAATAATACTGCCATCAATGTAATGAGAAAATTCAGTCTTTCAAATCTGAAACAATTTTTAAAAGTTGATGCTGCCAATTACTTCTATCATTTCACCAGATCTGAGATGGGTTATCTATTTTGGGAATTATAAAGAAGAACGATAGTCACTTTTTTTTCCTTTACAGAAAAATGCACAATTCATTCATATTTAAAAGTCAGTTACTACTTCATACCATCAGCTGTGAATTTTCCCCTTCTTACAAGTAGGCAAGTTTGATTGCTGCATCCAACAAAAGTATGATTTTCTTTCTGATCTAAATTCTGTTGAGAAATGGATGCTGCAAACAAGATATCCAACTTACATCAGTTAATAAAGGAGCGACAGCCTTTTGCCAATAATCTAGGGACTTCACACCTGAGTAAAAATATAATCTACCATCTTCATTTACGAAATGCACCGTCTGGGTCCCTCAACAATTTTGGAACTTCTTCCCTTCCACAGTTTCCTTATTTTCTACTAGTAGAAGTTAAACCATTTGAATGAGTTATTGTCCAAATTTCATGCCAGCAAAGGAGAATAAAAAGCCAGAATAAAGTACACAACTAAATTTCTTACCTACCCATCCTCTCAGTAATCAAAAAAAAACTTTACACTCAAGAACACCCACTTTTTCTAACATCTTCTGCACATGTTCCATAAATTGAGCCTTTTTGAGGCGTAAGACTCCTTATGACCACTCAAGTATTAATATTTTAGCTCTTCGAGTTCCACAAGAAAAAAATATCTATGCACATTGCACTGAAAAAAAATGTACGTGGAATAAAGGGCATTTTCCCTCCCATTTCTCATCACAATATTTTCTCGGACTTCTGAGTATTAGCACTTTAAATACTAATACTTGGATTCATAACACCTGATTTACAATGAATCCTAGAATATGCATGACAAAATTGATCACTATAAGCATTAACTGCCTGCCTATTTTTTTCTCACCACCTATGTAGAACTGAATAGTAGGAAGCATTACATGCTATCATATTCTAGCTCGGATACAGCAAAGCAGTTTTGCGTCTGTTTAAAGTGCTGAAAAGAAATATTCAGTGTATACAGTCATTTCAGCAGATACAGCTATGATCCAGTTTACTGTTAAGATAAATTGCAGACTTGTACGGTGCTTGTGCTCTGAAAGGATGAACTGATTCAACCATGCCAGAAGGTTGACTAGCTGCCCTTTGCATTGTTTATCATATCCAGATATATTATGCAAGGTGCTGGATAATATCCATTTTTATCTGTGACACTTCTAGATTCTTGGGCAAAACCAGCTTTACAGATTCGCTGAACATACTCTACACTGGCTTTGTCAGTTACTCAAAGTGGAAAATGATCACAAAGAGAAGCATTACCATATGGAGAAGAAAAAAAGAAAAAAAAGGAGGACTGCCTCCTACTTCAGCCAACTAAAAAATTTGGCATTCCATTGATTTCAGTGGCCAATACAGACAGAAGAATCTGTGTTTATAGGTTGTCCCTGACCTTTGGGAAGTCAACAAAATGGAATCCATTTTATACAAGCCAATAAATCTTTCTTTTCTTGCCGTCCTACTTCCCTTCGACAACTGCCTCTTCATAGCTAAACTGTTCTCAAGTTATGAAAAAGATACGTGGTAACCCACTAGAAGCAAATCTCTCCAAGATGTAATATGAAGCACTAAGCATTTTTCTAGGCAAACCCCATCATCTCCCTCCCCATCCAAACACTTCAAGAACAAGCTAATGAAGAAACGTTCTCTCTCAGAAGAATTTCTAACTGGTCTTGTTTTAAACAAGTGAACATTAACTCCTTAAAAACTCCTCTTTTAAGACTTTATTCAGAAGAGATGATACAAACCTGTTAGGTTCAGCGAAGTCCCAAACTACCGTTTCTCTATTTCCCATACATTTTCAAAGTTTACTAGTAAGCTTGAGTCCTTTAGATGTCAGCAGAGAACTGGTCATATACTGCAGACCAAGTCTTTGTTTAGGTGGTATCTGATGATACTACGAATCAAACTGACTTTTTTCCATGTACCAATATAGATTATAACACAATAAAACCCCACAACAGTAAGGATAATTGTTAGTATAACAGTAAGGATAATTAGAATGCCTGTGAAAATTACTAGAAAGGTCTCTACCAGGAGCCCCTCCTACAGCTGCTTGGTAATAAGGAGTAAGCATGACTTCAGACAGAGCTTTATCAATGGCAAGTATTAAAATATTAATCAAAAGAACTGAAAACTAAGTGAACAAGATTTAGACAAGCGTATAGCTTTCCACGTAGAAAAGTTCTATTTAACTAGTTTACAGTGAAAAACAAAGAATTAAAAAGTGAAATACAACTTACAGAAATATCTAAATTTACACTTAAGTATAACAAATACATTACATATTACTGTTAAAGTGAACAAACTATTAATAGATAAAACCAGAGTACATCTTTTTGCTCCACCAAGATGTCACAAGGCACAATGACTGAGAGCCCTCCCATTCCCATAAAAAAAAAAACAAAACAACACACCCCGAAATGTATTTAGGAAAGGCACAAATGCCTTCACTGCAATTTAACTAGAAGCAAAACATTTCCTCCTGCCATCATCTTCAGACTTGCCAGAGAACCTTATTCTACTTTCTTCACCCCTGAGAACAGAAAACATCTGACCAGCCCATCAGGTTTTAACCATCTTATGGACAGAATTCAGTTTTCTTCTGGGGAATCTGGTAACAAAAAGAAACTGGCCAAGCCTACTAAGCCAAAGCAAGTCTTTTATTTAAAAAACAAGGGAAAAGGGGGTAAAAAATAAATCAGATTTCTTAAAGCTGTGAATTTTCTTCAGTTATGCCACATTTATGAAGTATCAATGTATCTCTATGCGTTTTAACATAAATATGGCTTCACTAAAGAAACATCCCTTTACTGAACATAAGACAGATCCCCCTAGAGTTTTGCCAAATATTAAATGACAGGATTATCAATTATCTTCATTCCACTTACAGTAAACATCAGAAAAGTTACATTATTTTCTTAAAGGTATGATTCTTATTCATAACACAGAATTTTCATAAATACTAGTATACTAGCAAGTAGTGGTTAAATGTTATCCTCTGATTGGAAGATGCTGAATATTTACTTCCTTTTATGCTCTTTTCCTCTCAGCTCTATATAAAGGCATGATAAAATATTTGAAAATACTTCCTGCTTATTGTAAATTTTCATCTGTAAAATATTCCCTGTGTATGGATTACTGGTACAGTATTCATTGGTTAAATATTTAATACCTGCATTCATGTTTGGAAGAATTACAGTTCACACTGCTAATAAACAATCCAAGTACAGGCAGTTTTTCAGAAAGGAAAATAAAAGGACATTAGGAGTCTTGCTGGAACTGCCAGGGGAAGGAATATAAGAAATACACTGAATATGCAGTTTTGTTGTACTGTACAATAACATGCATATGAAAGTGACCCTTATGAAATATTTAGCTTGCCAAATACAGGTTAGCTAACTGCCTGATTAGGCTATTCTTACATTAGTGGCACCTCTAAGAAGCAACTAAATACAATTTTCCAAATATTTCAGGTATGAACAAGGAAGTTGATTTAGATGTTCAAAATTCACATAAGAAATTTAAGCCTACTATAAAACTACCTTAAAAATCAGATGTAGCATTACACAAGGCATTCCCTGAGTCTCTTTAGATTTTCATTTCAAAGACTGCACTATGAACCATTTAGTATTCTAATAAGTATTTTACTACTTTAATCTGCATTTCACCTGCTGTTCATGTCCAGATATTTTTGGAAGCTTTTTCATTACACTGTTTTCCAGACCTAATTATACATGTGAAACCTACTATAAAATCAGTGGTTTGTTTCAGCACAATATGTCACCCTAAAACAGAATAGATTTTATAGACCTATGAGCTAGCTGTATACATTGTGTTATATTTTATATATTTTTAGTTACAAAATATTTGACTTAAGGCTTTATAAAGTCCTCTCCATCCAGAAGTCTTCTGTTTTACTTAGTAACCACAATAAAACACAATCAGGCAGTTATCATTTTTAATGACAACCAGATTCCATTTTAATTTCAGTAACACTGCAATGTGTTTGCCTGATTTACATCAGCTGCTCCAAAGAGAACTAGCACGTAGGACTGATGAATACCACTGCATGACACACATTGGAAGTCTTCTTCCAAAGTAAAAGGTGTGTGTGTGTGCCCCTGCCCAGGAAATGGATCTGTTAACAGCCTACTTTTGTAAGATTCACTCCTTTCTTCCACCATATGTTTTGAACTGCCTTTCCAAATTCAATTAAACCATAGAAAAGTTATTGCCTTTGTCAATTTTTATGAAAACTGCTGTCCAGGGAAATTAAACTTTCAAATTACTGCTCCCAAGGAAGGAAAGGCAGGCAGTATTTCTTCTCTATCTCTTCAAAATGGCAGCACCAAGCATCCCAAAAGGTAACACCTCCAACTCATCACCTGCACTTTCTTCTGGGTCAAGGGAGGGCATGAGGAGATACCCACTTTACTTAGGTGATTATAGAGAGAAAAATACAGCACTTTTATTCCCTATGAAGAGCCTTGGAGTTTCTATTTCACATATATATTCAAAATTGAAAGTACTATGAATTTACAGCAACTAGACTGACAGTTAACTACAAGCCATCTTATCACATTACCACATCACTTTGCTTAGTCACACAAAATTTTGCTTCACACTTTAACTGAATCTTAAAACTTATCTGTTGCTTATGCACAAAACCCACTCATACACTTTTATGGAGGGTGTTGCCTGCTTTTAACCTGAAAGAGCCAAAAAAGAAAGTTATTTTAATTCCAATATTATATCCTAAGTCTCCTAAAGCAGCATACAAACTGAATAGTTCAACTTTCTAAAACTTGGTCTGCCAAATGCAATGGTAATCTAAGGTGAAATCAAAACACACTTCGTTAATATTCATGTTGTATAAAGTTCTATACCCTAGCAAATCTAAGTATGTATTTGTAAAAAAAAGCAGTTGTTCTCAAAGTTATTTCTTTCAATTTAGCAACTGCTTTAGGTAAATTTGATATTTTTAAATACACTGGACAAACCTTCGTTATTTGAAATACTAAGTACTGAAGATTAATACATTCATACAGTGGCAAATAAAAATTTGAGGATTTTTTTGTGCTTTAAAACAGAACGTTTTATCACTAAGAAATTCCCATTCACATGTGCATTTACTGACTAATAAGAATAAAAAAAACCACATGGCTTTTTTTTTTTACCCACTCAGTATGTTTGCTGTGAAATCTCAAGTCCTATATACATGAGGTTCCTGTGACTTAAAAGCCTCCTAAAACAACAAACTCCAGAAAATCCCACAATCCTTTTGGGAATAAAGAGGGGCAAATGAAATCAGTGCATCATAATGAAAGCAGAAAATACATCTTTCAACTCTTAGCTACATGCACTTTCATGCATAAGCAGCTCTCCCCTTAACTCAGCTGAGAAGTATCTTGTTTAGAGTTTCAGATGAATCAAGACCCAAAAACCACCCTTCCAGCAGCAGTGATCCAAGTAATTTCCGCAATAGCATATTGCTCAGTGAAAACATGAATACAGCTCCAGATGGCAGCTTAGCAGACTGCAATCACAGGTATATTCTGGAAGGTATGATCAGTACTGCCTAAATGCTAAGTGACTGAGCCATAACTAATGCAGAGTTCATTATACAGTCTTTACAGTCATTTACCTAATTGCAAAGCCTACACTCAGACTGTAACCACGACCACCAGGAGCAAACCTGAGTAAGCCAGGACTTTGCCCAAAGATTGCCCTAGCAAAGATAAACCTAATACATTTAAACATCCTGAAAGTGAGGGTGCATATTCAGCAGCATGTGGCTGCATAAAAGACACAGGCAAATTAACACCTGTATTTAGATGGAATGATAAAAACCACAAAGTTAAAGATCAAAAGACAGTCAGATTTAATCAACTACCTTCTTAAATGGTGCTAGAAGAAACTGCCTTAAAGGCTTAAAAATACCACCTTTTTTGCTATTCTGAGTGGACATACTCATTAGTGATGTTGCATTACATTGAAATAGTGCAATCTGTCCCCTGAAAGAGAGAGTACCAGGGTTCTTGACATTTCATTAACATTTGCCTCCAAAGATCCTCTCAATCTTGAACTCTGCAGGTTTGATGTGCTTAGAAAAAAACCCATCTATGCCTTACGTATTCTGATTCAAGAACTAATGAACACCTGCATATAATACACTCTTGTAATAATTATACATTTGTGAAGAAAACTTGCCACACGGAGAGACCCTCTAGCTGGATTCAAACACAGCCACATAATGAAAAAGAGTTCAATGTAAGGAGGAGGAGAAGTAAAATCAATCAACAAAAACCACAATCAACAAAAACCACAACCACTAAATCCAGAACCACAAGGAAGAAAGGACGTGAGCCTTTAAAACAGTAACTCCAGAAAACAGTCTGCAAACTGAAGCAAAGGTTCTTAAGAATGTTCAAAGCAGGCCTTGACAACTAAGACAAAGTACAAAACTTATCAAAATAAAAACAATCATATAGGAGAATTTGCCCTGGCTTAACTAAGTAGCAGTAAGTGATATAAGTAAGATGTACATGAGAATGGGCTTTGAAGCATGTTCCTATGGATGTTGCTAGGGTAACAACCAGGATAACCCGTTTTCCAAGCTCAGAAAAAGGTATGATTATGATGCTAAGTTACATATAAGCAAGTATTCCAAGCAGAAAATGTGTTTCCACAAATAATAAATTATATCTTACTTCATTATGAGCAAATAACCAAGCAGAAAAGTGCCACATGGCCTAAGGACAATGGTATAAACTCAACAACTGAACAGAGAAGGAAATCTTGATTTAGTCATCTCAGATTATTTACCTAAATTAATCATCTGATCATTACTTCCTTGAATTGTAATTTAGGTTTAGTTACTGTATCATTAATTGCCAAGTGTGATAGAAACTTTGTTAAGACTCTTAAGTCAAAGACAATGGGATGGCTACTCATGACTGTTTTGGCAAATGTGGATAAACATGTAGGGAGAAGAAAGGGTGTTAAGTTAAATATCTTCTGGTCCTGCAATTATCACATGCTGATTTCTACTGGATCCCTAAACCTTTATCCCGCCTTCAATACCTGTGTGTGAATTACAACAGTATTTGATAGCTAGGCCGGTCTTTCCTCATTCGAAGAAATTTGACAACAAACTGTCAGCTGAAGATATAGCTGCTGCATATTCAGTAAGTGTTTGGAGAAAATGTATAGATGGAATTATGTTGACAAGATTGTTTAATGTAAGAACTGTATGAAGCACATGGTATTTGATTGTTCAGAACAATTTGGGCAAAGGATAGAAATCTGCAGCTCAAGTTCAGCTGGTCTCATTGAGCAATGCCCTATAAAACTTTCATTAGCAGATATTATTACATAAATCCTAAGACCTGAGAAACACAAATGAATTTAAGAATGCATGGAGGATTCAAACGGAAAGTGGACATCCAGTTAAAAGCATGCAAATTAAGTGTCCTAGACATTTTTATTTGTGGTCATGTTTCCAAAAGAGTGAACTCTTGAACCATTCATAAAGGATCTGAGCCCTTGTGCACTGTATATATATCAGATGAGTTTCTCAAGGGACACTCACAGGGCTACCAAATAAAATCCTACCATTCAGCTTTAAGTAAAGACAGGTCTAGCAGGTCATCTTTAAATTTATACCAAAAATATTCAGAGTTAAGATTTGTTACGCAAAGCTCCGTAAGTGTCTGAAGCGCCACTTCAATGCATACTCAGTAATAACTTTGGATTCTCATACTTGGCACTCCTCCATTAAAACTACTCAAGGACCTGACGGACAAGCCACAAGCACACTTATCATCCCAAAACAAGAGTTTTATGGAAAACAGTGACTTCAGACACATTCTTTCAGTAACAAAGCGAAATGGCTCTAGGTCTTGTTCCCCCTTTTGTTCAATAGCATTCTTGGCAACATAGCAATGCCTAACTTCCAGATGCATGACTGGTTATACAACATCCACTTTTCTTGAATTTGCAGCTCTTAGTCTCAAAATAAAATAAAAGCTATTACAAGGAACAAAACATGATGCCGTACAACAATAAGATATCTTGGCACAGATGTACATGATTTACAATCATTGAGAAAACCAGCGCAGCATTGTTCAACCTAACACATTTTCTTGAAAGCGGTATTTGTATGTGATTTTCCTTGGCCTCTATCAGTCCGCCTATTTACACTAAACAATTGTGGCAATGAAATACCAACCACTGAAATTGTTGCGTGGACCCTAATACAAAATACAGTAAAAAGTTCTTAGGAAACTTGCTTGCATTTCACCCACTCTCATTACAGTAATACAGACACACTTCTAGGCTTCCTGTCTGTTACTCTGAAGCAGTGTAAAGTTGCTGGCAGACTATTCTGGGAAAACATCCATTTTTCCCACTCCAGGGTTTTTGAGTTGGTAGTCATGTCCTAGCCCTTAACCCTCACTGACTGAGAACCTTGAAGTTATGTCTGAACTAAAGTTACGGAGAAATGTACCTCAGATGAAAAGGTTTACAAATCCAGTGACAACAAAAGTCTGCCTCCAGCATCATGTATGCAACACTCTTCTAATAGACAATTTTTACAGTTTTCCTCACCTCCTCTTGATGGTTAAAAACTGAACAGTAAGCACACAGAGTTCACAGAATGCTGCTCAGCTGCAGGGGGGAGTGGGGGCAGGCTTGTGTGCCACTTGTGTTAAGAATAATAACCAGCTTATGCACAGACTGTGAAAAATATATTCTGTTTCAGAGCCTGTTACAAACACTTTCAAAGAGCCTGTTGTTTTGTTGACTCCTCCCTCAATACCACTGCTCTCTAAAATATTTTAATGAGATTAGGACATGACACTAAACTGGTGATGTGTGGATAGGTAGTCATATCTGTTAAGATGTATTAAATTTTTATTTTTTAGAGGTAAGTGCTGTTTATCTGTGTACTGAGAGACAACAGCCAATTCCACCATATGCTTCTGAAAAGTCATTTCAAGTTTTGGCACTGAATCACAATCTTAATTTGTCACAATAAACTAAAAAGAGATCTCAGATTTAGCTACTTCAATGAAGCATACTGATTATCTGAAGTCTTTTATATAAAATATGTGCATATACTACATAGACTGCTTCTGCCTCAACATGCTTTCTCTCCAGTGCCAGAAAGTTAGCATTTTCCTTCATTCTACTACACACTAAAACTTGGAAAATACATCAGAGGTTAAGCAAAACTCTTAGGTAATAGAGCCACTGAGACTACACCATACTCAAAAGATTTTGAGGACAGTAACATCCTTTGATCAGTTAATGCTCAAAATCTGACACTGACCACAAGCTGATGAAAAATGCTGCTGAGCTCAGAGGTGCTGAACCAGTCTTCCAATTCCGAAATTAAGCTTGTACTTACATGCTTAATTGTGGCTTACATAGAGGTCCCCCTCCCCCCCACCTTCTTTTTTTCTCCAATTTTTTTCTGTTAGGATTACAGAATGTATTTAAGGTATTTGTTTGAACTGAAGGGTAGTTTGTTTTCTTTAATTACTGATACTTTCATATGTTTACTCAGGGTAATTTTACAACTGAGAGACTGTTGCAAAGCCTGGCAGTTTACACTGGAAAGATGTATGTTACTTTTGTTAATTTGTAGACAAAACATTATCACTGAACTCAGAGCCACTGAAAACTCAAAAAGAATTTCTTACCAGAAGTAAAACTTACCTGTCTGAATACATGCAAGAAACTGAGTTTGCTACAAGCGAAGTGCCTCAACTGAACTATACTGGTTCTTCAGGCATAGCCCCAAACCCAAACTACCAGGTAAGGGTATCGACTCACTACATAAAAGAGCTGTTGCATCCACCTATTTACTGAACAATAACAGAAAGAAATGCCAACAGTAGTTCTGGCTGCTAATGAGTGCAGATGATCAATGACAGATACCATTACTAGCAGCAAAATTAAAAAGACAAAGGAAACTTTTGAGCTTCCACATCTGTGACTACTAAAAGGAGCCAGCAGTTAGAAACAGGATAGCTTTCTAGCAATTAGCAAAGGCAATAATTTCTGTAACAGCCTACTGCAGTACTATGCAGATCTTACTTGCTTGCAACCAACCTTATAACCATGCTGAATCACAACTCGCGACTAGTCAGGACTCTCAAAACTAGGAGGATATAATTCCACAGAACCCCACAGGCTATCATTCTACTTTTCTTTCATATCAACATCATGAAAACTCAAAAAAACCCCAGTAAGATAAATATAATCAGCATCAATATGGCTATTATTGTCACAAAGAAACAAGCACTGCTTGCAAGTGCAGACAGTTGATACAAAGCATGCCCTCAGCTCCTGTACCGAAGTGTATCCTCTTCCAAGTTATAAAAGCCAGCTTTATCAGACATACATGGAACAAGAAAATTCTCCCATATACTGATACAGTTGCAGACTGCTAACTTGTTCTGAGCTTGACATCTAAAGCTATAACAGCTAAATACGTCACATATTCTACTTACGGAAACCAGCAGTCCAAAATTCAATTTCATAACATACACAAGGTCAGACTCACTTCCTAGGCTTCCAGCAGATAACAGTGGCTTAGACTCCAAGTTAACATCTCTTTATAAAAGCAGAAAGCTAATGCCCTGAACACATCAAATTTATACAAGTAAAAAGAACATGTTGAGAATATCAGCTTAAGATTCTCTCTCAGCATTCTTTCACACCCTGAGTGGTAGGAAAATACTAACATGCCTATCTTCCATAGCTCTTATATGATCCATCTCAAACTTTCCTACTTAAAAGACAGAAGTTGCCCTGCTATACTGGGAATTATACTTTGAAGTAAAGCCTGCAGGTAAACCTGTAGTCAGTCAATACGGGCAAATAGAAGGTGCCACAGGTATTAAAAACAGCTTTCTGAGAAAGATTACCTGAGAGAAACAATTCCAGGTCCAGAATAATTAAATCATTCCTTCACAATAAAAATTAATTAAATAAGTCTGTTATTCCTAAGAGAAAGTAAGTGTGCCAATTAAGCAAAAACCCTGTTACAGGGAAGAACTGCCAGCAGCACAAGCTATTTCAGCTGACATTACTTCAGAAAAAGCCCACCATTCACCATCTGTTCTTGCACAAATTCTGAATGCTAAGAAAGTTTCCAACATCACTGATTAAAAGAAAGCAGTCAAGATGCAGAAGTTTTTGTTTCGCTGTTATAAAGAACAAGCATCTAGGATAACTCACATTTCAGCAATAATAAAACCCGTAAGTTTTGCACATTTCATAAAATTCATTTCAGAGAATTGCAATAGGGTTGAATGAAAGTGGAAGACATGTAGAGAATATAACATGAAACAAGTAAAAGCTTTGTACAAATTTGACATGAGAAGCAGGAGGGCAACTCCAGACAGTAGGTCACATACGCAAAGCTTTTTCCTGTGGCTAATGAGATCAAAATCTTTGGAAACTAATGGCTCCATCAATCTTCTAAAGGGAAGACCAATTATCAAAACAACCTGTTTCGTTCAGCCAAACAAAATAAAGGTCAGTGTGTGACAAGGAAGCTAAAGGATTCAGGGTAACACAAAGAAAACAAAAGTCTAGGTAGATGGTATTGCCAGTAAACATTAACCATCAAGTGAACTACCACACCAGGATAAACAATCTCTTCCAACATGCAACTCTCAATCAAAGTAAAACCTAGAGTCACAAGACTCCATGAAATTTTACTTCACCATACTCAAAAAGATGAATTGTAACTGAATAGCTAAAGAAAGAAAACCTGCATGAGGACTGAAAGCTTATTTCGTAATAAAACTTGCTTAGCTAAGCAAACAAGTTTTAAGAGAATATGACTGTTCTCTGTAAATACATCCATGGAAACAAGCGCCCCAGATGAAAGAGAGGAGCTACCTAAGTCAAGGAGAACAATAGCATAAAAATGAACCTTTCAGATTTTGCCATTCATCTGGAAATCAGAACTCCTAAGTTTGAAGACAGCCTCTATCAAAAAGCTACCTAACACTTCAATTCCTTTGAAGTGTTCAGTGGGTTCACAAAAGGGATTATACCAGTAGATATATACCAACATACTACGAGGATAGCAGATAACATCATGCAGACAGAATGCAATTCCAATGCTATCTTGCATATTCCTATGATTTAGCTCACGAGTATAATACACTTTTTGAGTAAACCTCTAGGGAAGTAAATTGCTTTGCTATTTCCTTCCTAGTTTTGTCTAGCATAAAAATTAAAAACAAACCATAAATACTACTAGGTAAAATAACATGAAATTGCTAGCTGGTAGGAGATTGCATTCCACACGAAACAACAACCTGAAGATTATGGATTATTACCATGTGATCCATCACTGTGGCAAAGTTGAGGAAAAACCAGATGAACATTTCTGTGCCATTTAATTAATAAATTTATTTCTCCCCAGTCTGAAACACAAAATCAGTCACTGCAATTTATGAATGAGCTAAACATTTTGGGCATTTTTAAATACTCTGGAAAATAAGGTTCCAAAAATCCCTTACAAGTTCTTCCTTAGAAAAATGCTAAATGACAGATGGAGTTTCAGCATTTCTCATGACACCAGATGATGCTTTATCTGCAGTCATGCAATACACCTCTTAAACAGTTATTTCACACAATTCTAGCTTATGCTGAAGATGTACTAGTAATTTAGTATCACTTGTATTTTTCCTCTTAATGGAAGATACAAGCAATGACAGTTTAATAACTCCACCTCAAAACTGCAGGTACTGTGCTGAATAAACAACCTAGGATTCCTAGAATTAAAACTACTTTATTCTTTTAATGAACTAACAAAAAAAAATTTGTAGAGTTACTGTGTATCCCTTTCACAGTTTTTATGCCAACAAGCTTAACACATTTCAACATTTCTACTTTACTATAATATTGCCCCCTCTATTTTTTTCTTCTTTCTCTTTTCTCTCTGTGCAATTTAAACAAAATCTATTTACTAAGTCATTTCAAGTCACTACCACTTGAAACAAATACATTATACCACAGACACCTGGGTTTGGTATAACACCACTGCGTGATCCCTCATAAAGCAGCCTTAAATTCATGCAAGGTTCAAGAACAAACCTGGGCCACAATTGGTTATTTTCTTCCTTCACCCAATTAATTTCTGAATTAATCCAGAAACAACACCGGTTTGAACTGAGTAGATTCCTTCCTTTTTTAAGTATTTTGAGTACAGAGGAGGTTGGGAACAAAAGACTTGGGCCAGAACCTTCATCTAAATGTTTTTAACAATATCTTACTTTCAAGGTACTATTCTGTATTCAAATTAGGAGTGCAAACTAGAAGTAGTACACTGATTTAGGAGAGTGTTTAGTGCTGTCTTTTCATCAGATTTATATAGGTATGCAGATGGCAAAAACCTTAACGAGGTTTTTACGTTAGTTTTGTAGCATCTGCCCTACTTACCAGCAGATCAAAACAGCATTTGTTTGAGAGCATTCAACCCACTTCCACAAGAGCAGACAAACATTGGCCAAGAAAAAAGGAAAACTCTTTAAGGGTCCCTCTTATCTGTGTATGCAGCAGTTCCCACTGACAGCATTGTAAAGTCATACAAAAGAAATTCATCTTGCTAGACTAGAAAGCTTCAACAGTAACATAGAGGTCAAATTCTTTCACCACTAAACTAATTTATCACTTCTAAATTCAGAGTAGGAAACAGTGATAATCCCAAACCTAGTTTTATTACTTCCACTTTGCAAGTATAGTGTTACTGCTTATAATTATGAAAGATGTCCTTCATAAACATACACAAGCCCAGCAAAACTCTGCCAGCAAAGCCTTCCCAGCACACCTTTTTACAGCAGACAGGTCCCTTGAGCTAACATCTCTAAAACATGCAGACCAAACAAAACATTTTATCTCTTCTCAGAAAACTTCCATCAATGTTAGTCAACCAAAGTGACGTTTCAGAGTTTAGCCCAAGCTGAAAAGATTTATATAAAGGTACACTATCACTCCTATAAAACATATTTAAGACAACACTTTCAGCTTACCGTTACAGACTTGAGAGTCATTCCGTGATAGGTGCCCATGGTATCAATTTTAAAGCCTTCCGTTTCTACAAGGAAAAAAAGTCACTTGTAAATCATTACAAACACAGGGGTGTCATGTCTAAATGGAAAACACTAGAAATACACTGAACATTATTTTTGCAAGTAACGCATCGTGCTATTGGTAGTGCTTTAGGTTCTGTTCACAATATGAAACCCAGTCAGTAACTGGGAAATCTGTGTTTTCTTTAGACAGATGTCCATTTGTTATTTCTGCTTCCTGAGTAAGCATTTCCTGCTACATTTAAACCACTCCAAAGAATATATATTTAAATTTTCGTGAGAATATGTTACAACATGCATGTGGTCTCAGAACTGCTCTACACTACAAAATGGAGAAGTACCTCATATTCCCAGAATGCATTACAAAATGCAAAACATTCAATTTGTAGTTCTATTAATGGAAAAAAAGAAAAAACAACTTAATAATAAAGCAGTTTACATGCTGACTATAAAACTGGCTACTTAATATGATAAATTCTGTACTGGAATTCAGAAAAAACAACAATGTAATTGTCATATGATCTAGAAGATAGAATTTTAATGAATTCAAGCTTCCAGACTAAAGGTGATAAAAAGGGTTGGTTTGAGCTGGGTTGGGGTTTTTTTATATTATTTTTAGCATTTTCAGTCAGACTGAATTTATGCTAAGTGCTAGAAGCCTGCAAGTGCTCTGTGACCAAACCTACTGCCACTAGCCTGTTTGCGTTTGAATCCTTCTTCTCTGTCCCTTTCTCAGCACTCTAAGATCAAAGCCAGCTCCTGAGTATTATAAGGAGAATTTGGAAGAAATTATTTTCCTTTTGTAAATTCCCTAGCCTCACACATCTCCTGTCAGCTGACCCCATCAACCAAGCACCCAATAAAAGCATACTTAAAATGGCATGATAATCACCAAACCATAAGTAAGCATTTGTCTATACCTAGGAAACTTTAGGAGTATTTCAACTAGATTTGGATAAAGGTTACTAACACAGTGCAGAAACAGCTGTTTGGCATTGAAAGTTTTTTTTTGTCATTTATTACACCACCCTCATACAATGCATCAGCAAAAAAACCTCCATAACACGAGAAATAATGCTCATACCTGAACCTAAAAATATTCCAAGTTAAAAACCAGATTTTCAAGACTGGTAGAGCTTCTTGCTCCTTAAGATAAATAAATTAACTTAAATTGAAAGCCAGACAACCCTAAAAACAATGCAGATGCTCTAGGAAGCATCTGTGGTTGCTCATCCTTTCTTCCTTAGATGACAAAGATTTTCAGGCACTCATAGGAAATGAAGCACAAAAGTTTGCCAGATTTAATAACCCCACAGTGTTTAGAAAAATATACCTGAAGGGGGCTGAAAATTGATCATACTCATCTTACCCCAGAGACAGGTATCTACTTCCTAAACACTGGGTTTTTTTTGTTTTACCTGTCTCCCCCCCAATCCCCACTCCGTCAATTAGGCTATCAGACCTACCACCAACTACTAAGTGGAAAGGCCTACTGTTACTTCTCGTGTTTTGTTTTAAACAAAGTCACCATCTCCAGGCCTCCTTCATCTTTGCTTCTCGAAGCTACCTCTCCCCTTCTGTCTGATTTCACATTTCTGAACCACACAGAACTGATTCTGACAGAGCAAAATGCAGGTATACACAGACATGAATCCAGTCTTCTTTACTAGGGAAAGAAAAAGAAGCCTAGTTTCTGTTTACTGCCTTGCTCCCCAACCCCAAGATGTAATTATGCATTGCACCTCAGCTCAGGACTGGTAGAGCTGAATTTGAACTAAAGATAATTAAGTTGCATCTGACCAACACTTCTATGCATAACAGCTTCCTCTGTGACTATATAGGTCACTGTTTCTGGGCAAGCAGCACATTAATATCACACGTGGTACCTGTAGCCCTGCAGAATGCTTGGTAGAGACTCCCTAAACAGAAGAGAGGCTTTTGCTGACCTGGAGTGACATAAATCTGGAGGTGTATAATCTAGGCTGACAGCTGTTTGTGAATTTCAGAAGAACAACAACAGCAGAACCTCTCCCCTTTTCAGATGGGCCTATTATGGTTTCCTCTTGCTTGTGACATTGAGAATTTCCAGCTACTTTAACCAGATGTTCTTCTAAAACTCCAAAGATGACACCTCTTAAAAAGGCCAGCAAAGCAGTGTCCCCCATTGTGCCCAGTCTACCACGGTTTCTTTCAGCTAGGCACAAATCCTGGTCCTATAATTAGCTGTACATGTTAGATCCCCATTTCAAGTTACTTCTTTCCACTGGACTCTATTTCTACTTTCTCCTCTAATAAAACTTCACATTCTTTCTTAATTATTAGGAAACCCTAACCAAAGTCTCCATGGGCTTTGCAAAGGGAATAAAGGCCCACAGAACCAGCACCACAGTTAGAAAGCAAATCAAAGGGGAGAGGAACCAGGTAGGCAACAAGCTTCTGTTTGACTGCCAGTGGGTTCATCTTCTGCAAAAATCTCAAGTCTCTCAAAATCTGGCCTGGTTCATTTAATGAGCCACAAAAGCCACTAACCAGAGCTCTAGCTCTCAGGAGCTTCTCACTCTCAGCCTTGTGCTGATCCTAGCAGAAGTAAACAGCTAGGATCCTCAAGAACTTTTACCTCAAGCATCAGATGGGACATTCTTGCCTGCTTAATGTTTCAAGCAGCTATACATGCCTTCTAATGCTATGTAATAGTTATTCGGGTAGTAAATAAAGCATTTCTGATAATCTGTAAATAATGGCACAGTACTTTTCCTCATTAATTTATATTTAAGGGACACTCCATGGTCAAAGTAGGACGCAGGTATCCACTTAACATTCCTGCAAACAGCTACTGCAGCTACCTCAAGGTATACTGTAAACCTCGGGACCTGTAGGTAGGGGGGATGAATAGAAGAAACCATCTTCCTAACTGCCCATCAACTCTCAAATTTCCTGCCTCAAACTTAGGTTTCAGCATCTGGAAAATGCATTGAAGATTGTCAGCTTCCAGATAACCACAGCAACCCTCCTTTAACTGGTAACAGCACATTCTTTCCTCAGGGTGCAGCTTTTTTGACCTGGTCCTCACATTCATCATGTGATATTCTGCCAGCCAGCCACTCACTTTCTTTACTGAAATAAACACTGCTGCAAGCAACAGTCCTGCCACTTGCACTTTTATGCCTTTTTTTAAGGTTTCAACAGTATGTACACTTGGCCACATACAGTGGTACCCTCAGCTCTACTCAATGTATACAGACTGTGCAAAGAGAAAAAAAACACTTCCAAGCCAGGGACTCTACAGTTACAGCTGCATTCCCACTTCAAAACAGCTGAGTGTTAGCCTGGTTAATGTAGCTGGTTGTAAAAGACATTGAAGGACCAGGCTAGAAAGTGGAGAGGCACTTCTTCCAGAGCATTCTCTGAGAGCAGTGGCTGACCATGATACAGCTGCTCAAAAGCGAACCTCAAATACAAGAGGAACCACAGGCCACATTAAAGGAGTAAAACAGAGAGCAACCAGGGGATGTGTCCTCAGCATACATCAGCCTAAATGCTGTACCATACCCTCTGTCTGAGAATACAAAAAGCAGTATTTCTCCCCTCCCACACCAGCTCAAATCTGTGCTGCTGAGTCATGCACTAGCACAGAGATGAAATATTAATGCCTGGTCGAGAATTCATTTGTAACTCTAGTTTCAAAATCATGGCTTCACTAACAGTAATGGAGGTAGCAGTTAAATTTATAAGCAATCTATTACGCAAAAGGTATTTAAGCAGAAAAGAGCCCTTAAAGTAAACATATATGATGGCAAGATTTTGGACCCTTATTTTTAAGCCTGGAATTAGATGCACAGCAGCTGTTAAAAATCGAGAGTCTTCAATACATTGTGATTTTTCAATAAAATTACAAAGTTTATGTATGTTTTAAACACATGTTTATATAATTTTAGCATCTTTCATTAGGCAAAAAGCAGTCCACATTAAATACTTCAAAAGCAGGTCAAACACTAGGGAGTAAAGTATGCAAGCAAAGCCCAACGTTAATGTATTGTGACAAATTGTATCTCAACTTTATCTGCTTGCCAACTGGAATCAGTTTTATAAAAGTAAACACTGTTAGAAACACCAATATCAACAAATGCCTTTCCACTGGACTCTTGCTATACAAATGCCTATATCTTGAGAGACTAAACACAATACCGAGGAATTAATCATGTATTCTAATGCTTCCAAATCAGTTAATATTAAGACTAACTTTACTTCTCCAGTCACTGCATGTATTATGATCACAATTTCACAGTTCAATGACACAAAGAGCATCAAAAGAATAACACACTTTTCCGGTATGGTTCATCTCTAGTTACCTTTCTAGCATCATCATACATCAATCTGAGTGTCTTCTTATTTAAAAAAATTAAACCTGGAAATAAAAATATGCACCCTAATGCATGAACTTTTTGACTGGTTATATTCTCCATCAACAATTGGGCATATGTTCCATTTCCCTGCGTAAGATTATTAATGTTCAAAGTGCCATTCATGTGGTTAAAGCCCTCTGCTCTATGTCCATCTAGGTCACTTTGCATATTGATTCTACACCTGCTGCAGTTCTAGCCATCCAATGCAGGTGCAAACTTGAGCACTGACACATTACTAAAAGAATAACAGCTTTAAAAAGACTCAAATTAACCTGAATTTCTGGAATAAAGTCTAGGCAAATAGAGACACACCAAAGCAGTGTGTCTCTGAAATACTGAAGAGTTCAAGTTAAAACCTTGAGTTTAATCTGTGGATGAGTAAGATTGAATAACCACTTTTTTCTTTTTTTCAGCTGTATACTCTTTAAAGCCCAGATAGCAACAGCTCTGCAGAATGCCTGGAAATGATTCACTACCCCACTTCACACCCATGGTAATTAAGTCACTGACACCAAATTTCATTCTGCATAAGTTTACTGACTAGTCCTTTTCTGTACTACACCCTGACAAGTAGGTTAGTTTCATGTCTAAATTTCCAAGCTCTCCACATTTTCACCACAAATTCCAATTCTCTCTACACAGTTCACATATAGTAGTTCAGCAATATTATTACAAGTAATGAACACCAGGTTCTTAAAAGTTTCTTAGAGTGCTAAAAGAAAAAAATTACAGCATGAAACTGAGTATTCCAGCACTGAAGTGAATTTACAGCACTGAAAGTTATCAAACTACTTGGTCACACCAGAAAGTAGAGATAGACTGTAAGTTTTTTTTCCAAATGTGAATCTCTTGCACATATTTCCTTCTAGTTCCAAGCCCCCTGCCATGGGCAGGAATGCTTCAGCCTAGACCATGTCACTCAAGGCTTTGCCTAACCTGGCCTTGAACACTGTCAGGGATTAAGCATTTACCACTTGCTTGGGCAACCTGTTCCAGTTCCTCACCACCCTCACAGCAAGGAACTTGTTCATTACAGCTAACCTGAGCTTCCCCTGTTTAGGTTTAAACCCATTACTCCTTGTCCTGTCAAATCAGCCCCTAATGAGGAGTATGAAGGAAATAAATAAAAGTACAAAAGGAAAAGTAGACAAAGTTTATGGAGCTCTACACTGTTGAAGAGAGGATACCATCACTGACTGCTAATGTGAAACAAAACCAACAGGAAGGAAACAACAGTTAAGGAAAGTAATTACAGGGAGTTTGCCTCCTCACCTCAAAATCATTTGAACAGTGTAGCATGGTGGGTGCACTGCTGAGTGACATGTTTCACTGCAACACAGAGTCCTACTGCAAGAGACAGTCTAACACATTTCATATGGCATACATCACAGAACTTAAGAATGTCAAAGGAAAGATTTCCTCTCCTGCCTAACCAAAGCTGCAGGAACAAGACACCTATCTGAAATAACCTAGCAACTACTGACTCAGAGTTGCATAAGCAGTTCCACTTACTTCAGATATAACTGATTACTTGCTCCTCAAGAGCAGTACTTCACAATTACCACACCCCTCAAATTTACTATTAAAGCAGTCTAAACCATTCCAGGAGCAATGCCTGTCCCATCTGGCATGAAAGTTTTATTTAAGCCAACCAGAGAGGTAACCTGGTATACGTCATCAGAAATAATGATCCATCGTAAGAAGCAAAGAAATCTGACTGCAACTCAGCAGTTTACTTAACGCACCTTATGTTAAAATTCCTAAATTTATTGTCTTAGTTGTATAAGCTTGTCCTGGGTTCAGCTGTAACAGTTATTTTTCTCCTTCTTAGTAGCTAGTGCAGTGCTGTGTTTTTGGCTTTAGTCTTAGAACAATGCTGATAGCACACCGATGTTTTTAGTTGTTGCTAACAAATGCTTATCCCGATCAAGGACTTTTCAGTCTCTCATGCTCTGCCAGTGAGGACGAGCACAAGAAGCTGGGAGGAAGCAGAGACAGGATGCCTGACCCAAACTAGCCAAAGGGGTATTCCATACCACAGCACATCATGGCTAGTATATAAACTTGGGGGAGTTACCCGGAAGGCCCAGATTGCTGCTCAGGTTGGGCTGGGTATCAGTCACCTTGTGGTGAGCAATTGTATTGTGCATCACTTGCACTTATTGTCTTGGTTGGGTTTTTTTTTTTCCCTTTCCCCTTTTAGTTCTTTCCCCTTGCTATTTCCCATATCATTATTATTATTGGCAGTAATAGCGAGTTTGTGTTATACCTTAGTTACTGGACTGTTCTTATCTCAACTCATGGGTTTACATTCTTTTGATTCTCCCCAAAGAACAAAGAGGGGAGTGAGCGAGAAGCTGCATGGTTCTGAGGCTGGCCTTAACCTCAACAAAGCTTTGAACTCTTTATGCTAGGAGCAATACTTTTAACAGAAGAATTCTGTATTAAACCATACAAATATTCAAAGAAACAACATATCACATCTTTGCTACCTAAACTTTAAATTTTCATGAACACTGTAGTATTACATGAAACTGCACATAGACAATAAGAAGCAATTAGGATGCATCTAGGAGAGGGTTACTGTGAATTCTGCCTGTTGTTTTAATACCTCTGAGAAAAGAGCAAACAGGTGAAACACAAAGACAAAAGCTTGGAGAAACTGCTCCTCTTGGCTTTGTTTAAATCTTTCACCAAAATCACTACTACACACATTACATGCATCATAAAATCCTCCCTTCCACAATTTCTAGTCAACCACATGCACAGCCATACAGAGTAAGATGCGGAAACTCTTCAAAGTGACACAAATCTATAGGGTTTAACTTTATCTCACATGTTACCCATCATTACTAACTACTTCAGACTTCCTTCCCAAAACCCCTAACACTGCAAGCTTCCCATAAACATGCTGTAATTCTGAGTTCTTACTACGTTAGCTGTAAAAACACAAGAAATGTCTTTCAGGAATAAAAAAAATGTTTTCTTTTACTTTTATTGATGATTATTTCTGCTTCCAATCTCATTTTTGCACTGAATATTTGGGGGTTGTGAGTTAATTCTGAGGGCAAAATAAAAATCCTTCAAGGAATGAGTTCACTTGTGATATGGTTGCAAGTGACATGTATAGTTCACTTTTAAGCAAATCACATTGGAAACCAGTAATGCCCAATTATATCTTCTGAAAACCACCTGCACTGCTGAGTTTCAGTCAGACTAAAATGTTAAAAATTTACAGTTTTATAACAGAATGCATCAGAAGTAAATAAGATTTACTGTTTTCTAAAATAAATTTACAATTGAGGTATCTCAAGTATCTCTAGGCCCCCTCTAAGAAATCTAGATATTAATTAGTAATTCTAACTTCCGTAAATGCTTCAATACCTTTCATAAGTCAACCTGTGTTTGAAATACGTTTTTTGAACACCGAATTTCTATTTCCAGTGTTAACGTATGCTTACCTAAATTGGTATTACACCAGTACTACTCCTGAACAGTGTATTACTTTTCATGCACCCAGAAAACTAGAATACAAAATTAACTCCATATGTGACTAAGCCAAATATAAGAAACCAGAAAATGAAGGCATGTAAACATGTCTTAGGAAGAAGTGCCAATGATAACTACCCAAGTAGAATATGACCATTTGAGGCATTTCAGAACCACATCACAAAAGAACCTTTCAAGTGCAACAAGAGCTGCAGTCCAGTTCACTTCAGCACTGAAGGAAACCCCAAGACCACATTCTTAGAATCACATTAACATACGAATGGAATATTTGTATCATTAGTTATTATTAATTACAGGCAGAAACATTTGTTTCTCCCTTGCAATCATTTGATCTCTTTTTTGATTTCTGCTTAGAAACCTCTACATTAATCGTGCACTGGTGAGCTGCTTGACAAACACTTCTGGGTTCTTTTTCCTGCCATGCAAATCCTGTTATTTTCTGTTCCCTCTCAAGCCACACACATGGGGTATAAGCATAAAATACATTCACCTGTTCAGTACAGATGTTGTCTACCGAGGTTGCTTACTCTAACTATGTCATCTAGGGGCATGCAGACTATTCTTTTACCTAAGGTTTTTGTTGAAAAAGAGTCTACAATGAATTACAGGCAATTTTACATTTGAACTGTTAACACCTGTCCATTAATTTCTTTCTCCACCTTTTATTTCATACTGTAGAGTACAGTTATCTACTATTTTTAACTCTTAATAAGAAATGATAGTAAAAGAAAAACAACTTGGCAAATATGACACTGCTGCAGATTTAAAATATTATCAGAAATAAACTGAATAAATTCTAATTGGGTGACATGGCTTAGTGTGAGGTATCCCTGCCCATGGCAGGGGGGCTGGAATTAGATGATCTTAAGGTTCTTTCCAAACCCAACTATTCTATGACTCTAATTAAAACATTCCATGGAAAAGAGTGATTTGGATTTTGGGGTTTGTTGATGTCCCGTTCCTCCGTGTCTCCCCCTTTCTTTTCCTGACCCTTATAACACTTAATTCTTCATGAATGCTATTGCAGATTATTTTTCAATGCTGAAAAAGCCACCCGATATTCTGCTTAGCCTTCTCCTTCTACTCCCAAATACAATTGTCAATAAGTAGCAGTAAATAAAAACTGCTGCACTGAAATCAACACATATTAAGGCCAACTTAGAATAGACTTCAAGAGGATGTAATAGAATATATGACCAATTTTGCTATAGTAAGTTTCACACACACAAAATCATAAACTTAAAGGATGTACTCAGGTTTGAGTGCATATTTACTAAACTTGGGTTGTTTGGGTTTTTTTTAAGTAACTGCAGAAATAGCTACAGTCAGATTTTCAAATTGTTGTATATTATCCAGTATGAGGTGCATGGAAAACACAACCTTCACAAATTTCTTACAGCATGAAATTCTCCACTGGTGTTATATTTTACGCTTTTCTTTCTCCCATTACAATCAAAACTGAATATCCAAGCAGTAATGTGATATACTCTTGCTTTTTATTTATATAATAAAAACAATAACACAATTTCAATATAAAATAGAACAATCACCTACAGTACAGCTCTTCCAAAATCTGAGAATTCACATACACAGCATATGAATGTTCTGAATAAAAAATGGTATGGACTTGAACAAAAGATGCAAGCTGAATCTCTCATCTACAATTTAAAATGCAATTTAGTAGCATGTAAGTTCTAGCAACCAAAAATGAAAGCCCTAAGAACAATGCATAAATAGAATCATAGAATAGTTAGGATTAGAAAAGACCTCAAGATCATCTAGTTCCAATCCCCCTGCCATAGGCAGGGACACCTCACACTAAACCATATCACCCAAGGCTTCATCCAACCTGGTCTTGAACACTGCCAGGGATGGAGCATTCACTACCTCCCTGGGCAACCCATTCCAGCACCTCACCACCCTAACAGTAAAGAATTTCTTCCTTAGATCCAGTCTAAACCTCTGCTGTTTAAGTTTCAACCCATTACCCCTTGTCCTATCACTACAGTCCCTGATAAATAGTCCCTCCCCAGCATACCTGTAGGCCCCCTTCAGATACTGGAAGGCTGCTATGAGGTCTCCACGCAGCCTTCTCTTCTCCAGGCTGAATAGCCCCAACTTTCTCAGCCTGTCTTCATATGGGAGGTGCTCCAGTCCCCTGATCATCCTTGTGGCCCTCCTCTGGTCTTGTTCTAACAGTACCATCTCCATTAAATAGTTCTGGTTTTTGTTTGCTTCCTAACAAGTAATTTCTAATAAATAACATTTTTAGAATATTACTTGGAAAAGCTATCTTTAGTCATAGTTACTGCTTTGGGGTTTTTTTGTCTTGTTTTAGGTTTGAAAAACAATGATACAGAAAAACTCATAACCCTAACTTTACAGGTCATTGATTTCATTTCCCAATTTGTTTACTTTTTGATTTAAAAGAAATATTACAATCAACTTACCCTCTTTGCCTTTGAATCTTTCCTGATCGTATCTGTTGTAGGCAGCTGGAATCGGTTGCTTATTTCGTAAAGTGGGATCCTAAAACAGGTTAAACAAAAACTGTAAAACATATTAAAAGGTATCTCAAGGTTTTTGAACTTTGTAAGGCATTACAGGTAATTGCTCAAGAGTATAAAATTAGTTCACTTCTTTAGGAGTTGCAATGAATTTGAAAAATTCTCATATTTCCCTTCAACATCCACTAACAATCTAACAGAAACAGAGTTTAGAAGTACATACTGAAAGCTATGACAACTCCCAGAGGCAAAACTAAAGTAGCAGTAACAAACTGCATTAGCTAAAAATTTAATGTTTTATGAAACCACTAAGTTTTTGTAATATCTCAAGAATTAGCAGGGGAAAAAATCCTGTCAACTGACAATTCATGATTAAGCCTTCAACCACACACACAACCACAACGAACAGATAATGTTCCTTGCCAGCCCAATTAAGCTAAAATCCTGCTAAATCTACAGCATAAAAACAAAGTTGGAGTTAAAAAAAAGGCACTTTGGAGAAAAAAGTTTTAAAATAGAGGCTCACTAAATACCAATCCAATCTCTTTTGTGGATGTCTTCGTAATATATTCACAACTACTCTGAATGGGACGTCTGAATAGTGCTGTGCACAATTTAGAAAATGCAACACTAAGTAAATATTTAAATGTTGGAATTCATCTTGATATTTAAATGTAGTTCTTAGTTAAATGCAGTAGCAGCAAAAACAAATCCAAGTATGATTAAACAGCTTTTATAGCAGACTGCCACTTAGTTCAAAAATATATTAGGTTTAATAGAACTCAACAGTAAACATCATAAGACAAAACAAATCCTATCTAATACCTAGAAAGACTTAACCAATAAAGCTCCAAGTCTGTCCTCCTGATTTTACAGACCAAAGAAAGCTGGTTCAAGCTGTTCCTACTCATGAGTCACGCTCCAGATTCTGAAAACATTTGCTATCCTATCTGTCAGAAAAATAGTAAAACATTTTGTTTGAAATGGCAGTAGCCTCATCTATTACATTTTTTACAAATAGATGCAGGATGTCACTAATATTTGATAGATGCAGAAGCTGCTACTAGCAATTTCAATCTCTAAGTAAGAATAACATATTGAACAAATTAAACTAATATATTCAACTCCTTACATACCAATACACAATCTAAGTCAAAGAGTATCTATGAACTTGTGCTTGAAGTTAAACTTCATATTTAATTATGACATGACACTCTCACTTTTGGGGTCACAGCCTTCATAATCAAAGTGCTGCTCTTACCGTTGGTGCTGTATTTGGTGCAGGTCTTTGCTCAGGTGCTCGGCCTTCTTCTCTGGCTTTTACTGACTGAAGAATTGCAAAAATATTCTTGGCAAAGTTCTGAAAAACATATGAGATACCCATGAACCCTGCGGAATACAGAGGTTTCATGTAACACCACAGGTAAAAGACACCGTTTAGTCAACTTGTGCTACACAGAAAAAACAGAATTAGTACATCATTTTTCTAAATAGATGCTTCTTGATTACTTTTTGGTGATGGAATCCGAAGTTTTAAGGCACCTATTCTTTAAGTCCTCTATATGCTACCCCCTATTCTTTAAGGCCCAAACTTCCTAAACCTAACTGGCATCATTAAGCCACAAGGTAAACCAAACTCTTCATAAAGCTCTTGCAATCTGCTTCTCCCCTCATGTCTACCATGCCCTTACAGTCTCTTCAGAACTCTTTGTCATGTACTAAGAAGAAAAAGGTTTTGCTCAAGATTTCCAGAACAAGTCTCATCTCTGAGACCCAAGTACACATCTGCTAATGAGAGCCTGCCTGCTCATTTCTGGCCTCCAGACAGGATGTCTCAAGCACAGCTCCTTTGTTTGCCTAACCCTGCTAACAGCTTTCCTCTATCAAGAGACAATGCTCAGCAACTTTTAGGGAAGAGTCCTCATGAACCCTGATCCAGCTGAGCCAATGCAGGCAATCACTCCCTGCACTTTAAAGCAAGACTCTTGAGCAGGGCAGAATATGCTTCAGCTGGTTGTTAATAGTTCACAGGCTCAACCCCATCTCAGCGTGGTGCAGTTATTTTAATATTTATCTTGAGTTACAATTTCACTCCATTTGGCATTAAGTAATTTTAGTAGTAGAGCCTTTCATTTTAACCTGGAGGAAGCAAGTACAGCAATCACATTCACAAGTTTGTCAGATAACCACGTCACTGAGACACAGCTGAACAAATACCAATCAAGGTTTTTAAAAAAACATTCCTCCTGGTGGTAATAGTAGGACTGCTTTATTCTAAACAAATGTAAACACTAATTACATTTTTGAAAGGCATATGCTTTTTATGTTACCACTTAATAGGCATTTTAAGCTGTAGATGTATGTGTACACAATATCTGTCATTACTGTCAATTTTCGGTAACAGTTCATCAGTAAAAGAAACCTTTTATCAGTTATGGAAAACAGGTTTTTTCATGGTTCAGAACAGTATAAAGTATTCACAAAATGCTTAGATTCTTCCAGAGTATTGTGTACTAACACTGAAGCAGTGTTATTTAACACCACTGGTGTTAGAAAATAAATGCATGAAATACAAAACAAAGACTTCTGTGGTGAATTGTGTAGAAATGATTTAGAGTGCTGTAATGCAAAAGGTCTCTAAGCTTGTTCACTTGACCTCAGCCACCATGCTGTCAATCTTCTCCAGACTGGAGGGGCAGGAACTGGAATACCACCAGAAACCACTTACAAAGGCAAAGCCATTCCTTGAGCAAAACCAGTTCTTTTCAGAAATACTGAAAGAACTCACACAAAACTGCATTTGAACTTCTTTTCAGTCAGAAAAGTCCTGGGGGAGGAAGTATGGGAGGTGGTGTGGAAAAACTTTAAAGAGCTGTGAGCCATGAATATATCAACTACATGACCAGTTCTGTTCTTCAGAACATAAGTCTAAACTACACACTTTTACTGGGAATTCGCAGGTTTCTCCCAGACTGTGGACTGGGCAGCCTATCAATCACACTTCTTGTCATAGCTTTGCTTTATCACATTCTGTCTATTCGAAATGACAAGCTACTCAGTCTTCTGAAGTTCAGGCAGAGGAACTAATTAAATAACAAGAGGAGGATTTTATATGAGTGATTCTCTATGCAGCAGCCAAGTCTTCTTTCAGTCACATGGCAGCTAAGACCAGCTTTCACAATCGTATTTCATTCACAAAACCTATAGTTAGCATACTCTTAAAGTGAGCTTAAATTTCAAATGATGATTTTTTTTTCCCAAGGCATTTTAGCATTTCAGGTTTCACTAGCTTGAAATAACCTGGACAAAACTTAAAATTCTTCCAGGTAAAAAAAAAAATCAAAACCAAAAAAAACAGATAAACAAAAACCAACCAAACAAAACACCCACACTCAGAGGATTTTCTCCTATCTGAAAATAAGTTGCTAATAAGCATGGATTTACAGAGTGTTCACATCTTTTCCCATAGCATGAAAATGAAGGTTTCCCAAGGCCACAACTAATACATGTTTCTAAGGGGAAAACAGCAGTGTTTTAACAAGCACTCAAACCAATGTCATTATCTTGCTATTCATGGGCTTGGTTGGGGATGTAGAATTACATTACTATGACAGCAAAATGATGGAGCAGGAAGTCCTCTGCAGGCACCAACTGCTTTGCAAAGCCCTGCAGAGTTGCAAGACCTCTAGTTTCCATTGTTCATCCCTTCAGAGATCAGAATATGAATATCTCCTGGCTTCTGCCCTACATTTAGTTAAACTTAATGTTAAGTGCAACATTTTATTACCAAAACATTCTGATCTGGGGCAAGCACAGAAAAAGAGAGGAAAAGAAAGAAAAAAAATGAAGAAAATAAAATATGTTTCTCTGCATTAAGTCTTTAAAAAACCTGAACATGCTTAAAAACATGTTTAAGAAAATCCTTATTATGTAAAAGACCAATTGCACCAATTACTGTTGTTACCTGCCTTGAGCACTGCTACTCCCATTAAAAGCTCTTTGTTGATTCCAACTGTGTCTACACCTCATAATTCATCATCTCTTAGGAAGCAAATGCTTCAGGACTGACTAAATCAGGGTTTTGATATTGTCTTAAATAAAGCCTTACTGTAATACATTATTCTGCCCATCCTCACTCATGCTTCCAAAATGAAGACTCACACACTAGATATAAATTGGAAGGGAGAACAATGGTAGTCAAAAGACAGTAAGAGCAGCTATAGTCAGATATAGTCAATCATATTACAGAAAGAGAATCACATAGTCGTTCTGCAACTGTATGTAAATTTTCAAAAATTACTGGCACAAATGTTCTATCCCTTTTCACAGCAACTAGCTAACATCAAGTTACTATCACTGGTGTTAATTTAACACCAGGCTGTTTAAGGAGAAATAATATGTAAGATCAGCCTGCTCTGCTGGGGAAGACTCAATCAAGTTACATGATTACCAAGCCTCCTTTTGTAATAAAAATACTTCTTTTTTATGACAGTAATCATCAAAGAGAAGTATCAATTTCAAGTTCATAGAAAACAACTCCTGACGGGGAAAAAAAAAGCACATACTTTATCTCAATCATCTGAACAAAAATAAAATTCTAAATCTAACATACTGAAGTAGAAGCATATTCACTGCTACACAGAAAGGCTTACAGGGCTTCAAAACTTCCTCACAGCTAAGTTGTAAGCAATTTTCAATTGAATTTTACATTCTGGTATTTCACTACAGAGAGAAAAGCCTAGGAACAACCATATAACGCAAACTCCTATTTGAGCTGTCAAACAAGAAATCAACTTACTGACATGCATCTCAGAATGTTCAAGATCTGCGAAATCTGATAAACACTGTCCAAACTTCTAGTAGGGCTGGAGAAGAATCCAGTCCCTACTGCACTTCTTTACATGTGCTTGATACGCTCAGGCGTACTCCAAAGTCCTTTGCAGTGACTGACAAGACCGAAAGGCATGATGCAGTATCAGAAATGCAATATTTGTGTCACACCTTTTCAGCAATACTTATGTACTGCATGACATGAAAAATGTAAACAGTATTCAGGTGATCTAAAAGTTCAGCAGAAATTAAGAAATTGTTAATATGGAACACAAACTGATGAACTGCTTATCTAAAAATATTTTGCACATTTAAATTTAAAGTACACATTTATATCTGGAATCCTTATTTAAGGCATCACTTTCCTATGCCCCAGAATTGCATCTTCAACTTGTGAACTCTTCATGAACATTGAAGATGATTTTCACTCCTCTCCTCCTTGCTCTTCTAATTTAATAAAGCACTGTATTTTTATATTGTGTGCTAGGCTGTCCTCAGAATCAAAGTTTTAACATATGAAAGATCGATATTCTGTGACTGTCACGAGCAACTGCAAACATGGAAATACATTAGTAGAACAGCTATGCAACCTATTACTACTCTCTGCACTGTGCTTATTAAAACCATAAAAATTTCCATAATTTCTGACCCAGCATCTTTCCTCTCCTTATACAAGAACCCTTCAAATAAAGGCCACAGCTAAAAACATGATCTTCAGTTATATAGTTGTGATGAACTCAATCCTCCTTTTTGCATTGTATACACATGCACCTCTCCCATTTTCCTTACTTGCTTTCATTTGAATAACACCTAAAATGCACAAGATGCCCAACGGCACTGACAGGCATGTTTGCAAAGAGCTCACAGTACCTCAAACTATTCTCCATGCGATTTTGACCTGTACATATCTTATTAAAGTAAGTCATAAAACAAGCACACTACCAACAGACAACTTTAAAAAGAATCTCCTAAATAAATAGGTCATCATAGCTGGTTTCCCGGAACAACAGTAGTCTTAGAGACTCGTAACAAGTACTATAATTTATATAGCTAACCAACAGAAACAGAGTTGTCGTGGTTTAAAACCAAGCCGCACAGAGCTCATTCACTCACTCCCCCCACCCTTGCTCCCCCAGCTCATGGAGAGTTAGGAAGGAGAATCCAAAGAATGTAGCTTCCACGGGTTGAGATAAGAACAGTTTAATAACTAAGGTATAACATAAATCACAACTGCTACTACTACTAATAGTAATAATGATAAAGCAAATAACAAGTGAAGAGAATACAACACCTCACCAGCTGCCGACCCGTAACTCACCCCACCCTGCCCAACCAAGCACCGACCAATACTTCTTCCAAACCCCCGAGCACTCTAGCCCTTCTGGGTAACTCCCAGTTACATCCTGGGCATGACATGCTATGGTATGGAATACCTCTTTGGCTAGCCTGGGTCAGGTGTCCTGTCTCTGCTTCTTCCCGGCCTCCCCTCCTCCCAGGCAGAGCATGAGGCTCGGAAAGTCCTTGGACAAACCAAACATTCGAGCAATAACTCAAAATACAGGTGCTATCAGCACCACTCCCAGCCTAAAAGTCAGAACACAGTGCTGCACCAGCTACCAAGAAGGAGAAAAAATGACTGCTACTGCTGAACCCAGGACAAGAGTACATGACTTAATTTCTTTTAAAGACCAGAAAATCTATAAAAAAATATTCATAAAATTGAATTTGTTATTAACTGTTAGGGGGAAGAAGTGGGGAATCAGACCCTAACCCTTTCACAGTTACTCTGGGAATCAAATAACATTTTTTTTATATTCCAGTCAAAAAGTTCGTTTAAGTATTACGATAGTAGTACTTCTACTGCACTGAATTGGAAGCATAGTTATTAATCCAGTGTATTTGTGGACTGTGTTGCCAATAAGAAGTTCCACTCCTCACTCATTCTATACTATCTTCCCTATATTTTTATAGCAGGAGTATTTTATGAAAGACAAGTAAATCCTTTAGGTTGAAATAGCACAGAGGCTAATTCAAAAGTATGAGAGAGCAGTAACACTGTAATATTTTGAGATATAGCACAGCTTAAAATCTGCTAAAAAATCCCCCATGTACATAATCCAAGTTTATTTCTCCTATGAAGGCAGCATATGGATTTTTTTTCTTTTCTAATAGTTATTGAAGTAGTGCTTAAGAATGGTGAAATTGCTTTATAGTCAATCTAAATTTGCTTTCAGGAAGCATGTTTTATTCTACAGATTCTTCTGACAAATTCAAGGTACCTGTTTACAAAACAAAATTAATTATTGCTCAACAGAAATACAATTTTTATTATCTGGCTAATCTTTCCTTTGAATGCTGTAGGCAAAACACTTTCACTATTGCCCAGCAGCAATAGAACAGTCTTCCCAGTTTTACTACGTAAGCTAATGTAAGATAAACCGGAGCCGAGAACTTAAGCTATACCACGCCATTACACTTGTGCATTGCCATGCTAAAACCACATGCTTGTTCTGTTTGAAAACACTAATAAGGATACTAGATGCTATAAACCTGGCACACCACCTTTTCAGTTTCCCTATTAAATTCACCACCACTATGAATTTCAGGATCATAGACTAATTCTGCCACCTAGAGCCCATACATAAAGTTGCTTCTATAACAAAATTTCTTCTAGAATATCCAAAATTCTACTCCTGGATATTCTAGCTATCAGAAGTGATCAAAATACTATATTAGTCTTTCTAGAAAGTTTTTTTAGTTACAAAATCATAGAAAATAAATGATCTTTATAATTATTATCATTGTAGTATCAATCCCCTCATAGGTGACTTCACTAGTAAGAATGCTCAGAAGAAATTAGAACAAAAATATGAGAACTCAAAATAACTGAAAAAAATTATTTCTCACAGCATTTACTTCAAATACATTAGTTACTATTAAGAGGATCAAGTCTACAAATAAAATACATTTAATTAAATGTAAAATAAAGTGTGCAAATACTAACTGCAGTGGTAATATTTTCCTGGTGATAAAAAACTAAAAAATATTGACCACCATAAAGATAAGATTCATCTACAGAAAATGGTAAGTCCTGCTATTTAATACCTATGCATAGGAATAAAGAAAATCACAAAGAAATAGCGTTCCGAAATAGTTCAGGGCAAGATACTTAGATAAATCTGTGGTTTGTGGGGTAGATCCAAGGTAAACACCTTACACAAGGAAAGCACTAATTCCTCTAGCTAGGTCAGCTACAAACTTCAATCATCTTAGTTCTGGACTTCTCACTACCATGCCCACAAAAATACCCAGAAGCTGGGTGTGAGGCAGTTGAGGCAATACATTTAAGATTACACAATTTAATATGTACAACTCAGTCATGAGCTACGAAATTAAGTCTGAGCTGAGTCCATTCCTTTCTGCATTAATGTCCTTTTTTTATATAACACATGGAGGATCATTGACTTTTTTATGCAAAGGAAAGTATAGATAATCAGAACATTAGAACAGGACTGCAACAACTAAAGGCAGCAAATCTAAAAATTTACGAACTTGAAAAAAAGTCCAAAAACCAACAAAACAACAACAACAAAAAACACATTTAAATAAATCACCTGCTATACAAAAAAAATATTTCTGTGCTTTCAAAACAAAGCTTAAGAAAAATACATGTTTTACTATGTTTGATAGCATGGATTGTACTTTCTCTCCTGTACATAAACTTAGAGATAATTCTAATATACTCACAACTGGGAGAAAATACAAAACAAGAGCACTACCGAAATTTCAAAGTTTCGGCAATAATTTATAACATATCACTGCGTATCAGGTCTGGCTGAGATGGAGTTCATTTTGCCCACAGAAGCCCACCTACTGCCATGCTTTGTATTGGTAGCTGGCAAGTCACTGATAACAAACCAGTGCTTTGGCCACTACTGCGCAGTGCCCATGCAGCATCAAGGCTGTCTTTCCAACATTCCCCCCCACCAGCAGGCTGGGGCTGGGCAAGATCATGAGAGGGGTCATAGCCAGGACAACTGACCAAAAGCATACTACATACCATACGATGTCTGCTCAGCAATAAAAGCTAGAAGAGAGGAGGTGAAAGGAGGGGGTAATCTGTTTATGATGTTTGTCCTCTAAAGCAACTGCTACATGTACTGAAGACCTGCTTCTGGGGAAGTACTTGGACATTCCCTGATGATGAGAAGTAGAGAATAAATAGTTCATTTTCCTTTGCTTCTGTGTGTGTCCTTTGCTTGTCCCTTTATTAAATTGCCTTTGTCTTGACCCACACATTTTTTTCCATCTTATTTTCTCCCCATCCTGTCCTGCTGATGAGGGGAGTGGTGGAACAGCTCATTGGGCCCCTGGCATCCTGACAAGGTCAACACATCACACTTTACAAAGAAAAGGATGGAAGGCTTAAAAACAAAACAAAATAAAAAACAAACAGTAAGAACGCCCAGAGCTCACTATTCTTATATGAACACTGGCTCATTCCAAAAGGCTATGCATTCAGAAGACCACTATTAGTGTATTTCCAAGATTTCCAGTTTTAAGATTTCTTCATGCCTGAGCAGAGCATGTTTAACCCAGCCCACTCAGTTACCATGCTGCTTAGCTAAGAAATATTTCTAAGCAATCTGGGAGATTAACAAAAAATTGTAAAAAATTAAGTACATTGCAAGTCACCAACAAAAATAAGCCCCCAAATACACCTGTGAATGCTAAAACTCCTGCTTAATTTGTTCCTGTGGGAAGCATTCAAGTGTCACAAACACATTTACAGTTGAGATGGAATGACGATGGTTTTGCCTTCCAAAAGGATGGCCGAAGCCCGCTAGAGGTGCTTATAAAGATCAAAGGACTATTCAGGAAGGACATAAAAGTAATCAATTTCAGTTTAAATTCTTTTTCCTAGTTGCTAAATGGTATAAAAAAACCAGACATTTATTTACAAACATGTAAGCAACAGAACTGAAAGCTCTCCAAAGCAGTAATTCAGAACTTAACACTTGAAACACTTCTGATGGTAAATATTCTCTACACCTGCAATGCCTTTTCCCCCCCCAGTACATCCATCTGTATTGGATCTTAACCCAGCAATTCCTTTACCCTGATTTTTATGTCTGTTTGCAAAGATAAAGAGTGAAAACTGAACTGCATGAACAATGAAGACAAAAAGAGGAAACTAACCTTTGATAGCTCAAAGCAATTGTGGCTGTTAAAAGAATGATCAAAGTATTCAGAGGCAGATCTAGCATCAAGTATTTATTATTGCTTTTAAAAATCTAACTTTTCAGTTGGTTAGACTGTCAGTTGACTCAAAGTGACTGCAGTGTTGTTCTGTACATCTTCAGCCAAACCTTAAATTAAATTGCTTTAAACAATATATCCCCTCAAATAGTTCCAAGATTAAGCTACTATGGGGGGGGGGGGGGAAACAACCCACCTTAAGACTCAATACATCCAATTTGTCACTGAGAAGTGTCACATTATTCATAAAATCTTGAAGACCGCACTACAGACTTGAAGGTCAACAGATATTTAAAACAGACAGTGGAGGATGACTCATCCACTAGCAATTAAACTAAACAGTATTTCCAATAGTAGGTAGAACTGCATAATAGGCAGAAAACCATGGAAAAATACCTCAAAAAGGTCTAAACAAAACTCAAATATAAGCAAGCAGACAAATTCAAGTTCTAAAAAATCTTAAAACCAAAAGTAGACAGGTGAGCTGAAATGTCTGATTTTACAAATAGGAACCTCACAAAAATCAGTAAAAAGACAGCAAGGGATCAATGCAGCATCTGATCAAAACAGGGTAAGAGGGAATTGTACAGGTGTATTATAGAAAGCTTTGAGTCAAACCACCTACGAATGACAATCACTGAATAACAGTAACCTGTCCCAAGTCAGAGCATTAGGGTTATATTGCCAATACGAAGACGACATTACAGAGACTTCCGAAGAAGAAAACAGTAGTTATGAGAGATTCAGTAACTTTGCAGGTTGGATTAAGTGTCAACAAGGGAAGTGATTCAGTGGTTAATTCTTTAGCTACAGTAAGTGCTTCTGGGAACAACTGGCCACAGCAGTCACAAAAGGAAAAGCATCTCTCAATTTAGTCCACTGTACCTATTCTAGAGAGGCAGCTGCTGGAGAACATTCTACAACAGGAGTATCAATGCACTTGAATTTAACATTCTTGTAAATGGAAAAAAAAAAAAAAAACAAAACAAGGATAAAAAACCCCAAAAACACAAACAAACAAAACCCAGCCCTACAGCCAGGAAAAAAAATTCACACTAATTTCAGGAAGGGGAGATATTAAACAATGAAGATGCTATCAAAAGAAAATTAAAAGCAGCATCTAAAGGGCAGACTGCCACCATCATGAAAACCTTTAAAGATACTAAGAAAGAACACTACATCACTGGAAACCTAAAAAAAAAAGAAAAAAAGAAAATAATAATAAATAAAAATAATAAAAAATACCACCCCCCCCAAAAAAAAAACAACAACAAAAAAAAAACTGGAGCAGTTCTATAATGCAAAAAAAGGCTTTTTGAACTAAAAATCAACCTTTGGAATCAGAAAACGGGTCCAAAAGGAAAAACAGAAAATACTCCATAAAAATAGTTATTATTATTGCTACCTACATAGAATCTTGAGGAGTATCTTGCTCAAAGACAGAGGAAACCTGCCAGGAAGTTGATAAGAACAATAGATTTTCTTTTTGCTGTGGCCCCATCTTCCTACTGTTTTACTTTTGCACCTTAAGGTAACTTGTTTACTACAGAGAACACTGGGAAAGCTCATACACATAGATTTTTCCTCTGTGGAAGAGAGATCTTGAGGAGCTGTTTCAGACTGAAGCAACTCCTGGAAAGAAACAATAAAACTGATACTTTGTGATGCTCACTCTTTGCTACCATGCACCCAGGAATCCTAAAGGAATTCAGAGATTAAAAAAAAAGACACTACATGGTATGTAACTACAGTTGAAGTCAATTTTGTTTTTAAATATTCTACAAGGATTCAAGAGACTGCAAACAAATCTGCACCAACCAGAGAGTGAAAATGCAAAAAGAATTATCAGGCACCTTAGCAATTCCAGTATCATACCAAAAACTGAAATCAGCATTTCTTGAGGGGTATCATGCTTTCCTGAACAGAATTCTCCAAATGAACATAAGGAATGATCTGCCTGAGAAAGCATATCCCAGCTTCATCACTTTTGATAAGTATGTCACAAAGTCCAAAAAAATAACAATAAAAACAAACTAACAAAAAACCAGAAGCAAACAGAACACAAAAAAAAAACAAGGCCACACTATCACATACCCACTTGACAAAAAAACCCTCAAAGCCAACCTACAAACAAACAAAAAACCCTGAGCTGTTCTCGGATAAATCACACCCTGAGTAACAAGGGATGTTTCCCCATCTACTTACTCTCACTGTTAATTGTACAAAAACATAAACATTAACATTGGATGATTTCTGTCCATGCTATCAAGATTGCCCCTGCAATGCTGCACAAACAGAAATAAAGACTTGCTATTCTGCCTATCACATTCATCAGGCTGTCAAGGTAAATGCATACTGCAGTCCAAGGCCAAAATTGCTCTAATTTCTTGTCTTCCTTCCCATGTTAAGTTTTACTTAAAATTACTAACTCATCTTACCATTCCTACAAGGATACTACAATAAAACATTCAACTCCTCCCCTAGTATCTTTGCAAGTTCCCCTTTGAAGACATGTAAAATTATGAATGCCATGAATGAACTGCTGGAGGAAAAGCTACCCAGATTCCTCAGTACAAACATTTCCAGTGATTAAAACATTGAAGGCTTTTATGAACAGTTCAGCACTCAGTTTGCTATATATCTCAGACTCAAAGAAGCAACACCCACTCTGCATGCAGCAGAGTGTATGCACCACATACCTAGTAATTACCCCATAAATCATAAATGAAATTATTCTACCACTAATGCTGTGAGACCAGGTTGCAAAAATTAGTACTGTTAAAAGTAAGACAAATGAGAGCTGGGACCTCATTTACTTCTAGACATTTTCCTGTGACAGTACTTAAGTGAATGCAAAAGGATACAATTTGACAACTTCAGGAAATCAGACGTCTGCAATCTTTTAGACGTTGACATGAGAAATCTAGTGCTAAGTATCACTGCAATAAAACAATCCTAACTGTCCAAAGAAAACAAGCTGTCAGGTGCATTTGCAACCATGTTCTGGATGGCACATAACCAAGTGTGGCTAAAGACATGGATTAATGGAGCATGAAGGGGCACAAATATACCTAAAAGCCTCCTCATGGTAACACTCCCTCGTTTTGTTCATGTTAAGTTTTTTCTCTCCATACTTCTCTAGTGTTTTCCATGGATTAAAAAGGTAAATATGTTGCTACTTCGGTCAGTAACTCCCCACTTGAGTTTCAAACCCTCAGACACATTCACATAGCCTTTCCAACTGTACAGCTGGTGCCAGCTTTGTTCAAAAAGTAAGCAACTACTTAGTATCTTTTAAATGGCTAAAGCAAGTTTTTTGAGATACATTTTAGGCTTACTGTAATGAGGTAAGAACAAACTCTTCTGTCCACAGCCCACCTTTACAAAAGCCTACCTTTACATAGAACACTGTCATGCTTTAAGCCCAGCGAGTAACTCAGAACCGTGCAGCTGCTCCCTCACTCCCCCCTCTTTTTCCTCCCCAGGCTACCAATGGGATGGAGAGGAGAATTGAAACAATGTATCTCCCACAGGTTGAGATAAGAACAGCCTTGTAACTAAGGTATAACACAAACCCAGTATTGCTACCACCAATAATAATAATGATAAGGGAAATAGCAAGGGGAGAAAACTAAAAAAGGAAAAAAAAAACCCCAACCAAAACCCAACAGTAAACACAAGTGATGCAAAATGCAACTGCTCATCACCTGCCAACCATACCCAGCCCAATTCAAGCAGGGATCTGGGCCTTCCAGGTGACTCTCCCCAGTTTATACCCTGGACACGATGTGCTCTAGTATGTGATACCCCTTTGGCTAGTTCGGGTCAGGAGTCCTGTCTCTGCTTCCTTCCAGCATCTTGTGCTGCTCCTCACTGGCAGAGCATGAGAAATTGAAAGTCCTTGATTGGGATAAGCATTTGTTAGCAATTAAAAACATCAGTGTCAACTAAAAAGAACAGTGCTATCAGCACTGTTCTAAGACTAAAGCCAAAACCACAGCACTGCACCAGCTACTAAGGAGAAAAATAACTGTTACAGCTGAACCCAGGACAAACACTAAGCATAATCTCCCCAGTTACCTACAGTTACCAAGCTAGAGATACAGGAAAGAGAAAATGTGATTTGTCACTTGGATCATAAAACCAGCTTGGTATCCAGAGCATTACCTTGCCTGTGCTTTGCAAGATTGTAGTTCTTGTCCTCCATACTCTCTCCCTGCTGACAATATCTCGGGTTACATCCACTTCAGCATCAACAAAACTTCTCTGTTTAAGAGCAGTTATGTCATCATCCAGATCAGTTTTGATAGTGGATCTTTTCTTTGCCATGATTTTTGCTTTGATAGCAGCAATTTTTTCCACTGACATGGCTTCAGACAAGGACCTAAATGAGTAAAAATTAAAGGAGAGACTGAATAACTGCACAAAAAATTCTTCTGAAAGTATTGTGAATGAGTAACTTCATCCTGCATGAAGTTTGCAGCTATGCTATAAATTACAAAACAGTCACCTTACATAAATTTGAAGATTACATAAGCTTGGAATTGCTGGTTTGGGCATCAGAATAAAACTTCAGACAAAAGACGCCATCCCAGTTTTAGTGTTAAAACCAACCAAAACCTCAAACTACTAACAAGCAGAAGACTGCAAATGTCAAACATCAGGTCTAGCACTACTATTTACATCATCTGAATTTCAGCTCCCCCTTATTTTTAGTGGATTACAATTTTGTGTCCAGTCAATAAATCCCTGGCTGCACCAAGGCTTTCAAAACATTAACCTAAATTTCAGCTGAGGTGCTGTTACATGGACTTCATCACTTGGGAGTCATGGTACCTTTTCAGAGCATGTAGGCCAAACAAACAACAGATGGCATTAACTTTGCCAACACTAATCTGTGTTTGAGGTAGCTCAATTCAGTCCAAGAGTGCAACATTTTTACCTATTTGCTTTAAACTGTGAACAGAGAATCTGCTTGCCAAACAGTGAGCTGAATGAAAAAAAATAAAAAATGACTGAACTGCACAATCTGGACTGCACAGAACCAGTTCACTTCTATGTGATTTTTTTTCTGAGATTACACTGAAAAATTAATACAATCCTGGTTATGAAGTCTTCCCCTTTTACAACTAAGCTATTGGAAAGGGAACTTTTTTGTGTTGCTGTTAAAGTAGCAACAGTGTGACAAGCACAGATTTCAAGTTCCACTGCCTGTAAAGGTACTTAACCTTTTTTTCTCATTTTTTTTCTTTTTGTTTTAAGGGCAGTCTTTTACATTCAGTGTTTTAAAAAAAAAACAACCCATAAATTTCTCAATTAAACAGTTGATCCACCAAGTCAAACTACTTACCTGCAAAATCCAATACAGACAAAATAGTATATTAATTCACACTCACACATAATTTCCATTTTACATTATGTGAGCTGACACAATAAATTAAGCAGCTACCTTTACCTTAAGACTCCTGAACTCAAGTATTTGAAAACAAACTACTAAGAGTCTGGTATCCTATCAAGCCAAGATCCTTAGCATCAACAAGTTAATACAAGAATTTCCTCCCTGCTTGGCTTTGGGAAGATATGGTTTAAGACTCAAAGCTAGCTGTCATTCTTCGCAAAATTCTGGATGGCTACACGGAAGTGGAAAGGGGACAGGCAAGTTTTCAAGCACTTGAATACTTATTACAACTCAGGGCAATGACAGTACACTACCCTCTGCTAGCCTACTAGAGGCATGAAGCTCCCCTCTGTAGGGAGTCAAACAGAGGCTTGTGTTACCCTTACAATGTTTTCCATCTTTTGCTTACAAGACATTCCTCAATACAAGATATTTTTCTTTAAAAGAGATAATCAGCTTCCACTTGCAGCTCTGCATGCTGTATTTGACTGCTTCGATAAACACTGTGGCAGAAGAAAGCAGAAATGACAGGGACAACTGTCCACTCTCTTCTGAAGACAAACCAAATTTCACGACATAACATCTGAACTTTCACTAAAGAAGAGTCTGAATAGGCAAGAAGTTTTGCCTCCTCAGACATTACTAATGATAGCACCTAAGGGAGGAAAACCCACTGAGAACTGTTGGACAGGAGTAAAATTGTTGCCTTGCACAGCACAAGAAGTGTTATCAGTCCTTTAATTAAGCATTACCCATAAGAAAAATTATTCCTACCTGATCTGCTCTGTTTGCACAATACCTTCTTTATGTCCTTCCAAGCGAGCTGCCAATCGCTCCTTGTCAAGGCGCACACACTCTTCATCCTAGCAGTAACAGTAATGTTTAATTTTTTGTGCATTCTCTTCAGAAAAAAATAAGCTCTCTGAATAGATATAGCCAGATTTATAGTAGCTCAGAGGAGACACCTGGATGAGCATAGTTTAAAAAAAATTACTCAGAAAACAGCAAGCCATACTTTAAAATCAGAGCTAAGAAATACATTCAGTCTAATGACTGAAATATTACTTATATTCAAGAGACACTTGTGAAAACACAGTGTTAAATTATTTATCTAAGACACAGCTTCACAAAAGAGTAATTACAGGGTCAGTTTTATATACTGCTCCCATATGAAAGAACTCAGCAGGTAAAACAAGTAAGAATCCATCAATAGATATAAGACTGGCATTAGTTAAAATGCCAACTCATGGCTGGCAAATAACTGTAATAAGTCATTAAACAGCACTTTTATTCCCATCCCATAACTCTCAGGTTACAACAACAGGTACTTACACATACGTGGTCAAACTTTTCCCTTTCATACTACAACATACATCTAGCAACTAAAATTCCAAGTTTCAATCAGAGGCTTAAGTTCAATCTCTTTCCAGTTCATGTTCACACTAACAGAAGTACTGTGCAGGGATACAGAGGACAGGTAGCCCAACTGAACTGCTACAAAAAACAGATACTGTTACTTATCACCACCCACAATATGCAGCAATGATAGTTACTTTCATTACCTCTATTCTTGGTTTTTTTGCTTCTGCTAGTATTTCATCTGCTGCTCTTTTAACTAAAAGAAAAAGAGGACATTAAGAATGCAAGACTGTAGTAGACTCACAAAATAACCATCAAAGTTATTTTTTAGTTAACCTGTACCTTGAGTGGACCGTTGTAGACCAATTTCAAGCGGAGCACTTCTGTCTATGCTTGATGAGGTTGCTGTAACCAAACAGAACATTTCATTTAAATACAAGACTTGCAAAAGTATTTCAGTATAAAAGGAAGAAAATAAATTGCAACAAGGGAATTCTAACTACATATTAGGTAGCAAAGGTGGTCAAACACTGGCACTGGAGATATTCAGAACCTGGATGAATATGAAGTCAGAAAGTTGGCCTTTCTTTGAAAAGGAGGTTGAACCAGATGATCTATTGTGGTCCCTTTCAACATAAATTAGTCAGTGATTCTATGAACTGTATATACCACATAAAAGAGAACAAAGTTAAAAAGATAATTATTTTATAACCTGGAATCAAGATCTACTAGTTTGTCCAGTTTTGGGAATAAAGACAACAGCCTAGTCTCTTTAAAATACATTTATATTAAAAAATGGTTCGCTGTTCATGTTACAGAAATAATCTCATATTCCACTATACTTGAAATGGTAAGACCACCTGCAAAACAGAGCAACTTAAAGCCACATTTATCTTTCTCTCATCACAGAAACCTCTCTTCTGACTACTGTTACAAAAAAATAAGATGATACAATAGTAGACAAATATGCCAGACTGACAAAGCAGTGACTTGATGTATTTCACTATACTGAACATCTTACCCCATACCCTTACTGCATCATGATCAATGCACTACCAAACTATTCCCAGTTCAGAGACAGAAAAAATACAAACACTAAGCATTCTAACACACAGCTATCTACCAAAGGATGTAGTAATGTGGCTCCTTTCTAAGTGACATAAAAATAGTTATTTTTTAATACAGATCTGAACATAAGAGAAATCCTAATTTTATTTGACAAACTTGAACATATTCAGCTAACCTGCTAACTGAACATCATTAACCATCCTTCCCCTCCTATGCTTCACTTGCGCCATAAATCAGGAGCAGTAGCACACACCATGTGTGTAAGTTACAAGAAAGCATCACTCACATGTTTCACCATTTAGGTATGCAAGCAGGTCTTTCCTATCAGGTCTTCTTACCACAGGAATGTTTTCAGTCTGAAAAGACAGCAGACTTGACATTAAACTGTTACTCCCTCAGAAAGCCTCTTGATGATATTTTTTCACTTTTAGTGAAAATTACTAATTCTCACAGAGACAGGAACACCTGTCCTGCCTCCCAAAAAGAACTATCAAGCTTAAAAATACAATTACTTCCTCGAGGACGTTCCACTACAAAATATGAAAGATGTTGTCTCCTATAAAACCAAAAGGATAGCCTTTTTCCTCCTGCATTTCAAATCTGCAAGTAAGATTAAGAATTAGCTTTTCACACACACATACTTCTTTGCCAGGAGTCAATACCAGTACACATAAATCGTGTATTTCAATTTTGTCTTTCTGAGTATGCACAACACGCAGCACTGCTGTATCAGGTAACCATGTGATACAGGGGAAGATGAAACATGGGCTCATAGAAATCAACTGGAAAAAATCAAAAGGACTTTCTCAGTTCCCCTATCATTACTTGTAGAGCTTATTCAATAATTTCTTGAATTAGATTGCATACTTCTGAGTGCACTCCAATGCTATTCTGGTGAACTTTTCTGTTCTGTAGGTCCTTACAATCTTGGGCACTAAATGATCATCTAAATTGGGATTGCACAACAGAGTGCAGACTGACAAAAGTACTTTATAAATAATTAGTGCTAGAGACAGCTGTGACCACAGAACATGAAGAGAAATGCTCCCATTACTGTTAATACTTGTGTGATGGACTCTTGTTTTAAATTCAACCTGATGCATTGAAAGGACAATATGTTAGGGAATGTATTATCAAGAAAAATATTCTGCCTCGACAAGTACTGTGATTTGATCACTTCGTTGCATATCTTTTTTCCTTTCCCTAGCCAAATTCATACACTTAAATGCTACTCTGATTTACTTACCGCAGCACGACGGACATAAACAGGATGCGAAAGGTGCACATTATTAAGCAGGAACAAGATAGAATCCAAAGTGTAGTATTCCCTGGGTTGTCCCTCTTTCCCTGTCCTGTAAAATCATGAAACAAAGATTTTAACACTTAACCTCTCCATCTTTCTCTCTCACACACAATTTTTTAGCAAAGTTGTCTTTTCTTTCCAGATGAAAGCTCAAAAAACAAGCACTAAGATTATTACCAGGCTATTGCCAAACTAGTGAACCATCAACTATGTTAATTAAGAGCAAAGGATATATGTTCTTGCAGCCTTGCTACTGAATGAATTATAAAAACTGTCCAAAATAATCCAAAGTAAGAGCTGGATGGGTTATAGAATATACATGAAACAAGACTTCAGAAAGTGTAAGAACACATGCTCCCACATCTCACAACATACTTATTCTGATTATCAAAGGATCTGTCTACCTTATTTGGGACAGCTAGAAGAACATAACTGAACTGCAAATGGAAAAAGATAAATAAAAAAAAACATATTACATGCTTTTCAGGTGTAACAGGACAGAATTTTCACCACCAGAGAAAACACAATGAAGAACTCCGAACACAATGAAGCTCCATGAAGTGTAGAGAACAAGCTTCAAAATGGTGCCAGAAGGTCAAAACAAGGAGGAGACAAACTAACTGCACACAAGACCAGCAAAAGTGAAAAAGACTACAAAATCACAATGAACTCCCATAATGAAGTCAGATAACTTCAGAGCAACATAACATCAAGGTCAATCTCAGCTTCAAAACAGCTTGTTTGAAAGATGCCTTTTAAATCTAAGAAGGAATCTGTTCTGTGCAGCAATTTGAAAAGCAGAACAAAACCAACCACAACAAAAACCATCCCACAAAACAAAGCTAAACAAAAACTGTAGTTTCAGCTTGGCTGCATGCGTGTCAAATGCAAGTCCCTCCTCACATACACATTCACCACTTTATGCTATTACTACAAGATGTTGTAGAAGCAATGCTTGTCCCCATTCCAGAACAAAGCCTGCTCCCTAAATATTTTAACTCTCTGATCAGTTAAAATATTCCATCATACTCACAGCCCCCAGTGGGACCAGCAATTCCACTGCCCAGATTGGAGATCTGTCAGATCCCAGCTCCAAGCAGGACAGGACTTCCACTGTGCAGCCCAGCATCCACCACCAACTAGCCAGTGCAGACAGCTCACCCCAAAGCCTGAGGAAGTCAACCCACCAGAAAAACAGGACACAACTGTAGAATTTAAGACTGGCACTGAAATTCTACCAAACCAGAGATTTCAGGAATACTTTCATTAAAACTGTAAGAAAGAGTGTTTCCATCCAAGTACAGTAGCTCTACTCATAGGTCACCATCAGCATCAAAACATGCCACACAGAAGTGCCAACCTCACAAGTGAAAGGAAGAGGAAATTAGAAAAACTCAGACATAACTTCCTTGCATCTGAAAGAGTTACACAAACATATACCAAATGCAACAGAAGTGCAAATCTGTCATCTCCATATGTGGATATAATGCCACCACTGCTTCCAATTACTTTTCTGAAATTATCTAGAATGGAAGTATCCAATAACCTGTTCAGAATTTATTACCAGCAGTAAGATTGAAAACACTACTTTCATAATGATGCCTGAGAAAAGTAAAACATGAATAACATGCAGTAACAAGTGATTCCAAATATAAGGAGAATGCTAGAGTAAGGTATCTCTCCATCACTGTTCCTTCCTTCCAAGAACTTCCAAAACTTGCTGCAAGGGGTAGGGTGTGCATGTATGGCTTTTTGCTGAAGAGCAAAGGGAAGAGACATAGTATCTTTCAACCGCTAAGAAGCCATAAGTTGTCGTCACAGCCAACAGAACTGGATTCCTCAGCAAGGAACTGGTTTAGCATCTTAATGTTTCACTACTATCTTTGATGAGGTGATATCTGAACATATTCTGAGCATTGGTACAACCATAAGTTTAGTCCACATATGCTTGGCTCTGAAGTGAACCCTATGTCACATGATACAGCTGTCACTTCATTTTAAACCCAACATTTTAGATTATCTCACTTCAGAATAACTCATAATTTCTTTGAAGCATGCCATATCCATTGCACGTAATATAAAAAGTCCAGCTAGTCATCTATTCAAGCTTTAGCAACATTTAGCAACAAATGGCATAAGTTAGAAAACAAGTACTGAACAGTTATCTATTAATTTGAAGATACAGTATTACAAAGCTACAGGCATTGCCAAAGCTCAGCAGGGCACATCTTATACTTCATCACTAAAGACACACACACAAGAAATCCCCGTGCTCATTACAGTTCTAAGAGGATGCTTTATTAGGAGGACAAGATATTGCACATTAAAGGGAGAGCTTTAGATGGACAAGCAGTTGCATGCAAGGAGAAAATCTAAGCCTAAGCTGACATTTAGGCATAACTTTTAGCCCCCTTCAGATTTTCCAGATATAAAGAACCCACTCAACAAAAAAGAATTAAAAGCAAGCTGACCCAGAGGTCCAATTGCTTTGTTCAATTCACAAACATCTCAAGTAGCCAAATAAATTAATTATCTTATTTTCTATATTCAGTAACAGCATTATTAAGACAAAAAAAAAAAAACAACAAAAATCTTGAGATTTGAACCCTAAGAAGTTCATTAGTTACATTTTTGCTTTAACAGTTATTAAGAATTGCATTTCTTAAACAAACAAAACTCCAGCTTAAACTCCAGGAGTTTCACGTGCTTGTTTTTAACACTGGAAATTTATTTCCTGCTCATCCATTTCCCCTCAACTTGTGGGTACCAGGAGTCCATTTCTAAATGCTTTATTTCCTCTTTCATGTTTCAAAGCATGACTTTTTATAGAGGTACTAGAGACCTACTTTCTTTCATGGATGAGACAGTAAACTTTAAAAATACAAGACTAGGCATGCAGAGTATCACACAAATTATTATACCCATGACCAGCTGCTCACTGGTTTAAAACTCAGCTGTACAAGCCTCTCTAATGGGTAAACAAAGCAAAGTTTCTCTGTTAGACTGACTGCTTCCTTAGAAGGGCTATTAGATCAAAACACACAAAATGCCTAATCATAGACCATCTAGCCTTCATGTGTCAGCAAGAGCACTCACACAATTATTATCTGGAGACTAACCTGGATTAAATTTAATTTCTGCCCCCTTTTTTTTTTCCTTCCCCTCTGGGTTACTTTGAACTTGGCTCTATTTCTCAGACCAATTCACTGCTTGGTTGACACTTGTGCTACCACAGAGAGAAGGCAGTGCAAGGCAGTGCTGCTGACTTCTGCCAGCTTAGCTGCTTAAGGAGCCACAGTCTTAAATGTCTAGTGGGACCACTACTTCTAATTCTAGCAGGGACAGAATGCCACCATGGCAGTTGGACTTGCATTAATCTCTCCAGTCTGGCAGCTGAGATGCAATTACAGCAACCACACTGTTGACACCTAGAAGAGAAATCAGAATTTGCTTCATGAAAGACTAAGCCACTAAGAACTGCTCAGTGTAACTGTAGTTTGGATCCCATCAAGTGACCTGAATACAAAAGTTTTTGGAAGTGTTTCTCATAAATCCCTGCATAAGTCTGGAAATTACATAAATTAACAGCCTATAAACTGTGGTGTCAAAGCTACTGAGTATGGCTTGCATAACTGGTCTCATTTTTACAGTGTCTTCAATGTAATTAGACACAAATAATTCCATGGTGGTTCACAAGAAACACTGTGAATTGATAGTGGTCTGATCCTACCAAAAGTTCAGACACCAGTGGTCTAAACCAAGTAGCTAGTTAACTTACTTCACACAAGCCAAACAACAAAAAATCTCCAAATCCTACAACACATCTGCCGGAAAGGCTGAGAACACAGATATTATGAGGTTACAGCTGTTGCTCTGCAGCAGTAGAGTTAGGCTAGTATATCTGTTTCTCTGTTCCCTACAGAAGAGCAATGCAACTTGTGTCTCTGGCTAACTATTACTTACAACTGCTTGGGAAAAATCAACTTGCAGCAAGGAAACCATCACAATTGTCTAATTGTTCTCAGCAGAGAAGACTTTTCAAGAATTTGAAAACTTAACTTCTTATCCAAATATTTTTCTTCTTCAGTCTAGCTATCAGTATTCACCCCTCACCCAGAAAAAGCAAATAAATCTAAAATGAGCTTCTGAAAGCTTGAGCCAAGTAGTAAAATAGCACATTTCTAGTTTTAAACAGAACACAATGTAGAATCAGTCTTACAATAAATCTGTCCATAAGTTTACTTCAACAAAAAGGGTTTTTTTTTTCTCAAACTAAAAATCAGGATATTGGTTCAATACTTAAATTCTTATCATAGCTATGAAAGCTAAACAAAATAATCCCTGATTATAGACTAAAGTAGAAGGGTGGGGTTTTGTTTGAGAAATCTGCAGATTCTTCTGATTGTCCATCGGGCTTGATTTTGATCAGTACCTCAAACATTCACTACCTGTTACTTAACAATAAGTTGTTGTTTTTTTTTTTTTCTCTTGGGCTTAAAAGAGATTCATTGAATCCTTCTGTTAGGACACTAAAAGCAAACGGCTGCTTGTTTTTAATTCAGAAGAATTCAGAAGAAATTCAGAAGAAAGGAGAATGAAAAGCTGTCTTGCACTGCAAGCAATACATACCATACCAGAAAATTCAACAGGTACAAAGCCTCCTTTTCTAGAAGTTTTCTAAAAATAAGCATTTAACCTTATACAAGGATTTAGCCAACAGAAATGCTGTCTCTGATTGTTTATTATGAGAAGACCAGTTTGCATTAGGTCCAGTGCAGGAAGAAGCCTCAGCTCGAAGCAGCTGAGGAGCAATGAACCACCATAGTTCAACAAGGCTGGCAGGGAACACAGAGGGAGCCTAGATTTGGACCTCACTGATTTTCCTGTAGCAGAGCAAAGATCCAGGAAATTAAAAGTAGCCCGGATAAACTAAACCAGTAAGCACATAACCTCTATTTTACATACAGATTAAAAAAACTTGGAGAAGCTACCTCTTTCTATCTCATCGCATGAGCCCGCAAGACCCAGCCACGCTGCGACCCCCCAGTCTCCCCAGGTGGCACACACAGGCCAAGAGCCAATACAAGGCCGCACCGCGGACCCGCTGCTCTTCCGACGCGGGGCAGGGGCACCGGGCGGGGTTCTGGGAACCTTCCCGAAGGGACCAGCGATACCTCCCTGACCTACCGCGCTGCCAACAGCACAGTGGAAGGGTATCGCCCTCCCCGACGTGCAGGGCACCAGTGGAGCGGCCACTGGACACCCCACCGGGACACAGCACCCAGGCGGAGAAGGAGCGCACAGCCCCGGTGAGCTCCCGAGGGGCCCTACCGGGAGGTGGCAGCCAGACCACCCGCCCACCCAGCTCCCTACAAGGCAACAGGAGACAACAGGAGTCACGACCCCCCTCCCCGCTTCCCAGGCGGTCCCCCACAACTTCAGGGCAACTTCTTCCTCCACCCCGCGCCCGTTTCTTCCCCGGGCGAACGGCCGCCCGCCTCCCGCCATGGCCCCGCCGCTCACCCCCAGATGACATAGTTGGTCTTGACATTCTTGGGCCAGGAAAACTCGCCGAAAATCACCTCATCCCCCTTCACCACAATCTCCTTCTTCTGCGTGTTGTACTGCCGCAGCACGCTCAGCACGTCCGCCATTTTCGCACCGCAGCCACCGGCCGCTGCCGCTCCGGCTCCTCCACTTAGCTGCGCGAGGACCCCTCCGACAGGACCCGGGCTGCCCACCGCGAACGCCTGAGTAACACTACTACCTCCGCCGCCTCCAGGGGGCGACGCAGAACCGGGTGCCGTGGAGCGACGCGACCCCGCCCTCAGGGTGGCACCCAGCTGATTTGGTTAAGGCTTTAGCCGCACCGTTTCTGAGGCTGCTGTCTGAGCCCGGCTTAGAGTGGTGGGGTTCTCCACGAGCGCAAAGAGAGTCAAAGACATCGATGGCACAGGCTCTCCCAAAGCCATTGCCAACCGGACACTCTGCACGCCGGGCCTACACCGGCCCTCCGATGGGCAGCGGGAGCGTAACGGCCGCTGGGCGACGTCGCCCCTCACTATCATGGTGCCCCTGCGCGGCAGCATCGTCACGGCCTTAGCGCCTGTGGGTGCACCCGTATCCTCGTGAGGGGGATTGCGAGGGGCGCAGGGGGTCACAACCGGTTCGTGGCCGGTGGTGTCGTGCTGGCCCGGTATGGGCAGAATCCACACCGCACCGCGGTGTCGGGCAGGCGCAGAAAGCAGCACTCCTGTTCGGCGTCACGTTAGCAGTTGCAGCCCAGGTGCCCGCCTGTGCCACCCGCACCCCGGCTAGGCAGCTCTTGGCCGGTAACACCGGGCCAGCAGCGCCTCGAAACAATCGGGCAGGAGCTTCTGCAAGAAGGCAGTGTACGCACTTCAGACTGCAGGTCAGAAAAAAAAACACCTCAAACGTGTGTACAAAGGGGAGGATATAAAAGAGGAAAATAGCTGCTTTATCAAACACAAAGGCACAGTTTAATTCTGACAAGAGTAAGCCGTTAAAACACCACACAACAAACTGATTAAGAAAATATATCGGCTCTGCACCCTCACTGGAAGGACCCGTCGGCCTCTGGGCGTGCCCCTGCCAGAGGCACCTCAGGACGCCGGCAGCCTGCCGGGCAGCCCTACGCTCCCTAAGAGGCGGTGCGGGGACCTCCGAGCGGCGTCGGATCGCCGTGAGGACTAAGGAAAAGGCCCGCCCCTTCCTCTTGGCGGCCATGGCCCTCCAGGGGGCGTTGCGACGGATGGTGCCGGGGCTTGGTTGTGGCCAGGTCGCTCAGTCCGTCAGTCGGTAGGTGCGATCGGGAGCCGCGGGGCCGGAACTGTCTGCCGCAACATTGGGCCTGGTACTGATCCTGTTTTAAGTCTTTTTGGCGTTTGAACGCTTGCTCTCGGTGGAGCAGCCTTTCTGCATCGGAACGGCAGGCACCAGGGCCGCCTGGGCTTTGTCGGGCCGGGGAGGCGGCCGGTATCGGGGCGCGCAGGCCTCTGAGGAGCACGTCTGTTGAACTCACTCCACTCATGAAAACGAGAGTGCCTTTCCCGTAGAGTTGGGTGGTGAGGCTGAGCACAGCCCGGTGCCGGATTTGGCACTTGTGTCTGTATTATGGGGGGTGGGGGGAAGTTTTTGTCTTACTGAAACAGCAGTTTTGGTTATTTTTATAGTTTGCACCATCCATCTCTCCATTTTTCTCTTCCTGCAGGCATGTGAGAACTAGCATGACTGTGGGTACTGCAGCTGCAGAAAAATGACACATAATGCAGAAATTACATTGCTTGTTAAAACAGTACAAAGTCAACCTTTAATTCGTGAAATATAAAATATGTCATTTGTTTGAAAGCTCAAGTATCTGACTTTATCTCTTTAGTTTTAGAATGGGGAATGATCAGACTACTGTGGGATTGTCTAATGATGCCACTGTGAATCAAATACAGGTAACATCATTAATGCAATTATTTTTTTTCAACATTTCTGAAAGCCATAGTTACTTAAAAGCTCTTCTGATTTACACAAAGAAATTCTGTAAACAGTTTTACATGTTCAACCTAATTCTTATGTTTAGTAATACTGCCAGCATTACTTATTTATCCACAGCCCTGGAACTTGATCTTCCTAGGCTGCCTCCATTTTACATCTTTTGCAGACCTGTATTTAAATTCAGTACTGCTATCAATACTGGGGACCAAGTCTCAGAAAATGACTGTCATTAAGTAAAGTTTAAACATCTAAAGAGTAAGTTGTTTTTTAGAGTAAACTTCCTGATAATAAACCATGGCCTGAAATGGCTGAATTTACAGTAAAGAAAGAAAGTGTGGTTGGTCCCAAGTTCAATCCTTGGACTTCAGCTTAGTGGCCTCCTCAGCGTAAACCACTGCTCTTCATAGCCAGTTTATAAGAAAATTGCAAGATCATTAATTTAAGAGAAAGAACACTCTGTAGAGCATTAAGTACAATTTCCACAGAGGTGGAAAAAAGAAATAAACCTTTTGTCATTCTCGTTGCCACCAGCACATCCTGCTTACTTGATGGACAGGGAAAGTTGTACTAAATAGTTCAAGGAGATACAGCTTGTTTGGCAAATTGTAGGAGGTCTGTGACTGCAGAGCTAAAGTGGGCTCAGGATTGGCACCATTGCATGAAAGTAATAACACATGCCTCACAATCATTCTCCCTTTTGGAGTCAAGTCCAGGTCAGACACAGCTTCACAAGTGCCAGCAGTGCTGCTCATAGCAATTGTTAATGTCAACTCTTGCCGCAGCCAGGTGGAGGGGAGAAAACACCGATACGATGTAGGTTCACAAAATGCTCCGTTTATTGATTACAAGGCTGCTCTTAATATACTGTCTTACACGCGATCACGCATTACTTGATTGGCTGCTTTGCTTTGCCCACGAGGGATACATGCTCCCCTTTACCTCTCCTGATTGGTTTCACACCTTCGCTTCAGCTTAGCGTTACATCATGCTTCTGCAATTACTGACATCTTGTTATTGCATTCCTGTTTTGCTGATCTTGACACTTCTTCTTCTTTTAACCTGGGGTCATAAGTTCACTTTCTCACAGCTTGCTGTAGGCCTGTTCAAGCGCCCATGCTCGACCCCCAGCAAACTCTCCTCTGTTTCTCTGCTCCCACAAGATCATTGCATTCCTGAAAATGAGGTACTGCTCAGTTTTAACTGATTCCTGGTACTCTACTCAAAGAAAAGAGCATGCCTTTAACTGAAAAGCTCACGCGGAGCAAGAGAAGTCACTTTTATGTTCCTTGTAGCTCTGCAAACTGCTAAAGTTGCATCTCACTGCTTATTGCACTTGTGCAGACACTCTTTGGGATCTGGCCAAGTGCTTTTGAACTTTTTGAGGTGAAAAGCCTGACTTTCTTAGTAGTCAGGTAGGAAGCAACTTTTCTTCTGAAGTATGAGATACATCCCTAAAAGAGGTGTTAGACCACCACAGAGGCTTCAAAACAGATGTAGGGTGGATATGTTTTACACTCACCATACAGAAGATGCCATCTTAACAGATGCCTTAATAGAGGAAATTGTTGTTCCGCTCCTTGTTTTTAAAGAGTAATAGTTCATTCCTCACCTTAAGATTCTTGTGGCTCTAGATTAGAATTAAGGGAAATTTAGAAGCTTAACTAGCTTTTCACTTTACCTTAAAAAGTGAGAAAAAAGTACAATGTTTTGGAAAACAATTCAAAATAGCCAGCCATTCTGTAGCATGGCTGAGAACTCCTCAGTTGTTCCTGTTTAAAAATACTCCAGAAAGCCTGTTACAGAATAATTTTCCATTATTTGTTACTGTAATAGCAGACTTATAACTTCTGCATTTGTTTTCATGACTGCTTGATACTGTTGAAATACACTGACTTAAAAACAAAACACGCTGACTTCAACACTCTTTTGAGCATACAGGAGATTATTTCAGACAACTGTGTGGTGATTTTCTCCAAAACAACATGCTCCTACTGCAGAATGGCAAAAAAGCTTTTTGAGAGTATAAATGTGAATTATACAGCTGTGGAACTGGACATGAATACAAATGGAAGTCAAATCCAAGACATTCTTGAGCAGATGACCGGTGGCAGAACCGTAAGTATATATTCTTGCATGTAACAAGTAAGAACTTACACTACACTTGTTTCTCATGAGTTATGACCATATCAAGTTCTTTGCTTTTTCAAGACACGTAAACTTGGGATACAAGAGCATAAATTAAATACAGGGTACTGCAGAAAGGTTCTGTACTGTCTCTGCCTATTGAGACCCTCCTCTGAGGGTGCCACTTTGAGATACCAAAGTCAGTTTTCATTTGTATAGGTGCATATAAACCTTGTAATTTCTTAATTTTATATAGTTTCACTTGACTCAGTTATTTTAATACAATCTCCCATATACTGACTTTATGCCCCTTTTGAGGGGTATGTGAACAGTTTCCTATCTCTGTAAATATTACAGAAATGTATGAATTGTACAGTAGTATTAAATATGCATATGTAAAAACTCAACTGTTGTGTGTATACTACAGTCCATGTGGGGTCGCTTAGGTTTTTATCTTTTATCCAAGTAACTTAACACAATTTTCATTTTCTTTATAGGTCCCAAGAGTGTTTGTCAATGGGTCTTTCGTTGGAGGTGCTACAGATACTCAAAGGCTTCATGAGGAAGGCAAACTGCTGCCTTTAATTCATCAATGTCAGGTGAAAAGTGAAACCCGCTCAGCCACTTAGCTTAGTCTTCCTTTGTATAAATAGAATTTTAAGCAACTTAAAAGATCACAGATACATGCTACATCAGCTGGAATCAACAACTTCAAGCCATGGATTTCCGAATCATAGACCATTTTCTGACACAGATGCTTTATTGACTTGACAGATTACATGCCTCAGCTTTCCTGCAGCCAAAATGGTGATCAAAACCACTGCGTAACTCTTGGGGCTCTAAGTGTAACAAAGTGATGTCATTTTATTGCTGTAGAATGCTGATGCTATGTTTCAGAGAAGCGTTAATTGTACAAGAGGAATCCTGTATTTTTTCTGCTGCAAATTAGTTTGCATTTTAGCCTTGTTCCAATGATCAGCTTAAGGGTTCTTTTAAAGTAAATTATTCTCTGAATGTTAAATTGTAGTAATGATGAAAGTATGAAGCAAAATAAGTTTGCAGTGATACTGTGTATGCATGTCTGCCTCTTCCATATCAACATCTGATCATCTAGCTATGAAATTTTATGTCCAGTTGCGAGAAAAGGGAATAAAGATTCTCGCAGTGTTTGAGGAGTAGGTAATGTCTTTCATCTTTTTTCTGCGCTATGAAGTATCAGTCTATACAGTCATTCAGAAATATGACAAAATACAGCTTCTAGGGGAGCCAGACAGCTCACTGTCACTAAACTCTGCAACCATAACTTGCGTTATGATCAATCCAACGCTATTATGAAACTTAAGACCAAGTAAAATAAGTCTAATATGCATAGAGTTTATTTAGTTCTTGAATTCTACAGTCAGAATGCCATCTACTAGTGATTTGCACTTGCAGTTAAAATGCCTAAAATATATTAAATTCAACAGTTTTAGTACAATGTAAATCCAATACCAAGACTCTTGGTTATTTCAAGTTCATATACAAGTAGAAAATTATATCCAATTCTTCAGTAAAGGGGACCATCACATTACTGCAGGTGGACAGTTTAGAATAAAAACATTAGTCAGTGAATTTTTACTCACTTCCTGTAAGACTCCTGGTTTTACTATTGCTTTCAGCACTGTATGCACCTAAGCTTTTCTCCCCATAGGGAGAAAAAAGGTCACATTTATCTTCAATTCCAGATAACTATGACTGTAAAAGTATCATTTGAATTTGACAGCTTCATTTTTGTGATGGGGTTTGAAAGAAGTTTAAACCACATAATTTGTAGTCTTTAGTATACAGTTGGCTGTACTGTGTGTCTTAACATGTTAATCAGCCAATTAAACATGTAAATGTTGGTTTTATCACTGTGGTTTACTGTATTTTCTTAGTTTCATCATTGCCTTATTAAAATTTTGTTTACAAGGATACACTCCGTATGGTGAACACATACAAATGTGCCTCTCTCCCTAAATATATACTTAATAAAGCAATTTATTTTGCACCTATGGCAGTAACTAAGTATTCTTTTTCTCTGTGTAGAATTCTTCGGCCAGTTAATGTTTTCTCAGATTAACAGTAATTTTCCACCTGAAACCTGGTAAGTCCATCATGTAAAAATAATTGTATACAAAGGTTTTTTTCAAAGACCTTTTCATTCTGCTCCCTGTTAAAGGAAACAAAACAAACAATACACAGAATCCCACAAACCAGAAAGTCCCAAAATAGTAGTCTAAAATAACCCTTTGAGTTCTAAGTTTCAGAAGTCCCAGGGCATTGTCACTTAAGCCAACACTCTATTCCAGCTGATGAGAAAGGATGCTGTATGCCTGCAAATCCAAGTGAGTGCCCACTTGTTAAAGAAGGTATGTCCTAAGGCACTCAAAGGATTAATTATGTTTCTTTTTAGGCATATTAAGGCTCCACATCCAAGTAGTTTCATTTCTCATTAATTTTGTAACAATTCATAGAAAGCTGAAGACAGTGGCTTCATTATTGGTTGGCATAATATGGCAGTTACAGTGTGGTCCTACTCCAGAAAAAGCTAAAAAAAAAGGGGGAGACAATAAAAAATAGTAATCTAAAATTCCTGTGGATTTTGTTGAGCATTATCTCCAGGACAAAGCTGTTCATCTTAAAATAATGTTTGTCTGGGATCTGAATGTTAAAACTTACTTACTAAAAGAATCTGTACTTAAGACAAAGCTGCTCATCCACTTTACATGCCATGCTCCTAAAGAAGCCTGAAAAGGTGGAAACATCAAATCATTGAACAAAGCAAGCACAGCTGTGAATGTACCCATCTGTTGCCTCTTCAGAGAATTATTTTTAAAGAGTAGAACTGCACTTTTATAGGAGAACGTAAGAGGAAAAACGTTTTATTTGTAACTAGTTGTGCTTAGGAAGCTTGTAACATTAGGAAAACAGGTATTTATATTCATTATTTGTTAATGAAACATTCGCAAAATTCTCAATATACCACGTATAAATGCAAATATATGTATTTAAACTCAGAATGAATACCTAAAGAAACCACACCTTACAGTATCAAAATTATAAATCCCAATGTAAGCACGTATTTAAAGACACCAAACTGTCTGCTGAAATTAGCTGATCTTACATCTTAGCTCAGAGCACCACTGTCCTTGTGTTTTACTTTTCCCCTTGTAACTCTGACTCAGCAAATCTGTACACTGTACTGGACCATAACATAAATCCCAGCAATAAAGTTATTAAACCATCTTACTTCCAGTGTGTTTGTCTACTGTGAGCTATAGCAAGTAGCAAAACAACCCCATAAACTAAGTAAATGCTTAAAAAAAAAAAAAGATGAAAAGCAAAAGCAAGACAAGTGATTCTTTCCCTTGGTTTACTTCTACAGCCCACTGTTGAAGATTTTCTCTTTTACTGCAAAGAAGCTGCCTATTTATCTGCAATATTAATTGCAATGTTTCCCTAATTCTGCATATAACAGAATGGAACTAACTCTAGAAAAAAGCTTTAAATTTGAAAAGCCGATTGTAAGTGGTTACTTCATAAAAATAAAGCCATTCACAGGCAGATGTTGGATTCCCGCAAATAACCAAAGTATACTTTTGTTACTGATCTTTACACGTTTTACCAAAAATCTAAAGATACAGCAAATTAAATGTTTTATTAGACATTAATAGATTTATCTAATTTTTTTTTAAGTAAGATAAATACTATGACATAGGTTCTGGTGTAACTTACTTAGCTCAGCATGGTCAATGACAGCAAGGCTGTGGAAGAAGAAAGGCAAAAGAAAATGTACAACATCTTGTATGTGAAGAGAGATTCATGTGTAGGCCTGGGGCAACAAGGAGATGGGAAAGGAGGAAAAAAGCCAACCTTAGCAGACAAAATGAAGGGCGAAGCAAAAAAATAACACAAGAAACACACTAAATGGAACTGATGCAAATGCTTCTGGTATGGTGGCTGAGCCAGGTACATGATTAAGCAGCACAGCATTTTGCAACAGAGAAAAATATTCTCCTAGTGTTTTTACAGATAGAGACTTTATTAAAATACATTTCCAAAAATGCTGGTGTATTTTATAAGCCAAGAGCATATATTTCGTTGAATAGCCTTTTAAAGGCATAGTCATTTATGGTCCACAAACAACAACAATGAAAAACATAACCCCCCTAATGATTCACATTTAACCAACAGATTTGACAGTGGTTTTAAGCAGCAAGGTGTGTTAGGGACAGTTATTAGTGGCCCTCACATACTGGGCACTTAGACTGGTCCTGCTGACTTCAAGTCTACACCTACTTTTAGATAACCCTGTTTGTAAACACAGGATTGTAGGTAAGGACCCCATACTGTGCATGCGCTAGTTCCACAAGTATCCCAAACACTCCTTGCTGTAGGTCAAAAATTCCTGACATGAAATTTTATTTCTTTGAAAAATTATTCCCATCTTTATTCAATTTATTATACAATGCTGATGTATGCATTGCATGGTTTTTTTAAGAAATCTTGAGTGCTTCTTCTGCCCTCTCCACATTCTTGACTGTATCCCTTCCATGAAGAAACCTATCTTTTATGTTCATTCGTTACAGCCCTTCTTAAGATAAGAACCTTTTACCTCTGCTGTGCTTCAAACCAGGCACTGGTCTTCTTTCTTAAAGCTAAAGTGCTAGAACATTACAGTCTTAGACATAACAGTCTAATACTTAAGAATTGTTAAGGGTGTCACAGTGAAACGGCAGTCAAACTGCAAGCCTATTAGATCTGCCAGGTATCAGGAAACCTGCATTCACCCATTCTACTGTTACACTCTGTATTTAGACCTTTTTTTTAATTAAGGTTTGCAGTAAAATGAACAATTTTTAAACTTGTTCCTGTTCAGTTTTTACTGGCAAACTGCAGTGCACAATTATAGCCTCAATTTTGCTTTGTTAGTCAAGGTGTTCCTCGAATGCAAACAACACTATTAACCTGAAAGAGTCCGTGTCTCCTCTGGTGAAAGGGTAGGTTAGTTATTATACACTGAACTAATGCTTGAGCTCAGCAACTTTGTTTTACTGCTCTCTCTCTCTCTTTTTAAAAGCATTACAATAATTACTGCCTTTTTATATGGCCAGATATCATTTTAGAAATTATCAATTACCAGTCCAATAACTGAAGACTAAAATCATGACTAATTTGTGTTATGGCAAATGCGTCATGGAATTCCCTAAAATTCAGTATATAGGCAGATAAAAAAGAACCAGTCTACGGAAAAAGGAATACACATCATCTTTCTTCTATAATCCTTATTGCAAGATAACAATGAAACCAAACCAAAACCAGTAGAAACAAATGTCAGCACACTATAAAGTTTCAGCTGTCAGCATTTACTTCAGTTTTCTCTCTCTGAAAATCTTAAAGGAGAAGTAGATGACAACAAGATCTCACTGGTGCTAGTTCTACATGAGATAACCAAGCCACTCAGAATATTCTACGATTTTTTAATACAAAGATACAGTAAATATTTAGGAGCATATTATGTACTCCAGCACAGATGACCGTCTTTAACAGGGTGCATAGCTATTCAGTTTCAACAAATACAGGGAACTACATTTTCTATCAGTTCTACTGCAAAGTTCATCTCAACTTACGCTCTAGTTCAAGGAATTGTATTTTCAACTGGACTGCTTTCAAAAATACAACACTACTGTAACTGTTCATTCAATCTGTTAGTAACTAAGCTTTTGCTTCCAGTAAATTTATGCAATTAAGTGCACAAAGTTACTTGAAATACCTGTTTTAAGTTTTATTTTTATATTTAATCCAAAATATTTCCTATGACTTCACAAATACTACTCAAAACAACAAAAAAGTACTTGCAAAAGATACTTATCTATGCTATTTTCAACATTTCTAGCTTGGAAGGGAACACCTTATCAGATGTTTGACTATTGTGTAATTTCAAACACACTCCTACCAAATCCAACCCCAAAACATCAGCACATTTACTTAGAATAATTATTGACATGTATTGACCAAACAAGTTTACTTCCCGTATTCAGGGTGTTTATTTAGAAAGGATACTAAAAGTGGTTACGAATTTTTTCATAAGAAATGGCTAATCTTCAGACTCATAGTGTTATGTCTCAGCTTTTTTCAGGAACACTCGTTTTTCTTGATGTCACCTGACAAGGTGGTGGCAGTCCTGTATTTGTCAAGCTGTGTCATAAGAGCAGTGATAATTCTTAAGTCCACTGAAAGGTAACGTTCCTACCATCAGTTCTTTAAACCATGGTTTTAATGTTAGAAAAGACTTCCCTCAATGATTTATTTATTAAGGTAGCGTGTATTTAGCAGAATACCTTCAGTAACATGTAAGCCCACATTTGAGCACCAAAAAGGATATCCATCCTACAGAATGCGAGCTTTGAATTTATAATCAGTATGTGTGAGGCATAATTAAAAGTGTTACAAGTATCAAAAGTATAATATGAACTTGAATTTTACATTTAAAAGCTTGGGTTTTAGGCAGAAAAATATGGTCTTACATGTCATTTACCACAATTGGGTTATTTTCATAAATCATAATTATTCGCAAATTAACATCAAATTCACTGTTTAAAACAGCCAGAATTAGCATAAGAGGTTGACATCCGTATGTCTTAGGGAAAGTTGTAAAAGCATCACTAAAAACCTTTCCCATCTTCTAAGATTGTGACATACTAAAGAGATCTTTCATCTTCCCCCCTATACACACACATATAAAACCACAGAGAATTATATACATATACAAACACAATGCTATTAATTCCTGTTCCAAAGTGGTAAGTTTTTCACTAGCTTTATCCTTACTTACTCACATTGTATTAAACTAAAAAAAAAGAAATAAAATAAAAAAAAATCCAGTTTCAATCACTTCCCAAACAAGACTCTAAGAATATGAAAGAAGCAGCTGTACATTTCATAAAAGTTTTTAAGAATTGGTCACTATAAACTGGAGGTAGTTTTGAAAAATGTTAGCTTGAATTAGTTTAAAAAAACCAGAAGTGATAGTAATCTACAAAAAGGTTTCAAAAAATGAAATACTCTCCTGTTTGGAAGATTTTTTCTGTATCATTGAATACATTGTCTTGGAAAAAATGTAGCTTTTTGTTTCTGGTTGTTACCATTCAGCTTTCAAGAGCAGTCCAAGACACATGCAGTTGTTGATCTTTCTCACTGAAAGTGTACTGTTACTTCCTGAAGTTGTAACATGGACTGAATGTAGCTTCTAAGCCATTTCCAGGGTCTTTTTCTAGTAAGTTTTTAGAACTTCCTGTAAATCATATTAATTTAAAAATAGTGCTTCTGAAACCACACCTCAATTTACCTAAAGAGAATTACACTTTACTCCTGAAAACTAGGATGATAATCTAGATAGAAAAAGATTAGCATAAACTCTTCCACTTTCAGTTTCATCAGTATAAAATTTCACTGGACAACTTTTATACTGCGTCACAGTCACATGGTCTCATATGTGCCAGAAAATACTTTTGTAGATCTGAAGTGTAACAATGGAAACTGTCAAAACTTGGTAATTCGTTTAAAACACAAAGACAGACAAAACAGACCAAAGAAAAATCCCTGTCAGTGAAGTTGCTGTTAAACTGACATTACTAAAAGCACTAACCCCACTTTTTGTTTTTCTGCCCCATCCTAACAGTAATTCAGTATCTTCTTGCAAACAAGCCATTCCACAGCAAGGGGCAAAGGGAGGGGTGAGGCTGGAAGCGGGTAGGGGGGAATAAAAAAATCTCTCAGTACTTATAATCTATCATAAATGAAATTAATTTATATATTGTGTAACCCTGTAGCTACTTTTAGCAAACTTCCCACTGTTACTTTAAATTCTGTGCAACAGAGAAAAACAACAAAAAAAAGAGATTTCTCATCTGCTTTTCTTGTTTTCCCTTCACAAAAAGGTAACATTCTCATATGTATATAATGTGCCATATTCTAAAGAAGTATATTTGGCTGAGAGTTCCCAGGGAGCAGTCTGTTGCCAGCAATGAACCCACAGGGAAGAGCAGATGCCTAAAAAATTAGATCAAATCCAAAGCGAAGTTACGAATAACATCAAGAGCTCCTGTATCAAAGCCACATATATCCAACATGCCTCTGTCATCTGGATCAGCAATCGTAAAGCCATTTGAGGTCATTCCACAAATAATCAGCTTAGCAGGAATACCCATTTTCTAGAGGAAGGAAAAAAAAAGTGAAAAAATAATATGAGAACACACATATATAGTAACTTAAACAAGCCAGAGGACCAAATCCCGCTATCTTGCCTCCTAAACCACTGTTTGATAGAAATTAGATGTGCCATAACCAGAATTGCAGACTGTTGGCATCATACTTAACCTGCAGTATGTATATATAAATTAATGGAAATAATTGCAGTGAAGTGTACACAGCTTTTGTGCAATACTAAGATTCACAGATTATTCATAGATAGATATCAAACATGGCATTTACTATTCTGGATTTCATTCTGAGAGAGAACTTTCAATAATAATCATTGAATCCTCTCATAGGAGTCAAAGAGTATGTTTTTTTTTGGCTGAACAAATACAAGAACCGTGGCCTGAACAATTCTGCTAAATTCGAAGGTTAATCACCTGTAAGGTAAAGCAAAGCAAGTGGCATTAAGAGTACAGAACTCTGTTTTAAAGAACAAATTTAGGAATGTGAGCTAGTCTTAATTAAGAAAACAGAAACACAGTGGGCAAGTTAAAGATTTTTGGTATTCATTTCAACTGGGTGGTCATGATAAAAAGATCCATGTGTACATGCTTGCCAAAAAATATTTCTTGTGGTTTAAAAATTTTCTTAAAATCATAAAAGATGGTTTGCTGATTAAACCAGAGTTTCTAATTGCAATGTGCTTGAAGAAGGTATTTTTCTTAGTCCTATTTTAAAATTATGAAGATACAGAGCTTAAGAGTAGCCCATTTAGATCATAATGAGCTGCCTTCACAAGATGCTATCACCTCATCTTATTGAGGCCTTCCCTACAGGCTTATCTTCATTAATTCATTTAAACTTTGTGGTATGTACTGCAGACATCAAAGTTCAATTTAATTCTGTGAGTCAAATTATCTTCTGTAAGGACTATTCAATCTATTACAGAAGGCAGAAACTCATATATTCTCTGAAAACCAAACAGATTTTCATTGATATAGCAGTACACTGAGCAGGGTGGAGTAATTATTAATCCTTTTAGCATTTCAGAAGTTTTAAATAAATGCAATTAGTACAAAATGCACACCTAATTCCGCCTAACTGCAGGATATTTCAGTTTTAAGCAACATATAATTATTTACTGAAAAAAGCCACAATTAGTTCAGTTTTTAAGACATTTTTAGAACTGGTATTTATTTTGTACCGTGTTCATCAATTATAAACAGTCAGAAGCATATTTACCTCTCTGTACTCTTTAAGAGCTGTTGCAGGATGCATATTTCCAGCAAAAGTCTCGTTATCGGTAAATACAATGAAGACATCAGCAGCTGTCTGTGTTTTTTGAGCCCATATCATTGGAAGGGAACAATCAGTGGTACCCACTGGAATCTTAAAATAACAGTAAAAAAAAACCAAACAAACAACCAAACATAGAACACAGAATAACATAATAAGTAGTAAACTATGGAAAAATTATTTTTATGGAAGCTCCATGTTTTATCACATACAGAGGCTTCTTTGTTAAACAACAGTTCCCTTACTAGTTTTGCCTAGGGTTTTTTGGTTTTGCTTGTTTGCTTGTCTTTTTACATATGCCTTTCAACCTAATTCCTTGTGACTTAACACTGCCATTCTAGATTACAATATGTAATATCCAGCAGTTGAAATAATAACATTTGCTGGACTGTCTCCAAATAAAAGAGAAAAAAAAATCCCATGTTTTACTATACAAATATGGACTAAACACAGTATACAACTGAATATAAAGAAAATACACTGTAACTGCTGAGGCATCTAAACTGTGATGCTAGCAACAGCTATTTCCTAATGTTTTTTGTTTGATTTGGTTTGTTTTACATACTTCATACATTTTCACTAATACTTGAGGCAACGTCATATCAGTCGTCACTGGACAGGGCACCATTTCATGCGAAAAGGCGACTATATGGGAATCCTTCTCAGTACGTGCCACAACCTGAGAAAGGGGAAGACAAAAATTAGTTACATTATTCAGAATTTTTACTGTCTGAATCAAGCATTCCTACAACATGACACATCCTTTTGCATTCAAGTCACCATGGCTTCTCAGACGCATTAATGCTTCACTAGTCACTGTAAATGTAATACTGCAAATAAACACTGTAAAAATCAAAGGTGAAGAACTCCTCTAATTACTATAAATATACTTCCATATTCCTTCTCTCCCCTGACATAAAACAGTAAACACTTTTAAACAGCAAAAAAATTCAAATCCTTTATAATATAAATACACAAGAAGCTTTAGAATATCAAATTGATGGGAAAGTGATTGTGAGACAAAGGATATATTGATAACTCAAATGCACACAAGAATTATCCCAAAATTTCTTAATCCACTCTGTGTTATTCTATGAGTGCTTTTGAAACAATAAATAAATAGAATGTATTTTCAGCTAAGATACGCGAAAAAGCAGCCTTGACCAATTTCATTTAGACTAGAAATCAACTTCATTTTGATCTTCCTGAATTTGGTTGCCACTGGCTTTAAGCATCTGGTCTATCAGTGAGACAAAAGGTCACATTTTTTGTACTCAAATATATTATAGGTAAGTTTCCTTCTGAAATCTAAGCAGCTTTAGATCACCTTTGTATCAAAAGAGCAGCTCAAGCTGCAAATAATTATAAATAAAAGAAGTTTAATGCCTTACCATACACATTGCTGCTGCAACTGTGCTAGCATTGAGTACACTGCCCAAAACTTTTTGTGTCATTGATGCACTGACATCAATTGCAAGTAAGAAGCGTTTTCCTGTTGGTTCAACCGTCTAGAAGAAAAAATAAAAAGAGAATATAGGTACACATAGTCAGTATATTCATTTCTTCTTTCTTCTGCTTTCAACCTGGAAATGGGTCTTTTCTTAATTTTTCCGGGGTAACATTAGCAAAACAATGTGGCAAAAGCTGAATGTATCATAAAATTTTTGATTCTTTTTTCAGTAAAATTCCAAGTCCTAAGATTTTTGTTATAAAGTTTCAAAATTGTTTCCACCCAAGAAACTTTTCTTGATCCTTTCTGAGGCTTTCAGAACACAGTGATTTCTTAAAAGCGTTAACAAATTGAATAATCGTATTACCTGGAATGTTTTGTAAAACGAGGCATCTAAGGCTTCTAAAATGTCTTCATCAGGACGCCACCAAAGCTTTCCTCTGCTTCCATGCCCAGTTTTATAGCTTTCTAATGCAACCAAGACATGGAATGGATGTATTCTACCCTACAGGTAAAAGAAATCCACTGGCAGTTTTTGAAAATCTGAACTCCATGAAAAAAAAGTAACAAACTAAAAATAAGATACTACTACAAATATCTGGTTTATTATATTGTTCCTTTAGATTTGTTAAGTTTGAAGAGTTCTGGCAGTATTTACACAGCTGTTTCATGAACTGATACTTGTCAGTTACTGGTAATGGATATTATGCACTTTCCAGAATCCAGTATCCTCCAATGAATTCCAAGTGTTATCTTACGCCATAACCAGAAGCTTGCTACAGTGCCAATTTAAGAAAAGATCCTAGTTGTCAATATACTTAATTTGTAGAATAGTTTCAGAAACAGAGAGGGGAGGGGAATCAAATCAGAAATTATAAATACAAGTTTTAAAATTCAGCTGCAAGTATTCTGCTGCAGGTTTTCTTAAAGAATAAACTGCACATTTACTCAAAGGAACATCCCTTTTGTTTTGTGAAGAGGTTGCCTGAAGAACTACAGTTTAGGCTGGCACTGATTACAGAAACATTCTTACCTTTTTTAGCAGCTTCTCATTTCTCAGTCTTTCACATACTATTGCCACTTCTGAACCTCGTGGTTCAAGCACTGAATTTGCTGTCAACTTTCCTAAATTTCTCAGCAATACAGAAATGGACATTTCCTTCAGCAATGCCTTCCAAACCTATGAACAAACAAAGAGAATGAAAAAAAAAAAAGAGGTAAGATTCCAAAACTACAAGAACTTACATCTGTACATTAAATAAGTGTATTTTTAAATAATAAGCATACAATTTAAATGAAGATATTTATTACTTTAAATTAAGTACTTGGGTAAATAACTTGAAAAACAATGTAAGGACTATTTTTTATGGAAATGTAGACTTAAGACTCTGAAAAGTGTTATTCTGAAGAGATTACAAAGCCAATGAAATTTACCTACCTCTTTAGATTTCAGGTGGTTTGTCAGGAGATGTTCTCTGACTAGACCATATTCCTCTATTAAATGAGTAACTTCCAATTCATCTTTTGTGCGTTTTACTTTCTCCACAGCTTCCAGATACTTTAAGAGTTTTTCAGTCTCAGCAGAAACTGCTTTGTCTTTATAAGCTTCTTGGACATCTTTCCACCCTTTGGTAATATATTTAGTGACTATACCAATTCCTATTGAAAATAAAAATATTTTCCAAGCAGGATTACCATCTTTATACTGGCATTTAGCAATTCTAGCAAGCTAATGAGTTAGCAGGTTCCATTCTCAGACCTGCCAACCAGCTATAAAAAAAGTCAGTCACAGAGAACTTAGAGCAGTAGTTTTAGTGACTGTTTTAGTATTATTCTCCTTAAATGGAGCCTAATGTATTTGAAATCAACAGATCTTCCCAAAAGTATTATTTGATAATTTGTAAGCAAATCAGAACGAACTGAGAGAACTGTCTTATTTTCTCTTCTCTCCACATACAGAAGAAAAACAAGAAATAAACTCAGTTTAACTTGAAGATAATCAAGTCAATTTCTGATATGACCACTCATGGTTTTTAAAGTTAAATTTACAGGATATCATCACTAAGAAATCATCACTACTTGGGTTTCCTAAACTAAATACTTTTACAGTAAATATATAAGGTTTAAAACACAGTATTTTCAGATAAATAAAAATGTATTACCTTCACTGGCAGGTTTTAGGTGGGACAACCTCAGAAGATCTTTATGAGACCAACCACTTCTTTGCTTATATTTTGTAACTGCTAAAGCAACAGCCATGCCATTTTTTCCATTGTACCAATCTGCAACAGCTTTCCTCAGTCCACGGCCCCAAATACCACATTTCATGCCCTTCTTCAGATCTTTTTTAAATTGGATGAAAGTAAAGAGATGGGTTGGTATGCAACACACCTCAGGAACAGCTTTAAATGCTGCTTGTTTTGTTTTTGCATCAGAACACTGTGAGCAAATTGCAAGAGCAAAAAGTAGGGGCTCCTGTTTTGCTGCTCTGCCTTCTTGACTGAAGGTCTTTATTTCTTGAACAACTTCACAACCTCTACCCTCTTCAATCAGTCTTACTAAAGCTTCTGCATCTCCATAGCCCAGCTTCTGCTCCTTGATGTAATAAGTACCACCTTCTGAACCAAAACATAAGAAACGCTGGAGTCGATTCATATCGGTGACATGCCACACATAATCACTCTCAGAGTTTGGCACCTGCTTTTCATTCAGGAGTTGTTTTTCCTCGTCCTCCATTGTCTACACTTCCAAGAAGTCTGTTGGAAGAATCATAAAACCCATTAAGAACACTGTGAAAATCTGATGACTCTTCTCCTGTGAGTTCTTAGCAAAGTAAATATATCTTATCTATACACTTGCAATTTTTCCTTCATAAATTTAATAAAAGTATACTCTTAAGTGTGCAATAACACATATTAGGGGAAAACAAAAAACAAAAAAAAATCTCGAGTTACAATGGTGACAAATATATTTCCTTAAAAATAACTTGGAAACTACTTAACCGCAATAAGTGGCACACAGAAAAAACATGGTTGCTGTTATGCCCCGTTGCCACTAATAAGTGTTGCCACCACTTTCTTTGGTAGATTTTTGGATTGTATACTAAATTGCTCAAAAATCAGATCTTGCCCTACTCTGTTTTGGTGGAACTGGTAATACCAACCAACTGAAGAAACACAATGCTAAAACAAAGAACTAAAATACTGAAAAACTGTTTAGTCAGAAAGCTTTGTACAGCTTAAATATGGTGGGTTTCAGTGAGGCTTAAACAGCTTTTTAACAACTGACAGCAGCTCAAGAAAAAAATATTACAGGCTCAAATAGCTGCTGTTAAATGACAACCAAGAAAACAACACAGACAAACACAAAAATTCACAGTCTTTCAGGTCTTTATATTTATACACTTTTGAGTTCCAAGAGAGTTCAGCTGTAATATTTGTAGGCAACAACACTGCTCTTCCTTGGAGACGATATACCATGGTAAAATTCAAGCTGTAACATTTAAACTGAAATAAAGGGAGGTGAAATGAAATCAGCATGGTAAGGGGAAGAAAATTCATCATCACTATCTCCAAAACATTAATATGACAAGAATAAATTCAGTGTTTTCAGTTCTCAAACAGTAAAAAACAAGCCCTGACAAAATAGCACCAAGGGGTCCTATTTAAACATAAAAAGCACCAATAATCCACTCCATCAAACCACATACAGACCTTAAAATAGGGATACACTAAAGTCTGAGCACACAGAAATGTCAATCCAAAAAAATCTACCTAACAATTTTTAAGCATTGAAGCTATCTACTTCTGAGATGCTTGTTTGGAAACTGAATACAAAAGCCATTTTGCTTCATAAGCTATCACAAATAGATGTCAGTAATGTAGACAGAATCTCCTCCCAGTTTAAGTAACATGCTGATTTGGAAACTTCCCTACTTTCCCTGTGATACAGAATTTCCCTTTCATTGCGAAATGTACCCTTCCTCTGTTCTTGCCTATCTGCAGTGATCCAGAATTATATAATAAATGATAATCAGTGTTCCCACTATATTCTATATGCTGCTAGAATCATAAAAATAGAAGCCATATATTGATGGCTTTAAATGCAGATTTTAGTTAAAAATTAGCTACAAAATATCTTTCATTGCATTATTCTGAGCACCAGTGTTCAGCTCTTCTTCTTAGTGCTTAAATATTCTAATCATGTTTCCCTGCAAACCTATTTAAATACACACCATGGTTGAGCCGACTTTTTCACTGACATCTGACACATGCAAATAAACTGAAAATAACGAAGGTGGTCTTTGCTGTGCATGAATACCATATCAGTACATTTTAATGTTTAAATACATTTTATTTCAATACATTTCAATTTGCTGGTTTCATTAAACTGTAGGTAATGTTTCATACTACATATACAAAACCCAGACAAAAAATCCTGACATCACAGTCTGCATCCATTAGTTTATCAGACAAAAAAAAAGGTACATGCAAGATACTGGAAAACACCACTATCTTGAAGCAAACATAAGAATTGGGGAGCATAAAAGATCTTACAAAGCTATGGTTACAACAAAATACACCTACAGTACAGAAGAGCTCCGACAATGCAAGTCCTCATATTCCACAACTTAAGTATCACTATATAAACAGGAATGTTTGGAGAACATTTTGCAAATTCCAAACGGTATGCTCACTGGTATGATGACAGTACAGGAGGTACCAGACTACCTGAACCAGGCACTTGATCAAAAATAAATCTACTATACACTTGCTTAAGAAATCATTGACTGGAGGGAAAACGCAACTTTGCAGACATAGAACAAAACTATGAGGAAAAAGCATCTAAAGTTCATACCCGAAGACCTTTGAATTAGCTATTAGTTTCTATACGAAAACAAGTAACCATGAAGCCGGCGAATGAGCCCAAGTGATGCGCCCTTAAATCCCCTCAAGGGGCTTACACCGCCCAGGTGCCAAGCAGGAAGTGGCTATCTAGGGTGCTTCTTCGCATTCCTTAAACAGCCGCGTCAAATCCGCAATCCCGCTGAGGCTCGCCCGCTCCCTCCACCCTCAGAGCTAGCCGGGCGGCGCGACTTGCCTGAGAGGACGCGGCCTCGCAGGGGCCGCGGGGCAGGACTCGCGCAAGCCAGCGCAGCTTCCTCCGCCGAGCAGTAGCGCAGCCCCAGGGAGCTGCGGCGGGGGCCGGGCGAGGAGAAGGGCGCCGGGGACGGAGAGCGGCGGCAAAAACCTTTTCCGGGCGCTGGGCACAGACAGGGCGAGTCGCTCCGGCCACCGACAGCTCCGCGTTACCCACAGCCCGATCCCTCCCCACCGGCGCCCTGACAGCATCCCCGGGACCCGGATGGGGCCGCGCCCACCGCCCCCGACGGCCGCACCCCAGTGCCCGGATGGAGCCGCGACGCCGACCCGGAACCGTCTCCTTCCGCGGCGTAGGGGATTCCTTCTACCCGCCGCCCATCCGCCGCCACAGGAGCAGAGCCACAGGGTGAAGGCGCGGCACGAGGTGATGTGGCTCCTCCAGGGGCCCTACCACTGCCGGCAACGAGCGGCTGACCCGGATCCAATTCCAACCTCCACTTCCTCCTCCCGCCCCACCTCACCATAGCGATGACAGGCGCGGCGTGGGCCGCGGGGCCTGCCGGGAAGGGAGCGGCGTGTTTCGGCCTCGCAGTTTAACCGGCCGGCGGTGGTGCCGGGCCTAAGGGAGTGTGTTGGTTATTGCCATGTCGGGAGGGAGTAGCGCCGGCGAGTGGTGCCTCATGGAGAGCGATCCGGGCGTGTTTACGGAGCTTATCAAAGGCTTTGGTGAGGGAAAAGCAGGACCGGGGTCGGGCACTGGGGTCGCGTTGGTGGGCAGGCGGTGGTGCTCTGTTCCCGCGGCCCCGTTGGTGGCTGCGGATGTTCCCGCGCGGGTACAGGACCAGCCCGCCCGCTCGCCCGGTTCAGCGGAGTGCTCCTTCTTTCCCTGACTAGGGGTACGGGGAGCCGGTAGGCTGAACCCAGCCGCTGCGTGGCTGCGGTCCGGCCGGGGACGGCAGGGGGACACAAGGAACGGTGGAGGTTGGCTGGGGCCGAGGCCGTGCTCTGATAGCCTGGCGGTGCGTGGATGCGAACGAGAGTGAACGCGACTCTTGTGATCTCTGTGCGCTTTCCCCGGCTGCGACAGTACTCGCAGCGCCTGGCACTTCCCGCCTCGCAGCGCCGTCCTCCGGCGTTACTACCGTCAGCGGCCGCCCTTTTGGCTGAGGAGGCTGTCAGCGTCGCCTGTGGTCCCGGTTTCCGGGCAGTTGGTGGCCAGTGGCGGGACGCGCTGTGCAGTGAAGACCCTCCTGTCGCGTAGGGCACGTGAACGCTTCTGCTGGGCAGCTTGATATAAGTAAATGCCTCGTAGGAGGAAATAACCAGCGTTTGGAAAGGGTCTGTGTTGGGGTTGTGTAACAGGCGACTCGGTTGCAGAGACTACAGGACGGAGCACGTTATGGGGAAGGGTTGTGTGTGATCAAGCTGAGCTGTGGTGCTTGGCAGTAGGCTGGGTAACCTGCAGTGGGGCTTCTTTGGCCTTTAGAATACTAAATATTATATTGAATCATATTTAATATCTTTGGAAATACCGTGGTTATATGGTTATAACAGCAAATAAGTCTATACAGGATTCTGGCGGAAGAAGTAAAATGATTTTATGTTAGGTTACATTGATTTGTAATTTCTGTCACATCTGCATCTCACAAGTGTAGCCTAAGGCATGCTTCTCCTTTTGCATTTCCATTTAACTCATAGATTAATCTTCAACATGCTAAGTATTTGAACTTTTCGGGCTCTCATGTAAACGCCTCTTTTGAGTGTATTGCTTACAGTGTTTTCGGTCTACTACTATGGGTCTTTTTCTGGAGATAGATTTTTTTTTTTTTTTAAGCTCTGCTTTGGACTGGCTGTGTCTTTTAAAACAGTATTATTTACGGTTGAGCAGAAAGGGCATGAGCTGACCAAAGATATTTTCATCTCTTCTGCTTCCTTTTTTTAAAAGCAGCTGTGTTTATAAAGAAATAAAGATCACCATACGCAGGAGAAATTCCTGAAATAATTTCTCTTGGCCTGTCTTGTTTGGTTTTTTAATGAGGATGTGTTAAGGCTCAGAAATAGACTTTTATGTAACCTGCACAAACAAGTTGTAAATATTGCTATATTTCATCTGTGTGTCTGTGTTTACTGGCTGTGTCCCATTTAAATGAGGTTGTTGAAGAAACCTGTATCATTCCTTCTTCCAGGTTGTAGAGGAGCACAAGTTGAAGAAATATGGAGTTTGGAACCAGAAAACTTTGAAAAATTGAAGTAAGGCACTTTTCTAATCTGCATAGATTTTATTTATGTTTGAAGTCACTGAAAGAATGTATATTAAACTTGGGTGGCTTTTTTGGTGGTGCAGCAGTTCACTAGGATTTTGTTTTAATTGAATACTTGTCAATTACATTATTTTTTATTAATGTCTTGGTTCTTTGTCTAGCTTTTGTGGTTTTTGGAAAGAGATGCTAATAGCAGTTAGAATGTGAAAATAGATGTCTAATGATTTCGACATTGCTTGTCAAGTTCTTTGACCAACTCTTTGCTTTATCTCTCTCTTCCTCACGTAACATATTGCATCTATTGCCTTAAATAAATTAATTAATTCACTGTACTCATGTACTTTTGTAACTTGTTTTTCCTGCAGAACTACTTCTATATGTTTATGAAGGCAAATAGTCTTGTAACTGACAATTAGTAATATCATATGGAACAGTTAGGGCCTCATCAGGCAAGATTCTTTTACCATTTTGTCTGGGATGCATTAAGTAGAATACATTTTCATGTACAAGATTTGAAGAGGAAAATGTCATCTAACCCAAACCATACTTTCTTGCTGTGTGAATATCATACATTTTTATAATTAATGTTTTAGAAGATGTAGCAGTTAGTACAGAAAATGCAGCTTTAGATTTTTTGTCTGACTGAAGGTATTTGGCAAATGACACCTTAATGGCAGAAATGTTCTCTGAGAAGTGGTTTATTTACTGCCTGCACCATATACTTCCTATAATACTTCATCAGAATGTTACCTAATCTGTTCATAAAGTAACAGCTTTGCTTGCTTGTACAGCAAATATATATATATTCCTAGTCTTGAGTGGTGACCAGCTTCTTTCCCATACACATGTATATTGCACAATATTTAAACACTAAGAGTTAAAGAATATAACAACATGTAGAATATTTCAAATTCCCTCAGTGGTCCCACTGTTTAAAAAGACTTTTCAGTCTGCTGGTCAGAGCTTAGGAAAAGCTTCTTCTGCGGTGCAGTAGTATGTTTACCTTTTGTAGATTAACCTTTTGTAGATTAACCTTTTGTGGCATCATTGTGGTGATGGCCTTAAATGCAGGTTGATATGATGAATAAGTTTTTGCTTTAATATAGCTGTAGATTTTGTAAGAACTCTGTCTTTTACTAATACATTTTTGTTTTATGGAAATAACTAAATACAGTTCAAGGTGTAAAAGCTGTTTATTATGCAAGACCTGCAGTCTGAAAAGATAATTTTAGTAAAAGATAAAACTGGAGTTCTTGTCTCAGAGAGACCTCAAAGCATGCAGTTTCATAAGATCTTCTCTTTACTGGTTTCATTTATGCCTGAAAGGACTACCAAAACTTTAGTTCTAGCTCTTGTATGTGATTGACAAATGTTTTGATAGCTATTTGTCATTAACAAATTCAAATGAGTGTTGTGAAACTGTAAAAATTACAGTAACCAGGAAAACTGGTCCTGACTTAAATTACTGATGAAATGCTAATTGACATTGAGATTGTTTAGCATATATAGGCAGAAGCTTGAAGAATGTTCTGCCTAATTGAAAGACCACATCTGAAAATTTCAGTGCAATTTCCCTATGTTTAGCAGGAAGTAACTAACAGAATGAGTATACCAGCATTCATTTAAATTATAGTAGAGATTTCTGTCTTTGTTTTTTCATCAGTACCTGTGGGTTTGGTTTCTTTTTCCCTTATCATTTTTGTTTTTTTAGGCCAGTACATGGGCTGATTTTCCTCTTTAAGTGGCAGCCTGGAGAGGAACCAGCAGGTTCTGTTGTTCAGGATTCCAGACTGGATACTATATTTTTTGCTAAACAGGTAAGCAGGTTCAGTATTTTTCTCTGATATGTAATGAAATACATCTCTTAATAGCAAAAAATAATGTTTTGGTTAATATGTACATAAAAATCAATTTTCAAGGTGAAATAACTTTAATAAATTCTGTGGGAGTAGGGACTGTGTATTAAAATATTATTATCAAAGCAAATCAGATTAATTTTGTCAAGTCAGACAAAAAGTATCAGCAGCTAGGGAAGAGGAAAGCTCTTGTTTGTCAACTGGCTGTGATAAAAGTAAATAACTTCAGTGCAGTAAAAAGTACTTAGTAAATATTCTCAGCAGAATGAGCAAATTTTTCTTTTTGGAACCACTTTCAACAGATTCTAGAAGGAAATATTTATTTTGGTCCAGTTCTCATTTGTTGTATTTCTCAAATGTTCTGCAGCCAGGGCAACATAAGTGTAGGACAGCACTTTCCTTTAAGAATTTGCAGGCCATTTTGGCATAGAAGTTTTCAGTATGTAAGTCATAAAGGTGAGCCTAAATTAGAAACTACAGGAAAAATTGGGCTTGATAATCTGTGTTGGTTTTATTAAATACTGAGTGGTGTGAAATTTTGTGTTGGCTGAGACTGTGATGTGCATATTAATTTGCAAGCAAGAAAAACATGAGAAAGTAACCAGAATGAAAGCAGGAGTATTTCATAAATTTTTTTAGATTTTTTTTTTTCAAAACATGTTTCTCAGATAGTTGTACATGGAACAGTCCAAACAATAAGCTGTAGAGTTACTACACGTGTTAATTACAAAGCATTCTTATCAAAGGGCAAATGATTAGGTGTTCTATCAAGAATGACAGACAGGTTGTTGGTTTGGTTTTTTGAGGTATTTGGGGAGTGAGTGGAGTGGTGATTTTGGATGGGTTGTTTGGTTGTTTGTTTTTTTTTTTGGGGGGGGTGTGGTTTTTTTTGTTGTTTGGGTTTTTTGGGAGGGGAAGGTTGTGTGTCTGTGTATGTTTTGTTGTGGTTGGTTTTTGTTTTGGTTGGGCTTTTTTTTATTTTCCACAAATGCAGAAGTATTTATGTGTAAATTTTGGGATATAAAGAGCTCTCTCAATAACTCCAGCTAAAAGTATAGAAATATGAAAAACAATTGAAACATTAGGTGTATCTATAGGTCTCCTGGCTGCCCTATGCTTCTGTTGTGCAGTTAATAATCTTTAATTTGCTTCTTTTATAATCACCTAATTGTTTCATGGTATTGTGGGTATCTTTTTTAATACAGTTTTTTTTTGTCCTGCTACATCTTTTGTGTCCTGCCAAGCAGTGTCCACCATTCTTAGAATACAGTGATCAGCAGTAGTTTGACAAGTGTCTTTATAGGTAATAGGTCTGATAGACACTGGTTTAGGTTGTGATTTCTATCTAGTCAAACATACTGCTAGTGATTAGTGGTTTGTGGATGAAGAATAAGCTTGATGCAATGAACCTCAGGGAGAATCCATGATATTACACTCAAAGACTAGTTACATAATAGAAGGAAATTATTCTGATGTGCAGTTAGGGAGGTTTTTTTGAAGGTGAAGGCAGATTTACCCTCATTCAACAGTTTTCATCTTTCATGTGTCCTGTGAATAGATGAGGTTTTCACAGAGCTGCTGTTCTTGTGGGTGCTGAAAAGATGTAAACGATTGTCTGTTTGCCCTACTACTTCAGTTTTGGTTTTCCTCTCTCTTCTTCCACTTCATGTTTTAAAGTATGACATCATGTTAAAAAGCAAGTAGCAAAGAGGACCTTTGTGAAGCTTTCAGTTGGGATCACAGAATGTACATCAGAAATTTTGGATAATGTTAGATTTACTAACAAAACTAGAGTATTAAAGGTTGATGAAATAATAAAAAGTCTGCTTTGTTGTAGCTTTCTTTGAAACATGCATATTTTACCGGTTTCTTAAACCTGAAACCTCTTTACAGAGATGTAGGAACATTCTAATCTTTGCCCTCCTTCACCTGCTGCTTTAAAGGAGGGTGTACTCGGGTGACTAAGAAGTCATTAATTTCTACATGGAAAGCAATTTCTAGAAATGTTTGCTATTTTAAAATTGTAGTGCCTAGTTATGCCACTTGATGGCATGGAATATATATTTCAAAAGTAATTTGGCAGAGTATAATATTAGAACATCTTTCTCATGTTTTAGTATTGTCTGTTACTCAAGTGCAGTGGCTCAACAAAGTCAAAACATTTCTTGTAAACATATATATGCTTGTGTTTCATATCACTTCAGTTTTGCCTGGTGTCGTGGTTTAAAACCAAGTCCGCACAGCTCATTCACTCACTCCCCCCCCTTGCTCCCCTAACTCTTGGAGTGTTAGGAAGCAGAATCCAAAGAACGTAGCCCCCACGGGTTGAGATAAGCACAGTTTAATAGCTAAGGCATAACACAAATCATTACTGCTACTACTACTACAAATAATGATAAAGCCAATAACAAGTGAAGAGAATACAACATCTCACCAGCCACCGACCCATAACTCACCCCACCCTGCCCAACCGAGCACTGACTGATACCTCCTCCATCCCCCCAGAGCTCCAGCCCTTCCGGGTTTCTCTCCCGGTTACATCCTGGGCATGATGTGCTATGGTATGGAATACCTCTGTGACTAGCCTGGGTCAGGTGTCCTGTCTCTCCTTCCTCCTGGCTTCCCCTCCTCCCTGGCAGAGCATGAGCTCAGAAAAGGCCTTAGACAAAACCAAACATTTGAGCAGTAACTCAAAACGTGCTCGCTATCAGAAGCCGTTCTCAGCCCGAAAGTCAAAACACAGCACTGCACCAGCTACCAAGAAGGAGAAAAATGACTGCTACTGCTCAAACCAGGAAACCTGGATTGAGGTACTGCGACTAAACAACTAGTGAAGTTGTCAGAGAAATTAAAACCTAATGTCAGAAGATAAAGGAAAGCAACTGGTTTTGATATTTTGAGTGGATTTGTAATACCAGTTTAGCTTCCGTGAGTTTCATTTTGGAGGTAGTTAGCTTTAATTAGAGATCCATCTTGATGAGCTAGATTTTGAGGACTAATAGTATTTTCTCAAGTGAATGGTGAATATGACAGTAAAAGCAGTATATTTGGGTCATCCCAACCTGTCTCCTTTTGACTTCATGTTTTTGTTCCTCTCTTGCAATGGCTCAACTATTGAACTTATATAAGGCAACGCAGTTCATCAGTGAGCAGTTTTCTATAGATCCTTTGTGCATATTTTCTGGGCAGGTCTCCTGTCACATTGAGATCTGTTTGTTCAGTGAGTCTGTACAGGCAAAAGCTGGTAAAAGGTAAGTGAGAGAGAATAGAAGTTTCTTTAGAGTAGTAGTGAGTTTATTACAATTCTTGAAACCATGGTCTGTGAATCCTTATAAGTAACCCAGCTGAATGAAGGAAGACAAGGTTAAGTAAATTTTTATGATACTTAAAATTATTGGTTTGTTTATCTGTATTTTCAAAACTGATGTAACACTGGAGGCCAAAGAATCTCAGGTATTTGGCTTTCCCAAACATCTTTTAAATTTCCCATACTTCTTTTAAATTTACCACTAAGAGATTTGGTACAGCCCAGTTTATTGCATAGAAGTTCTAAAGTGTCATTTACAATTGTGTATGAGCAAAACTAAGTAACTGTTAATATGTAACAACAATTTAATACGGCAAATAAATGATGTTATTGCAGCATAGCTGTGTTTCTGTTCAATTTTACTTAAACGCTCCATCTTAAAAATTGTTTAATTTTGGGGGAACTTCAGTTGTATGTAAAAGGCTATAACTCTTAAATTGTGTCTAGCAGAAACCTTTAAAACTGCATTAGAAAACACAATTTTGATGAGAACTTAGTGCATGCTCACACTTTGTTCATACCAACTTTCATTAGGATGTTGTAGTTGAATTCAAAAAGACAGATAGATCTTGTTCAAAGTTAGATCATGAGTATATTGGGGGGTTGAATTTTGAAGTCTAATTTGCATGCATATTAAAGGATTATTACTTTTTTATGTGCACTCATGTTAAATTTGGCCTCCCTGTTATGCCTAGGTATGATTTGGTCCTCTCTTTGAGGCCACAGAACTCTGGATGATCTTACATACCCTTTGAGCTAGGATACCTAGGCACAATGAGGTGAGTTAAGGATACAATTTCAGCCTTAACTCTGAATTTCCTGATTTCTGTGTTGCTTAAGTTGGCCTTGCTGTTGTTTTTACACACAGCGGCTACAGAATTGTACCACTGAATGTATTTAGCTATCTTCAGCACTGTTCTGAATAGCTGTATTCTGTGCTCATCACTGCAGAAGCAGAAGTGTCTCTGGACACAAAAAATGCCATTGTTGCATACTTATGTACTAACTTTTTTTAGCTTAATAACCTCCTCAGGTTCTATTACTGAAGTATTGGTATCATGCCTTTGGTTTGTGCCATGTATTTCTTTCATACTGCATTGTGATGATAGATCATTACAATTGTGATAATAAAGCATTAATTTCCTTGTTGGGAATACAGTCTATATACCTCCAAAAGGAGGATTTTCTCAATGAGGAAAAAGTAACAGAATCTCTTTTAATGTCTTTTAATTACATTTGTGCCACTTATGAAAGTGTATTTTATATATATATTTTTTAAACATTTCCAATACTTCATTTGATTTCAAACTCAGAATTTTTTGACATTTTCAGGTTTGGTAACATTAAGATAGACCAGGTATCTGTGTTAAAGCCAAAACCTGAGATAACAGGTAACTTGAAAGAAGTAAAATTAACTTTCAACTCATCTAATCAAAGTCAGAAAGAGGTTGTCAGGAATTGAAGTTAACTATGCAAAAACTATGTATTTATTCCAAAGGAGTAAAAATAAATAAATTTAGATGGGTGTTTTAAACAAGAATGTTTTATAACCTTGTCCTATGCTAAATTTTTCACGTTAAGCTTTGTAAAGCCAACTGTTTTGTAACATTGGCATGCTTAGTAAGTGAATCCCAGAGATTTGCTGGTTACACTACCAAATGCAATACAGGGTTGTCCACAGCTGTTTGAAAAACAGAATGTGTAATCCATCAATCAGATAGAGTGCTTCAGACTTAAGCTGATCCAGAAACTCAGATTGGATCCTTAGGAAAAGCTGCATGCTTATGAAGTTAAGCATCTTATTCAGAGAGTCTTCTAGAGTAGCCTATTCATGTGGTTCCTTTGTTTTAAGCTAAGCTTTGCTTGGTGATATGGTAGCTTTCTCATATATATATATATATACATATATATGTGTGTATATATATTACTTTCAAATATTACAAAACACACCTTGTAGTTTTACTAGCAAAATCTTTCAAATATGGGTATCTGCTTTAAGTTGGGTTCTTGAGTATTGATTGATCAAATATCTCAGCAGGACTTCCTGGACAGAAATAAACAGGCAAATACTGGAATTTCTGGATAAATACACAATCCCTCTTATGCTTCCTCAAGTCAAAATACAAAATTATTGAGACTACCTTCATATATATTGCCATGGTATATAAATGCAGGACATGTTTTTTTGCCAACACTGAGACACCATCAGTAAGAGATACATTGGAAATTAGGGTAGATAGGTATCCTGACCAATTTCTCTCTTGAAGGACTTATTAGCTAATGTGTATAGCAGTGCTGGACTGTCTGTGTGCATTGATAGGATGCAGTGCCCATAAAGCAAATAAACCTTGAACTCATCTGTGTTTTGTACTGCAGTCACCTCCTTCTCTGTGCTCTTCACCCTGCCCATGAAGTACCACTAGCTAGATACCTCCTTCTTCAGTCTTAGTTTTCTCCTGTTATTTAGATCCAGGAACACAGTCTTTTTTTGCATATCATCAGCACTTGCTTCTTTTCTGCTACAGGACTATTCTTGCTGCCTTTTCCTTACCTCCCACCTCTCACTTTCTAAAGAGTGTTTGTAGTTCCAGAATATATTTCCATTTCAACAGCTGGGGGCTGCTGATCTAAAATCTGAATCTGTTGCCTGTTGTTTTCTAGCAGTGAGACAAGATTTAGTTTGATCCTTATATACTTAAACATATTCCTCTTACTGTCACATGAATACAGAAATATATTTATGCTGAAAGGCAAATATTTGATGAAGCCACAAATTGCCTTCCAAAGTTTAATTTGTCTTCTGGTTTTTACTGCTCTTTAAAGCTCCTGTATCCAGCTAGTCCAACACACTTTGTGTTGATCTTGCCTGTAAGCACAAAATCTCTTCATTTCCTTGCACTTTTTTTGATCACATTATTGGGTTAATGATCTGCCAGAGCAGCTGAAGTGTGCTTCTTGATTTTTCAGTAAAGACAGCTACTGCTTAGGGGTGTTGTCCTGTATTAGCTATATTTTATCAGTGCTTAAACCAAAACACATTTAACAAGTGCAGTTTGCTGTTGTGCCCCTCTCTTTATTATAATAACACTGTTCTGATAACTTTTCACCACTTTCTGCCTCCTTTTTCAGTCAGTTTAATTGCAACGTTTGTAACCACTGCTTCAGGTTAGGCTGTTCTAATCCACTCAGGATCTTCCTGCTTGCATCCTAGTACTATTACAACTGTTTCTGGTACCGTTATCTAGTCATATCTTAGAAAATCTTCAGTTCTTTGTTCATTTTTCATTCCATATTTGGCAGTCTTGGGTGACACAATTTAGTGTATGGTGTCCCTGGCCATGGCAGGGTGGTTGGAACTAGGTGATCTTAAGGTCCTTTCCAACTGTAACTATTTTGTGATTCATTTTTCTGTGTTACAGTATTAATTCTCTCTAATTACATCATTATAGTAGTCAGGGGAGGGGATGGGGTAATTTTCTTCTGCTGTTCATTATTCCAGTACACTTGATGGATTTTCCTTCTCTGTCCTTTATTTTGTAATTGTGTGAACTCCAGCCATTAGCTTGTGTGTGTGCAGTCTGTTTTGAGTTTCAGTTGCTGTAATCTGTTCTCTATGTGTAGTTGGTTCCCTTGATTTAAGTCAATTAGATTGTATTTTTCTTAACGTGAGAAGTGCTTTATTATTTCTTTATCACCTGCACTATCTGTATAGTGCCTGTGCACAAAACCTGACCTGAGAACATCTCGAACTATAGCAAATCAATAAATGATGTGGCTTATAGTATTAACAGTAGGTTTTCCTATTAGGGAGCAGGTTTGATTTTATAAAACACACTGGTTGGCTTTTCTCTCTTTCTGCCTTTTTTGGTTTTGTTTTTTTTTCTTTTACTTTCTTTCTCATTTCATGTTGTAAGTAGTTTCACATTCATGGCCGTAAACTAATTTTCTTTTTGTAATACAAAAGCAACATATTCTCTCCCAGTCCTAATGATTAAGTAGCATTTGCAATTGCAAAATAGTCTCATAGTCTGAGAGTACATTATTTTTTCCTAGACTAGAGCTCACTGAGAAAAAACTGCTAAGAAGTTATTACTATATTATGGCCTTATACCACTTCACTACTGTGCTTTTAATTAAGTCTTGGATTATATTAAATAGTCCTTGTAGTTTCTCTCTTTCTTTAAATACAGTATTCTAGTTTTAGTATTACTAAGCAACATTAAAACCATGGCTGTAATACGAAAGAGTTTGTTTATGTTGTCTAAGGATAGTGTCATAAACTAGTAACTTAAACGTGAGGTTGAAAAGGATTGGCATGTTATAAATTAAGAAACACATGAAAAACTTAAAATCTCATGTGGCTTATTTTTCAGCAAAACTTCTTGTAAAAAAATCTTTGCATCTTAAAATACCTAAATTTTATTAGTTTATCTGTAGGGTATTTGACATTTTTTGTCCAACAAAAGTTTTTTTGGGGTTTTTTTTGTTTTGTTTTTGTTTTAATTCTAGCTTCTGCATTTAGTGCCCCCAGTTTTTTTGGTTTTGTGCTCCTACTTATGGTAGGAATTCTGATTATTTGAAGGACATTCTTTTGGGGAGAGTTGACTTGTTTTTTCAAGACCATAGATAAAGCTATGTTATTTGGGCAACTTGCTTTCAATAGTACTTTATTTGTTTTTCCACTGGGATCAGAAGGTTCCTTTATTTCATCTAAGTCTTTTATTAATTGCTTTAGGGAGGTGGTGAGACAGTAGGATGACAGAATTTCTAAGTGGAGGTTTGAAATACCGGTTTTATCTATGAATTTAAATGACAGCCATTCAGCATTGGTTGTATTAGTCTCCGGCAGCAAAGGCTGTTCTGTGGCTACTCAAACTAGATTTGCTGCCTGTGTTGGAGTGAAACTGTAATGTGAATCAGCATAGAAATAATGTGTTTGTAATGAAAAATGTTCTCCAGCTTAAAATAGATTTTTATCACCACTACTGTACAAATTCTCCACGCTTTTTTTCACAGGTAATTAATAATGCTTGTGCTACTCAAGCCATAGTAAGTGTGCTCTTGAATTGTGCTCATCAAGATATCCATCTAGGAGAGACTTTGTCAGAATTCAAAGAATTTTCACAAAGTTTTGATGCAGCGGTAAGTGCTTACTATTTTCTGTATTTAAAGTATTACAATGTTGTAATATGTTGGCTTAAAATTTAATTTTGTTACTTATTTTCAGATGAAAGGTTTGGCACTAAGCAACTCAGAAGTGATTCGGCAAGTTCACAACAGTTTTGCCAGGTAACATATGTTTTAAATCTAGGCAAAATTTGAGCATATTCTTTCTCATCTCAGATATTTTCAATTTGTCTTCACAGACAGCAGATGTTTGAATTTGATGCAAAGTCTTCAGCAAAAGAAGAAGATGCATTTCACTTTGTAAGCTATGTTCCTGTTAACGGAAGGCTGTATGAACTAGACGGCTTAAGGGAAGGGCCAATAGATCTAGGTAACATTTAATATTTTTTCTGAACATTCCCTCATTTTCACAGTAGCTTATTGCAACAAATTGATGGTATGTTACAGGAGCAAACCAAGTTATGTATTAAAATAAAGTATGTGCTTAAAGTTTTCTTAATGTGCTACTCAGGCTTGTAATGCTTTGCAGTCATTTATATTGTTTTATTTTTGTTGGTATGAAAATACAATTTTCATGTTGCCTCCTCCATGTTTCTGATTATCTCTCCATTTGTTCAATAATCAACTGAGTAGGCTGTGCATTCCAGCAAGCTTCTAATATCTTAATAGTTTTGTTGCAAGAGAGAGGTTTACGTAACCCACCTATCATGGATGTTCTCCTTAAGTTACGAAATACGTTGTTGTTCTGAGCTGTCTCTAGCAAAACCTGGTAAAACTATGTAATCTTTTTGGCTTTCCTTACCCAGAGTGTGCAACTCCTTTTGATAATATTTTTCCTCATATCTTCCTTTTTTGTGCTGTTGTCACCCAAGACAATTCCCATGTCATGTTTTCAAAGCTGCTTTTTTTTTTTTTTCCAGGGTGACTATAAACTATCCATTTGTTTTACTGTTAATTTCTTCTGTGGGAGCATGTATAGAGCTGGCTCCATACGCTTTTTTCTGTGTCTGACATTTTACCATTGCATGGCATCTATATAGTATTAACTCTTAATTTTGTTTAAATGGAACAGCTGTAACTATCCATACTTTTTTGTTTTGCTATCTACTTGTATGTTGTCATACCAACTAATTTGTGTCATACAAATCTTATGTAATATAATTACCCCCTCCTGTTTTTTCTTATTATCAATAAAATAAAAGTTAGATGCTTATGCCCTTAAAATTTAGTTTTGCTTCCTTTCTTTGGCCAGTATATCATCTAAATATTGCTACTAAAAAATGTCTTCCACCTCCTAAAAAAATCACCCGAGTAATTTGAGACTGCTGTTGCCAAGGAAAAACTTGTTGTATACTCTCAAGTTGCTGGATAAACCTGAATTATACAAGCCCTGAATTTACATTTTGTTTTGCAAAGAGGATTAATTTTTTCTTTGTATTTTTTTTTTCTAGGTGCATGCAATCAAGATGACTGGATAAGTGCTGTACGGCCTGTCATAGAGAAACGTATACAAAAGTAAATGACTATGATGCTTTTAGGAATATAATACCTTACATATTTTTAATAATTCTTTATTCTTAATTTCGTTCAATTAAAGGCTTTCAACTGAATTTATGAGGAATGATGAATATGCGTAATTTTTTATCTGCACATCACTGTGTGACTTGACCCTATTGACCAACATAAGCTAAATGTGATGATAGTTAAGTCTCAAATATGGTGTATTTCTATATGATTAATCAAAGTAACTATCTTTGTAATTAAGAGAGTTCTTACTAGTACTCTGAAAAAAAAGAAGAGCAAGATGATTCAATCTGTTAGACAGCTATGGGTCTTTGCAAGTAAAAGCCAAGAGTGCCATTAACGAAGATAAAGTTTGGGGTGTGCTTTCAATTAAAAATACCAGATAATAACTGTATTGCTACAGCTGGTATTTCCTTAGTTATGTGGTTTGTTTTAGAAATTAAAGCTAGGCAAAAAATACTGTAGACGTTTTCCTGCTTCTCAGCTCTGACCCCAGATGTGTTGGAAATAATGTTGATTTTACACCATTTTGAGAAGATAATTTTCAAAGTCTTTTTCATAAGCAAAATGTTACTACCAAATCACATTTGGAGAATTTAAACTCTGAAAGGACTGCTAATCTAATTGTTGAATTTACTGTTCACATTGTATGAAGAAGTCTCTTAACACTTGCTAACAAGTAGCAGTAATGAGAAAGTAAAAACTACTGTGTGCAGCAGGCTTGTGCAAGTTTTGTTGTCAACTGTATCCAGTTTTCCAGGCCTACAATTTTATGAGTCTATGTTTTGTTTTCTGTTTTGGACAGTCTCAATATTTACTTTCTATGACTGCAGACAGGAATTTGTAGTATCTTGAAAGAGGAGGTTATTATGAGTTACAGGGTAGCGTTCATCTGAGGCTTAATTTTATTTCATGTCAAGATTAAATCTGTAGTACAGCTTAGTAGATCCATACACTTTTTTTTTCCCTACGAAATGCATTCCCTTATAATAAAATCGTGGAGGAGGTTTTTGAGTGATCATATTAATAACTGATTTTGCAAGTTTTTTTTTTTTTTCTTTTTTGTTCCTCATTTAGATACAGTGAAGGTGAGATAAGGTTTAACTTGATGGCTATTGTGTCTGACAGAAAGATGATATATGAGCAGAGGATTGCAGAATTGCAGCAGCAACTTGCAGAGGTAGGCTATGGTATTTAAGTTATTGGAGTAGTTCTCTCGTAATAGTTCTATGTCCTTCCTTTATTATTCACCTTCTTCTTTCCTTGCTCCAAATACAGTATCACTAATAAAAAGCACAGCATTAGAAAAAAACCACAGAGCAGTGCTTTGTGAGTGCACTAGTGCAGCTCTGGTTAGTTCAGTGTGAGCTAATTTGAGCTCTTGGTGTAGTATGACTATGTCATTGTGGCTCTCTGTCTTGACTAATTTGCCACGGTAATGGAATTATTCTTTTCCTAGTTCCTGATGTAATCTGCTTATAGCTAACTGCGGAAATTCATTGAATGTTTCTAATCTTTCTGTGATTACAAATACTCTTAAGACTTAATTTAATTAAATAAAAAAAAATTAAAAATTGCAGAAATGTCATCCATTTAACATTTTTCTGTTTTGTGGAAGGAGGAGCCTATGGATACAGATCAAAGTAGTAATGTGTTAAGTTCTATACAATCAGAAGTAGCAAAATACCAGATGTTAATTGAAGAAGAGAATCAAAAATTAAAAAGATATAAGGTATGTATTCTTTGCTTTTCTGATGAGATTACTGGAAAATTTGTAAGACAAAGATCACTTTTATATCTGTGGGAGGATGTTGTAATTAATCTGAAGGAATTGAATAAGTACTAGAAAGATAATGTACAGACCAAGACGTCAATAGTTGTAATCATAATGTAAAATGTATTTCTCTAGTACATATGTTAAGTTATAAAGTGTGTTGTTTCTTGTCTCTAAAGCAGTGTTCCTAATAGTATGTGGAAGTATTGTGGAAACTGATTAAAAGTCTACTTTTTATGTTAGGGTATCTACTTTGAGTCTATGGAGGTCTTTCAGTTGAAAAAGTAAATAATATCCTATCTTGCTGAATGATTTAATCACTGTAAAAGCTGATAAGTGTTTAGTATAACAAAATTTTGCATTACAGAAATATTAAAGCCTTCTGCCTAGGCAAAGCTATGCAGGGTACTGTAAAAATACCTGGATCGAGCTGCATAAGTTGAGGAAAAAAGTTTAGGTAACAGTACTTGTCAGTATTACAGCAATGACTAAACCATGTAACCTATTTAATCATTGTTTCAGCTAGTATGATAAAAGACTGTAAGGAGAATTTGTGCCCAAAGACTGTAAGGAGAATTTGTGCCCAAAGCAGTACTTTATCACTGTGTGCTCAGAATTTCATTGCTTTAATTTTATTTTTAGCTGGTTGAAATTTAGGAAAGAATTACAGGTTCAGGGTTGGGAGTGGGGGAATGGTGCAGTAACAGGAAAGGGAAAAGTCCCCATTTAGCCATAAAATAATCCTGTTAATACTTTTAATCTATTTTTAGATTGAAAATATTAGAAGAAAACATAACTACCTGCCTTTCATCATGGAATTACTAAAAACATTAGCAGAGCACCAACAGTTAATACCGTTAGTAGAAAAAGTGAGTATTTCCTAGCTGTCAAGAAACAGTATATTAGTATAATTCTTCATACCTTCTACTTAAGATTATAAATGCAGCCAAATATCTTTGAAGTGTAAATGGCATGGGTTGGTTTATTTAATCTGCTACGTTCAGATTCATTGCTAGTTTACCTGATACTCTTGCAGTTCTTAAGAGGCACAATTCTAACAGAGACTGGAGACTTGCAGGGTTAACCAAATTTCACTGTTACACAAAGGCAGATGTTTCTCCCCTTTGATAACCGAAACCAACTTTTTCTGATGGTGATACAGGAAGAAGCAATTCAGTATCAGATAAAAGATCACGTACAAGAGATGCATGATTTTGAAACTTAAACAGCAGAGGTTTAGACTGGATATAAGGAAGAAATTCTTTACTGTTATGGTGGTGAGGCACTGGAATGGCTTGCCCAGGAAGGTGGTGAATGCTCCATCCCTGGCAGTGTTCAAGGCCGGGCTGGATGAAGCCTTGGGTGATATGGTTTAGTGTGAGGTGTCCCTGCCCATGGCAGGGGGGTTGGGACTAGATCATCTTAAGGTCCTTTCCAGCCCTAACTATTCTATGATTCTGTGATTTGGGCTTTTCTACAAAGGCAGTTAAAAGTCCCATTAAAATTCTGATGTGTATCTCCAGCTAGTATGTGGTAGAGTTCCCCATACTATCCTGATATCCCTTTTTGATCTGAAGATTATTTGAATGTATACATACACAGACTTGTATGTAAAGATTGATCCCTCTTCCATACTTGGACTGTTAATACTCAGTTTTGTTGATTTATCTAATTGTCAGCACTAGATGGCAACCTTTGCACAGAGGTTCTGGTAGTTTAGGTAGCCTGGAATTTGTACTTTGTTCTTAATGCTGATTATCTGGCTCGTTGTTTTCCCCGTTGTAAGGTGTCTAGCTACTAACATTGGTTTACTATTAAAGTTTGTATTAGGTTTGTTAATTAAATTACTTTGGCAAGGTTATTTAACTGTATGGCTAGTCAAGTACTTGAAATGGAGCGTTTGTTTGCATATCCACTCTTGTGCCATAGAGAGTATCTCTAAATTTGAACTCAGATTGAAAAAGGACTTCTATTACTATAATGAAAGAACTAAATATTACTTAATGAGTACGTTCTTTAGCTGAATTTCCTTAGGAAAGTATGTGTAGGCCATACTTAGTAGTTTATAAGGCAGTAACTTTTGGATTATTTTTTTAATCTTTTGCTTCACTGGGTTGTTTGTAAAGTTTTAATCTGGTTTCATGTTAATAGGAGTTACGTATAACACCAGCAAGCTTCTTTTACAAGTAAATTTCCGGTGCACCTAAGCAGCTGGTGATAACAGATCTTGATTCTAAATCACTGACTTAGATCCAGTTAAATTCTGTTTTAAAAATAGAGCTTTTCTTAATCTCTGCTTTCCCTTATTATTATTATATTTAAAGCCATATGTATTTTGAAAAGCTTTATATATGAACCTAATAGAAGGATATTTCTGAAGTATATAAATTTAGATTTATATACTTTAAATTTAGCATATTTTGTTGAATGTTCAAAAGTGTAATGAGTAGTCATTCAAAGCTCCAAAAAGAAAGTCTTTGTCTTGTCAGAGTTTAATATAATCTCCCTTTGTTTTCTAGGCAAAAGAAAAACAGAATGCCAAGAAAGTTCAGGAGGCCAAGTGAAGATGACTTTGCAATATACATACAATTATGTGCTTCCGAAACTATTTTCATGACAAGAAATAAAACTTTTCATAAACTTTGAATTTTGTCCAGCGCACGTTTGACAATTGTAACAATTTGTCTTGTACTGTATGCACGGGTCTAATTTTCTCCCTTCCCTTGCATTTTGTGCATGTAGTACTGCTAAATAATGTCTAGGTTCTCTTGGTCAAATTCAATATTTAACAGTCTGTCTGATTTCTGAAAGCTTGGGAAGTGGACCTGAAAATATGCAATGAAAATGTACCATTTTGTCCCACTTGAGTATATGAGAATGATGCAAATGCCAGAGTTGTGTAAGCATGAGCTTTTTTTGCTCATCCCTACTAACAATTATAATACTATCCAACTATTCAGTGACATACCGTGTCGTTTGTTTTTGTGGAGTATGTGTCTAATTTTTTTACAGAATTGAACAGTATGAATTTAGCTCTAGAAACATAAGGAGAAGACCAGTGTATAATCTCAGAAGTTCTGCATTGCTTTAGTAGAAAAGATAATAAATATTCCCATTTTTATTTTGGCAAACTTTCTTCTGTGGTATTTTATTATTAGAGAAGATGATTAGAAGATCATCAGCCTTGTGAGTGAGTATAGCTGTTTTCTAAAGTTGGGTTAGAAAGAATGTATGCTATTGTTTTGGGAAATTAAAGTTCTTGGATACAAGGTAGTACTTTTCTAGAGTCCATTAAATTTAAGTCTGTAAATCAATGCTTTTTAGCTGCCCATAGCAGGTAATTTAATATTAGGAAAACACATATATTGAAGATTCTTGTGGATAAGAGTGTTGTAATGAAAAATGCATGAACTTTCTTCTATAGACCAAAGGGAATGTCTGGAGAATGGAGCTCGCATAGTGTTCTGCCTCTTACTGCTGCTTGTATGTGAATTATGAATAGGCAAGTAATTCTGTTGAGGATGGTAATAGGCCATTTGAATTACTGAAACACTGTTAAGTGTGTAGTGTATAAAAATTCATTTAGGAAACTTCTCCTCACTTCCTAAAAGACCAGGAGAAGAAATGGAAAAACAAGGAAAAGAACTTCGATTATTTTGAACATGTTTACAACCAGTAAAAGATATGTTTTGCTTACTTTTGCATATAGGCATACTTCATTGAACTGTGAGTTCCTTTAGTCTTGTAGGCTTATGTGATGAAAACTTACTATATTTAGAGAATTTTTTGAAATGGCAGTGTAAAACAACTTCTCTTACCTGTTGGTGTTTCATATATATTGACAGGATAAAATTTTATCACAAGAAGTAAAACCTATACTGTGCTGTGCTCTTCTGCTGAAAGGATGCACTTGAGTCTTTGCTGTGGCTGGAAAGGGAAGGTCTGTTTCAGAAAAGAACATGTGATCCATGTCTAAGCTTTATAAAAAATTGATCAGGTTGATGAGAACATAAGCTGTATGTGGGGATTCCCTACTTCAGCAATTCATTGCAGCAGTTTAGGTTTAGGGGAAGAGAAAACTTCCTCTATAAGAGGCCTTTCTGATTGTATCCATGCTTTTATGAACTATACTTTCATTTATATATGAGAATAAGTTCTACTGCAAGCAAGCTGTCTGGATTTCTGGAATGAAAAAAGAGGGTGGATATAAAGATGGAATTTTAACAGTTTGTTAGCTAAATGTGTGAGTGAAAAATGCTTGGTATTTTTTTAAATAGGTTATTTAATGTAGAACAACTCAAAACTAGTGTGCTTTGTTATATTTAGAATCTTTGTTTTTTCTCTTGATCAAAACCCATATGCTCATTTTTTATTGTTTTCACCAAGTTTGTAAAACCATTTTTCAGAACGTCTATCTTGGTTTTAGAGGCAGTTATTTTTATGTTGCCTACTTTTAAGTAGTCAGTCACATAAATTTAAAACTGTATATAAAGTCAATGACTCCTGGTTTTAGCTGGGATACGGTTAATTTTCATCCTAGTAGCTGGTACAGTGCTGTTTTGCATTTATATGAGAGTAGTGTTGATAACACTGATGTTTTCAGTTGTTGCTAAGTAGTGTTAGTATAATAAGTCAAAGACTTCTCAGCTTATGCACTGCCAGTGAGAAGGCTGGAAGAGCCCAAAAAAGCCAGGAGGGACATGGCCAGGACAGCTGACCCAAACTGGCCAAAGGGGCATCCCATACCATGTGGCATCATGCTCAGCATATGAACTTTGGGGGAAGGGACTCTCTGAGCCCTGGGGTTGCAGGCTGTGGTTAAACCACAAAAGTGATTACCAAAATAAAGGTGCTAAAAAAAAATCAAAATAGAGATTTGAGCTTTAATACATCATATAGTTTTTAGAAACCATATTTTCCTGTATATAGAATGACAAAAGGTTTGTGTTTTGATTTATTTCAAGGGCTACTGCTTTCTGCTGGTATAAACTTATGGTGGAGCATAGGTGTCAGAACTGAAATTTGGGTATAATGTGTATAAACCAAAAGTTCAGTTTCTGTGAAGAATTTTACCATACAACTGCTATTTCCTGTTGTTGGAAAGAGGTCAGTGTGTCTTATTGCTAAAAGTTTAACATTAAATCCCAACATAAAACTTCAGTGTTATCTCATACCGTTCTTTGGCTTGCCAGTCTTAATGTAGTATATTAAAATTTAAGAGCCCTTCTGTAGCCCAATGTCTTGCTTCAAAGGGTAACATTTTATGAATTACTTTAAAAAACAAATTTGGTATACAGATACAAATTTAAAATACAAGTTTTCATGTTCATCAATGTTTTGATTTATGAGTGAACAGCTGCCCAAAGATGTGGAAATGCAGTAGTCTGTTTTTTGGCTAAGAGGGTGAGAAGAAAGCAGTGAAACATACCACAGGACTCATTGTTTGCTTCAGAGAAAAGATTTATTTTTTTTTCCCCCAGTTACTCAAAATTTGGTTTTGTCACACAAAAGTCAGATAGAAAGAACTTGTAGCAGAAGAGTTTGTTACCCCTGAGCAGAGCAAAGTCTCAGAGGGAAGACTGGATCCAGATGGTTGTGGTGCTGATGACACAGTATTTTTGCTCTGTAAAAGGGAACAAGTTGATTCTTGAACAATAAAAATTGTCAAGCATATACAATGCCTATGGTTTTGTATCTTTAGAATAGGTATTTATACTTGTTTACATCTGTTCATGAAACTGACCTATTCCTCCATTTGAATTGCAACATCTAAACTTCTACAGAAAGACTCCACTGCTGACTGATTTAGCAGTGCAAATCTGTGTTTTCTTTAAGTTCATGACATTGTTTTTAGTGAGTATTTGTCGTGGTTTAAACCAAGTCCCCCAACTCCCGGAGAGTTAGGAAGGAAAATCCAAAGAATGTAGCCCCCACGGATTGAGATAAGAACGGTTTAATAGATAAGGCACAACACAAAATCACTACTGCCATTTACTACTACAAATAATAATGATAAAGCCAATAACAAGCGAAAAGAATACAACACCCCACCAGCCACCGACCCATAACTCACTCCACCCTGCCCAGCTGAGCACCGCGTGCTCCCTCCTCCATTTTCCTCTAGAGCTCCACCCTCCAGCTCTCTCTCTCCCAGTTGCATCCTGGGCATCACGTGCTATGGTATGGAATACCTCATTGACTAGCCTGGGTCAAGTGTCCTGTCTCTCCTTCCTCCCGGCCTCTCCTCCTCCACCTGGCTGGAGCACGTGCTCAGAAAAGGCCCTGAACAAAAACACCCTCAAAACATGCTTGCTATCAAGCAACTGTTCCCAGCCCAGAAGTCAAAACACAGCACTGCACCAGCTACAAGAAGGAGAAAAATGACTGCTACGGCTGAACCCATGACAGTATTGCAGGGATGATGGTAATGAAATCTGTACATATGCATGTCAACTTCTTACCTGTCAGATCAAGTAGTAGATTTATTTACTTTTATGGTACTATAGAGGTTGAAAATGGAGGATATGAAGTCTACGGGTACTTCTGTACAATTTATCTGAATGTAATCAATAAAACTAGAATCACTCCAGGAAATTCCTCTCTTAGACATTAAATTGAAAAATTACTAAAGTCACCTGCTACGACAGAGAAATTATTTACCCATGAAAGGATAGAGGAAAATTATTTATTCCCTTCAACACAAAAATATGAGGGAATGGTAAAAAAAAAATCCCTTGGAGATGGAAAATTTATTGTATTGAGTTATTTGTATAAATTCCTCCTTTTGAATGTCTTTCCTACTATGTGTTTTAAAATTTACTTGAACTTGGCAATCCACTGACATTCAATTCTTTTTCTTTTATTAAGCTATATTTTAAGATAAATGTTCATTAATCCTCTCAATGCTTCCGTAGAACTGCAGAAATTGATACTTTTTCCCTCCCAGAACTTAATGCTGGATGTGTGTTACCTTACTGCCTTGCAGGGTGATGGTGAATGTTATTGATAAGTTAACAGTGGATTTATCCTTGAGTTTCCAAGTGCTAGAAGTCCTTATCTTTGCAAGATATTTGGTCCTAGTGACTTAGTTAAATCTGTGGTGTTGGTATACTCTTAAGAGTGAATAAGAAAGAGATAAGTCTTTATTTCAGTTGCAATAGTGGAGTATATTCTAAGAGCTGACCTCTGGGCAGTGAGGTTATGACAGCTACATGAATGGAGACTAAAGCATGAAAATACTAAGGAAAGGTGACTAGATAGTGTGTGGTGTGTGTATTTCAACTGTATGGGAGTAAGCGTGGTTTTTTTTTTAATGCATCAGATCTGTAAAAGTATTTTTCTCTTAATATCTTCTGTTGGATTTGGCAGTTGTGTCATAGCACTGCATAAAATAGGTGATTATCAGCTAATGGAGGTGAAGCATAGTTGCATTTGTCATTGTTAATGAAAGTTGTAAAAGTATGTTACCCTGCATTAGTTACCAAGGATAGGGAAAATACACATGAAAAATTGTTAGTTGTTACTATTCATCATAGTTAGACTATGAACTTGAGCTTTAAGAGCATTTACAATGGTTTGTGTAGTGCATCCAGCAAAACTTGCAGGCCTGTATTTCTAGATTCTGGTTGTGAACTCAAGATACTCACTCTTGTTCCCTAACAAAGTAATAGAGTTGGCACAAAAACTCAAAAATGCCAAATTACCTGTTGTTTCAGGTTATACTTACTTGCCAGAAAACAAAAATCCTGGTTTTTTTTTAGATAGTGACATAGGACTTATCAGTGTGATGAGTAAGAATATTTACCTGTTCAATATGGGACATGTTAGTGTGCATGTCATGTCTGTGGGACTTCAAGTGTGATCTTACCGCCTGGGCAAAGTATTGTCCCTTATCCTAACATCATATGAGTAAATCTAAGTTTCATGTTAACTCCTGTGTGGTTTCTGTGATTAGATATGATGAATATCAAATGAAAAAATTCTTACACATCTCTGAAACTGCTCTTTTTATGGCTGAAATCTTTTTGGTTGATTATCTTGCAGCTTCCTTAAATTACCACTGGGTTTGAAGGGAAACGGTTCTACATTCTGTGTGTTTCCAAAGTCTTGTGTGGTTCTAAACTTTTTATATTTCATGTTAAACTTAGTCATGTTGTATATGTTTCTGTTGGTAAGTGATCAATCTCTTTTTAAGTTAAAGCGGGTTTTAGTATGGCAATAGTAGCATCCAACCTTATCGGATTTGTAAGGCAGCTATAGGGAACATTCTGGCTTCTGATGAACTTAAAATACAATGCTTTAGATGTCTTCGGAGTTTGAAGTACTTCTTCAGTCCTGTCTTGAGAAAGCTGCAACTCCTTGTTCGATTACTCAATGAAAAGTGCTTGATTAATCAGCTTGAATAGCTTGAAGGCAAAGAGATTTCTGGAAGAATTAGTTGTTGCTGTTTTTTGAATCTTGTATAAGTCCCTTCAAAATTATTAGGTGTCAGTAGGACAGCTAAGTTGCATCAAACTGACAACGTGGTTACTCCTAGAGAAAAATAATCATGCACAACAAAGGATACTTTGAACTTTGATCTTTATTTGTTTTCAACCTCAGAAGCATAATAGGAAAGTTTGATGAAGAAGTATCAGCTTTATAGCCTGTGTTCACTAAATACCTTTCTGAAAAAAATTCTCACAAAAGCATTTTAATACAACTTGTTACTCGAAGAGGCTATATCCACTATAAATCCTTACAGAGTGGTCAATAATGTTGAAATAAGGATAGCCACAAAAGTTTTATTAATAGTGGAATATGTTACAGATACGAGGTTTTGTAGAGGAGGAACAAACTTTGTTAGAAAAAAAGGTCAGTCAAAATTAGATTAAGGATGTGTGGGTTTGACCACATTGTGCCTTGTTAGTGAAACTTCTTTCTGTAAAAGTTTATGCATTTCTGAGATGGGAACTATATAGGATTATAAAATATAGATTTTCTCTGAGGTCCCTGAGCATTCCCATGAAATCAAGTGTAAATAGAAATGCATCCTTAGGGAAACAGCTATGGAGGAAATAATCATGTTTCTATGTTTTTTTTTGTTGTTTTGTTTTTTTTTAATATCCTGATAGGGATATTTAAAGCAATCATCTGTATACAATGGTGGGTTGTTTTTTGGTTTGATTTGAGTTTTGTTGGTTTGGTTTTGGTTAGTTGGTTGTTGGGGTTTTTTTTTTTGTTTGGTTTTTGGGTTGGGTTGTTTTTGTTGGGTTTTTTGGTTTTGGGTTTTTTTTTTCTGTGTAATATATTTTAATCCCTTAAGATTGAAAGTAGCAACAATGCTCGCAGTAAGTTCTGCTAGCATTCTCAATCTTTTGTGTTCAAGAAATCTCTTATTTAGTGGAAGTGGTGGTGGCGCAGAGTTGTTCCCACAGAGTTACAGTTACAAGGTTAAGTGAAATTGTAGGTTTCACTGTTAGGTGTAATAGCCACAAATGTTGCAAAAAAAAAAAAAACAATTTAGCCAGGGAGCCTTTTAGTCTGATCTGTGTAACCTCACTTCACTCTGTTAATAAGATCTAATAAAGTTTGTTGTATTGAAGGCACTTTGCAGATCTCATTAAATGTTTTGCTGTGATAAGCAAGTAGTTTCCATATTTTGTACAGTTTGTTTATGTTTTAGTTACATCATCTGGAGATTATATTAATATTTGTCTTTTTTACTATACCCGTTGCTAATTGCTAGGATTGCGTCGCTAACAACAACTAAGCAATCATCTATAACTTTATTGGTACCTGATATTTACAGTTCAGTGAATGAAAACTAAAGAGTGCTTTATGAAAATATTTTTATTAACTTCTGCAAATGTTATTGATGGCAGTCTGGCACCAAGATAGCTGCTGTATCCCAATTAAAAAAAAAAAAAAAAGAAAATGTGAAACAACTGAAAGATATTTCTCATAAAAATAATTTCCAACTTGAATATCCAGTAGCACCTTTTACTTGAAACACTTTCTGCAATTGTGCTCAAAAATGGGTATGTGAATTACCATTTCTTCACAGCAAATGCTGAAAAATGGGTTTTATAGTAACCAGTCAGATTTCCTTGTTAGTATGGATAGTATTGTACTCTACAAGATCTAACAGTTCGTGTTTCATTGTTCCTTGTTAAGTCTATTAATAGGCAATTGTGCTTTTACAGTTGATGGAAAAGCAAAGAGTAAGTCTTGAGGAAGTAAGACACATGCATAATTCTGCTGATAGTGTTTAAAGTAACCTTTTGAACAGTCCAGATGCATTTGACTTGGCTCATCATGGTTAATTACTGTGTAGTGTGCTTCAAAGAATTACGAATTTTGGCTTAGGAATTTTGTTTCTTAATCGAAAAATTGTTTTCCAAGAGTGGAAGAGAGTAATCTGGGCTTCCTTGTACCACATCTTTCTCATTCCTTTTTTTATTTTTCCAGTAATGTTTTGGTCATTTCTCAATCACTTAGAAAAATCTACAAAGCATTTCAGGAAGTTTTTTTGCTCAGTGTTTACTCTGAAGTCTTAGTGTGGTAGCAGTGAGAGGTGATCTAAACATGACTACAGATTTGTAGATCACTGTTGAAAATGCAGTTTGGTCTTAAGGGGAAAAAGAAGAAATTTAAAAGTGAGGCTTCTTCAGCCTCTTGCATTTAATTTTTTTTTCCTCAGTTCCATATTTTTAAATGTCACTCTGACCTCCAGTTCTGTATCCTCACTCACATAAGGAAAGCAGGGATTAGCTCTGTAAAGAGATGAAACAGCAATGTATATGTTTTCTGGTACTGATATATGTCTTTAAGTGATAATTATTTTATCAGAAAGCATAACTAGCTAAACAGAGTGTGGCTTTAATCCTGGAAGCACTCTAGTGGTGGAGGAAGAGAGAAATGTAGATTGTTACAATAGCCTTGGGGATGACAAAAGCACTTATGTTCATGTATCTCATCTTTTAACTTCAAGCTGTTGTGTGGGAAGAAGTGCTACCTTTACAGTGACTCCTGTCTTCCTCCAAACCTTTGTTTTCTCAGTTCAGAGAATATTTACTAGTGTAAGGCGATTTATCAGTTTTCCCTTTTGACTTCCCTCCCCCCCACCTATGTCAACTCATGTCCAGTTTTTTGGTAAAAAGTAAAAGGGCAGTGAGGGATGTATGAGTTTTCTGTATCTGTCTCACTGCCTTACCTGCTTGGAAAAAAACATTAGAATTAAATATTGATGCATGGAAGTGAGCCAGACATAACTGCCCCACTCAACAGGAACTGGAAGAACTCTTACTTAACAGTGTCTACATAATAGTGAGAAAACTTCTTGCCAGCCTGGCAGATGATAAAGAACAAGCTTGTCTAAGGGGAGTTTCCACACTGTGCTGAGAAATGGAGATACAAGGACAGTAAGATTATGCTGTCCCAGGTAACTGACTCATTATCTAGAACTTGTTTGTATGTCTCTGTACAGTATGACATGTGCCATGGGGAAAACACTGGGGAAAATGAGGTCTGGGCAGCTGCTTCTCTCATGTTGCTCAGTTTACTAATCCTTTGAAAGCAGACCTCACAACTGGATGCACTGACTTAATTTCTCTAGGTTCTTTTCTGTGCATTCATAAGTCAGAAGACAGACAGGTTTTACCAATGGGGCCTAACTGGCCAGGGGTTCGTCTTCTGTAATGCAGTTCTTCAGGTGACAGGTAGTGGTTACCAAAGGATGTTGTGAGATGCTTTAAAATTTTCACTTTACTTTAAAAAAAAAAATCTCTCTCACTACCTGCACACCTTGAAGGATCAAGTATTTACTGTTTAGATTTTGAAACTGTGCTTTTATAACCCATACTTTGTAAGAACTACAAAGTAGCTACAGGACTGACTTTGGTCCTCTTTGAGGTAACTTGTATTCTGTTCAGTGATAAAGGCTTTTTAAAGTTCAACAGTCATATCTTGAAGCATGAAGTTGCTTGTTAGTTCTAAGAGAAAATAAATGAGCATATGTATGCATGCAGTAATGAGTATGGGAACTTAGATGCCCCCATATGAAAACAGAGAAATTCCTGTTTCTGGAAAGTCAGATTCTTCTTACTGAAACTATCCCCCTTTTGTAGAAACAGCTGGTAAACCAGATGCTGATACGGCAGACTTCCAGCATGTACTTAGGCTGTGGAGTGGTCTTGCTGGATCTCATAATCTCCAGCTTCAAGACTTGGTATCTTGGCCAAAGAATCTTGAGAAATGTCTCTCACTCTCTCTGCCTCAAAGTTTATCTTGAAAAACAGAAAGGAACATTAAAAGGTTGCAGTGTTTATTGGTCCTGGTAAAGGAGAGCAAGGGAAATTTGGAATAAGGTGGTAAAACCCAAGTGGAAGTAATAATGGAAAAGCCTAAGAAATAATAGATATAGAAATAATTAGTTGTTTCTTTTTGTTCTGGTTTGGGTTTTTTCCTTTCCCCAGAAGAAGGGGGGAAAGTTGGATTAAAGGTACTTCTTTTGATGATCAGGAGATGATCAGTAATTACATGACAATCTAACTGTGAAGTCTTTGGATGTTGAGTATTTTGGGGCTCTTTAGAGCTGCTAGGGTGACCCTTCAGTTCAATACATGGCATGTTGAAATAACTGTGTGGGCTTTTCACATGTGTATGTATGTTTATATGAAATCTTGAGTCTGAATTTTCTGAAATATTTTGGAGCCAGGTGTTTTGCTCAAGACAAGTTTTTTTTTTTTTTGTTCATAGTAAACAGAAGATCTATTTCTTCAAAATAAATGTGAATGATTTGTAATAATATTTACAAATGCTAATCCCTGTGATAGCTATTTTTCTTACAGAGTACAGCAATCCCTTTCAGATGTAATTAGACCTATTCATGTTCCACTGTGCTGTTTCTTTAAGAAGCTTTTCAATTTATACAGCCTCTTCTTAGTACATTATTTTGCATTTTTCTGCCATGTTGAGCATCATATAACCTAAGTTTGAATCTAGGGAACTTTGAATCTGGCCTTTAGCTTTGACACTTCAAAATACGTTCTTCAGTTTTACGTCAGACAGTTCCTTATCTGAAGTATGCTGTTATGTGAATGACTTCATTTGTTTAAGGAAGTTAATTCTGTTGGCATTTGCTGCTACTGTTTTTGTGAAATTCATAATATTAGGTAATGAAGAATCTAAACCTCTGTGTGTTTGAAACATGTAAGTTTCAGACACTACAATAAAAACATCAGTGAATTCCGTGAGCAACAAGAAATTTAACCTAAGTAGCAATAGATAATGTGGTATGTGAATCATGTTCCACTAAATGTGATTCATTTCTTTGACTCAGAATAAATCATTGATTTATAAAATGATCTTCCTGACATTGTAAAATGCATGGAGATGTCCAGTAAAAATAGTCAAGAGATTTGGTTCTGCCTAGGGAGTCTGTTTGATAGTTGCTTAACTGAAGGTATTCCAGTTGTTCATGAAATTTCCCATCAGAATTTAATTATAAATTCTTGGTCATAAGGAATGCTTAATAGTTTAGATACCAGAAAATCTTGATCAGTTAAAGCAAGACAAAGTACTGAAGCAAGTAATTGAGAGCAGTTTAAAAGAAACATTTCGGAATTTCAAATTTCCTGTAGTGTGACGAATTCTTTTACCCTCAAATTTTTTCATTATAGGAAGCATTCTGGATCAGAAATGTGTTATGCAAACTCTGTAACCAAAGTTATTTGAAAATTGAATCTTACAACTGAAGAGAAAAAAAAATAAAGGAACAAAGTTTGAGTATAGAGTTTTAGTCACTGCTTTGTGTTTTAAGAAGGATATATTTTCACTTTGAGATCATTTCACTATATACATTTAAATTAAATCATTTGACTTGCTGTTGCACAACAATCATGGAAAATAACGTGACACGTGAAGAGGGGAAAATGCTGTATCTATGTTCAATGCCTAAAGGAAACATTCATTCTTCATCCCACTTTTCCCCCAAACTCCTGTTTTAATGACAGGCTTAAAGTTGTGAAGATTCCTGAATCTCTTTCAGTTTACCCAGGATATAAAATAAAGCCTCTGGCAGTTTGGACTCAAAAAGCCCCACCTTGTGAGATCTCTTTTCTTTCTTCCTCCCCCTTCCTGTTGCTACAGTTTTGCAGCATGCCCATGTATTGCAGCCATGCCCATGTCTGGCTGTGTACCCCATTAATACAGACCCTAGCTCTGACCTACAGACTTTACTTTCTGGATTGACTTCAGACCTGTTTCAATGCTGCAGGATTCCTTGGTGATCACTGCTTGTGCCTGACCCTGGATCCTGACCCTTAACCTGCTGGTGCAAGTTCTTGGCTTAACCTTGGAACTTCATCATATCCTGCAGTCTGAGCCTGGCCTCCATCACTGGATCTGCTCTGTTCACCTTTGCCTGGTACAGTGGGTCTGTATTGCTGTTTGTGAGGGCCCTGCCCTGTGTGCCTCCCTGTTAGCCTAGCTTATCCTCTCATGTAAGAACAGTCTGCCTTCCCTGCTTCCTGCCTGTGTACTGCTTTGTACCAAGCATTGATCAGGCTACAAGGCTACAGCAGCCTACTGCCTTGACCTAGGTCAAACTAAAACATACTGAATACAATCAAAATCACAGCTGTGTCCAGGACTTGGTGTTTCTTTTTAATCAAATTTAAATAAATAAATAGTTGTGTGATCATCAAATAAGTTCTCAAAGAATCCTCAGCTATGTATGGGGTTTATATGCATAATTGCACTGCTTTCTGAGAGCACTGCACTTAGATTCTTCACTTAATATTTTATCTGTTAGCTGTTTTTCATATCAGTCATTCCGGCTCTCTGCAGCTTAATGTGCTTCTAGGTTTTGATTTTTCTCTACTCCCTTCACTTTGTGCTGTACTTCTCATACTCCAGCTCAATCAGATTCAGTGATGCTGAAGAGACTGTTCAGTGCTCACACTCTACTGCAGATGTTGCTTTTTCTAGCTTCTGCCTTTCTCCTACCTGGCAATCCTAAGGTGTAGTTAACGTATAGTTACTGTGAAAGCAATCCTCAGTAACTTTTATAACAGAACTCTCCCAGTGACAAAATATTTGATTTGAACTTTTAATAATGTCTTGGTAGTGGTCCCTTCTTTGTGTATTGCCTTTACATGCATAAACCCTTTCCTTATGTAGGAAAGTCTAATTCCATGTGTTAATCTCTTATTTTGTCAGGTACCAAATCAGATATAAAATACCAATGATATTTTGTATTTTGTTTAAAAAATATTTTATAAATATGAATTTTTACAGTAAAAGTCAAAGCCGGAAGAGAAAGCTTGGCTGTTTCAGAAATACTATTTCGTTCGTTCAGTATAGGATGCTATAATCTATGGTTAGCTTTGGAGGCCTGGCCCCAAACAGGGTTTGTGTGAGGGAGAGGGAGAAAAAGAATAAATGTTTTCCCTGGAAATGATGCAGTAGTATCCAAATTCTGTGCAGCTGGAAATTTGGTTCAGTGCTTTGAAGTGGGATGAGACACTTCCAGTAGATTGTTATCCTTTCTGTATTTCATGAATCACTCAAAGCTGCCTGCTGTGCCATCTGCTAATAGTTTGAAGCCTCCAAAACCACATCAGTAGTATTGTTTGGGTTGCTTAACAGAAGTGTGACTAAGTGTGCCTGGAGCTCAACATAGACTCAGGATACCAAAACTGGTAAAAGCTGTGACCACCTGAGAGGAAGCCAGGTGTGGTTTAAAAGGCTCAGTCCATTGCAGAAGTTGAATGCTCTCCTGCTTTAAGGAAAAGTTAGCAATGCTGTGTACAAGGTAACTCTGGAATTGGAACTTGGAGAGTTTATGGAAAACTGGAAACAAAGGCCTGAGAAATGGAGTTCAATACTAACAAAGAGTACTCAGACTGAGAAAACCAAGAAAAATGGCTTTTTCTATCTCACAGACAATTTCCATATTCTGCAGAAATAGAAAAATATAACGAGAAAGGCAAGAATTTATATAATGCTACAGCTACTTGTTTTTATGTTAGATGGAACTGTATTGTAGCACTATGAGTGCAGTATTTGCATCAGGATAATTGCATCATATGTTCTGCTATTGTTCTTTCCAAAACAAACATGTACAATGAGATACAAAAGCAAGAAGCAAGTTAGATAGTACCATAAAAGAAAATATCCTGAGACTCCTGTTCTCATAAATCTGGGGCAGGAATTGGAATTATTGTGATGAAGGTGGAAGAAACGCTTGTAAATATGCTTTGGTTGGATGCGAGAGCAAGAGAAATGAAAAACCCTGTTTCTTTGTTGTAAGGAAATAGCAATTGCTCATTATTCTTAGCTCTCACCTCAATTTTTGTTAATACTAATGTCTTCAGAAATTATGATTTTTTTAATTTATTTTTTTTTACTGGCAGATCCAGATGGCTTCTTCTGTACAGAATTATCAAACTTCTTGTGTCTGTATTCGTACATTACTGTAGGTGCCAGTTGGAGATATACATGGCTATGCAAAGCCATTCAGGCATCCTCTTTGTTGATGATAGCTTCTCTTTCTCTGCAGAGCTAAATTCAGTGACTTCTATCTACCGCATGGTTTATTGCGTACAGAAGCACAATGTACAGGAGATAAAGTTTATAGTTCTCAAAAGCTGTAAAACCTTAATGACTGCATTCCCAGCAGACACAGTGGGTACATTGTATGCTTCAGGTTCTATTTTGGGTAACCTGAATTTACAGCGCTTGTATCTTGGTAAATATAATCCTTTGCTATATAGCAAAAGGCTAGCTCTGAAGATAGTAATCTTCACTGTGGTGAACCCAAACTCCAGATCTTTGTTCTGGTATAAAGGCTTGCTTTGTCCATATGAAATCATTATGTACTTCACCCTCCCAACTCCCATCCCCCCAAAAATTTAGAAATATAATTACTTTCTTAGATGTCATCACAACCTATTTGAAACTTTTTTCTTGGTGTAAGAAACATTATTTTTTCCCAGCATTTGATTTTTTCCCAGTTCTGCAAAAATTTGTGTATATGAAGAGATCTAACAAAGTCCGATTTCTTACATAAATAATTAATGTAGACATGAATTTATGTTTCCATATAATATTTATGTACTTGATTAGTTCACTGTCTTTTGAGTAACTACTTGCTGTATTTCTAAACACTTTTCAGATATGAGATCCTAGTGTCTGATTGAAGCAGATGAGAAATACCTCCAATATTTTCTTTCATGCTTTAAGTAAAACTAAATTCAGAACAGCTCTGAGGGTGATGAAATAAAAGTTAGATGTTTAATTTAGATTGGTCTTTAGTCCACATTGTTCTTAGTCCATTATTTATAAAAGGTTTTATGCTTTACTCTTCTTTTGTGTATTTACAAACTTGGTGAGCACTTACTGTTTGAGGTTGCCCTTATTTTTCTGCTAACACATGTATTGAACAGTTAAGTAAAAAATCTACAGTGTTCCTGTTTATTTTTACAGAAACCTCCCTTTATTTTTGTTAACTTATGTAATTGCTTTCCTGACCTTTTTTCTTTTGCAACACTTGAAAGTGATATATTTTTCTTGACCGAGTTTGTGACGTAAAGGCATTAAAGGAAAGCAGAAAGTTGATGGAAAAAAACCAGGAAATAGATGAAAAAGCTACTTTGAAATTACAAAATATTAAACTAGTCTAAACTAAACTAATCCAGGCCTAATGTATGCATTTGCATTTTTATTTCTGAGGAGAAAGCGTACAGTAATGTACTTTTAAACTTGAAACCCCTTTTTTTTTTTTTTACTACTATGTGGAAGTGGAACAAGGGTAATTTTTTCCAGTGATAGTTTTATCTCTTTATCCAGCTTCCTCAATTGACTTTGGAAATGTTGGAAGTATTCAGGCATATTTTTACTTCTAAGTGTGTGATGTACCACATACCTAGTTAGTACATATAGAATTAATAAAGCATAAACACCAGTCAGGCTGGTATTTGCTTTGTGGTTAATATTATTTCAGGATTTACGAATAGTCAAACTCTTTTTGTAGGTCAAGGATACAACATGTAAGACCAAGTCAAGGCTGGACATGCCTTTCTTTGGGAGCTAGTTAGTGCTGATAGGCATCAGCTAGTTTTACTGACTGATTCTTTTTATCTTTTAGACCACATCATAGTCTTAGTGATGTCTGACATATCCAGAAAAGCTCCTTACACTGATAAGAGAGGAATCTAGTCCGCTGAGATATTTTATTTTCCAAAGGTAATGCATATCAGGAACTTGGAGGATGAGCTTGCTGCAGAGGTGAGACTCCACTTTCTACCTAAGCTAGACAGGGGGAGCACCAAGGCTGCATATTGTCCTGCAGTGGAGCCACTTCTGTTTTACAAGTATGTTCAAAATACTCTGTCAATGAATATTTTGTCTTAAACTCTGAGAAAACAGATAGCATGGGATCCTCTCTAGCTGTTTGCTTTTCATGTTTTCAGGCTGTATCTATGTAACCTAAGTTGGCTGCAGTATAACTGTGATTTATTATGGTTAATTAGAGTAAAAATGCAGAAAATGCAGCCAGCAGAGGCTGATACAGAAAGGTCTTTGCTGCTTACAGGGTGGACAGTGTTTATGCAATCTTATTGTATTCTTACTGTCTGACTTTATCTAGATTAAGGTACATCTGGTTCTGCTGCTATGTTACACCCAGGAGCACTGCTGTGGGAAAAGGAGAGGTTTTCTGCTTTTTTCCATGTGGAATGCCTTAACCATGTAGATTATGGTAGCACTATTACTGCTCTTTTCCTCGCACTTCTTTAAAAGAAAAGTGTGAATCCTGTCCTTTCTTGAAAGGAAAGTTGTAGGAATGTGTAATGTGCTCATCAGGTGTGCCTGGACTCTCTACACACAATGTCACCCTCATATTCTCCTAAGTTTAGTGTCCTGGGTTGACAGAATAAAGAGCGTGAGGATTTACACTGAGTGCTATAGGCCAATTGTAGGAGTCTCTTTCTTCCTGGCTGCTTTGGATACTAAGTTCTCCCACAGTGTTGTAGTAAACAACACTTTACTGGAGTTCAGAGACCATCTGACTGAAAGATACATATTTAAATTCCCAGATTCTTTAATGGAGTTGGATGCCAAGTGCTTCTGTGAAAATCTTTGCCCTCAGCTACTTCTGATGCCTTCTACAGCAACATGTATTTTATATGAAACACTACTTTTGGAACTATATATTTGTACTAACAGCAGTGAGGAGAATCAATGTGCACAGCATGTCAACAAATGAATGGGTGTGCATAATGCAGGGACTACGCTCAATTACTTCTTTGTCTCAGCTGGCTTCTTGGCTTGATATTTTCATTTCCAGTTGCAGTAAAGCACTGCTGTAGCATGTTTGATTTGTTTATTCTGTGCTGTTTCCTTTATCAGAAGGTCTGAGTATGCTAGATGAGGCTGAACAGTGTTTATAACTGGATTATAATTTACAAAGTTTAACATGATTTAGCTTTCAGCATGCAACAAAAAAAATAGCTTTTTTATACAATTCAAGCAAATCATAATAACTGTGTCGCTAGGAATAGTTCTGGTGTAGAGAAGTCGAGTCTTGTCTTAACTGACTGAATGCGTACATTAGCTTAATCACAAGCTCATGGAAGTTAATATTAACTCAATAATATTATATTTTGGAAATTCATTAAGTAAGGAAGTCTGCATTTACATTTAGTTGTGTTAATTTTCTTATGATCCATTTAGCTTGTATCTTTAAGTCCTTGGCACTTATTAATTGTTAAAGAGAGCAGTTATGTCTATAGTTAAAACACTGTCTAAATTGTGAACAAGACTGAAAAAAATAATTGTACCAGCATCCCATTTGGCTCAAGACTTGCAGCTATTGACTTTCTGGCTTGCTTTGGGTTTTCAATGCCATTTTCTCTGTAATATTTATTATTATTACTACTATCATTATCATTATTGTCATTATTATTTAGAGGTTTATATATGACCTCCATGAGCAGGCACATTGTGTTTTATATTCCGAAGTAATCATTTTAGTGTTTTGACATATGTAAGAGAAAGTTGGCCTAAAATTATCAATACCAGTGTCTCAGCATTTTGAATTTTTTTCCTCCAGAAATTTTTATTTGATTTAAAATCCTATGTGAATAATGTTATGATTTTTATATGTTATCACTTATAAAAGATGTTTTTTCGCATCAGGCCACTACCCTCCCCTGCAAAAAAAAAGTATAGTATAGTCTCTTAGCAAGGTAATATATCCACTGTCACAGAAAAATGTCACTGACATAAGTTTCTCAATGTGCATTCTGGTTTTGTGCCTTTTTATGTACAAAAGACATGAAGAACTTTTACTGTTTCAGCTCCTTTGAACAGAATATGTCTTCTAGTAAAATTTTAAGTGCAATATCCTATTTGTATTGGTATACACAGTGCACAGGGTATTTTGGTACTTCCCTGTGCAAAATAACATTCCCTTTGTAAAGTTCGGCTATGGAGACAGAGAACTACAAAAGTTTCAGATGGTGTTCAGGGACTTCACACTAACATGTGCTCTGGAGCTCTTGACTAATAGGAAACAAAGTTTAGCCACAATAGCTTGAAGTATGGCTATTGTTGCTGAAATGGAGGACACTTAAACCTTAATGCATCAACCAGAAACCTGTTACAATAATCTCTGATTTCATTTCAGCAAAAGAATTTTATGAGTCCTGAATCTCCAAAACACTTTGATTTGATAGTAACAGCCTTTTTCTGAAGAGAGGATTCTGGAAGGAATATTTTCCTTTGAAAGCTTAGTTTGAATAGGTACATTCAAAAGGAATCCTTAGACTTTAGCTGATAGCACAGTGGAGCCTCTGAAAAGCTCCAGTTGTGGTGTAACAGATGCGATAGAAAAGATTATGGTATAAAGCACAAAACATTGATAACAGAGTGTAAGAATCTCTGATGGCACCAGGTAGCTTATGGCCTCTGCAATCCATGACACAAAATCAGCTTGCAGCAGCACTAGTTCCCATATATTGAAGTAACCATGGGAAAAAAAAATTAATGAAGTTCCTGAAAGCAAAATGTTTTAACATTTGTGGTTGGTTTTTGTTTCTTCCCCCACCATTTTGCATCAACAAGTTCAGACAGAGCAGAAGCAGTTCTGATATGAATGCATATTGCATATTCCTACATGTATCTGTGGGTGTGTTTGTGTTTTGTTTTTTAAAACCAGTTTTGACTGTTATGTGCTTGCATAGCAATGTTAGTTGGCATCAGTTAAACTTCAGGTGCATAAAGACAATGAAGGCCGCAGATACCCTCCCTTCTCTTTTTCTGCTCTTAGTTTTGATCTTAAAAAAAAAAAATCAAACTCAAAATTTTAAAACTTAAACCTTTTAATTTATGGTATAAAATGTCAGAACAAAGAAACAAGCAAAAGAACAAGGGGATCTGCTTGTGCTTCCTTCTTTCATTCCAAATATCGTTTAAAAACCTAAAATTGCTACTTGCAGTGTTGCCAAATTATCCCACTTCAAAGGGGTGCTCAGGATTTATAGTATTAGTTCCATAGAAACCTAGGCTGTGCCTGTTTCTTTTCGTGTTTGGTTTTTGTTTGTTTGTTGTGGTTTCATTTTTTTTCAATGTTGGCTTCCTTCAGTCACTGAGAACCTTTTCTAGGTATACAGTGCATTTAGATACAGAAACCATAGGCTTGTATTTGGTACACCTCCCATTCTGTTACAACTTTGACTTTTTTTGTTTGTTTTTAAGCAGCGCTGGAGAACATCAAAAGTAATGTGTGTCTGTGTTCTTCTAATGAGTTGTTACAAACTGCTTCTAACTCAGAAATACCCATCCTCAGCCTGCTCTTTCAGAGCTGTCCCTAATAGGCCATGGTTTTGCAGTTCTTCATTTTAAAAGGAAATGTCTTCTGTTAAATCTCTTTCATGAGACTCAGTACACCATGACCTGAAGCAAATGTGTTTGTTATTTCATGATATGGGCTGGCTGGAGGAAGAGTAAACCTGAGCAAAGGGAGGTGTGTGTCTTGCAAAAGTAACTGTAACCTATTTTTATTGAGTTCCAGTCTTTTTTTCTGCTGTCAGAAGGATGTAATAGAGCTTGCACAGATTCTGACATACTTTATTTACAACGTGGCTATCAGAACTGTTGTCCTTTACTCCAAAATTTGTTCTATTAAATTTCACAGAACTGAGTAGATTGGATGAATTAAACAACTCATGAAAAATTGGGTCAAGTATCATTTTATGCATGAGAATGGGAAACATTTTATGAATTGCTATCTTTGCCTTTCATGCAGCTGCAGTATTGCACCTAGGACATCTCTGGGAAACTTATGTATTACTGTTGGCAAAGGTGGTTTGTTGACTGCTCAGCAGCAAACCAAGTGAGAAGTCCTGGCATAAATAATAATGACAGATCTGGTTATACAGAGGGTGGAGTTACTGAGTGGTGTTCTGTCCTCAATACACGTTTTTAATTTTCCTTTGTCGCATCACAGCTGTACAGTCTTTCAGATACAGATCTCCAGGTTGGGTTTTGCAGCATGGGGCTTCTGTGACCCCTGATGGCAGTGGGGAAGTGAGCAGTTTCTCAGCCTTGGACAGTCTGATCAGCTTTTCAGTGTGCTTTCTGACACACCACAAATGTACTGTATTGTGGGGGTGTCTACTTCTATCCTGAGACTTCTCTCAGGAAATAGCTAAGCTAATTTTAGAAGCAAAAACAGTTGAAAGATGCTCATTGTAAATGCGGCCAGAGTATCTCCTTTCTAATCAGTTATAAAATCTGATTGATGCTAAAGCTTTTTCTGAGCAGAATGTTTATTAGTCTTGAAGGGGGTAGGGAGAAAAACAACAAGAAATGTTTTATAAGGCAGACATAAATGAGCAGAAGCTCTTTAAAAGTGAACTTGTGGGAACTATGAGATTGATGCAATATATCACAGGGACAGAAAGGCCAGACGACAGCTTTTTGAGTATATTTTGGCATGAAATCAGATGGAAAGAAATCATGCTACTTTTTGCCTGACATGACCTGAGGAAAAATACTGGCTGTTTTGCAGCTCTTGCATGCTTATCTTGGGCATATCGTGTGTTGTAGTGATTAAAATACAACTTCTGATGACAGCAGGAACCCAAATGCCCTTCTGCATTGTGTGCAAAATGCGACAGTTGTTCTTTCAGCCCAGGTCATGTTTCAGTGTATGTTTTACTGACAGCTTTTTATTGCATTTGATTCCTATATTGTTGCTCTGAATGGAAAAACAGAAAACAGAAAATCTTAAAGCAAAAATCTGCTTGTAAGGGGAAAGGTGACCTGTTGTCATGTTCTATGAACGTTGCACGGATTCACACTGTGCCAGGAAGGCAGGAAACATGAAACTGAAATTACTCATATTTTTAAATCTTTCATCTAAACTTTTTTACTGCTTTTTTTTTAAAGTTGTGTTGCAAATTAACAGCTGCAGAAGAATACGTTTTGCACCATGAATAGAACTAGTGCTGTTTCCATAGCAGGACTGTTGTTGAGAGCTTCTCTCTTTATATGCTGAGTAGAAGAGCCTGTAAGATCAAGACAATGCTAAAGGGGGTGTACAAGCTACTTCACGCACATTCTGTTGTGTGTCTCATCCATTTTCTGGTGTCTGCTCCTGAACAGATCTTTGCCATGTTCTAGTTCACATGGAGTGGGTTTTCTTGCATATACTGAGGGTTTTGTCTTATTTGAGTCTTGCATAAGTATTACTAGAGTTGGAATGTTTCCAGCCTGCAAACATGAGAAGCAGAATTTAGCGTGAATAGATTAGGCTTGAAATTAAAAGGCTTAAGCCTGGCTTTAAATGCTCACGCTCGCAGATTTGTGGTTGCATATAATAGCCCAAGTTACAAGGTGCAGCATTATTTGGAACTGTATGTATATTTTTTCTCTGACTACTACGAGTGAAACAATTCCTTCTCATTTTCAGGAAGATGATAGTTTGTGCCTCAAGTGTTGTCTTTGGGAAGATATTTTTCTTTATCTCTTTCATCTGGGCCAAAATGAACACTCCTGAGCTATTTCTTGTGTGGTTGAAGTTCTCAGAACACAACTGATAACAGCGGTAACAGTCCTGTAACATACAACTTGTTATAATACTGCTGCAGAGTTTTACCAGGCTCTTACCACAAACTTTGGTGGGAACAGATGAGTTTGTGCTGGAAGCTTTTGAGGAATCTTATTCAGGGTATTTTTTGACAACTGGAGGACCTTTTTGAGGATGTATGTAACAACCCAGCATGAAAAATGGGAGTGAGAGCCCCAAGGCAAAGAAACTGCTCCACTATTCATGTCATTAAAATTACTTTGCTGAAATCACTTCTGAGCCAGAAAACTCAGATGTTAGACCTCAGAAAACTTGTGAATGTCAAAAATATTTTGGGGAATTGGAATCTTTCATCATAACCACATAATTGCCAAGATATGAAGTGCGGCCCCAATTCAAAGAAAATGTAAATGCTATGAGTTACCCAGATTATTCCCTTGCTATGCCTAAACTTCAAATAAAAACAGTTTCTTAATCATTTGCATGATGCTATAAATATTTTTTTTTTATTGCATACTGAGAAAAGAATAGCATTTCATGAGTCATACTTATTGTGGGGTCTGCGGACAAAGATTTCAAGGCCTGATGTGTTCCCACAATGTGCAAAAGCCCTGAGGTTCAACAGTCTTGCTTCTTCCAACAATAAATTAAAGCTGGATTCTTAAAATGCTTTGACAGGAATAGCTGAACCTACTTAACAAAACACCTTGATAACTGTGTTGCTGTCAGATCTGAGCAGAGGGAAGGAACTATGTATAAAGCCTTATGAGGGGTCAGATAAAGAAAAATCTTTGTCCAGAATTTTCTCAGGTTTGCTTGGTGCCATCAGTGAGGGTGTTGGAGGTGATGTATTTAGTGAATGCTTTAATGTGTAACTGCCAGGTTTGGGTTTTGTTTCTTTGGGGTTCTGTTTGTTTGGTTGTTTTTTAATTATTTATTCAAGGCCTGTTTAAAAGAAGTGACACTTGGCCATAATTTATTGCAGGTGGCACGAATTCTGTTATGTTACCCCTCTCTAATCCTGTTGAAGTCTATGGCAACAAAGAAAAGTTTTGACCCTCATTATTATAATTTTAAACTTTGAGCCAAAGTGCAAAATAAACTGCCTCTGTACTGATTTGGTCAAAGCTTTTAATATTTCTTGTGTATGAGACAAATGTGCAAACTCCAGTTAGACTATAACTTTTGTAAAATGACAGAAAGAAAACCTGGAAAGACGGCACTTTTTTAGGTATGAAATTCCTTGCCTACAGAAATATCTTCTTCAAATAAATGCCTGAGTAACCTGATCCTTTCTGTGCTGCAGGTGTTTTACTATGTTGTGTAGGTATCAAAAGATGTGAAGTTCAGTGGATGCATGTAGATGTTTAACCAGGTCTTGCTTGGTGTGAAAGTTAGTTAATTTTGTCTGAACAGCAGCTGAAATAATAAGCCATACTATCTGATACAGGAGAGGAGTAATCAGATCAGAGCTGCAGTGAGGACAGGACAATCCTGGGCTGCTTGAAGTGATTGAGTAAGGTTCTTCGAAGAAATTCACTGTGTTTTCAGGTATTTCTTCCAGAAACTTCTATCCATCTTGCAATGCCTCTGAGCAAAGCATATGATATCACCGAACCACACTGAATAATCTTGTGACTGATGAAATCTATTCCATAACATTGTCAAAGAGCCCAGTAAATACATATGGAAATCATTTCCATTTGTAAGCAAAAGCAAATATAACTGACCTTGTAATACTTTTCTGCAGACAGTCACGTCTATGAACTTTGCATCCTCAGACATTGCATTCAGATTGCCTCAAATTCTTTGTCCAAATTCAGAAGTCTGAAATGAAACTTTAACTTTTTTTTCAACTGTTTGAAAATGAGGTTCTCTTGAAAAGCTTGGGTTTCCTGATTTGTCCCTACTTTGGGGCTGAATTCTCTTCTTCCCACTGTACTTCCATTTCTAATAATCTCTCATTCCTTTCAATATAGGTCTAGAGAAAATGATGCTATATAACTGCTGAGTATTTTTAAATTTGTTTTTAATCAGATTTTTAATGAATGAGGTGGAAGTGCTACAAAAATAGTAACTGATCCTATACAATATGTTCGATATGGAAAAGTAAGATTTAAGATTTCTAGATGAGAGCACTGAGATGAGGGATTGCTACCAATGTTCTTGTAACTATCAAAGTACATTAAGCACAATATGAAAATAGATTGCTGCAAATTATATTAACTGCAGGGTTTTATGTCTTTTTGTTCTCTCTGATTTTTGTCTGCATACTTGAGAAATGTCAGATGAACTACAGGGAAATACTTGACTGCATGGGCAGTTTGCTTTTAAGGTTGGTGTGGTTTTTTGTTTAACTGTACAGTCAATTGTAAGAAACAGCAAGATACTCAAGCTTGGACCTCTCCGATGTTCAGCTGTGTACAAATAGAAAGTAACTGCTCCTTTGCTGTTTCATCTAAACTACAAGTATCAGTGTTTGTAGGGCTTTTTCAATATGTCATGGGATACTAATAGCATTTCCATGCAAGGGATCATGATTTTCCATGATCAAGAAAACAAAGCTTTTTATTGTTGTAGGGTAGGAGATACTAACAGCAATTAAAACCACACTAGAACAAGTAGACAAAGGTTGACTTGATCTTTCACAGGCATTAATCCAAAGCATCAGGTTCAGCCTGAAAATACAGGTTGGAATAGCTGAAAGCAGACAGCAATGCTACTTAAGGACAGGATGAAATAAGGAGTAAGTCAGTTTTCTGTAGCTGTCCTTCCCTAAGGGACCAACTCAGCTCTTTGGGAATCACTCTAAAAATTCAGATTAGCATCACTAGAAGATGAGTGTAAATATTAGCATGCTAAATATTAGCATGTCTTGAGTAACACTAACCCTGTCCCTGTGGAACAGCTCCTGCTATATTTTCCCTACCTAGTGTCCCAGTGTGTCCAATGCAAACTTAGCACTGATAAGAATAATTAGGTAGAGGAAGCTGGGTCTCATAACTGTACCACTGGTCTATGAATTTAGGACTCTCTTCTGTTTGTCTTATTAGGAGAGCAGATCTCCACCGCTTTGCAAACTTCTGGGTTTCAATCTTGCTATCAAAATTCTTCTCAGAAGTCTCAGTTGGATAGATGTACCTTACAGCTCTCAAGGTAACTAGCTTAAACAAATTAAACTCCATCCTGGAATTTTTTAGGAGTTTCTTTTTGTCTTAACCCTCTCCTTTTAAGACGTTCTGTCAGGATCTCACTGTTGTGCTTGTCAGGTACTTTTCTCCTAAATACGAATTCAGCCTGTTCTCAGGCCACAGATTTTCTTTTGGTCTTAACTTGAAGTCATCTGTGCAGAAAGTGCTTGCCATTTCCTCTCAATATTTTTTCCAAGTGAAGTATATAGTGAAAAAATCCCCCAAAACTCTAGTTTTCAGATCTCATATTATTTATATTAAATGAATGTGAAAGTTAATCCTGTAGCACAGCCAAAAGGATCATATTACAAATTCTTTACTCCAACAAAATGTTGTTTCTGACCAGATTTTGTATGATAAGATTGAATAGATCTTTCAGGTCATAGAGGTATTTTTATTTCTTGCCTGGAGTAGAGCAGAGGGAGGAGATCAAAGGGGAACTAAGACAAGAATTTGTCAGCATATTTAAATAGATCAACCATGGAAGTCGAATGCGTATCAAACGTATCTGGTCCTGGTCTTTTAGGCTGGAGATGAGGATAAACATTGAATCACTGGGGTCAGAAAAGGGCAAAGGCAAGGGAAGCCAAATTCATTGTCAGCGACTATCTTTCCAAATATAGAATAGTTTAATTGTCTTTCCTTGTTAGGTCTGTTTTCTAGGATTTAAAAATAGCTGTGAACACTCTTTAATCAAGACTTGCAAACTATGGTCTGTCAGTGACTGGTGCTGAGCATCCTGCAGGTCTGTGCTGACTGGGTGGTCACAGTGGGGAAAGATATATGACTTCTGCTGGATGCATCCTGGACAGCTGGGAGGCTGCCGTTCTTTTTGGCACATAAATGAATGCCAGTTGTGGTAGTGACAGAACTTAAAGTCAGGCCATGCCCTTTGCTATTGGACAGCTGACTCTGGTGAAAAACAAAGAGGTAGGATTTATCTTGCCCATTTTAGAAGTATAGGTGCTGATATTCGGCTGCTTGCCTAGCACTCCACTTAGAGCAGAGAAATAGGTTCATCTGGGCTGTCATTTGCCCGCTCTGTTTTAAACATCTTTCCATTTAAAGCAGAGTAAACAACTCTCAAATGTCTATTTCTTTTCACTAACCTTAAAAGAAAGCTAGACAGAAAGTCCAAACACAGAATTTTTCACTTAAAAGTATGAAGTTAGGGAAAACGCCGTTGCACTCGAAAGAGGATCTTGCTAGAGACTCATTTCTCCTTATTCTATTCACCAGAGCCCAGGTAGGGATGTTAATTTTGCAGTACATAGTCATGATCCAAAAGAGGCTCTTATGCCCTCTGGGGACCTTGTGGAAGAGCTGTTGTAGTGGCAGGTAAATCAAACTCTCCCACCCAAAGAACTTCTTGAGGGTCCCACAGTCACTGGGAACAGAAGGCCAGAGAGCAGACTGGTGTCTGCTCCCTTCATTTCCTCTCTTTCCTAATGTTTAATATGAGATCAATTACCACAATATATCCACATTGCTTTATTATAATATTTAAAATTGATGTTTACCAAACTCTTAGATTTATACCATGCTGGTCTAAAACGTACATGTCACGTCCTCCACTGCTCTGTGGGAAAAGAGGTTTTGAGGAGACAACTGCCTAGTGATTCATAAGAATTTTTAAGAGTTGCTAGTTACCCAGAACTCTGCTTACCCCTTTAAATTACTGTGTTCACATATGTGATTATTTTTCACTGCTTGTTGTATGTATACTATTCTTAACGTTATTTTAAATGTAAATGAATTGTTGTTTCTCCAAATGTTTTAAATATTTTTGCTACACGCATTATCTTATTGATGCAATTGGGCCAAATCTTAATTGAATGTATATTTATATCATTCCACTAATTTCAGTGAAAAAGAACTCATTAAAACTGGTAACTGAACTGCAGCTGTGCTGATTAAAAGCAGCTGATGACCCAAGAATAGTAGAAATGTCATTATACATGTTTACAATGCCCTCTGAAACGGAATAAGAAAATTATTGAGGGAGGAAAATATTGCATTATCTCCTCATATTGTATTGTTGTCTTCAAAAATTACTCTGAAGCAAGAATGACTCATTTTGGAAAGCAGAGAGTGTACTGAAATATCCATGAAAGGCCTGAAAACTGCATGATGAATGTAACTACTATAAATAGATTTCCATAAGCTACATATGCGATTTCAGTGAAATATCCAGGTGCTGACTTGGGCGAATCATTTCAGTTGTTGGGAGGTGGGGTTGTCTGAGTTTGATCTAGAGGAACGATTAAGAATTCTCAAGTCACAAGTATTACAGTGTGGTCCTTATTTTGGTTGCTCCTCCTGTATCAATTCTTTCCATGTTGCATTGTTTATAATTTTTCCTTGTGCATTGCAGGGTAATAGTAAATGCCTGCAACTGTTGTACCTTGGTGCTTTATTAAGGTAAATGAGAATGGAGTCAGGTGGAGGGGGGAGTCAGAAGAATGTTTTCATTACCTAGTAAAATATTCTCAAGAAGAGAAAAAGTAATCCTTATAAAATGGACTCTGTTCCTAAATGTTCAACAGCTTATTAAACTCGAGACTGGTTCTTCTCAAAGACAAGCTGGTCCTGGAATTCATCAGTTATTTCTAACAAGATCAAGGCAACCAGAGTCATGGAAAGTGATGACTTTCTTCTTATTTTGTTTGGGATTAAAGTGAAAATTCACCTCTCTGCCCCCTTCAAATATTGTTGTGTTTGAGATCTCCCTATATTTCACAGTCATTTTGGAAACTGTATTCACTAAGTTCTTCAGCATCTTTATCTTGTCAGTCTCACTAGAAATGATCAATTACAAGTTCTCTTGTTTTAACCTGTGCTTTGTCCCGATAGACCTGATATTTAGGTGAAGTTTTTTTCAGTTCTCTTCTTTCTAATTCTGTCATACAGTGAAAGGGACACATAAACACGATGATGAGTATTCACATACTCACTAATACTCACATGAGTATTAGTTACTGCAAAAAAAACTTTATGGAACTGTCAAGTTTAATTTAGTTCCTTTCCCTTGGCTTGAAAAGTTCTGATATTTTGTGTTCTCTATTGTTCTATACTATTTATAACCTCTAGCTGTGCAGGTCACCCTCGGTGTAGCTCCCCTGCTAGTTTAGAAGAATGTTATTGTCTTCTTTCTGTCTAAAATTACTCTAGTGTGCTTTATCTTCTCTGTTTCCTCTTATTATTCTTCCTCAGATGATTGTTCTATATTATTTCTAAAATGAAAGTATTGATTTCATGCCACTCTCTCTGTCTTTTGTTTATTAAGTTGATAAATGTGTTAAGATAAAGTCGGGCGTTTATTGCATATATTGAATCTCTTTCATTTCACAAGAAAACTGCTACCCCAGATTTAAGAGCTGAATCACAAGGGTAATACTTCCAGAAGAGCCATTGAGCATATCTGTGTTCTTTGTGTCATTACTTCATTTCCAGGCTATCAGTAACAGAGGACTAATTGTTTTCCAGGAACAGTGGTAACAATGGTTTGCATTTACATCTAAGCTAACTCCCACTGAGTGTCTGTCAGACAGACTGCTTCTAAAGAAGTGCTGCTGTTACTAAAGAAATAAAAATATGAATCTTCCTTAAATTTCATTAGCTCTAAAATTGGATACATGCAAAGCCTGAAAGTTTCAGGTACATAAATATGTTGCTACTTGACCAGAGTTAAATGATCCAAAACTGAAAGCGAACTGCAGCTCATAAACTGCTGCTATTTTGGGTTTGAAATTGTAAGCATATGAAACGGAAGTTCTGTTTTCATACCTGAATCCTAAGCCAGCCTAGATTTCTTTGATCTGGTAAACTGCTAAGCATTTTCATCAAGTCTTCATGTAAACTTGCATACCCCTGCTGCTGGGGACAACCTGCTGTCTCCAGTGCACTGCTCTCACTGCTGTATGTAAACTTTGTCGTTAATTCAGAACTTAGTATTTCATGTCTGCCTGCTTCTTCTGACATCCTGCAGTTAGATTTCTCTGGAGAAAGCCAGCCAAAGCTTGTGCTGAAGAACTGAAAGGTTCTTGGGTGCAAAGGAAGGGAAAGGGGCATGTGACCAACTGAAATGAATCTGGGGAGACAGAGAGGAAAGGAGCTATGAAGAAGAAAGCTGGATTGAGAGCACAGACCCACAAGAGTGTAGAAAGGTAGAAATAGAGAGATGGACACTGCTTCTTGTTCATTTCCTCAGAAACACTGGGAGGATGGTATTCCAAACCATCCTGCTGGAGGTAGAGGCCGGAGTGCCCAGACCCTGTGTCCAAAGGGCAACATGGACACTGCTGGACTTAACTGCAGCTATGGCAGCACTTAAGGTTGTGATCTAAATAGTCAAAACAAAAGATAACTCAGCCCACTTGTTGGAATGTGGCTGGAAACCATTGAATTGAGTGGAAATTCACTCTAGTGGAGATTTACTCCAGTCATGGTGCTATATTCGGAAAGATAAACATGAATGTATGCTTATATCCTGAATGCAAGTTAATCAAGTTAGATGAAACAAGGGAAAGTAAATATAAGTAATACTATAGACCAGGATGCCAGCTGATCTTGTGATTTGACAGGTCACTTCTCAATATTTGTTCTGCTAAAAGGAAATCTTGTGTATTTCTCTGTAATGTTTGTGAATGGATTAATGCATTTGTCTTTGTGCTTTTCTGCCACAGCACTGTGAGATAATGAGTGACGTCCTCCGTTACCAACATCAACACTCTGAGTGACATGCCAACAGCTCCCACTGAAACCCAGCAATAAATATAGCAAAAGGAAGGCGTATTATGTGTACAGTATGTAAAAGGATCTGTGGGGAGTTGAAAATGTTTACACAGCTATAAAGAGAACAGGTCTGAGTGCAACTCTGAAGAAAACCCAACATCTTTTTGATCAAAGGAAGTCTCTTGTTTTTTTACTGAATGAATCATCTTTGTGCTTGCATCTTCTTGCATATTCTTGCATACAAGAAAAGTAGGGAGCAACAGTGAAAATAGCGGCAGTATCAAACCTTCTTCCTGAGCATAAGGGGTGATTGAAAGGCTGGGCACAGGCAGAAAGAGATGTAGTTGTGTAGCCAGCTCCCGGGTGGGAAACCTGCTTTATCTCAATGCAGTAGAGATAATTTCCATCTGCTTGGTTGGAGGAGAAATCCTTTCTGTTTCTGACAATACTTGGCATAGCATTGACACTGGAACTACAATTTTCCATTGTTTTTTCACTCTCGGGTAATTTCTTTTATGGACAAAATCATACTAGCCGCATATTTTATATTTAACGTGATCGGCATTTTGCCACATTGGCTTTCCTTCTGCATTGCCATTATCAGAAGGAAACTGCAAGACAATGGCTGCATGTAGACAACTTCAGTCGTTTCTGTTAAGGCCTTTCTGAGTGGCACTGAAGGGATATGTCCTGACCACTAGAGTAAGCTGTAGAGTTAACTCTACCTTTCAGTGATTTCTAGATCCAAATTAGAGATGGAGACCTGTTCTTTTTTTTTTTTTTCCTTTTTCAGGATAGTGAGAGTCATCTCAGTCTCCCAAGAGTCAAAGAACAATTTGTCAATCTTGGATAAAATGACAAACAGTAAATATTCTACTAGGCCCTACCAGGGCTGTAGCAATAGCAACACAGGCTGAGAGGCACATGTGCAGCTTGGCAAATAGCTTTCATGATGCTCAAGATGGAATAAAGCCACTTTCCCTCTAGCCCAAGATAGCTTGGGAGTGGAAACTCAGTGGGGAATGGACACCAGGTGGGTATCACAGTGGCTCCCTTGTGCTGCAAGCGATGGGGAGTTTGGTTGGGACTTGGGTCTATGGGGAGTGTGGGTACAGGCTCCAGATGGGATCCAGTGGCTGTGGGAGGGAAGAAGGAGCTGCAGCTGCCCAGTCACCCTTCTCAAAGAAGGAGCATGTTTGGTCAGTGACTTTGCAGAAAGGAAATTTGCAGGTTTAACTTAGATCAGCCATAGAGCATTTGCAAAAGTAATTTAAGAAAGAAAAAAAGAAACCCTCAAACAAAACCTCATAATTTTTTACAGTTTTAGGTGTGTGCTGTTACTGACATGGTGAGCCTGATATTTTGCTGAATAATGTCAAAATAACATATTAAAAAATAAAATACACATCTTTGTATACACTGCAAAGCTATTTAAGCTGTATTTGCAAAATGTAACCCCTGACTGAACTTTGAAATGTCTGCTTCTGGAAATACAAGCCAATGTCTTTTTTTAGCAGCATACTGACAAGGATCACTTATGTATTTCACAGTATAGAAAATCCAGGAGGCAGTGTTATTTTTAGCTGTGTAACCTTTAAGCAAATTCATTTTTATACTAGTAAATTAGTTTTTAACAGGTGAATGACTTAATATAGCAAGGCAGATGAATTACAGATGTGGGTAATGTCTGTCCAAATTGCTTTCTTTTTTTCCTGGCTCTAAATTATTCATCTGGAATGGCCAGAAGCCAACTGTGGGGATTATTGATAAAAGTGAGTTAATAATAGATTAGAACATTTCTCTTGTGAAGTATAATGTTTCTCTGTTAATTGCATTAGTTTCCATCTTCCATTAAGCACTACAAGCCAGACTTTTTAACCCAATATTCAACTATTCATGTTTTATTTAAATTATAGTAATATAAATGCTTGAGTTCATTGTTGATAGGGTGAGGGATGTTCTTCTAAAATAAATAACGTTATTGTAAGCAAGAAGACAAACATTCCAGACTTTTACTCAGGGTTAGACTTTGTGGAGAAGTAAAACTGTTCTTCTAAGGACTTGCCAGCTGTCTGAGCTGGGTAGCTGAAATGTGCAATGTCCATTAATTTTAGTTGGTGGTGCAAATGCAATCAGTATTCTCTTATGAGCATCAAAGTTTTAGACCAGCTGTGGTTTTGTATAGCTTTTTGTTCTCTGTCTCTTTTTTTTTCCCCTGCTATTGGTCTCTATTAACAAATTCAGATTCCTGAGAATATTAAATCTTTGGCCTATACCGAAAGATGATGGGATGGAATACGGGGGATTCATATGAAATGATGAAAAAAAGGAGCATTGATTTTCAAGCATAAAACAAGTGAGGCTTTTATCAACAAGATGTGCCAGAAAGCTCTAATAAATTAAATAAAGACTGTAAGTGGAACAATAAATGTGAAGTTACTCTGTCCCGGTGAATGTCATAAGGACTTTTACTGTAATGCAGTGAGACTTGATGCTTTGTTGCATCTGAGATTCATTTTGGCTCCTACCTGCCGTACAGAGGTTATAAGTGAAAACAGGCCAGAAAGGTAGATAAATAAATAAATCACTAATAGGGAAACAGAAAGGTGTAGAAACAGAGTTGTCCAAAATCTCAAGGGTTTTTAAGGAGCAATATTGGAGTATTTGAGTCTTTCTGGTGTTCTGTGTCAGAAATGTGGAGAGGGGACAGGAGGCAATAAGCAGGGAAACACTATGGACTAAGGATTCAGATCTAACCTCCACCTCTGTCTTCTTGTTTCATCAGCATATATATTCTTAGTTGTTTTTCCCCAGTGGGTAACGAATATAGGTCTTTTATGTATATTGTCAGACTTATTTATTTCCACAAATACTTTTTTCAGGTCTTAGATTAACATTTTCTGTTGTATACTACATTTCCATGTGACCTTTAACTGTAAGATAACTAAAACAAACTGCAATTCGTCAGCTATGCATGTAATAAAAGAGAAAGCATCTTTCCTGGCAGCCTCTCTGCTTCTGCTCTTCCAGCTCTAGATTTCTGAGCTATTGGATATGGGGGATAACCTGATAGTGAGACTAAAGAAAGTTTGCTTTTAGACGAGAGGAAGATATCTGATGTGCAGGTCGTGTATATGAAGATACTGTGTTTAAAATGTCCAGTCTTATTATTTTTGTCTTTCCTGACTCTAAATTTGTGTCTAACAGGGACAACTGGAAATACTGTAAGGGTGTGAACTATGGTTGTTCCTCTCAGTGAAATGTCATTGCCATTGAAGTCAATTATTCAAATAGTCTTGCTAGAAAATGAGATTTAAGTAAGAAATAGCAAATGGGGTCTCTGTGGGAAACCAAAGCTGAATGAGAAAGTGGTCTAACATACATAAAGTTTACAGAGGCCATGCAATAAATTATCAGAATTAATGGAGTATAATCACAGAAATGGAAGAACGCTGGAAGTAAAAGATAGCTCCAATGTGGTTTAAAACTGATACTGTCTCTTGGAAGATGTGTTTTGTTTCCATTTGTTAATGGGCTAACTTATGATATGTATGTCATGATTAGACATTTGCAGGTTTTTAAGATTGCTATTATTATTCCACCAAGTCTCACTACTTCTTATGTTCTCTTGTTATTCTCTATGTTCCAGCCAAGGGGTATCTTAATGGCCATGATGAAGTTTTGTAGGTATTCAGTGTTATTTACTGTGGCAGTCTAACCAGTGCAGCAGCTTGTTTTGCTGCTTTTTCTTCTTCCCTGGCCTACCTCTTCCTTCCTCTGCCCTTTCCTCTCCTTGTTCTTGGCTATGCAGTCCTGCCCCATCCTTGAACTAGTTCTGAACCATAACTGAGCTAATTTATCTTTCTAACATAAAACATACAGAAACTTTTTGTTATCATTTTATGCCATTTCAGTAAGTTAAATGGAAGGGTCTGACAAGTGCTGGAGCAGATCCTGGGCAAGCTGGCTGAGAGCAGAGAGGTGATGAGAAAATAATGGTCTATGCAGAGGGATTTATCAGTAATGTCATTAGAGTCAAGTCTTGCTGACATCACATCTGTTTATACTTGTTCTGCTGACAGACTTTAGGGGAACTGCTGATGTGCATAGAAATACTTGATCGAAACTGTCATGGTTTGAGCATGTTTTGAGGGTGTTTTTGTTCAAGGTCTTTTCCAGCCAGGTGGAGGAGGGGAGTCCGGGAGGAAGGAGAGACAGGACACCTGACCCAGGCTAGCCAATGAGGTATTCCATACCATAGCACGTGATGCCCAGGAGGCATACTGGGAAAGAGAAGGCTGGAGGGGTAGAACTCTAGAGGAAAATGGAGGAGGGGGCACATGGTGCTCGGCCAGGCAGGGTGGAGTGAGTTATGGGTCAGTGGCTGGTGAGGTGTTGTATTCTCTTCACTTGCTGTTTGCTGTATCATTATTATTTGTAGTAGTAAATGGCAGTAGGGGTTTTGTGTTATGCCTTAGCAATTAAACCGTTCTTATCTCAATCCGTGGGGGCTACATTCTTTGGATTCTCCTTCCTAACTCTCCGGGAGTAGGGGGACTTGGTTTAAACTACGACAGAAACCCACCAGTTTGGTGAAAATGTATGGTTTAGAGAGTACATGTCAGAATGAATGCAGCTAGAACTGGGGGAAGAAGCCCTGCGTGGCACAATGGCAAGTACTTCTCCAGGTAACCTTGTCACTGTTGTTTCCTTTCTCCCTGTATGAAAAGTTTTCCTGGATTTGGCATCGTGTTTCCCTGAAACTTTTCAGTCTCCCTCATGGAAATTATGCAAATGTCAGTGTGTGCATGTAAAAAAATCTGACAATGGCACAAAAAGTACAGGACTAAAATAGGTTTTGCTGAAAGGAAAAAAAGTGCAGCAATGGGAGACCTAATTTCCCTACTACAGATTTAAATTATTAGGGGATAATCCTGTTCACCAGTCTGCAAAAGCCTCATTCAAAACACGAACTATAAATTTTAAGGAAGCGGGTGCACAGATTTTGTGCACTCTAAAAAGCGAATTCATTTGCCCCACATCTTTAAAAACTCAAGGAGTTTTCTTCATGTTTTGAAATAAGCTGACCTTCTGCAGGCATGAAGATTTTTGCCAAAGGTGAATGGTTTGGAAAACTCTGAGCTGTGTGAAAAGGGAACAGTGGAAACTATTCTGTGTTTGGAGCGCTCTTGGGCGCTGGAAAGCAGCTGTGTAAAAATGTCAGCCTCTGACTAACTTGGTCTGTTTCTGTGTGTATAATCAGCCTCATCTTGCTTGCTGTTTTGTGTCTTGCATGCAGGTTGTTACAATCACTGAGGTGATCTTAACACTAGGTGTTAGTGTTTAGTTGCCTAGCGATTCACAGCCAGTGGCAAATGAAATAGGCACTGTCCCAGCCCAGGCCGTAAGTGGGATTACTCTGTAAAGAGGAAAGGGCTGCAGTTCCTTAATTCAGAGAAGGAATCTTCAGATAGTGCATATACAACCCAAAAATTTAGGCTTAGAGAAGCATTTGCTTTGAAGACTTTTCTCTGCAGATCTCTTCTTCCTCCATCTTTCCAGCTACTTGCAATGCCACTGATCCCAGCAGAGTCCCTGTTGAGGGCATTTTCAGACAACTGGGGCTCTGCAGTATATAGCTGCTGAGCATGCTAGAGAGGCCACCCTGCCCTCTAAAATGCAAGCATCTCTTTGCTAGAGAGTCTGATGGGCATGGGTCAGGTCTGTCTTTGGTGAGTGTCACCTCAAAACTTCCAGAAAGCATGCACTGAGAACTTACATCTGGCAAAGCACATAAGTAATGCCACTGAAGTCAATATAGCTTCTCTTAGTGTACTGCTGATGGCTTCACGGCTTCACGTCTTATATTGTGTCAGGGAGCCATCCAGAAACGTCTGTTTTGACATAAATGTGTATTGTACACTGTTGTGTTTATACTTCAGCTTTCCATCAAATTTCAAGCTCACAAGGTGTAAGAGGCAGGTATAAATGACCTGAAACTGGGTGTCATTTGTCTGACAGAAGAAGTTAATAACATTAGTCTTTGAGGGAACTATAGCAAGAAGCATAAATAAGAGCAGAACACTGTGTTCCTTGTTCAGTGTCTTGCACTAATCCTGACACGCAAACAATCTACCAACACAAATAATGTTATCAGATCAAAACCTCTAGCCAATAATAAATCACTCCTAGCATTAGCAAAGCTCTGGCTGTACAACAATGTGACCTCCAGTCAGGAAGAGACTTTATATTTGGTCAGAGGCACTTGCATTTGGTAAGAAGCAGTTGCAGCACAGGTCAGAAAAAGCCAGAGATGTGGGAAGATGTAAATTTATACAGAATATGTATTGATAAAGTTATCTTCCAGCTATCCAGAACAGCTGCAAAGGCCAGTAAGTGTTTACAAAATACAGCAGAAGTGAGTGGACAACAGATGCTTGGTGGCGTATGGGTTATAGTTCAGAATTGGATGCTGTTAATCGCAAATGGCTCACTGCTAGCTTATGCTGGCAAAGGTAAACCTCTCCATACACACGTGTAATACTTGAAAAACTGATTATGGACAGCTGATGAAACTTACTTTCACAGTTACTGACATTTACATCTACAGAAAAAAAAAACAAATGTCTTTTCATCTTCAAAGTTCTTTGAAAATAACATTCACTGTAGAAACCCCACTATAATATATGAGACTAATTTTTTCCCCCTTGAAATGATCTGAACATGGAAGAGCAAAGTTCAGTATTCTTTTATTTATGGAATCTCAGTTGCAGTGCGTGTTTTGTTATAACTGAGTGTGTACTTGCTATCAGCATCCATCAGTGCATTTTAGACAGATCTCAAACTAGGAGCTTTAGGGTTTTTCCATTCCTTCCCCTGCATTTTCTAAGTCTTTGTAATCCCAATCACAGACTGTATCAAGACTCACAAAAGATGGATAAAGCATTAGCAAGAATATCAAGAAATACTGTTTTTCTATCATAAAAATAATTATTTGCTTCAGAAATATTGGCTAGTGTTAAACTCTTTTGAAGTCAGTAGTGAGAATCTAGTGACCCTACTGCAAGATGAGTTATTCCAGGAAAGCTGGCACAAACATTCAGAGCTGCTTAGCTAGAAGGAGCAAGCTATCTCAAAGGCAGAGATAAAGTACCACATTAAATGCTCATATTTACTCTCTGTGTAGTAAGCAGAAAAAGAATGACATGCAGCACATCAGGGGAGAACAACAGGAGAGATATTTTATGCCGTGAAATTACATCTGACAACACGATGTATCTATTTGTGAATAGTGTAAATGAGCCTGAGCCATATGGAGAAGCAAATGAGAAAGGATTTGTATTGTTAGATGTACAGCTGATGGCAGAGGACATTCTCTGTACTTTTTGCACTGTACAGAGAAGGGGGAAGGAAGGAAGGAAGGTTGCATGAAGGCAGCAGCAAGCAGTCAGGATTTCCTCCCTGAGAATTTCTGGCCAATGTCACAGAGCATTGTGTGTTACACAAATAGATATTACATCAGTGCATAAATTATGCATGTACATCTGCGTCAAAAGAACATAATCATGGTGCAAAAATGGGCACACAAGAGAAATACTTGAATTATGGTAGCTTGTAAAATGGGCTTTAAATGTAGAATTCAAGTACTGCTTAGATTTTTCAAAAACATTTTAAATGCATGCTGCTGTCCTAGTTTGGACACGGCTGCAGCCAGCTTGTACCCCTATCTCTATGCTGATCATTCACAGCTAGGTGACATACAAAATCCGCATGCAACTGGTATTTTTTGGTGCCCTTCTGCATTCTCTAGTTTCTGTACTGCTTTGCCATTGCACAGTAGGTCTATAAACATAACCTGCAGTCACCTTTTGTACTTTCTCATTTTCTCCACAAACAAGAATGATCTGGTCTGGACTTTGCAGTAATCTCTGATGTACAAGCAATCTATCTCCAGTGATGCAGGAAAGGAGTTGCAACCCCTGTCAACGATCGGGGCTTGCTGGTAGGAGGAGGTGCAGGGCTCTGCCTTATATTTGAAGGCAAAACTACAAAACTCTGCACAGACAAAAGGGACTCAATTATTCACTCTGCACATGCAAAAATGTGCTGTGGCTGCAGCGTGGTATCATAGCCGGGGTACCCAAAACAAAATGTGGGTTTCCCTACAGTAAGGGATGGCCAGTAATGGAAATGTCTTCCCAAGCAGTGGCTTGCAGCACCACTCTTTATCTTCATGGCTCACAGGCATGAACTCTTTCAGCTGCCATCAAACTCTTCTCTCACTTTTAACTTTGTGAGCCAGTTCCTCTGTGGAGCCCAATAATGGCAGCAAAGACCTAACTGGCATTGGAGATCTTCACTTCATAGTGCTTTGCTAAACTGTCTCAGAAATTTGAGTGTGACACTAGCAGTTTCTCTGAAAGAATAATCAAAAGTCCTCAAAGTGTTTAAAGAAAATATGGCAAGAATTTAAGTCTTGTGTTAGAAAAGTCGCTTGTATCATTCCTCAGAGCATTTATTTATAAATAATGTTGCCTTACTTTAACTTCGTGTGCATCCAATCTGAACCCATCCTCTTTCTACTCTTGAAATGTTTACATAGAAAATACAAATATCTTATTATGCTTACTCATTGTCTGCTCTTGCATTTAGAAAGATGCAACAAGGTTTAGAGCTAAACTACAGCACTTGTTTAAAAATGTGCAGTTCCAGAGACTCTTGTGTAAAATGTTTGACTTCTGGGTTCTGCCTGCACATTATTTTTTCCTCCTCTACATTTTTCTTCTCAGTGTCATCCACTTGGAAGAGAGCCTTTGTGTGTTTAAAAAGTGACATAAACCCAACATATTTAGACCTGTTACATCCATGTGCTCAGATCCTGGCACTGGAATGGTTGCCCAAGGAAGTTGTGAATGCTCCATCCCTGGCAGTGTTCAAGGCCAGGCTGGACAGAGCCTTGGGTGACATGGTTTAGTGGGAGGTGTCCCTGCCCATTGCAGGGGGGTTGGAACTAGATGATCTTAAGGTCCTTTCCAACCCTAACTATTCTATGATTCTATCTTGAGTCCATGTAGATAGAGTGTGAGGGCTGGACAGAAAACTTAATGAAAAACTGGGACTGATTCGGCATCTGTAACAGCTCCCTGACTAACTCCACAGGTTGTCCTTGGAAGCCAAAATAATGTGCTGCTAAGTGTGATTACCGTTATTTGCATTCAGCTTGCGGTAGCAAATTCAAAACCAATCAAACCAACCCTGAAACTTTTCTGGCTCTTCCATGCTATTGCTAATTACAGTTGGGATTATATGAAAAAAATGAAAAAAAAAAAACCCACCTCACAAAAACCCTCACTTGTGAGAGCTCACAGTAGCTGCACTCAATTGAGTACAAGGTGTTGCACTGACAAGTGAAGTGCTGGTGGCCGGCAAGGGACACACAGATATTGCGACACTCCCTGGGTATGTGACGAACATAGCAGTCTGTTTCATTTCTGCACTGATTGTGAAATCACTTCTTTGTTCTCATTGAGGCAGTTCTTACCTCTCTTTCAGTAGCCTGTGCTAGTCTTCTTGCACTTTGTGCATGACCTTGCTGATACTACAGGCTGCCATGGGATCTGCTGTCCCTGTTACTGAGGGCAGGGCCTGGGACATGCTGTCCTCTGAGACAGTCACAAGGACCAGGGGTTCTGGTAGATATTAAGCGAACAGTGATGCAGTGCTTGTTTCTAGATTTGCGCACAGTTCCATGCTCATATATCACCTCTGCTGCCTGTCTGCAGGTTTTTTCCATGATGTGCCCTTATTTCGGCAGTTTCATTTGATTTTCTCAGTCTGAAACATGAGGTTCATAAATCAAAAGGGGATCCCACCCCCGTCTGTGGGGTTGTGTCCATAAATGGTATTTAGATTTATAAACTGAGTAAAACAGTTGCTATTTTAAGAAGATGCTGCTGAAAGTCTGGCTCTGACCTTCTGCAACTAGGTCTGAATAGTAGTTTTCAAATGTTCCACAGTGGTGAGAGTCTCACCTTCAGCAGGCCCCCTGCACTGCAGCAGCAGGGGCACTAAGCAAAGGCAATGCCATTGCTTTATTTTATGTTAGCCCTAAACACTCAAAATAATAAGAATTAAAAATTAAAGACTATTTAAATAATAAAAAAGGAGGATTTGTATGGGGGGTGATAGGGAATGTTATTAGCTTTGTAGTTTTTTTTTTTCTTTTGGAAGTCATATTTCAGCCTTTGCTCTGCAACCATAAGTGCTATAAACATGTTTCAAAAAGCAAATTGAGCTTGTCATGTAAAACCACAGCACCAAGAATGGAAAGGTCTCATAAAAGCAAAAAAGAATCTTGGAAGTTAGAAATGCTGCCTGATGACAATGTGTTCTTAATCTACATTTGGTTCTAGGTCTTGAAGCTTTCACTTTCTATATTCCCTTGCTTACACCTTGTCAATCGATTTCACTACAGTGTTTAACTAAATATCCATTTAATTAACACACCATTATTGTTTTTGGCCACTGCTCCGGTAGCAGTGAGGGGTTGTTTCCTCACTGCCATACTTCTACTGCTCTGCTCAGGAAGCTGTGTCACAAGGACATGTAAGTGCCACCTCACTGACATCTGTAGCTGACATCTGTGCACAATGACATCTCCAAATGAATCAAAAGGGAAGGGCAGATTTTAATGTGTATATCCTGGTGTGCAGCAGTGACTGATATGGAAAGTATTAAGAAGCAGCATAATGAGTAGTGTATGTGGGAGGGTTCAGTGTACGTGGGCTTCACTAAAAAAAGCCTCATGCCTGACAATTGTTTGAATAAGTCTTAAACCAAGAGAGTAAGAACAAATAGACTGCACCTAAGCTTTCTGGGCTGGCTCATGTCAACAGCAAATCAAACAAGCAGAGAGTGTCGGGTTTCTATTCTTAAACTGAACATTTCATTTGGTTTTGTGCAGAACTGTACAACGAAGCATGCACCTTTGTGTAGTAAGGTGGGATGATGTGGAATTGATATGAATCCCCACTCCTGTCGGCTGGAAGAGAGGGAATGTGTGCAGACACTGTGGTGTAAATACCACCTTCTTGCTCACTGGGATATGCTCATAAAGTGTAATTGATTATTGTTAATAACCCTGTCGTGGCTTGCACCATGAGAGGCTATCAATGCCCATGCTGTGGGGCAGATTCCAGGTGGAGTGTAAACAGCTCCTATGAGAACTATGCATATAGGTTTAATGCAATGTGCTATCAAGTACTCAAGAGCTCCGAGTCACTTCCTTCTCAGTCATCTACGTAGCTGGAAGTGATGAACAGCTTTGCTACCAAACCCTGCCTCACCCTGTGCTCAGTCTGAGAGCTGACATCAGCATGGAAGGGGATGTAGGGAGCCAGCTCACTTTCTGCTACAGAAATGCTGGAGTTGGCATCCCTCTAAGAGTGAGGATGTGTGGGTGAGAGGGTAGGATTGCAACACCCTAAATATAGATGGGAAGTCCCCAGCTACGCTGCTGTGGGACTGCATTCTGGTCTCTGACAATAGCATATTATTTTCATACTGCATTTTTGCAGCATAATGCTGGGTTTATCCTTTTCTCAAGCACCCTGTACTACGCTATTCAAGCCTTGTATGTGCTAGCATCTTTGGCACAATATAGAAACACATCCCTGATATAATGTTGGGCAAATATGTTTTCATTCAAGTGTATGTGCCTGCCTGTGATGTTGAAGAAGTTTGTCCTGGGCTCTTGCAGTGGTTGTGCAGAAAGAGAAATTTTAATCACACGGATTTTTACCATTTGTTACCAGCTGCATTTTTGCCCCTTTCTTAGCTGCACAATTGAGCAGCTGGCAGCACTGGGTGTCTGTGCTTATAGGAAAGCACAGGAGGGACAGGTGAAATATGCAGTTCCTAAGTCCTAATTACAGCCTCAGCAAAAACTTTGAAAGCTTTTCAGCTTTGCTTTAACTCATTTCCATTCCTAAATGCACATTGGCTGAACATCATTAGCTTTTAAGGATGCTCTGCACAACAGCATGAATTGCTGCTCAATGCCTTACTCAGCATGTTGAAGGGGGCCAATACAAGATGATCCCTCTCCTTTTGTGTCTTGGCTGCAAACCACTGCTTGGAGCTTTCTTGCAAGCAGACTGTCAGCTCTAATAATTACTCAGCCCAATTTATTTATTTATTTATTTATTTTAAATTTAGCTAGTCATATATTAAGGCTGTTGATACTTTTGGCCTCCGGATGATCCAGAGTGTAATTACAGAGTGTGCAAGGACACGCTTCCACTTGTTTGTTTTAAGTCTGCCTCCTAGCCGATGCAGTTGGGTGCCAGATGCTTCCCGTATTGCATGAAGCGGGGAGGACTTTTTATTTAATTTGGTTTTTTTTAGCTCTCTGCTCTATTTGCAAAATTATAAACAGGCCCTTCTGCTGCCTTTTTATCTCAGCTTAAAGTATTAAATCACCTCAAAACTGGCTGCTAGGGAACAAAGTGTCAAGTCTTTCCTGAGAACGGACCGTCCACCAGCTCCCTGCCTGGCGGGGAAATGAGTGTGGATCTGATTTCACAATCCAGGTCTTTCTGCTTATCATCTTGCTCCCATGGGCTTTTCTGTGGGAAATGAATCTCTGAAAGGGAAAGTTGTCCAATGCAGTAACGGGATTTCTCTTCAGCACTCACTGCTGAAGGCAGTGGCAGCCTAGGGAAGCCAAAAATTCTTTTGAAAGCTATTGTTGCTTGGGGATTTTGTATGTCTCTATTTTCCATCTCATAGAATCATAGAATAGTTAGGATTGGAAAGGACCTCAAGATCAGCTAGTTCCAACCCCCCTGCCATGGGCAGGGACACCTCACACTAAACCATAAGACGTAGTGTTAGGAAATTGCTTTGCAGTTATCTCAGATTTCCTTAAAATTTGAAGTGATTCCTGAATGTTCCTGGAACCTTATGCCAAATGAAAGTCTTTGAATGGGCTAAACTAAGTAAGGGAAAGAAAACTGGGTACCAGCATCTGAATATTTCTGTATTGGACCTGGTGCTGTGGAATATTTTATTCCACATTAACTATTCCAGCAAATTCTCCTGTGAAGAAAATATTTAATGGAACTATGGAAAGAATTAAAAAAAAAACTTTTCTTTTTTCCAGTAAGCTGAAGCATCACTGTAACCTCATTGAGTTGCTTCATATTTTCCCAGACTAAAGAACTAAGAAGGATATTTTGGACAGAAAAGTTAAAATTTCTGTTATGCTGATATTTTTAAATGCCAGCTCTTACACCAATCATCTTCTTTTTGCAAAATCTTGTACTCAGTTTGGATCAGAATTGGCTTTGGAGTGGCAGGCCTCATTTTAGGTTGGAAAGCAAGAAAGATATAGCAATGTAACTTCCTTTTTTGTAACAGAAATGTGCCAGCCTTCATGTATAATAGAGCTAAATCTAAGCCAGGGTGTGTTTCCTTACTTCTCTAAATGTGTCCCCAAAATCTAGGCTATTTCACAAAATGAGATTTCTCATCTCCAGTTCACCTCACACCCATGCAGGGGAATGGGCATCAGAGAGGCTGGAAGATCTCATTACTCACCTACTCCTAAAACTGCTATTATTGAACATAGTGATCATTTCTTTAGGCAGCACTTCTCAGCAAATATCTTTCAGGAAGCAAAGACAGAAAGCTGCAGAGCTGGAAAGTTGATGTTGGCTGCTAATAGAAGGTGGATCAGAGAGAAAAGCTTTTTAATAACCTGGGGCTTCTCCGAGGGCAGGAGGGAAGGTGAGAAGCAAGAGGCTGCCTCTGCTGGTGGGGCTGCCCTGTCACCCATCTCCCATAGACTGTCTATGCCTATCTTGACCTGCAGTTTGCACATACACCTAATTAGCTCAAAATTAGTGACCCAGAACCTAGTACAACAGTTGTGCTCTACAATACTGGAAAATACTTCCTTTCTGTGATAATACTTTTTCCTTAAACCAGTGTAGGTTAGTCTTGAAGATTAAAGAATTATAAGCAAGTTTAACATATATACTCCTTTTGCTTTTTTCTTGTGCCCACTGTTGTGGCTGCCTTAATGTACAGTATGGTGTTCTTCAATTTTCATGTCTCAACAGTTTTGTTTTGAAAAATAAAATTAAAAAACCTCTCTTTGTTGTATTTTGCTGCAGTCTGACAAAATACATGTACAGATGAGGCCTCGGAGCAACAAGAAAGGATGACATTAATGCTGCTGTTGCTGATTACTTGGTATCAATTTCTGGCTTTTCTGAAAGGCTGAACTTGAGGGGAATATTTATTCTAAACAATTGCTATTTCATATATGTCTTAATATTAACAAGTATTTGTATTTTAAATACAATCTTTAAATATAGTAACTCCTATCTAAGCATTAACTTGTATATAGAACTGTATGATCAGACCTTGGAGTAAATGTGATTGTTTCCCTTTGCACCTGATCTAGTTATTAATCGATAATTTGGATTTATTGCCTAACATGAGTCAGAAAGGAAAACGCTTTAAACTACCTACAGAATGAACAGATATCTTGTAATGTAAGACACTGTGCTTAATTTTGGATCTAAATCAAGAGCTGTACCAGTTAGCCTTTTCTGTCACCAGAAACAAGGACAATTTTTGAAGCTGAGATTTTCAAACAAAGCTGTATGTCTTGAAAGGCTTGATCCTCACCCTGAAAGAAAGCAAGATGGTATTACTGCAGTGTGACTTGAGTGAAGGGGTATTGGTTGAGCTTTCAGCACCAGCTTGGTTTCAGACACACCTGCTTCTTCTAAAGGGATAATTGGAAATGTACATGCTGACTGCATGAGGAATCTTTTTTGAAAGCCCACACCTGATGCTCCCCATGGGAGGAGAGTTGTTGTTGATGAAGGCAATGGAAGGAGAGTTGTGCAGGCGGCATGCAGCTCAGGATGTGTCCGTCTGTAACTGGCAATCATTCAGTGACTTGGAAAAACAGCATTTTGAAGGCTTATCAAACCAGAAACCTGGCTCCAAGGTAATCTCTCAGTTATTTTCTGCCCCTTGGATCCAGCTTTTAGTGACAAAGGACTGATTTGTTTCTTTGCTTGTAAAAACATGATGGAGAAAAAAGACTTGGTTGACTTCATTTACTCCTGCCAGTGAGTAAATGTGGGTGAAAAGGATTCTCTGAGTTTTGCAATACAACAGCTATGGCAGTAAATAGAAACAGTAGTTGGAGAATCAGATTGCAAGAATAGAAACAATTATCATCAGACACTAGGGTATGGGAAAAGGAAATAACCTACTACGTCAACTTGTCCAAGTCTTTTGACGTCTCTGAAACTGCAGCAGGGCTCAGTCACAGTGAGTGAGTAATGTATCCCCTACCTCTTCGGGAGAGATCAAACTAGGACATACAGGTTATTGATAAACACATATGTATTCTAAATGAAATTTCAATGACACTTCGGCAAATTTTAGGTGAAAGTTGAAGCTGTTCAATCAAGAACTGTTAAAGTCCTCGCTCAAATCCAAATTAGTTTGTTTGGCCTCAATCAAAGTATAAGGCTGTTAAGTGCAGAAGAGTCTATGCTGTCAATGCTAACAACAGCTTCAGCTGCTGCTGCTCAGTTATGCATGTTTCCAGTAAATAATTTTCTCCATTATGGGTAGAGCATGAAAGGGGTAGAATATTTAAAAGCTACACAGTAGAGAAAGATGCAGCAGCAGACTCAGTTAAAACTAACCCTCATCTCAAATACACTGGATTCTTGACTAAGTTGGTATCATCCTAGCTAGTTTGGGAAAAATACCACTCCTTGGTGGCATTGAAATACTGTAGAAAGCAACAAATTCAGCTGTCTTCATCACTGGTAAAAGTAGCCCCTGGCAGTGGATTTGTAGTAAAGATTTATCCAGTCTGATATTTGCCTTATAAAAGTCAATACATTGTAGACAGTGTTCCCTATTCCGTAACTGCATGGGTTTTACTTATTCTGGAAACTGCGATCGTCACTGGAAAACTAATAAATATATGAGAATCTACTACTGGAAGATATGAATTTGCATCACTGCTTTTGTAGCTCTGTTCAGGTATCAGGTGAGCTGCTTTTGGAAAATGATGGTGCTGGCAGCTTTGTCCATTTACACTTTTACCCATTTGCATTAGGCCAATGACTCAGATCAGGTCATGTTGCCAGTGTGCTAATATTATTTTCAGGTCATAATTGAACCTTGGACCTCCCAACAAGGCTGTTAAGCATCAGTCTGTAATTCAGGTCATCTGTAATGTAAAACCATTTATTAGACATTAAACCAGTCAATGAGCCCTTTTCTTTCCTAATGACCAACCCAAGATGGCCCTTCACTTGGGCATCACTGTGTTCACAGCTTTGCTGGTTATATCTACCATTTGAACTGCTCCACCAGTCTTTGAATATTTCCTGATATGCTGTTATTTGACTGGTGTGGCTGGGTTATTGAGGAAGGAGGGGCAGAAAATCAGCAGTGCCATTTCCAGATGAATGGCATTCCTTACAATGAGGTTGGTGATGTGCCAGAGAAAGGTGGAGGAGGAGGACAAAGGGGAAAGTATGAGTAAACAGTGACAACAGACTTAAACCTTCAGGTCCTTCAGCCCTATCTTGTATCTCAGGCCATGCCCCCTCCCCCCAGCATGTTCCTGTCTTCCCCATCACCCTCATTTAACACCTGGGTGGCTGCGGGGTAAGTGGATCAGCAATCTGATACTACGGAAAAAAAAAACCCATCAAAAAAAAAGACAAATTCCCTGCCCAACCAGCCTGCTCATCCAGTTATGCAGCAGCTGCACAGCTGCTAAGTCAGATGTAAAGGCAGCAAGGGACCTGCAGAGACCAGGGAAGGGGATGGAGTAGAGGAATGTGACTGTCCCACTTCCTGGTGGGACGTCATACTGAAGTGTAATGTGAAAACCATATCCTTTGTTAGTCTGAGCAAGATTCCTTGAATCCATGCTGCTAGCAACACCTGATGGAAAGCTCACTGAGGAATGCTGATACTGTCCCAGCAAAGGCATATCCTGTGCCTTGTCAAACAGTGTGGCAAGGACTGGGAAGGATGTGACCAAACAGCTGTCGGTCAGCTGGCGATGTTGCTCAAGGTCCTTCCGTTGCATGTTAACAGCATGTTGAGATTTAAAATAAGCTACCCAAATGTGTCTGGTTTTGGTAAGCTGCTATTAAAATAATCCTCTGTATCCATCTGTGGTTATATCAGTTCTATAATTGGCATGTTCCAGGAAAAAGTAATTTGCTCCATATGAACTCCCACAGGCACAAGCTACACTCTCTTGTCAGTAAAGCAGCAAAGTAACTAAAGTATTTCTATCCTTGGGGAGTACAAGCAGTGATTATTTTGCCAGCTCCTCTCAATTTGACGTGGAGAATATTTCCTATCTGCTGGCATTCTGCTACCAGCTACAGCCACATTTTGTTAGTGACATTTCATCCACACTCCGCTGTTGTTTGTGGAACAATGTGTTTGTGCAAATCCTACAGCTGACAAGTTCTTTGCCTGCAAATAGTATTTTGTTCTGCTTTTATTTGTTTCTAGTGGCATCAATTCCCAGTGCTCTGGTTCTCACCAGCAGCACCTGCCCAGGTCCAACCTTTTCCCCAGGGCAGCTGCAGGGCTGATTCTGTACCAGCCAGTGCTTACTCAGAGGAGCTGCTGCTGTCTCTGGACGTTATTTCCTAGCTTGTCACCTTGTTAACGACTTCCATCATCATTAGTCACTTACTACATCCTAATGGAAAATATGTTCAACATGGACTCCCCTCAGAGTCTGTTCTGATTCTACTTGCTCATGCGGGAATACGGATGACTCTCCCATTCTAAGGCTGTCACTGAACCCTTCATTTGGTGATGATTCACAGGGCTGAAGAAAGTGCTTGGCAGGTTTGATCCCCTTACTAGTGGCCAGCAGGCCAACCTTCTATAACATCCTGCTTTGACCATGCTGCCAGCCATGTGTCTGGTCTGACGGGAATGCTCTGTCCTCTCTAGGGAAGAAAGCCACTTCCCATGCTAAGGGAGCTACTCTTCAATCTCAGTACTCCTGTAATCATGCTAGACTGCTGGGCTGGAACCATACTTGTGTTCTAAAAGCATACCACTATCTGCTGGAGTGGTGTTTCAGAGATACCTTACTCTAAGGTTTCTAGGTGCTACTTTTGGGAGCTAGAGCTATTACGACTGCATTAAAGGCATTGCTGCTTTGCTGTTTTAGTTACACTGCATTAGCTGGGATCTTCTGGATATTCTAGATTGATTTAATTGCTCCGGGCAAGGCTGAGCATCTCTATTTAATATTTCTTAATATACCATTCTTCCTTTTCTGTATGTCACTTAAATAACCAGTGATATGGTCTCCCCACCTCTGCCGCAGAGTGAGGCAGTGGTGATTAACCCGATGATGGATGTAAAGCCCCTTGCTTGGAAGACACTAGAGAAGGACTGTAGGTATCCCCAGTGGCAGTGCTGGCAGTTAACCATGCAATGCTGACATTTAACTAAACTCTTAACACTCAGAGGGCAGAAGTTCAGGGATATACTGGGATGATTTGACACCAGATCCAACACCTTGCTCAAACTCTTGATGGAGACCATAAAAAACAGACTTTGCTCAATCAGGCTTTACGTAATAATTACTCTGGGTTAAATACTACAGGAAAGTTGCAAGGCAGGTGCATTAGCTGGGATGTGTGGTACAGCCTGTATAGTTTTGTGCTTTGTGCTCCTTCTGACACTAGACATTGTCATAATTTTGTTGCTCCAATAACTGGTTTTCTCATAGGATTGAAATTACTGAAAAGTAATAAGTGTTTTATGGTGACCAGTAAAGCTGAGTACGAAACCTGTTACTTCTGATTCTAGCCATTAAAAAGGAAGGCAGTTAGAAGCCACTTTCAGGAGGTTTCCCTGTAATTAGAAGCCTTGAGAAAAAAAAATACAAAGAGATTTTCTAAAGTTCTTGTGTGCGTAGTGTAGGGAGCTTCCCCACAAATTATAGCGCGTGAGCATGCCAAGAGACATGTGTCCTTTCAGTGTGCAAAGTCCGCTTGCTCCAGAGCACAGTGGTTTTTATGCCATTGTGATTTGTGTTTCTGTAAGGAAACCTGCAAAAGGAGCAATGGTTTACAACTGTGTGTGTGTTTCAGAGCACCACACTTCATAAAAATTGTGTACACTAGTATTTTCTCTGAGCCAAACAACTTCAAGAAATTATGATGCAAGTGCAACATTTTAGACTGTGGAGAATAAATACTTGGATGGGGGGTATGAAATGGAGAAGGGAGGTTGGTTAGTGCTCTTGGGAGAGTGCTGGTGCTCTTCAAACGTTTTCAGGTTTTGTATCTAAACACAGCTTAAATACTGATCTTGAGGAAGATGATCTGTTTGTCTCCTAGGTATTAAACATCCAAATTCCACTGATCTCTTCTGGATATGAACTTTCTAAGGCATACTGTGAGGACCTGTGCTCAGCGATCATTGTCAGTGTCAGCAGAGTCTCTGTGGCAGAGTGAAGCTCAAGGTAGCTGGGAACTGTCCTAGAATCCAATTTTCAAAGGAGATATGAAGGCTGATAGAGGTACTGCTCTCACACTTGTATCCACCTTTTCTAAATCTGCCTGCTGGCAGACAGTTGCTCCAGAGCTTATTTATAACAGTCCATGAACAGTTAGCAAATGTTAGTTGTAGGTAAATCAAGATGGCTATGTAGTGTATCGTTGCTTTAGTGCTAGCAAAAGACACATCCACTGTTTCTTCCTTGCTGACATATGGAAAAAGTTATATGGATGCTGAGCTGATTACAGTTCCAGTTCCTCAAACTGACTGATTTTGCCCTTATTGATAAGGGTCAAATCTCTAGAGACATGAGCTAGTTGTCAGAATTCCAGATGAAAATTCATGTTGGTATCTTTGTGTTAGGCTAACCCAACCTCTTTCCACAACCAGCTCTGTCAAGTGCCTTGATTTTCCTCTAAAAAGATGAAGCCAAGAGGCTTTATTGGGAAAATTCTGTGCATTTTCAATAGCTACCTATGTGTTTATACAGGCATTAGCCTCCTGAATCAAGTATGATCTCCATAGCATCATAAAAATGCAGCCAGTGGGAACATGTAACTATTTCACTCCACCCTGCCCTCCATAAAGCTCTGTGACTATCTGATCCTAAGGTCATGGCTGATTGTCTCTTCAGCTTTCAACTGTGACCCATTTACGCTGTGTATTTATCTGTTATTTTCATCTAAAAGGGCCACTGCTACCAAGAGAGCTGACCTCTCCTTTTGAAAATGGAGGGACCCTGCTTCGAAACCCAGCAGCCTGTAGGGAGGATGAGCAGCAAACCCAAGATTTCAGTCAGCTGATAGCACTGAAGGCAGCTGGAAGAGTCATGGCCTACCTGGCAGCCCTTCCTCCCCTTGCTCAGGCTCCTGGTCCCAGCCTGCAGTGGTATCAGGGAAAGTAAACAGCAGGAGCCAACTTCAGCCAAGTCTGGAGACAGCTCAACTTTGCAAACAGACACATTCAGCCTGGGTGGACGCCAGGAAGGGCAGCCACACATGACAGATAATCTCTCTGACGCAGTATGGAGCCTGCTGAGAGCGAGGGAAACCTCACATCTGCATATGCCACAGCTGCAACAGCCCCGGGACAGTGGGGATGGCCTCAGTCCTGGGTTCAGTCCCATCAGCTCCAGGGCGTCTCAGGGAAAGGGTTAATCTTGTCAGCCTTTAAAAGCAACAGTTGAAGCAGGAGGGTACAGCAAAGCTCCTCACTGCTCCCCTACAATGCATATTATTTCATGCATTGTAGGGGAGCAGTGCCACACTCCCTGCTGTGCTGTTATTTCAATTTCCCTTCAACATCCACAAAGGCGAAGGAACACACCAGCTCAGTAAACAGCCTGGTCCTGAGTGCCTTTTCCATATCAGACAGCTGATTTTCCATCCCCTATAAATATTTTGTTTGTACCACATCCCCTGAAAGCTCAAAGTCAGGCTCCCATCCAAGAAGCTACAGAGCTGCTCTCTGATCTAAATCTGTAATGCAGAAACACAACATATTCCATGGGATCCCAAGTGGGAAAACTGGCTGGGGAACATAAGTAATTAGATTATCTTGAATGGAATATTTAATATATTTAATGGAACATTGCTTAATTGCTACTCATGGGTACTTTGTAGATGCTGGAAACTCTGATCTAAATGATTATGTTAATGAAAGATTGCCAAAGGACTCATATTTTAAACTCCTACATAGGATAACAGTAGGACTGCTTTCCCTGGGTTTCTGTGCTGCCCAGCCACTATTTCCCTGTTACAGCACTAAGGGTAATGCCAACTAGCACATCCTCAGAACTGTCCAAGGCTAACTGATGAGGGTGTTCACCACAAATCCAAAGGCAGAGCCTCCTCAAAAACTGACTGCTTTGCAGCTTGTGAGCTGGTGGCCCTATACAAGATACAAGATATACAAGGCCCTATGCAGAAGCCCTCAACAGCCTTGCAGTAACTGTTGCTATTTGTGGTAGGACCCTGAGGACACCAGTGGCTGTAACTGCCCTGAGCCTCACCTGGACCCACATCCACACTTGCTGCCCATCAGCTGGGGCTCTGTTTAAGCTCAGCCTTGAGGAATGCTTGTTTTCCCTGAACTCTGGTGTAGATACAATTTCATGTCCAGCTTTTTCTCTCCTGAATGGATCAAGGACCTATGTTTCAGGTAGGTCTGTCAGGGCCAGGTCTCTGCCTGGGCTTTGGTTTGATGTAATAATTTTGTTGCAAGTCCCATCCCAATTTGCTTCTGCTTCCTGACACTTTGTTCCTGGCAGTAGGAGCACCAGGTATTGCTGTGTGTTTAGGATGAGGGCAAGCCTGAAGCAAGATGAATGTGGGTTGTTGTCCCATGATCTGACCAGTTTTTCCCTCTTGAATCCCAGTAAGTTAAATTGGAAAAGAAATAAAAAAACTATGAAGATCCTAAAACTGCTTCTAAAGGTCATTTTTCTGCTCCATGCAAGTTGCGAAATTACGAAGTCTTATCCAAGAAACCCTTCCACACACATATACATTTGCCTATAAAACCCTTTAAACCGTCATTAGTGTCCCCTTCTCCAAATGGAGATCTGGAATTTCAAGTGGAAATGCAGAATTTATTTATAGCCTTAGTACATTTTTTCATCCACAACACATAAATACATAGAGCAAAAGCATTGCCTTGCCATTTGTTTACTGAGCAGCATTGCTTTCCCAGTCGACTGGAGTGGTGAGTCAGAATTGCTGCTGAGCTCACCCTGTTCTCAGAGGTCCTCTCCAGCCTTTGAGAATCAGCTGCTTTGGAGTTGTATTATAGGAGATTACTTTGTGTTGCCTTCTTGATAGCATGGAGGACTCTCCTTCAGATTGTGCTATGCTGCAGTGCCAGCACAAATCCTTAAAAAATGGAAGCTGTTGCTGGATCCAGATGGTTAAAATCTGTGACCTAGTTTCCTGAAATCATGAGTTTGGCTTAGAAAATAATATCCTTTTTTTTTTTTTTATGGCTGCATAGTCTTTGCATTAAGTTCTTGTCTGGGGAATTACTAGGGATGCTCCAGTTGTGATTTCAAAGTTTTCTTAATTATAAAGCTGAGAAGTATATGTATTGTGACATGAAAGCAGGGGAATAGCCTGCCTCTAGCAGCTAAGAAAAGCATTCAATATTAAGACTGGTTTAAAAACAGGGATACGTGGTTAGTCTAAAGTTCCGGAATTGTTGGTGTTTCTCAGCAGTTCTAAATCCTTGGACTATAAGTGCTAACATTAGTCATGTTAGCAGTGCATGAACTGGTGTTGACCTTCTCAGGATCAGCCTGGTCTTGCTGTGCAGTTGAGCTATATAAGCACAGTTGGGGTGCTTTCCTACCCACTGCCCTCCAGAGATGTCCACTTCTCACTGTCCTCAGCTTTTTACAGATGTTCCTTTCTCTAAAAGTGCTAAGCTTTTTTTACAGACTCATTCAGGACCTGTGCACCTTTGCAGCTATGGTTCCTGGAATGTAGTTTCCTGTCAGGATCCCTTCTTATTTTCCCTGGGTGGCTGTCATAGCAGTATGAAACAGTTTTATAACCTGATGGAAGCTGAAAAAACAAAAGACCATGTTCTGGCCAGCTGCTCAGCAGCACTCCTACCTTGGCCGGTGGGACCCCAGCTCTGCTGCCTTCCCTTTGCCATTCCCAGGCCATATTTCTCCCACCAGAGCAGCAAGCTTTCCTGTGAGCAGCCCGGTGGGACTGGGGTGGGAGGGTGAGCTGTTTGGCCAGGCTGCGGAGGAATGAGCAGTTTATTTGTTGCCATTGGATACTGATACCAGAGTACCAATTTTAACTGCAGCTGTAAGGCTGACCAGAGTATGGGACCAGCGTCTCTTAAAGCAATCAGTGTGGTTTTGTAGTTCTCCAGGAAATGTTCATAGCAATCTGTTAGGCTGCAGCACTCCTAATGTACCTGTAGTGCCCTTTTTTTTCTGGTGAAGCTTAACCCTAGGACTTCGGAAAACAGGGCTCTCATAAAAAACTGAGAAATCAACAACTGGAAGGAATGTTGTATGTACAGATCTGCTGTGTTTTACTAAAAATATAATTTTTATTACTTTTGCTATTGACCCACATAAATTTACTGCAAAGCTTAGCCTTGAAACTAGGGCTCTCATGCTATAGACACACCATGCCAGGGACTCAGCATGGCTTGGTTTGCTGCCCTGGTGTGTGCTCTGTGGAAGCTACGGAGCTGCCTCCACAGCCTTCCTAAAGACCCATGTTCATGAATCAGATCTTAAAAATACACAATAACAGCCCTCAGGCAGTGATGCCCTGCCTAACGACCCCACCTAATTTCCCCTCTGAACTACATACTGTGCTATAAGTATTTCAGGCACTTGCTGAAACTAGAAATGCTTCTTTCCCTGAAACAAGACACCAGCAGTGGTTAATTACCACATCCCAAATTGGCACAGATTAATGCAGCTTCAGTGAAGCCAATGAAGTTTCATGGGATTATTCCTGTCTTGGCTCTGAGTCATTAATAGGTATAGTTCTGGCTATTTTTATGCTTTTCAAATTATTTTATTAGATTAGAGAAGCAATTATCAGCCCAAATCCATTTTTCCTGATTAGGGAAATTAAAAAAGAAAAAAACCACCTTTCTCTGTTGCAGGAAATCATTGGGCTGAGTATTTCTTGTGCTTGTTTTATGTGGACTTAATTGATCAGCAAACTTAGCTATATGAGAGCTAGCTTTCACAGCCCCAGAAATGGGGGTGTAGCAGAGTAGGAGCTGTACCATATTTATTTCTTTCCATGTATAGAGACAGTATAATAGGTATACATATCTGTGTGTATGTATGTATGGATATTGCTATATGACCTGCAGTATGTATGTATACATGAATGTAAGAGTCGCTTTTGACCAACCTTTGTATGTGTAATTGAAGTGGAAAATACTGTAGCTAGAATTTTCCTGATGCTTGCAGAGGTGGATATATGTGCACTAAGCAATTAAAGCTGTGGCCTGAGGATTGGAGTCAAAATAGCTGGACCCAGGACCTAAACATACCTAGAACTTGGAAAAATCACAGAAATAACAAATTAAGAACTGTTTTTGAAGTACAGGTTTTGGATGTTGTCAGTTAAAAAAACTGACATGGAATAATTATAAGTAACTTTCCCTCCTAAGTGCATGCTTATTAAGGCGAGTGAAACATTCTTATTATAGCCCATATTGTACCACTACTGACACTCCACAGGTGTTAAAGCCTGATATTAAAGCTTTTTTCAGCTCTTTTTGAAGAAGAGGTCTTGAGCAGGAGCAACTGTGGTACTGGTGCCTGTGATGCTGAGCAACAATACTGTTGCCTTCTGGCTGATTAGTTGTCACAGGTAGCCATACATGTGCCTTGCACTGCCCTCAAGACTGGTTTCATGGGGACATGTTTAAGACTGAGAATGTGTCTCCCTTGTTAAGATTTTAAGCTCTGAAAATTTTTATTCTCTTAAATACAAGCAAAACATCTGCTAGTAGAGTAAGAAGTAACTGCTTTCAAATAAGCCACACAAAGATCGCAGCCAGGAAACACAGTCCCCCTACTCTAGAGCTCAGTGCCAGACAGTATGTATTTGTGCGTGCAAAACAAACTAAGCATCAGAAGAAACTCTGTATCAAAATGGTTTAATAAAAACAATAAGAGACTTCACTGAAGCTTGCTGTCCTCAAGACAGAATTATGACATTATTGCAGCATTCAACACAATCATAATTCACATATAATACTATACAGCTCCTGTTCGCCTTGGCCACATTCTGCTCTCACTATGGCCTTGTGCAGACCTGCTGACACAACCCAGCCCTGCATACTTGAGTTGCAGAACCTGTTCCTCTGGGAACAGAGTTAAATCCCTTCCTCACCGCACAGTACTGTTACTGTCTGGAGGTTGCACAGAAACCAAACATCTCTTAGCAGCCAGAGGCAGCTTACAGAACCAGTGTGAACAAATCAAGTGACTGGCAACAGCAGTACTGGTTGATGTTTAGGAAAAACAAGTATGCAACGAATTACTCAAGCTCCCAGTGCTGCCCGGCAGCTTCTGTTCACAAGAACGAAGCTCTGTTCTGACCTGCTGCATCGCCACCTCAGCCATGACAGTCTGACTTCTATTATACATCTTGGTCTAATACATGCTTTTACTTCAGCACTTGCAGAGAAGCCCATTGCCAGCAGCTGGCTGGTAGGCTTCTTCATCACCACTGAATGCCCTCCAACAACGTCATTCTTGGCCATCAGCTTTGCACCATAGTCAGTATTTGTCCTTGCATTGTGGCAAACAGACTGAGCACTTGGTGTCTCAGACTTTTAGGTCAGGATGCTGCCATGAGCTGTGGCTTGCTTTCTCACTAGCTGAGAGGCTTCCTTTTTCCTCTTCTCCATCACTCATGTTCCCTGGGCTGTTCTGGTGATGTGGGTCTTCTTGCACAGCTCCTGATAGAATTCAGATTCCAAAAACCGTGGGTATGAGTTACTTTCCATTAAGCTGTAAACTCTTTTCTGAGCTGCACTGAAGCAGGTGTGTGTGGCTTCTTGAATATTCTGCGCTATCATGTTCTTGGTTTGGAAGTCTATGTTTATCTGAAATAAGAAGGACATTTACATCTGAAAACTGAATTCAAGGAAGTGTAAAACACCATAACATTTCTGAAGAGGTAAATGCAAGTTTGTATTACTACAGGATCAAATTAATCAAGTTTAGAGAAAATACTTCTTTTATACAAAACTGATATACTGATTCTGATATATTATCTTTCAGTGTGAAAGTGAAGTATGTTACAGGTATTGCATGCAGCTGTTGACTTTTCCTAGTCAAGATGGAAACTATGAAATACTGCTTGTGCTGTTTTCCAGCTTGGTGAAAATGAAGTTAGGAGAGACTTATATCCAGACACAAATATTAGTGGTGAGGTATGTATGATGCAGTTCAGCATCTGTATCTTAGAGTTCAGAGAAATAAAGCAAGGCTGTAAGAACTTGCAGAACAGCACACTTATATTTAAGTTTCCTTTACCTCTTTGGGAGCTTCTTTTTCAATGAAGTCATTGTAGATTTTTTTTGCTTTTGATGTCAGCTTCTGGGGTGACTTAGTTTTCTTGAAGTCCTCACAGGCCAACCAGAACTCAATATTCTCTTCACAGAACTCGGACTTCAGAAAAGCTCGGAAAGCAGCAAGACCATCTAGGGAAAGGAGAACAAAACCAAACCACGCTGATTAACTATTTCAGGAATCTTGAATTTATCCACTGGTGACATCTGCTCCTACCAAAACTTTCTGCAGTAGTTCTGGTCTGGTTCTTTCAGGGGTACCACAGCAGTAAAAAATTCTACATTTACGTATGAAAATAAGTTGGCACTCTAACATCTTGGCAGGTTCCATTTCAGTCACTTAGGTAAATGTAAAGAATGAAACCCATTTCTGCTTGCTTTTTTTTGTGATGCCTGCATATAAATAAAAAACAAAACAAAACCAAAAAAAACACCAAACCCTCTCCAGATGGGAACTCCGGTGTTAACCTTTATACTGGAGTAAATATTTATGACTGTGCTACAAACACCTGGAATATTTTTTTTTTGCAATGGAAAGGACAACTCAAGTTCAAAGAACAAATGCTAATTTATTTAGTCTTTTTGCTTTGCTGTTGAGTGCTCTTCCTTGTAGAACTACAGTAAAACCCTTAGATCACTGAATTTCTGTTGCAGAAGTCTTCCCAAGTTATTTGAATGCATTTGACTTGGTTAAGTAGTGTGCCCAGTGAACAAATGCTCTTTTCATACTTGGCAAAGCCAAACTGACAGCTATGATTTTAATTGCAAGGCTTACAGAAAAGAAAAATCCACTACAGTGAAGTATTCTTGATATTTTTAATATTAATTTACAGGTTGATTTTTTTTTCAAAGAGTACTGCTGTAATTTTGGCTTTAAACTGTCTACAGGATTTAACTTTCAAGACCAGAATCAAATCTATTTCCATTAAAAAGCATAATGAGGCAGCAGTTTCTTACAGACATACAAACTGAACTGCCCCTTTGCTCTTGAAGGTTACTTTTTGAAAGCAAACTTACATTTGTTAGCAAGAAGTTCATCAAAGGCTTCTGACCACAGCTGGGCTTCTTCAGGGGAAGGTCTGCTTAAAGAGATGGAGAATATTAGACTTAATTGCTCAAGCTTTGTTTCTGTAGAACACTCAGTATTTAAACAAATTCTCTTTCCAGTAACTTACTTGAAGTAGGTGCGTTGTTTCCCCACTTTCTTGGACTTGATTTTAGTAGAATTCGAAGAGTTCTGCAGGAAGTAGCTAAGTCTCGTTTTCCAATCTTTAATACTAGAAAAACCAAGAGAAAGATGCCTGTTAAACACAGCAACTCAAAAATCTTTAGGCACCCACCACTCTACTGGCAAAGGCTGCAAAACTTTTTCTGATAGGACTTTGCCAGCCATAACTAGAGTCACCCAGAGCATCTGAGGGCAAGTGAACGACTTTCCCCTCAAATCAACAGGTTGGCCCGCTAGCCAGTGGCTGGTGTCAGCCAAGGCACAGCTGCAGGTGTCAAGAGACCCACAAGCTGCTCTGCTCTCACGCTTCCCACCCGCTTCGGTCTCGGTCCAGCGGCTGGAAGCGGCTCCCTGAAGGAGCCCGTGGGGCCCAGGACGGGGGACCCACTCACATAGTTCTCTTCATCCTGCCCTTCTCCGCCTCCTCCGCCTCGCTGCGGCGGCGGCCACCCCGCTCCATCCGCCCGCTGTCGTGCTGCAGCGCCAGAAACAGTGCACCAGGCATCGCCGCGTCTCGGCTACACACTGCCGAAGCCGCCAGCCCTTATAGCCCTGTCGGCGTCAGGGAGGGAGGGGCTGCCCCGCCTCGCGGGGCTCCTGCGGCCGCCCCGGCAAGTGGGGAGGGGAGGGAAAGGTGGTGTGGGCTGTGCTGCGCGGTCAACTCCACGGGCAGGAGTGGGTGTTTGTCCCTATGTGCCAGTATGGGAAAGTTTTGCCTTTCCCCAGGGATTACGTCTCTTTTTTTTCCCCTTTGTTTCCCTGTTTTCTCCTTTCCTTTCATTTCTAGCTTTTTTCTTAACCTCTCCCTTCCCTATTCTTTTCCTCTTTTTCTTTCCTTTCCATTCTCCACTTGCCCTTGCTAGTGCCTTCTTGGAAATTTTTATCCTGCCTCAATGACATCCCCCTGGAAAGGCACCCATTCCTGCGGCACTGGCAGCGGGGTGCCTGTCCTTTCTGTTCTGTCAATCAGTAATGTACCCTGCACTTCTGCAGGTTTTTATTTATATTTTAAAGGAGAACTCAGATTTCTGAGTTTGGCCAGTACATGAGACAGGATAAGGAAGGACTTAGCCACAAATCTTCAAAAAATTAAATAACCATAAATCTTAGTATGTGGTATTTTTGGTGTACACGTCTCCACTAACCCCGGCTATTTTTCACTTTAATAAGCTGTCTGCACATGTGTTTTATCTCTGTATAGTGTTGCCACCTAGCAGTGAATTGTGTAAATTACTCCCAGTACATGAAGCTGAAACTGCAATTACTCCAGCCTTCGGCTTGTTGAAAAGGCCATGTGGTCCTTCTCAGCAACGTCCAGCTGAAGGGCGTCATATCCAAAGAACCTGGATTTAGGAATCATGTGATTTTCAATTTAACCTGCCCTGCTTTTCTGCTCTTTTCTGTGCATGTGTCTGCCTCTCCACAGTACTCTGCAGCATGTATTTTCCTGCCATAAAAAGCAGTGTTCAGAGAGACTGATTCCCCAAATACTGGCTGACTTCAGCACAATAATGAAGCATCAAATGTCCAATCCTCCATAATATTGCAACCTCCCTGCCCACAAATACACACAAAACTGTGTAAATGCATCCAGTTTTAGAGGAGATGTATAGACAAAATGAATGCTGTGATTTGTGCAAACACTCAAAGATGCTCTTCAGTGCTGCCTATTAGGAGTCCTTTGTAGTATATACTGATGATCTGATAGGAAAATAAAGTTCCATCCTCTAAACCTTATGAAATTACATGAGTTTTGCAACAGGTAGGTCTTGTATGTGGTATATACATTTTTAAATGAGAAATTTTTGCAAGGGTGCTACCATGGAAGGGAGGAAATGTGGAAACACTAACAGAGGTAAGGTTCTAATGCTGTAAAAGCATCAGTTCCAGAAAATTTATGGTGGGAATTTGCCAAAGAGATGGCCAGGGCAGGCAGTGTGTGTATCACACAGTGCCCGTGTGATAGATGGAGCTGTGCTGACTCGCTTCCAGGCACTTCCATTGTCACTTGCATTAAGTGCCAGGGTCAGCCAAGCTGTGCAGCTGCAAATGATTTGGGCAGGATCTTGCCAGGAGCTGCTGAGCTGCCTGTAACATGTCTGAGGATGGGAACACTCTGCACGTGCAAAACTCACAGCACGCAGCCCCCAGGTGTGGGAGGGAGGGAAGAGACCAGGCTGCCTTGACTTGCGATAGCAGATTGAAACTCAGTCCCTGGCCTTACCCGAAGCTGAGCCTCTGTGAAGGACCAAATGCTGTCAAGGGGAGCAGCACATCCTCATCTTCCGCCTGGCCTGTAGGAGGTTTCTACATTTTATTTTTTTTTAATGCTGATTTCAAGTTTCTTTCACCTGATTCTTAAAATTGACTGGGGAAATGTTGCCAAGAATGGTGGGAACTGGGAAACTTCAAAGTCTAGTAGGCTACAGCAGGGTTTGTTTAAGCATTTATATTCTAGGGGCTTACCCATAGCACACCAGAGATCCTGCTGGTGTTTGAAGCCTGACAGAATGTTTTCTTGATGGTCTTGGAGGAGACTTTCAAGGGTAGAGCTGGGATATTCCTAACATCAGCCAAGCTATAAAGTTGGCAGTAGTCAGCATATGGAAAATTGAAGCATGAATCATGTATTTGTCTGATATTTTTTTCTTAAATTTTTTAATTGCTTCTTTCAGATACTCATAAAAATGGAAGTGCCAGCTAAGGGAAGGAGTTATAACATTTGTAATATCTTAAACAGTGGAAAAAATTGTGTTCCAGGTAAAAAAAATGAGGTGAATGTGGATTTGTGAGGTTAGATGGCTTTATAAGTCATACTCACAGTAACATATGGTTTATAAACTATATAGGTTAATACTGAATTTGATTGGCTGCATTAAGATATATTTTTAGTTTACATTTTTGTTATGCTGCTAAGCATGAATATCACTGTCTTTTCAGTAAAAGAGAAACTTTACAAAACACTTTCTCGCTTCATCATGCTGTATAGTGTGTTTTCTGGCTAAGCAACTACCGTTTGCCAGGCTATCAATTGCACATCTGCACTATAAAAGGTGTATTTCATTTATGTTTAAAAAGCAAGAAAAAATATCAGCCCTCAATGTCACCAGTGTGCTGTCCACTGACCCATCAAACAGGGATAGCAGGGGGATGTTTCTAGGAGAGGACCATTGGCCCCTTGAGCCCCTCTTCTTGGGAGCTGTACATGCGCTGCCCTGGCTGGCCAGCTGCAGCACTGGGCACTGCATGCAACAGCATTCGGGCTCACTGAGCAGTTTAAGATACACCAAACTAAAGTATTACTTTGTTTTACCAGTTTCTAGTTTTTCAAAGCAAGTATGGCAAAATGGCTCAGTTTGTTAGCTCACCTTCCTGAAGATGGGTCTGGTTTCACACAAACAGTGCCACACAATGACTTGGGAAAGTAAGATTTGACATCTCAGCCATGTCTTAAATGCTTTCTTGCAGCAGTATTTTGAACATTTCAGGAAAATTAGGTATTACTGCTTTCTGGAAAAGACCTGGACTGCAATTACAGCACAGGATCCATGTGTTAGCATATCACAGTGCATAATGCTGCTGAAAATAAGTGTCCTCAACTCCTGATGCCTCTCATTAGGAGTGGAGTGTGGGGTATGCGACCCTGGCTGTGGGACTCAAACAGGGGCATGGACCAGCGCTCCAGATTTGTCTGTGTGTATGCCAACCTCCGCACCTTAAAAACAGTGACGCTCTTGGTAGCTGAGGACAAATACAAACATAGCGCCAAGTGTTTTCCTTTACATGCTTCTTAAAGCTTCAATCTATTTCTGTAGCAGTAATCTGATTGTCCAGGAGAAACGCCAATGGTAGGGGATGGGGGGGAGGGGGAGCCTATAGCCCAAACTTTGCCATGGCAGTCAGTGAGAATTTCACTATTGCCTGCAGTGAAATCTGATGTCAGACTTAATGACGCAAGCTCTCACCCTGGAGATCATGCTTCTCTTGGTAGAGGCTTTCTTGAGAACATTCTGTGCTTTTTCTGCTTATATGATTTCTATGAGTATCACTGATGGCTGGATGTACAGAGGACAGTAACATATGCAATAAACATCCAGAGATGGAAGGTGAGTTTTTTTTCCATCTCCATTACGTTATATGTTGCAAGAGCTATGCTGATCTTTTCCAAGTCCCCAGTGAGCAGTTGTTCTCACTGCATCTCACTTAAATCTGTGTTTGCATTTTCTGAAATGCTAGTCCTTGTTTCTTCCTTTTATAGAGAAGGCTTGGATGATACAAAAGAACATATGAAAGCTGGTCCAGAGACTTTATAGCTGAGTTTCATAGAGCCAAGAGAGGGCAATATGCTTTTGCATGGTGATTCAAACCATTCATTACAGTTATTTGAAGAATACCTTATTGAACCCTTGGTGTCTTTCACTAGCCAAAAAATCATATTCAAAAGAAAGAATAAGATGCTGAGTTCCTTTTATTTTGTAGTACAAATTACACACGTCCACTTTCCTGTATTTTTAGTGTTCTTTTTTAATTTATAGATGTACAGTCCTCATGGTGTGCCTATGAGATGGCTCACATAAGCACCAGAACAGGACATCAGCAAAGAAAGCCACCATGCTGCTTAAAATAGCATTGTCTGAGTCTCTGTTCTTACCTCTGCTTTAGACTGTCTCTTCTCTGAGTCACAGAGGACTGATAGGTATTTGTACAAAAGAGCACAGAGGTGACCTGCTATGGGTGGAAGCTCTATGCTTCTGCGCTGTGCATAGTTAAGTAATAGGAATCATGTATGGTATCTATGGCAGGGCACTATTTTCTAGATGAATGTTATGATTGCCACTCTGAGATCCTTAGTGTGAGTGAAGATGTTTACTCAAACCCTCAGTCTGATTCTAATTCTGTTCATTGCATTCTGTTTTCCTAGTCCCTTTTACAATTTCAGTGGTATGGAGTGTGTGTGGGTGTTGGGTTTTGGTGGTTGTGGGTTTTTTTGCATTGGTCTTGGGTTTTTTTTAATTGCTTGAAGCTTGCTGAGGTCAAGCTGTTACATTCTCTGACTTCGATTCTGCAGGCTCTGCCTGGCTGGCTGTTATGCTTTCCCAATACTATTTTCCAGTCACAAAGCTGAAAACATGCAAACCATAAGAAGCCGTTTCTGTATCTAAATTTAGCACTACTGTGGAGTAACACTAAGACTGGACCAATTAAATGTTTAGTCTTTCCTAAATAGAAAATATCTCATTACAAATGGATCTTGTTTCACTTAACAGCAAAATCCTCTGAGTAATGTGTAAATGAGACAGAATGCTCTGAGAACTCATAATTCCCAGCCTTCAGCCACCTTCTTTTACATAAACACTCACACTGGTTTATAAAAGTTCTCAAAATAGAGCTGAGATTTATCAAAAAGTGCATAAACTGGGACTACGTGTATTTTTGCAGTGTTGCTGTTATGTAGATGCATATGTCTGTCATAGTGACACTGTAAAAAGAATATGAATTCCGACATTGAGCAGCTGGTAGTGATTCCATTTCTATCCACAGACATTTGGAAATGTTAGCTTTTAAAGGGGAGATACTTGATAACAGCAGGCCAGAGTCAGAACAGTGGGTTCCCTGAGGGCTCTGGGATGTCTGTCCTGTTCATGTAAGATCCGCTTTATCCCTTCTGCAAAGACAAGCTGAAAGGAGATCCATTAATACAGTCTGCATTTTAAAGGACAGGACATTCTCATATTCCTTACATCTTTTGTCAATACAGAAAGCAAACAGCTTAGCAAGAAGCAGTGTGTTTTTAACAATGAACTTTTCTTAGCAGATACGAGCCAGGTTACACCACCTCAGGTAAAGAGATCTGGTTAATCTAGTTTAAGGTTAACTAGGTGATGAAAACACTGGTTCCATGTTCAGCTCAAACTCCAGTTTAGTTTGTTTCCCTCCCAAAAGGCCGTATTTGTTAAACAGGTGTGCAGAGGGACATTAAACAATCAAATATATTTTTTTAAATCTGCACCTTCTTTATCATACTACCTGCATGTAATAGTCAACATATGGTCCTTTGATGACTATTTAATCCATGTTAATGAAACTCTCTGTAAATGCCCAAATGATATTAGTCAGATATTGATCTAGAAAGTCTCCATGGCTTACAAAATCAATCCCTTTTACAACTCCTACAGGCGAATGCTGTTAGGAGAACAATAGTGAGAAAGCTGAAGATTAGAGAGGAGTATATTTTTTTTTGCACACCTAAAAAGTTTTGAAAATAAGCATTTCCTTTGAAATGGAGGTAAAATGTCAGTCTTTCCTATTTTATGATGGCCAGAAAAGTTTAAACTTGGAACAACCTGATCTTCATGCTGGATGGAACGTAATTTAGGTTTAATTAGACTTTTTTTAGTGGAAAATTAAAACACTAGTAAAATACCAAATTTGTCAGTGGATATTTTTTTTCTTTTTCCATTTTCTTAAAACCTTTTTTATCTCTTTCAGTGTTGCAGTATAGGTTTTTCTGTGAAAAGCAGAAAGGTAATGAATGTCTTTCAGCTCTAGTAAAGGATGCTTGGTAACGGAGAGGAGAGAAAACACTCTTTGAACAAATCTTATCAAGGTCAGAGCACATCTCATCTAGGTAACGGAAGCCTTAGGCCTTTTCTACTTGACAGATTGACAAAAACTATTACAAGGTTGTAAAGCTACGCTCTCTGGAGTTACAAAAAGCCAGAATGAACACTTCTTGTGGACTATTAGTAGTCCCACATTTATCCAGTGGCACCCTGGTCTACTCCCAGAGTGAAGACTGAGAGAGAAATAAAGGATAAGGTGATGCTTGTCTGGCTTCATCAGACTGTCGGAATTCCCACCTGTCTGGTTAAAGAGTACACTGAAGAGGTTTCCACTGTAGCCAGGACTGGATGGCAGGTGCAGATTTTCTTGCAGGTAGCCTGGGAGAGACAAATAGCCAAGTAGCTTGACAGATTAGTCGTTCCCTTAATGCCAAGTGTTGCAAAATAATGCCTCGGTCCTCTGAGCACATCAGCTGTAGGCAAGTACATTGATCCCCTAGAACATTTTTCTCATCAGCTGTTAATTCAGCATTCAAGCAGGTCTTCAGAGCAAAGCAATTAATAGCTGACTTAGGCTGAATCATTTAATATGGAAAATAATGGTTTAAACTTCTGAATTATGTGGATAGGATAATAATGTCACTTCTTGTATTTAGATGTATGTTAAACAGGTAAAACTCCACAGAGATATGCAGAGATATGCTCTGCAGTTTTTCCAGTGTGACACTTAGGCAGAGCAGCTAATGTCACAGCAGACAACAGTGACAGGTAATTTTGCATTTAAGAAATATTTTCGGGGGTGTTTACAGTGCTAGGAAATGGCAGTGCAGGACTGAACATTAGCATGGGTTGTACTTAGAGTTCTAAGAGGCTGTATGTAACTCACAAACTATGTTTTCTTCCATCTTTTCCAGCTTTTAAGTAGATGGTAGCTGGTTCCACACTGTGTCACAGCCTTCAATTAGAAACTGTGGTAAGACCTCTACATTAATGTACTCGGTATTTTTCTGGTTGCAAGAAGATGCTCTACTAGGATTGCTTGGAGTATCATCGAGAAAAGAGAGCAAGAAACCTTAATTAACAAAAGAATCAACAATAATTTAAAATTTCTTCACTGACCATAAATACTAAAATGTACCAAATAGATATTTTAAAATAAAAAAAAGGAAGACTTCCCAGTTCTCAAAAGATGGTATAGATTGAACAGAGGTGCCGAAGAGGACAGTTAAATATACCTGTGAACAGACTCATATTTGTAAGTTTGGTAAAGATCTAGCAAGGCTACCAAGCTGTAGAGCCACCCAACCATATTGGTCAGCTCATTTGGAACCTCAGAATATACCATAAATCCCGATCTTTACTATCCCCAAGCTAGGATGAAAGGCAGTAATCAAGTCCAGGGAAGAGAGTGAACTTCCAGCATGTATCTAGAGCAAAAGGAAGGCAGAATTAGAACACGTCTCCCCAGCTGTCTGAGTCTGACTACTTTCCTCACGTACAGCATCACAGATCAGCTTTTCTGTCCTGGCTTGTAGCTTCTCTTCAAAGATGAACAGCTACTGCAGATGAGGTACACACTCTGTGCTGTTAGCTGTGATTTTACCTGTTCCTTTCAGCAAGCCTTTCTTAACTCCAAGTTCTTTTAAATATTAAGCCAACTGTGTGGCATTTTCTAAACATTCACTTCAAAAGAGGATCTTTCAGTTCTTTTTCTAATAGATGTTGCTCTGTGACGTGACATGTGAACTACAGTTCAAGTTCTGGAATGATGAACTTGTTTTACAGCTAACATAAATCTTGTGTTTTCTCCACTAGTGTTGTGTATCATCATCATCATCATCGTCAATCATCATCATTATTTTAATCAAGTTGTTTACTTAACATCTTTGTTTTAAGAAAATTTATACCAGCTTTCGAGGGTGATGTAAGATGTATTTGAAATCAGAGCTGTAATGTCTCCACTGTTTTTAAATGTTTCAAAACATGGGAGGGAAAAAAAAAGTGTAGATGTGCAGGAAATGCTGTTTAAATTGAATATTAACTTTGTTATCAATGTGTTTAATAAGTAACTGCTTTCTTATGTTACTATCATTAATGGCTGATGTTGACATGGTGTTCGGCTCCCCTTTCTCAGTAACAAAAGCTTATTTTGTTACAACCCAAAACAACTGAGCTACTTTTGTTTTCTTTGCCAGTTTGCATTTACATTTGTAGTGTGTTACTAGTCAGCTCATTTTCCCTTCTGAGGGATTTTAGTTTTTTGCTATAATTACAGCTGAGAAATCAACAGCTTTTTATTAAACTACTTCCCCATTTTTTACTCCCTTATGGAGGGACATCTAGTAATACTTGGTTTAGCTTGCCTCTCCACTTTAAGTTTCTGGCTGAAGAATCAGCTTGTGTAATGTTATTACAGTGATTCTTTTATGAACGGGAGAAACTAGATAGGGAAAGTCTGCTTGAATAGGCACAGTCAGACCTGCAGTGGGTCTGCCTGTAGTTTGGGCTGGCTGTATTGGCAGTGGAGCTGGGTTACTATCATGGTTGTGGTACTGAAACCCAGGATTTTTCAGGTGGAGCACAGCCTCATGCAGACCTGCAGTGTGGCTTTCCCGCTAGCCCAGCTGGCAGCACAGTCAAAGTGACTGTAAATCTGGCTGGACTCCCTCTGAGTAAAGCAGCCTTTAGAGGTGGACAGGTTGTTCCTTATTCTGCATCAGCCTTCATTTTGCCCAACATGATTGAAAACCTACGTATTCACTTATTGCAAATGTGTATTTATGCTCTGAAAGGGAAGAGATTTTATTAAGGGGTGAGAAACTAGCATTTGCCATTCTGCATCTGTGCTGATCACTGTTTATCTGTTCCTGAAACAACATTCACCATGAGATCACATTTTGTGTGAAACAGCTCAGTGCCAATCTCCCACATAGCTCTAATGATTTACACAAGCTAATGTCTTGGCCCATAACCATGCTCACTCCAGTTCTTCCTCTGGTTGTAGCTAAGTCTCACCTCTGCACAGTCTGAGACATCTTCAGGCTGACCACTGGGGACCTCAGACCTGTCTGCAAGGGTAGGAGCTCACTTTAGACCCAGTCTCATTTCCAGATGTGTGTGTTGGGGACAAGCACTTACTGCTTTTCTTCAGTAGAAAAATCTGTTTGTGGCTTCCTTTTAGAGTATGTGAAAAACTCAGACTTAGCAAGGCCTTTAAACTGATGCTGGCAGCTGGGAAGTAACCCCCTGAATAATAAGGTTGAAGGTTTCTCTTTCTTTATATTCTTATTTTTGTTAGTTTGCTTTTCATGTTTTCTCTCTATTCTGAGAACTGTGTGTTCAGTGCTGCTGTGATTGTGATACTTTTTTCTATTTCTCAGATCCCCAGTGTGATAGCAATACTGGTCCAGTGTGTTAAGCTTCTAAAAGCAGCAGGTCATTTACAATTGCTCAGGTTAAAGAGCATATTTATTTATAAATGTTTACCCAAAGGATAAAGAAACAAGAACCTGGGAATGTTTTTCTGATGTGATCAGGTGGTACCATGTAGTAGATTTACATCAATTTTCCAGCTCTGTGAGCTCTCCTAGGTAAGGAAGCTGCCAATGAGCAGCTCCCAGTTTTCCCTTCTGCCAGCAGATACACTGATGGAAACGGGAAAGTATAAAACATCCTGAAAATTTCTGCATGTCTCTATTGAATGTTCTAACCTGATCACAGCTGACATTTATCCTCACCTTCTTTCTTCTGCATAAGCTGTGTGTAGCTGAAAGCCTGGTCAAAGGACTGAATCTGTAAGATTAAATATTGAGTCTCGAATACATTACCAAATTATATACTATTTAGCAGGAGTATAAAGAGTATAATGCAAGTGCCAGCAGATGCTCTGTTAACTATAAAAATGTTTTGCTTTGCAGACTTTTAATTAAAAGAGCTCTGTCTGGCTTCTCCTGGAGGATATATAGGAGAGTTTGGTCGGATTTGTTTTCAGAAATCTAGAATAAATTGTTACCTGAAAAGCATCCAGTTATTTTTAGAGTAACAGAGGATCTTTTGATTTTGCAATCTTAAAAGTTTCTATATCAACCTTTATTTTGTCCTGCTGTTAGTCACTGCCTTCATAGACAGTAATGATTATCTGTGACTTAGAAGCAAGAACCATTATAGTAGGCTGTATCTGAGAAATGTAATAAAGTTTTAAAACCAGTCAGAACAGTGCAGAAGAAAATCTGTATGGAAGACTACACTTGCTGTGAAGAGGATGTGATGAAAACTTTAGATCATGTTAGTTGTTACAACAAGATTTTTAAATCAGGGGCATCTGGGTACTAGATCAAGCAGCTGCATTGTCTTTTGCATGAATAAGCTACAATCTTTTAAAGGAGTAGCAGTTACTCTCTGTGCTTTGTCTCATGTCTTTGTCATAAATTAGCAAGAGTTTACATACTCAGGGACTTCATTTCCTTTAAGGCACATGTAACCTGTGAATATTTTCAGCCATCAGTGTAATGCGTTGAGCTTCCTGCTTAATCCAGTTGCTGATTATAATAGATACATTTCTTTTTTTAAATGAACTTTGTGAAGCAGTCTCAGATGAATGTGAAATTATCCTCATTTATATCCAAGCTCAGTTTGGACTGGAATGCTCTCAGGGTACAACAATAGCATTTTGTGCTTTTTGGAATTTAGGGTAATTTTTGAGAGAGATATTGAGAGTTCCAGTGATTTATTTACTTTTTTTTTTTTTTGTGCAACCATTTCGAGGTGAGATCATGTTTAGATAGAGACATCCATTTGAGTCGTTTACTTTACCACAGTCACCCTTACCTCAGTCATTACCAGGCTGTTTTTTCATCAGCTCCTGGATACACTGAGCTTCTTTTCTGCTAGTTCCTTAGTTACTAAAAACCAATTTTCATAGCCACACAAGACATCCTTCATTTTCTAGGCACATGTTTTGTGAAACACCAGAACATTTCTTTTGCTCCTGTCATCTTTATCCATCTTTCCTAATCAGTAGTTAGTAGTTAGTCAGTAGTTAAATGTGGATGCTTGCAAGAAAAGTCACAAGTACTCAAGATGTAAGATAAAAACATTATTAAGCAGCTACTGTTTGATGCTTAATTGTTGCCCTTTTTGGAATATCATGTTCAGAGCCATTTGGAAAATGTAGTGGTGGTAAGCTTTGCATGTTTTGATTCTTGTGGGTTGGGGCCTTATGGCACATGTGTTAGTTCTTGCTGGAAAAATGATGGGATGTTTGTGGATAATAGGTCTGTAAATTGATACTAAAGGGCAAGGTTTTTTAGGCTTGTCTAGTGAGAACAAGGAGATAGTGCAGAGAAGGGAAATGACAGTGATCAAAGGGGTAAAACTGCAACCAGGGGGTCGTTAAAAGCAGTAGGAGACCAGTTATAGCAGAATAGAAGCAAGCATGTCTTTAGCCACCACTGAAAACAGACTACTGGACAAGATGAGGCTCTGTCCTACTGTGGCATTTTTTACATCTTTATCAGCTTTATTTATTGCTCAGACCACCACACAATTAAGATTTTAAACATTTACTGCTGAAAAGCCTACAAGCAAGGACCTAGTATGTGTGCAAGTCTTTGCTAGACGTAGGCCCTATACTATATTTGGTTAAATGGTATCATGAACATTTACACAGCTATCTAAATAATCACATCCAGTTAGTGCTGTAAGATGAGTCAAAGTAGAGATTTTAAGTGCCAAGGACTTAGAACATCTCTTTCTAATTTTACCTTGGCTCAAAATATGTTTAGAAGATGAGGTACTGATAAAATCAGATAAGGAAAATTATCTAGTATCCTGTCACTTGTAAAAAGTTTATCAGTTAAAAATAAAAGAGGTGAGAATTATAAGTTAATCTTTTACGAGAAACGAACAAATATCTAATGGCTGAATTAGGAGCTTGTGCTTAATAAGCAGCAAGAGATTATTGCAAAAAGTCCACACTGGCTGTTGACAGACATTCTGGTTTTGGCAGTTTGTGCATACTTCACAAAGGGATGCTACATGCAGAGGTAGCAAATCTCCAGGCGTTGTCTTAGCTGTATCTTATTAGCTGGAAGATGGGTAGAAAAACATGAATGACTAAACTGAGTCATTTCTGTTTGGAGATGTTCCAGCTGACTGGGTTTCTGGTAGAAAATGCTGGTTCTTCCAAATGAAAATATTTCTCTGTAATATGTAGTCTCAATGAGACTGTCATTTGTGCTCTATCTGGACTGTTCTCTCACATTGCTAGGCTCTTCGCCAGTCAGCCAGGCAGGTGGTATAGAGGTCAGCTCTTTGTTTCTTCATCTGCTGGATTTGCAGTGCCTCCTGGCTGGGCTTGGCACCCAGCTCATTTTGCTCTGCCACCCTAGGGACATACAGCCAGGGACCATGCCTGTTCTCACAGCCCTGTCAGCTGTTGGCTGTCCAAGTCTACCATTCCAGATGAATTTTTTTTCATAGGTTTGAAATATTTTACAGGTTGGATGTAAAGTCTTCCTGGCAGCTCCATTAATATACAAAAACCCTAGTGGCAACAGGAGCCCTTAGAGAAAATACAACAGATGTATATTTTTAATTCTGCAAGAAAAACTTCAATTGAGTTCTGATTATTGATTTTAAATCAGGGGGTATCTTCAGTGTTTTCCTGAACTCTTTCCAGCTGATACTAGGCTATTCCTCCCCTTAGCAGTGAAATAATATCTAGTGGCATATGCTAAGCTTCACCTGTAATTTGTTTATCAAATTGGATTTGTGTCACAAAGGATGTGAGAGGTTTGTATGCAAAAAAATTATTAGTGGGTTTTCATAGCTTATGGCATACATAAAATCTAATGGTGCATGTTACTCTTGGGGTGACAGAGGCAGAAAAGGATAAGGAAAAAGTCCCAGTAGCCATCTGAGAAGAGGAAAAAAGCACTGCCACAGCACCTCAGCTAGAAGTCTCTAGACCGGCAAGTGGGAAGTAGGCTACAGCATTGCAAGTGTAGGCTTTTAGCATAACAAATGGTAAGGCACCTTGCAACAGACTGCTACATTTTGTCTTTGCCAAGTAGCTGGAGGTCTCTTAATCTCTTTCAATATCCCATTTGTTGACAAGCAGACCTTTAAAAACTCATAGGGTTGTTCCTGCCTAGAAGCATGTCACAAGTTTTGAATACAGTTTGGTAGTTCCTCAGTCAAAAACATCACTCTTGATCAGAAAGCAGTTCTCTATTTCAGTTATAGTATTTGTAACCCTTTTTTAGCTCCAAGGTGTACAGATTCTCCAGCACAGAGGTTTGTTTTGTGCTTGACAATTTATATCTTTGTGTCACGTATTACGAGATTTTGCAGCATACAAGGCAATAAAAACGTTCAGCTTGGCAAGTCATATTCCAGGAAGAAATGTCAACCATGGATTTGTCCTTCCTGGAAGCTAAGGCAAGATAGTACCTCAAGGATAAGCAGAAATTACTTGTGTTTGTTTATCACAACATAAGGACTAACCCTAGTGGTGGGAAGTTTGTATTCATCTTTGCCTTTCCTATATGAAACTACTGTACTAATAAAGAAGGAAGGAAGAAGAAAAATGGGGCACTTGCTGGGCAATTAATTCTTGCAAAAGAGAAAAAGTATGTTTACAGACCAGTGTTTATGTTATGGGATGGAACAATCATTAGTGACTTTAAACATGAGCCATTTTCAGTCTCTGTAATTCCCAGATGTTCCTGCTGGCAGAGGCTGTCCCTCAGTCCTACTACTTGTGCATCCTTAAAAGGGATATGGAGTGATGTGGTTTCACCTTAGGGCTAAGCAAATCAAATGGTGATTTGCTTCTTTAAGGAGTGGTCTTGTTGTTTCTTGGTGTTCTGGGTGTAGCCTTCGTATAACCTCTGGGTACAATTCAGTTGGCCATTTCAGTGCAGAGCTAATGCTTTTTTTTTCTACTGCTCAGTCACTGTATCTGACTTGAGAGAAATAAGGGGAAGAGAATGCAGGGTAAAGGCCCTGTCAGTGTTGCTTTGTGTGTTATGCTGACATGGCTGCATGGCATTATAGCCTAAGGAATGTGTAGGTTGCTCCTTTGTGAATCCCATGCCTGGAGTCTGGGAAACCTACAAAAGAATTCCCAGAGGGCTAAAAGTTTAGGAAGAAACCAGATATTTTTTTTTTGATCAAATGTCTTCTTTTTAGTGATACTTAGTGAAATAAGAATGAAGCCAGTTTTTAGACATTTTATAACAATAAAAAAAGACAGGGTTGGGTTGAAAGGTAGGAGATGGTCCCATGGCACTATGTTTAATCTGCATCTGGAATCATGCCTTTTCCCTTTATTCTCTTTGGGGCTCTCTAATTATTTGAAAAACAAAACAAAGTAAGCCTAAACCCCAGCAACAAAACAAACAAACAAACAAACAAAAGAAAACAGAAAGTCCAGCACAGCAGCTAGATCATAGAATCATGGAATAGTTAGGGTTGGAAAGGACCTTAAGATCATCATGTTCCAACCCCCCTGCCATGGGCAGGGATAGATGGAGTAAGACATTTAAAAAAAAACCTTCCCCCTCCTGTGAAACATATCTTTTTAACCCTAGACTGATGGACACTGGGGAAGCAAGTTATTATTCCTTTCCTTTACAAGGAAAACATGCAGTTTTTCCGTGTTTCACAAAGGATACATATTACATAAAATGCTCTCTTTCTTTTCTTTTTTTACATTACATGCACCAGTAAAATATACTTAGCACAGTTCAGGGTACTTGTGAGATGGCCAGGTTTTATTCTTCAAATAAAAATATGCCTGCGCTTTCCAATTTATTCGTTGTATCTATTGACCTTTTCTTAAGATAGCAAACTAGCTTTCAAGAACAAAGAAATACATGAGAAATGTTGTGGCAGGAATCCCGGTGCAGGACAGCCTATTCAGATGTTCAGCCTTAGGCAGAGTAAAGGAGAGGGCTTGATACACCAAGGGTGTCTGTACTTTTTGAATAGATCACCACTGGACAGCAATGCTGCAATAGCAGCACACGTTGGTGATGATTTATGCTGCATTTTAGTTGATAGATAGAGTTGGGAATAGTGCTAGTTAGGTTCTGTAAATATTGCTGGACTTTGCATGAGCCAAAAGCTTGGATAACAGGGTCCAGTAAGATATGGATGTTTTTATATTCATAATTATATTGGCAGTCTTGATGGGCCGAGTCAAGATTGTGGGTATATTAAAAAAAACAGGTGCTTTAACTTCACATCTTGTCATTGGTGCAGGGTTTGTGGTTGCAGTGAGTCCTGCTGTGGTCAAGATTCAGTGACAGTGGCTTAGTGTTAGTACTGGTGTGTATTATTATACACAAGGCACAGCAAGTTTGTTTTGGGATAGTTTATTAAAAAAGTAAGCAACTTATTTCTGTAGTGAAAATTCCAGTTCTGAAATTCTCACATTCTCTTAGTCCCTGGGAAGAGACAGGAGAAACACAAGCTCCAAGAGGTGAGCACATCTTACATTTTCAGAAGGTACATTGGAGAAGACATTAGCATTATTTTGGCTGCCTGCATTCCAAAACTGAGAGAGAGATAAGAAGTTTCTCTACAGGAAGATGTCAGAATAATCCAATTACATATTGAAAAAGTGGGAAATAAACTTCCCAGTATGCTATTTGAAGGCTTTGAAGGCTGCTTGTAGTAAATGATCCTGTCTCCTGCAGTTCAGCATCAAAAGAATCAAACTTCTCAGAACCAAAGGTAGATTTAAAAAAGAAGAAAAAATATGGCTGCCAGAGCCCCTTTTCCAGCAAAGGTTCATCTTGCAAATTTCCTGGGAAAGAAGCAAGGAATAATAACAAGAGTATTGATCTACCTTCCATTTCTTCAAATATATTCTAAGAATGATCTAAAAAAAATCCTTCTCTAAAAAAGAAATTGCTGCAACAGGAATAAGATCAACTCCTTATTGGGGATTTCTTTTTACTATAGATTGTTAGAAGAACAACCTGAGACCAAATTTGCCACCCAATATTTTGTAAAATGCCAGCTTGGTGGGATGTGTGTATGTGAAAGTCATCAGAAAATGCTCAATCCTCTAGAATTTCGCTTATTAATTTTAAAGGAATGAGGCACCTCAGAAGGTAAATAATCTCAACAACTATTTACAGACATTCCCATAAGAAAAGTTTTCAGTGCCTATGAGAATGTAAACAGCACTGCGTAATTTGGTTTCAACTGACTAAAAATTTTGGCTTGGCTTTTGTAGTATAAACATTGGAGTTGTGGTTGGTTTGCCATAAATAGATGTCATGAGGATGCTGGAAATTCAAAAATGCATCATTTTTGTTGTGTGTTATTTTTTTTTTATTATGTAGTATAACTAACAACCAAGCCCATTTAATTATGTAGCTTTGTTATTTGAAGTTATTCCATATTAGTGTTAAGTTGCTTAAGGAGCATAAAAGGACCTGCTCCTAAAAAGGAGCCAGTCTCAAGAACTAGGCTTCCAGTTTTCACAGAAAAGATATCTGTTGTCCTGCTTCCAAAACATTTGTCTTCCATTTCCCTCATAATATGTAGTACTTCTAGGAGGCATTCTGTGTCCTGAATCTCATCTCTTCTCATAACTAGGCAGAAGAGGCTTTATAAAAGTCTATTTCAGTGGGATATGGTTTGAATAACAGCTCTCAAATACTGGAATGATTCTGTGGACTAGATGCATTGTTTAGCTTAGTTTATTTTTTGGAAAGCTATTTAAGATGTTAAGTTAATGTGCTTCTGTGCAAAATCATCATGTTCACCAGAAGAATCAGATGATCCCACTTAACATCTGTATAATTTATCTGTAAACAGGGGAAGCAATTGAAGAATTATTAGGAGGCATTGGCTTATTTTCCATGCAACTCTAGGCTCTGTGTTTGAGAGGTCTTCTTAACCAAAACCCAGGAAAGTAATTTTGGACATGAAGTGCATGTTGGTGGCTGTTTTGAGAGGGAAAAACTACCTGACTTTGACTCGGAGCTCAGAAATTCAGAAACATCAGGCAGACAAGGGAAGAAGGAGACATTCTAGGGTTGTATTCAGAAAAACAGCAGTAACCCAAATTCAAGGAACTGGCCACAAGGAAATGGGTTTAAAAAAAAACCCAACCAACCAAACAAAAAACCTCCAACTCAAAACCAAAAAAACCAACCAACCAGACAAGAAAAGGACACTGTTTGCAGACAGGAGTTGCTGTTCTGTACTGGAGGAGGCTGCATTTACCTTCATGAGAGCAAATATTCAAAGTTTAGTTTTGTCTAGAGTGAGAATTGCTTGCAAGCTTGACGACAAATAAAAGCACTTTGAGACTCTAGATGGGCTTTGCCATTACTGTGAGAATAACTTCCCTGGCACAGGGCTGCCCACCTGCATGTAGACACCTCGCTGCCTACATTCCTCATGCCTGAGGCCACGGAGGTAAGCCAAAAGGCCTCTGAGGTCTGGCCCCTCACTGACTCCCTGGCCATTCCAGCCCTCATGGCTTGCTTCCCCTGTGGGACAGGAATGTCTGAAGAGGGCAGGGACTCACTGCTGCCCCAGCTTGTACTTCACCATGCAGATCACCAGCTCTGCTGCTACCATGGATCCTGCTGCAGGGTCTGTGGGGGAAGGTCTGCACCTGGAGGAGAGCACCGGAGTAGGAAAAATTCATACCAGTAAAAGTATGTCAACTCTGGCTATTTAAAACCTTCTACAGATGAACAACACAGGGAAGAATAAGAATGTGTGTTTTGGGCAGGAAGAAGTGCAAGGTATTCCAGCATGTGAAGTCACTATCAGAGTGCTTGGGATGATGCAGGACTCTCATACTTGCAGAGGGGTGCCAGGTCCATGCTGGTGGGGCAACTGTCCTACCAAAATATCTTCAGGGGTGTGGAGACAGTGTTCTCATAGGAGAATGGATATTTGGTACATGAACTCTGAATAACTCAAAGGTACAGCAAGGCCATGAGAGGCCCGATGAAGCTTAAGCAAGCAAGATAAGAAGAAACTGGAATTCACTTAGTTATGAGAACTGTGGACTGTTGGCAAGGTCAAGTTCTCACACCTGTGCTTAACCAATTATATGTTAGTCACTAAGGGTCTTCAAGACAAGTATCCAATCATGATATGCCAAATTGCTGTAGGTGTGTGTAAGCAATAGGATATAAGGAGTTAATGCTTTGCAATAAGTGGCTTTTTGTCTGATCATATTGGTCTCTGACTGAGTCCATTCCGTGGCACAGGGGGGTTGCTCTTATATGCCAATATATATTAATGTTACCTTAATGCATGTGGGTAGAACATATTGCTCTAAGGAGCAATCATTGCCATAGAGGTATTGAGCCACTAAGTGGAATGGGTTCACAGATATTTTTGATGGCTGTAATAAACTTATTCTGGAGAGACCATCTTATTACAACTTGTCTATTGCCGTGATGGTATTCATGTAGCAAGAGAAGAAATGTGTTTGCTCTTTTAACTTTCAGAGAATGAATCAGAGGATTTGTTTAACCCATACAATATAACATTTTATTCCTGTTTGTGGTTTTCTGGATTTACCTTACTAATCATAGTGTAAATATTTGACATATTTTCAAATAAGCTTACCTGAAAAGGCTAAATATCCATACAGTAGTATTTTATATTATGGACCAAAATATGCATTTAATCCTCAATTCACAGGAATGAAGCTGAAAGTCTTTCATAGAACGACATAGACAGGGTTTGAGTGACTTTCTCTAGCATGAATGTTAACTTATGATTTTGCTTTACTAGCAAACTCATGACAAAACTACGGAACCACTCCAGTCCTGCAGAAGTTCACTGAAAAAAAGTCCATTAAATCAGGTGAAGAACATCGGTTCTCTGGATGGCTGCAGCAGTTCCAGCCTTCAGCCTTTTGCCTGCTCCAGGGAACTACCAACACCTGAGCCCCTATCAAGATCTGCAGTGTATCATAGCAAGATAAACTAAAATTGCTGGTTTATGCTGTGGAGTTTCAGCAGTTATTTCATTATCAGCTGAATCATTCCTGCAATAAAAGGATAGGAAATCTCAAAGAACAGGGTAGATAGCTGGGTACAAACTGTCCCTTCCTCTCACAGGGGAAAGATAAAAATTGAAGATATTTCAATTAAAGAACATAACTGCAAAACACAAGAATAGTAATGGAGAAATGTGGGAGGGAGAAAAAAGAAATGAGACGTTGAGAAGTTCAGGACAGATACTGGGTATTGCGTTGCTTGTAGGGTCTTGTGAGACCTCACTTGGAGTATTGTGTTCAGTTCTGGTGCCCTCAACATAAAAAGGACATAGAACTGTTAGAACAAGTCTAGAGGAGGGCCACGAGGGTGATCAGGGGACTGGAGCACCTCCCGTATGAAGACAGGCTGAGAAAGTTGGGGCTGTTCAGCCTGGAGAAGAGAAGGCTGCGTGGAGACCTCATAGCAGCCTTCCAGTATTTGACGGGGGCCTACAGGGTTGCCAGTGAGGGACTGTAGTGACAGAACAAGGGTTAACGGGTTGAAACTTAAACAGCAGAGGTTTACATTGGATATAAGGAAGAAATTCTTTACTGTGAGGGTGGTGACAAATGGGTTTCCCAGGGAGGTTGTGAATGCTCCATCCCTGGCAGTGTTCGAGGCCAGGTTGGATGAAGCCTTGGGTGATATGGTTTAGTGTGAGGTGTCCCTGCCCATGGCAGGGGGGTTGGAACTAGGTGATCTTAAGGTCCTTTCCAACCCTAACTATTCTATGATTCTATGACTTCTTGTTTTCAAGTATGTTTAGAGAGGAATAGAGAACAGGAGGCAAGTTTTGGACTCTTCAATTTGGCAAGCAGTTCCTTTGAGTATGAATTGGTTAGTTTTGTAATACCTATGCTTACAGCTGGATTTGCTGCATGGTACTTAACTGTACATTGTAAAAGGAGGCTGTAGGGATTAGTGTGCTTTTACAAAGCATTTTCTTTTTTTCTTTTGACAAAAACATATTTCCTTCCCTTTGGCAATGAAAAGAAAACTTAAGGGACTGGTGTAGTATTTGCAAATTGCACCAAATACTACTAAAGATTGGATTAATATTGACTTATGTAAAAAATAGGCTGGAAAAGACATACAAAATTCTGCTTGCCCATTTTGTATGGCTAGGACAACTCAAACTTGCTGTACGTGAAATAGTTCCTCTGTGTAGTATACCTTGAACTGAACTGAAAATGCAGCAACTCTGAAAAAGCTGCAGTACAAACTGAATGTACCAAACCACAACATTTATGAAAAACTGTCTTATCTCATGTTCTGTTCTAGGTTCAGACTGTTTCCTAGCTTCATACCAGCGTTTAGTCAAAAAGGTGTTTTTTTAAGGACTAATGTGATTTGGAAAGAAAATGTTTGCATAGGCATAGATATGCTTTTTGTTCCCTCCTTTTTCTTAAACTGATATTGAGGATGTGACACTTACTGAAGATTAATACACCATTTTTGGTCAAAACTAAACCACACTTTAGTAAGACATATTGCAGCAGTCAAGTATAATGAGAAAATCACAGTATATCTTTAAAATCATTTTCTTACCAGTCAGTACTTACATGGCATAATGAATGATGGTTAGTTAACTCCTAAATTCCAACCTTTCAGCAACAGGCTTCTCCTGGTGAAATTATTTCTTATGCTACCTTATGTGGTTAATTTTCTGTTATTAGCTGTTAATATAGTTTACATTTCTTCCCAGACCTAAGTTTCCAGTTTTAAGTATGCAAATAAATGGCTTGAATTTAAGAAAGGGCAAAGTGACCTACTTTCTAATTAAAACCTTGCGCAGCTGTGATTCAGGCTTCTCAACTGGAGTTCATGGGAGCTAATCAGATGCAGGTCATAGAACTATATGCCTCAACACAGACATCCAACTTTTGGCACCTGGTGTTTGGAGAAGTTTGGCACAGATTCCCTGAAGTGCAGCATGTAAGCCATTGCTACTTGACATCTTCTCCACTGCAATAACTGTCTTGTGATGCACCTTCTATTAAGAAAACAAGGACAGGCCCTAATCATCACATTTTAATCTCCTCCTCTGTATTTCCTCTGAAATCCGAAGGAATTTGGCCAGGGCTTTCCACTGGTCCATTTTCCTTAAATATGTGCTGAGTTAATTGGTAGACTCTGTAATGATTTTCTACTGTTGCTGATGGTGATCACAAATTAGTGCAATATTAGCTACAAATTAGTGCAGTAAACAATCTAGAGATGAGAATTACTTGGTTGCTTAAAAAGAAGGGCAGATAGTTGCTCTCCTGGGGATATAGACTGCAAACAGGAAGTTCTCCTGTTTTTAATGATTCTTAATGGAACAGCTGTCTCAGGTTTCTCTTGTTCTAGAAGTATGGTGTTACGTCAAGCGGGTTTGCAAATTCGCATTTAACACCATGTTTTCTTTGCAATGTCAATGATATGTACTTGCAAATGAAATGTAGTGCTTCAGGTTATATAAAATGGTGTTTTAGAGAATACTACAGAGAAGAAGTACCAGGAAAAATATGCCATACTTTTGGAGGGGGATATTCACTTCTAAAATTAGCTTTATCGGTCATTTAAGTAAGTGTAGCCTAACTTGAAACAAGTAGCAGTTGCTGCCCCACTGAAGATAGGGTTTAACAGCTCTTTTAGCAGCTGCTGCTGGTTAAAATCTGGACTCCCTATTGGTTTGGCATTGTCTTAAATTGTAACCAGGTGATGCTAATTGAGCAATTAAGTTTAAGGAGATGTGGAGAGAGGATATATACTTGAGAGAGGAGGGGGGTGTTTAATGTGAAGAGTTTATTTTGTTTAAGGTACTTAAGTAAAATACACAGGTTTTAGAAGAGAAAGGTATGAATTGCCCTGCTAATTTACTAATAGGACATTTGCACCAATTCATCTGAGCACCTGAAGCTAGAACATGCCTATAGTGTACTCCTCCAGTACACATGGCTGGTTATGCTATCTAAAAGTAAGTTCAGTGAGATTCTTATAACACAGTTTTAAGTGAGTGTGTTGAGTAATAAAATACATTTTAAAGAAATACTGTGTAATATGTTTAAAGTAAATATGTTGAGTCAATAATCAATTGAGTAGTCACTCGTATTTTATCAGATGTTCCCTGCAATGTAAGCTTGAGCTCCTTCACTGATAACAAAGACCAAAATCTGTGTCTCCTACATCTTTCATAAATGTCATCTCTCTTTCCACTGGTGGTAGCTGTATTTTAAAACAAAGATTATGAATTCTGTTCAGCCCATTAAAGGGACACAGCTCAGAGCTGCAAAGTCTAAATGAACACCATGATGATGTAATTCGAGCTATTACAGTGCCTAGAAGAACTGTTTCTCAGAAGTCTGTGGTGTTATTTGCAGGCAGAAATCATCTTGGTCTGCCTATATGCTGAGCTGATGGGGAAGGAGGTTACTATAGCTGCCTTGAGTTCAGTGGTGTTCTAAGCAGTTGAGCATTGCTCTAAGAACAACTTTTAGGTTCAATGCAAAGCTAAGCCAGAGTATCCAAAAAAAAACATTGTCTCTTCTTAGTTGTTTCCTGCTGTATTTTCTATAATGTTTTCATTAAAATTTGATTGTAATGCTTCCCATAACTTCTGGGAAATACACTTGGGGAGCAGAGGTAAACTGCTACAGGGGACACAGAATGAATTCACTGCTCATAACTTATTAAAATTAGTAGCTCAGCAGGGTTCTCTGAGCTGATACTCAGAGTATGACTAGCACATTTCCCAGCACTCCACAGAGATATGTGTATGTACTCTTCTGTTCTTCTTCTCTGTTTTAAACTAATTGTGTTTTTTTTTTCTGGGGAAAGAGGCTTTCATTTGAAAAGTTAGTTTTGAAGCCAGAGCCCAAAAGTGTCTCATTTAAGAGCTGTAGCATTTTTATCATATCACACGAAGTGATGTCCAACATGTGTGTTAGAATGAATTAGGGATGGTTTTGCTACTGACAACAATAAATGTATCAAAAAGAAATGGGAAAGTTGTTTTGTTGTGCGATGTTATTTCTGCAACTACTTTGTATAATATAGCTATGCAAGCATATGCCTTTGTAACGAATGTCATTAATTTACCTGTTCCTCATATTTTTACCTTTGCTTTCCAGGCTTGATTATCTTCAAAATTGTGCATCTTAAAAAGTAAGCTGTCTTTCTGCTGAAGTAAGTAATGTTTGTATGAAAAGTACACTATCTCCAAGTTTGTACCAGTGATGTTTTATGCTCTTTACAAACCAATAGTTTCTTTCACTCCTCCTTCTTTAATGTTTGCATTTTGTAACTGAGAGTGGGAAGATGGGGGGGATGGAGATGCGGTTGGGGACGACAAGGCTACATCAGAGGTTTTCTTGCAAAAAATAATTTTACAAGCTAAAGGGTGAAGAAGTAGTCACTGGGATATACTGTTTAGAAATATGAAGGCTTTTAGTAATGGAAAATCACAGATGAGAATGCTGAGATTATCACTATGTTTCCTCTCTAAGAAAATGTCAGAGCACATGATTTTGATCTGAAATGTTCTCTTGAGAACAGTTAAAGTGGGCATAGAACAAATGCTTTTGATACTGCAAGTGTATACAAAAGAATGTTATGTATTCATTTTACGTCACAGAAACCTACCCAGGCTTAATGAATTATTCCCTCTTACTAACCTTCCTTGAAGTAATTTGGCACTTGCTTTTTTAGTTAAGTTAGTTTTCTAGTTAAGGTTTTGCGTAATTACAGTTTTTGATATATTGCTACTATGTTACAGGAGATAGTATGTGAAAAGAAAAACAGGGCAAAAAAGTGTCACAGAGAAGTAATGTTCCAGTTATAAATCTGCAAGCAAATTGGAACAGTCTGTTCTAAAATATTTTGTACTTCTGGCATAGAAAGACAGAAGAGCTATGTTGGTAAGCTGGAGAAAGTTATGTGCTTGTGTGTATGATGTGGGGGATTTTTTGTTTTAAATCTGGCCAGATCTCTATGTGGTCTGAAGTCAGTACAGCTTTGCTGATCGGGACCAGGCTAAAGTGGAGCTAATTGTTGGCTTTAATGTTATGTTGGAGATCAGTCTTGAAATTCTCATCCTGTCTTGTATGTGTGAATTTCTGCAAAATTTGTACCATTGCCTACTTTTCTTTGTTTACAGCATAAAAGCAAAATTTGTTTAATCTACAAGGACTCTGAAAGGATTTAGATCACTAGTGACTGTTACAACCATGTCCTGGGTTCAAGGTGGCTAAAATTGATCCAGGTCTACATTGTGTCTTCCTGAGTTTCTCTCTTTTTTGAGAGATGGGATCATTCACCTTTTCAAACATTTCCTTTTCTAAAATATCCTCAGAAATATTTCTTTTCAGACTTTCTTTCCAGAATCCAGAAACACGTGGCTTAAAATGTAACCCAGAATCAATTGGTCAGAAGAAAAACCCTAACAAACCAACCCCTGCCTTATTTCAGTTTTACTGGATTTGGTCTACTAATAGGACATATGCTGTAGCTTAGGCATAGCAGGAAAGGACCCACCTTTCCCATCACTTATTTCTCCTGAGGACATTACAAGGCAGGGGAAGGTAAAGTGGGCTCTCTGTCAGCGGGGTGGCCTTTTGCTGCTCAGGCCCATGAGTGGAGTGGTGGTAGCTCCGATGGTGGGGCCAGTTGCACTGGGAAAAGTTGATAGAAGTTTCCATAGCAGAGTTTTCCTGAGGTAGCAATGTTGGTAAGGAGTGGGGTGTAATTTTACATCATTACTCCTGTGTCTCTTTATATTTGTGTATTGTATACGGTTCTGGTGTCCTCAACATAAAAAGGACATGGAGCTGTTGGAACAAGTCCAGAGGAGGGCCATGAGGATGATCAGGGAACTGGAGCACCTCCCATATGAAGACAGGCTGAGAAAGTTGGGGGCCTGGAGAAGGCTGCGTGGAGACCTCATAGCGGCCTTCCAGTATCTGAAGGGGGCCTACAAGGATGCTGGTGAGGGGCTATTCATTAGGGACTGTAGTGACAGGACAAGGGGTAATGGGTTAAAACTTAAACAGGGGAAGTTTAGATTGGATATAGGAGGAAGTTCTTTACTGTGAGGGTGGTGAGGCACTGGAATGGGTTGCCCAGGTAGTTGTGACTGCTCCATCCCTGGTGGTATTCAAGGCCGGGTTGGACAGAGCCTTGTGTGAAATGGTCTCCCTGCCCATAGCAGGGTGGCTGGAACTAGATGATCTTAAAGTCTTTTCCAACCCTAACTATTCTATAATTCTATATTTTGTTGTCGAATCTTTGCTTGTGTTTGTCTGCTGTCACCTTTTGGTTCCTTTCTTTGATAAAACATAATCCGTATGAGCAAGGCTTTTGTATCTCAATAAGTAGCAACTGCTCTTTCACGTGTAGTCCAGGCTTCAAGGGAGAGAAAAAAATGCCAAACAGAAAATCTGAGAGAGATCACATGGATGGTCCTCTGAAGACACTACTGAATAAATGTTTGTGATAGAGCTAGTTCTCTAATGTAGTGTGAGCTTTCCAAGTATACCAGGAGGAATTATGCCTCATTGACTGGGGACATTCATGGTTCTATTGAAAGATGGAAGAACGAATAAACAGAACACTTTATTTAAACAAACAAAAATTAAAAATAAAAACATCACCTCCTGGGTAACAGAAGCAATGCTGTTTGCTTTGATCCTTAATTTGCACAGTAGGTACCAATTTTAATCTCTCTGATTCCAATTATAATGGCAAGTACATGTTGCCTATTTCATTTTAGTTGTTGGGTTTTATGTTCCAAGTATTGTAGTCCATGTAGGATTGCCTGGAAATGTGGTTTGTTCTTGATATAAATTCATTGCTGTCAGTTACTTTTGGGTAGGGTTTGGACTATATCTGATGGAAGAGAAAGAACAGCACAGTGGTGTGTTATGCATGATGAGGAAATAACAAGGGCAATCTTTGCATCTCATCTAAGCATCTGGCAGAGGACTACTTCAGCTTGCCTGTCTGTTTCTTTAAACTTACACACTGAAGCGCGAGGACTGCCTTTCTTCACAATTACACCTCTAGTCTGATCTGTGCTATTAGATGATTTTCTAAATTAGTATGATAAATCTGTGTAGTAATGGTGTTCCTTTTTTCCCCATTTATGGCATCACGTTCCTTTTATTTTTATGGAAAGATTTACCTAAAGGAGTTGAAGCTTAACATACAACTATTCAGCAGATACATATGATAAGTAATGGAACATTTTACTTGCAGCACGTACCACTTGGTGATATGTGGCAGTGAGAGATGTAGCTGATGAACTTCAGCTGAAGAACTTGTCTTTGCTTTCCTTCTTGGTCTCCAGCCCCACTAATTAGCTTATGAAAACAAGCATAGTAAGCTTGGTTTACTGTCTTATTCCAATTCTCTTGCATAAGCATATCCACAAACTAAAGGCAAAATTCGTATGGATGTCTTAGTTGCATACTTGCATTCTTCTCAGAAATGAAAGTTTTTGCTCAGCTGAACACTTCATTTACCATAGCTATAAGCAATTGCTGTGTTAATGTTTTCTCCTTATAAAAACTTGTCAGTAGCTTTCTGTGGAAAAAGAAAATTACAATTCCACCAGTCTTCGCAGTTTTGATAATAATCAGTGGTATCTGAATTGCTGCTGGCAAAGGTTTCTCAGCTCTGTGGTGAAATTCTTTTCCAAAATTGACAGAAAAACATCTTTAAAACGTATTGCCTGGACTTAGATGGGATATGGGATGCCTGGCTTGAAATCCCAATGTCCTCCATTTGTTTCCAGAGGTCTGTCTAAAGCAGCAGATTGTTGTCTGACCATGGCTGGCTGTATGACTGTTCTCTCAGCTTTGTCTAACTGAATTTATCAGGAGCTTTTTCTTCCACACAGCAGCTGAGGGTGCTGATCAAATTATCATTTCAACCAGGTTTTGGTTGGATGTGGAAACTGGCTGTGGTGTATTCTAAACCTGTCTGTCTAGTGACTTAGGACATCTATCTCTGGTTTTGAATGCTGTAGACCCTGCTACAGCAGGGGCTGGTAGCTAGTTATCTCACTTGGTATGGCTCCTGAAAACACAAATGGGCACCCAAAACTGATGGGTGTCATTCTCAGCCCACACCAACTAATGCTGGTTAAGTCTTCACTAAGATTTTCTTAAAACTTTTGGCCATTTGTAAATAAACTTTGTGAGATCACACAGAGAATTTGTGCTGTACAGGAGAAATCTTTCTGATACTGACATCACGATTGCAGAGCCCACCTCTGTCAGCAATCATGGATGGAATGTGGGATGTTTCCCAGTGGGGGAGCCCTGGAAATAGTGCAGCTAAAACTAAGCACAGTAAGAGACTCAGCCACTGCCAGTGTGCTAAGCAATGTATGTTTTGTATTTTTGAGACTACAGGCAAGCTCTGCTTTGTAAACACTAGCTTAGTTGCCTGTTGCTGATACTCCTGGATCTGTGTCAGGCTAGGCCTGGGTTTTGGGTTATTTCCTGATAGACCACAGCTTTGGACCTAGGGTATTCTAACAAATTAACTGAAACATCTGCTTTTTAATAGTAACATTTTCTTTCTTAGATTGCTGAGTCAGCACTGTGCAATTTTCATTTATTGTGAGGATATATTACCATTTAGTAATTTGTTAATTTGCCAAGTGTTAGGTGGTCAAGTTTTGTAGCAATGTTACCACGTAGAAGCTCGACCTGCTTGGATTTGTTCCTTGTAACTATTATTCATGTCATCAGCACACTGAGTGACCCAATACACTGAAGTTGTTTGGAAATATTCCTGGAACGCTGTATAAAACAGTTTATTCTGAGAAGTTGCAAGCTAGCACTGACATATTCTTACTCAGCAGACCTATTCTTCTTATTAAAAATTATTCCAGCTGACATCAGAAGCAGCACACTTTCTGCTGCTTTTTGTTCCTGGCAAATTTTTTTGTCCACTGTATTATTTCCCAAACCTGTCATAAAAACACATCTCCCAGGAGATGCTATCAAGCAACCCTGGACAGCAATATATAGAAAAAGTGCTCTCTTCAGGTATCCGCGTGAGGAAAGTGAGCTTTGACAGTGCAGCAAAGCTTAATCTTCTTACCTTAAAAGTGCGGTGTTCATGCACACATAGAGAGACAGGGATGGTAGAAATAGAAGATAATATTTATGTGATTGTGGATGTACAGTACATTAGAAGAAAAACTATACAGTGTAAACGTTTAAAAGTCTATCATATTTGCTGCCAGAAATACCAGCAATGGGTGGAGAGATTTGTAATGAATGTTTTTTGTTTTACAAGCTGATATTGACTAGTTTTGTATTCTGTCCCTGCTTCCTATGAAAAACATGAGAGTGGTCGATTATACAAAAAGTTATGGAGTTCTTGGCTGAGAATTGCTTGTTGGTAACAGCTGTTGCCAAAACAAAATCCTGTGTTTTATATACCCTTTAAAGAGATGTTTAAATGCCTCTCTAAATCATAACCAGAAAATTGCAATGGTGAAAGGTATTGTTCTCAGAAGACATGTAACTTTTGTGAAGGAAAGGATCACTTCTGAATATCCTTCCAACACTGCTATCAGTAAAGAAATGTGCTTTCTGGCTCCTCACCAAGCCTCAGGGTTGAGTCTGTCCTTTCTAGAGCATGCTTTGTTAATGCTAAGGAGACTGTGTACTGTTTTTATATGTTGTCTCTTTTAACTGGAGTAAGGGATGTAACCTTTTGAAGGATAACTTATTAGGTTTTCCTTCCTTTTTTTTTTCCTTATTTCCTGCTGAACCTAATCTGTAACTGTGGAGACCTGTTGGCCCTGTGAACTGTAGAACTGTCCCTTCACTCCACCTCATGAAGGCAACAACTTATGAAGTCCTAATATCTATTGCTATTGAATATAGGGCTCATTTGGTAGTTAATACTCCAAAATACATAAGCACCATACATTTGTGCAGAAGTTTTGAACAGTAAACAAGCTTGTAAAAGTTGCTCAACTTTCATATACACTGCATAATTAGTTGATTGCAAAATTTGAAGTCTAATTTGCAGGCCATTTAAATGTAGGGTTTTTTCACTTGCTTTATACTATCAATTATAGATGGGATGGGATGGGAAGAAGGCCAGAATTTTGGATTTCGTTGCAGGAGCTAAGTATGCTCTCTCATCTGATAAGGGAGCAGGCTGGTTTTTGTACTTGGCAGTCAGAACACTTAGGAAAGCACCCAGTTAGTAGTTTGAGTGCTCAAAGGTGTTGTGAATATTCACTTTTGTTCTAAGTGTGCCACTGTTTGCATTAAGACTGACCAGATAAGAAGGGCTGGAATACCTCCGTCAGAAACATGCTGTATTTTCATGGTGGAAGAAATAGGCACGACTGTCATGCAGGTAATAAATGGAAGGAAGATCATCCTCATATTCAGATGGCAAGTGATCTTAATGGGAATGAGAATGCTCATATAAAAGCGACCATAAACATCAAGAGAACTTGCATGTGAATTTCAAAATGTTCATTTGCAAATTTCAGATACTGGGCCCTAAATTGACTTAGTGTGCTCATCACTTTGGGATGCTATTTCTTTTAGACAGTGGTATTTGCTGTATGATTTTTAAATTCCTTTAGAAATCCAAAGAAATGTATCGATACTTGGAGGCGCAAGTTTCCAATCTGTATTTTTATAAAATTCCATCAGTATGCTATTTATGAACAACACTACTCAGACTCTTATTTAGCTTATTTTAGCTCATGTTTAAACTTAAAAATATTTTTCCATTTTTTTATACTTGTGTCTTGGTACTAATTAATTTAGTTATGAATAATAGCTGGCAAGTTTCCAGATTATAAAAGTCTGAAGAAACTTTACACAAAGGTAAGGTTTTTTACAGTAGTGGGAAGGCAGAAATAAGCTGCACCTCAGATAGCAGCAGGTTTTTAAGGGGTTACTAAAAGGGAACACAAGTGATGCATCTTAAGGAGTATTTACTAATAAACAAAAACAGTGTGAGCTGCTTGACTGGCTACTGTGCATTCTGCAACTGCAGGTGTACTCATTACAGTTTCAGTAATGTCAGTCATTAGCTACGTCACATTCCTCTTGTTAAACAAACTGCAGTCTTCACAAAGTGGAGGTAAATATGAATTTCACTGTAAACAGGTTGTTCAGACTGCTTTAAGTGGAATAAACTGTGACAAGACCAAGGGCAAGTGTAGCATTTGGCAGTATTCTAGTCTAATTTGGTATGAGACAAAAAAAACCCAGGTAGCTTTAGTGTTTTTTTTAGGGGTCACTTATAATTGATCAAAAAGAACTCTTGTAAGGAAGTTGTTGAAGTTTAACAAATTTTAGGGTTTCAGTGTGAGCCTATGACAGGAAGACAGGCAAATCTAAGAACAAGATTCAGATGCCTGTTTGAAGAAAGTCTCTTTTTGGCTGGGTTCATTAAGTGAGCCCTGCACAATCCTGAAAAGTATCTTAAGAAAATTAAGGCAAAACGTGACTAGTTGTGTTGAGAGGCCTGCACAGCAACAAACCCATATAAAATATACTTGAAATTACTGGGCTATTCACAATTTTTTTTATGAAGCCAGATGATTCTAATGGTGGGGAGAAGTAAAACCTAAACAGAAAAAACCACGTTCCCTGGAGTCCTCAAGAATGTACTGGTGGAGGGGTAAGCTGATGCAATAAGAACTTTAAATGTAAAGGAAGTGTGTGGGCTTGCTGGTTTGTGTTTGGTTTTGTTTAAGTTTTTTTTTTTTCTATTTAATATTTTGTTTTGTGTTTTTTTGGTCTTTTGTGTTTTGTTTTGGTTTTTTTCCCCCTTTTTTCTTTTTTTGCTTCTCCACAGACAGTTATGCATTCCCATTCTGGACACTGTAATCTGCGGTTCTAGGGGCGCTTTGACGTCACCTGTCAGTAGATAGGATTGGTTTGTTTCTTAAATATGTTATATTACAAGCAGGAATGGGAAAATGTGGTTACAGTTGTAGGTTGTGCAAATGTGATATAGTTATAAACATACCTTTTTACTTGAAGTAACAATTCTCCCATGGCAGATGTTGATTACATATCTTAGAACTAAATTATGGAGTTGTAATTAAACAAGGAAGTAACACCTGCATATTTTTAAGTGTGTTCTTTAACAAAGAATGAGAGGAGAACAAGAAAATTGAGTAGAAACAAGTACAAACCCAAATAACTGTTCATGTAAGCTAACCCATCTTTTTATACATTTTTGTTAATGCTATTGCTGAGTTTACTCATTCTTGGAGTCCAGTTAGTTTTTTGTGTGTGAGATGAGCCACATGTTCCCTGGAAACTGTTGTGACAAATGTAGTATTGATTTAAGCAGTGTCTTTGTCAGATGTCATTGGGGGCTTTGAAACTGATGCCTGTTATTTTTAAAAGCATGAACTAGAAACAGAGGGGAACATAAGATCTATGGCTATGTGACAGAAATTATAGGCTGTATCCAGTTGCTGGCTTTCCCTTCTCTCTGGGCAGTTTTGGCCGAACAGCAGTGGAAAAAAGGATGGTTTCAAATGAACTTCAATATCAAAGTGACTTTTGATAGTGGTCTTTTCTCATGTTGAAGTCAATGTGGCTTTGGAGAGGCTGGAAAGGAGATGTGTAAAAGGATACAGCTTGCATGTGTCCTGATTTTTTTCCATAAATGCTGTACTGTTTGTGAAACACCTTTTGAAATCCCACTTCTGTACAAACTTCTTTTTCTTTGCTGTCCTCATACATGTCCAGGTGAAACTTGTTCATCCCCTTTCCTGATCAGTGTGCTTCAGGACCAGTGCAGGACTGACAAAGAAATAAAATAAAGCATACTTTAAATTGCTCTACTTTAAATACTTTAAATGAAAATTGTTCATCTTGTGCTGTTGCTTTTAGAGCACCATTTTGTGGGGTGTGGTTTCTTTTCCCTTGTTCTTTTTTGATTGATGTTGTAACTATAGACACATCCTCTTTTGTGACACTGTACTTCTTGTTTCTTCACTTATCTGAGAATCTGTTCTGGGATTAATTCTGTATTGGATAATGTGGTCACATCTGCCGTTTCATTTGTCATGCTGTGGTAAAACAGAGTACACTTAGTGCTTTAGCTTCAGTGAGCTTTATCACTCATTAATTGGCACAGACTTTAATCATTTGTTGATATATGTTCTTATCAAGTCTCTCCCTTCACTTTAAAAAGAAGGCTAATGGTAAGCAGCTAAATTTAAATGAGAAACCAAATGATGCAATTATTTCCTGATAGAGCTTTTCAGACAAGAAGCAGTACCAAATTTAGTTTCCTGAATGCACTGGAGGACCATATTTTCTTCATCACATAGGACTCTGCTATGGCTGTTCAGGAAGGTCTGCTTTGTACATCTATCAACAAAGCTGTCTGGCCAAGGAGAAAAGGGAAGATTTGAGCTCCAAACAAAAAAAAAAAAAAAAAAAAACAACAGTGGAAAACTGACCAAGAGTCATTTTAATTCATTGAGGACCAAAGGATGGTTGAGTTTCTATACTGGTATGTCCCATAGGATCAAAAAATTCTTTACAGCACTGTTTGTAAATTCTTTTTTCATTGCCTCAGGAATATTAATTACACATCTGGGCTAAGTATGATCATTCTTAGGTCTTGCTGTTCCAATGTATGCTAGTGCATTTGCATGAATTGCCTGTGCACAAGTTGGGAGGAAGAAAAAAGCTTCTGATCTCCTGCACATGTGGTAGACTTCAAATTGTTTGCGAGGGTTTTAGAAAGTTTTGCGTTAGACTAGCTGGGAAACCAGAGTCTTTTTATAGCTTTGTTTCTCTTCTTTCTTTGCTCTTGTTATTTCTGGTCTTGCAGGAGTGGTGTCCTAATTAAAACATTCTGCCTTCTGGTCACATATGAATTGTGCTTTTAAAATGAAAAAAATCCAAATTAAAATGGAATGAGAAAAGTCTGTTGGAAACTTTCTGATTTATGTTTACATGCTTGGTGCAGCTTGCTTCTCTAAATGCCTCGTACCTAAATGATTAAACTGATTAAGATTGACTTTTTGTGTGTGTGTGGTTTGTTTTTTTTTAAGCTGTACATATAAAAAATAATTTTATAATATGAAAATATAGAATTATGTACTCTTACTGAAATAGCTGTAATTTAAGATGGCTTGATGTGGTAATGTAGATATTCTGTTTATAGTTGGAAATTTTAAAAGAATTTTTCTTAATAAATAGCTGAATTTTATTCTTTTAATCCTGTCTCTTTGAACACTTAACAATTACCATTAACAGCATGGTAACAGCAACTAAACCACTACTATAAGTGGTAGATTACACTAAGTAAAACACTGATTTGGTTGCCCTTTTTTGTGGGGGGCAGTTGTACTAGGTAACAAAGGTACCCCAGTCTGTTGTCATTTTCCATTCCCAGCTGCCTTGGAGATGGATCAAATTATCCTGCAACTCACACTTTGGGTATTTCTAGGGACTCTTCTCCAGCTCTTGTTGTGGCCTGGAGTGGATTGTCTAATAGTGTAGACCTTGGCCAAAGAGAAAGGTGGAGGGGAAGAGGTTAAGTTCAAGGTGAGCTGGCCTTCTTCCAGACTTATTTTATTTGTTTGTTTTGTTTAGGGCAATATTTCCCTTAGAAACTGTTATGCCGTTATGTCTCATTAAGTTTCTTACATGCTGCCTTTTCAGTTCTTTTATTCCTTCATAAGTTTTCTAAAGCAGCATTTGCTAATGCCTTGGTGCTTTCCATGAAGACTACCAGCATTAGCATAATGTAAATATATGACAGTCTTCGTTCTCTGCCCAGAAATCCTTCCAAGTTACATCATTGCTAAAGCCTAATTGCCTCAGAGTCATGAGATGTACTTTCATCAAACAAGTTTCTCAGCAATGGTTATAAGTTTGTGGTAGAGGGGTCAGGTAGTTCTTGGCACTGGAAATGATTTTTATTCTTCTGGTGTGAAGTGTAGGCAGAGTAAATATCTTTCTACAAATGCTATAGATTTATTCCAGCTAGCTTATTTGCCTTGTAAGCCATTAGATGCTGTGTAGAAAAGCTATTTTTATTGCTGAAATGGTTGGCAGACCCAGTGTAGAAATAAGAAGAATTCTTTCAAAAACTGTAGAAAAATAACTGTCGGATTATTTAGACTATTAGCTTCAGGTACCACTGCATAATAATCAGTAAGTCTAGACTAAGTTTCTAAAGGCAAAATGGTTGTCATGTTCTATTAAACTTTCATCTCTTAGAACAGGTAATTGTTTGTTAGATTTAATCTTTACTGTTTGATCTCATTTCTGGTCATGCTGGAAAAATGCTCCCTGAAGTTTTTGTGATACAAAAAGGTTTTGTAAAACAGAGCTGGGCAGAACATTAGTTATCTCAGCAGCTGTTTTGATTTTTGCAGCAACTCATAATAACTGACACTTAGAGGTGGATTTCGCCCACTCTGCAATACTTAACAATGTTTTTAAGACTAAACATCAGTGAACTCTTCACCAAGTGTACTACAATTACAAAGACAATACAGGCTTATCATCCTCTGAGCTGTTTTATCCTATTTTAGTGCTAATCATGTTGCCAGGAAGTAATTGTCATGCTGTTGTAGCAGCAGTAAAAGTTTAACTAGCGTTGTTACGCTGTAATTTGTTCTGTGGAACTGCTGTGGTGTTTGTATTTTGGAACTGCATTTGATAACATGGTATTCATCAGTCTGGTCTTCTAATTAATCCATGTTGAATAAACCTCTAAGTCAATCAACAGGCAACTCAACTAGGGCTATATGGGTGTCATTCCTTCAGAGCAGCAGAGAGATGCTCTGCTCTGAAGCAAAACAGAGTTTTAGCTTGCCATGGTTTTAGTGGGAATGTAGGAAACCTGTCTAAGAAAAAACCTGTCTGTGAATAGAATTTTTGGCAAGGGGTTCTTGCATGAGGACATATTAGCAATGATTTGGGATATGTTGTCTGGCCTGATCATGAAGACGGACTGTGGTGGAGCTGGAGACCAAGCTGGAGACCATGCTGGAAGGATCACAATGTGTAGAGTGGAGAAAGGTCTTTAAAAGTAGCATCAGTGTTACTCGTGAGAGAGTATGGTCTTGTCCAAAATGTAAGTAATAGATGTTAATCTGGAATGAATACAATTTACAGGATGTAACCCCTGAGTTTTTTAAATTAAACCCTTTAAAGTATCCTAAAATATGCTGGTGTTAAATATATTAAAAAAAAAAAATCACTATTGAATGTTAAGAGAAACGGGAGACAGATGGGAAGCAATCTGGAGAGCTACTGAGATAAGTGTACAAAGAAAAATGTGTTCTAGACTACAAGAGCTGCGTAACCACCAAGAGAGACCATTGTAAAAGTACAGCTAACTGAAAAGTAGTGAAAGAGTGAAGAAGATAATGAGGAACAAATTAGTAATTCTTGTATTGGTATCTAATCTGAAATGATATTAGTTATAAAATCCTCTTTCATTATCAGATTTCAGCAGTAGTAAAAATTATACGTGAAGGAGCAACATGGGCAATGATTTGCAGCCTAGAAGTTTCTAGATATTTTTCCTTTTGATTTTTCTTGTAATCATGGACTTCTTGAATTATGAGACTAAAAACTAAGCACATCTTCATTGGTAGAGAACAATTAATAGAAAATATTGATGGTTTCCACTGTTAAGAAGTGATGTAATCTGCTGTGTTACTGAATGACTCATTAATAACTGACCAGATCACATACTGTGAACGATAAGTCTGTATAATTGCAAAGTCTAATAACTGTTTTTAGAACTTTGACTGGAAAGTTCTTTCCCTGTGTATTTATGCAAGTCAAATTAGTCCTTTACTCTTTTCCTCTAAGCAAAGGCAAAGCAGTTCATGGCATGTTGGAAAGGAAATAACTCCATGAAATATATCAGTATGTAACCATTTTTTTTTTTTGGGGGGGGGGGGCGTAAATGGGAATTATTTACTCACCTGTTGTTACTGAGATGATTACTGAAATCACCGTTTGCAGACAGGAGTGAGGGAAAAGAAACTACTTGCCTTGGCTGGTGCTGTATGTTACAAACAGCCCTGTAGAGGGAAGTTCTGGGAAGCTTTTGGCTTATCAATCTGAGACTAGTGAGAAAGGAAAACCAGGACATAAAACAGAGGTAATGTCATGGTTTGAGCATGTTTTGAGGGTGTTTTTTGTTCAAGGTTTTTTTTTTCCAGCCAGGTGGGAGGGGAGTCCGGGAGGAAGGAGAGACAGGACACCTGACCCAGGCTAGTCAATGAGGTATTCCATACCATAGCACGTGATGCCCAGGATGGGATACTGGGAAGGAGAAGGCTGGAGGGTGGGAGCTGTGGAGGAAAATGGAGGAGGGAGCACATGGTGCTCGGCCAGGCAGGGTGGAGTGAGTTATGGGTCGGTGGCTGGTGGGGTGTTGTATTCTTTTCACTTGCTGTTTGCTGTATCATTATTATTTGTAGTAGTAAATGGCAGTAGGGGTTTTGTGTTATGCCTTAGCTATTAAACCGTTCTTATCTCAATCCGTGGGGGCTACATTCTTTGGATTCTCCTTCCTAACTCTCCGGGAGTAGGGGGACTTGGTTTAAACCACGACAGGTAACAATTTAAATTTGTCATTAGACTAATGCCATGTTCCTTCAGAACTTGGCAAATACAGTGACAATTTGTCCTTTCTAATTATTGGCACCTCTGGTGTTTACAAAATGCAGTCTTTCAGCTGTGATTTCATGTTGTTACCAGCACAGCAAAGTGCACTCTTACCACCATTACAAAGCTGTTGTTTTCTGCAACTGGTCAGGAAGGCAATGCTTGTAAAGTCTTTGTGATTTTTAGGTCACTGACTTGATTCCCACTGAGAAGTACAGGCTTTGGGTCTATGGGGTCCTGTAGAAATTACTTACATGGGATGGAGTTGCAGAAGAGGAACTGCATCGCTGTCTCCTGCCTTCAAGCTCTAAAGTCTCATGTTTTTTCTTTATCCTCAAATCTTTACATTCGATGCAGGAATCCAGAGAGAGGGGTGTGAAGGTGGTCTGTAGCCCATAAGTGGGGGGTTGCCATGGTTAAACACACAGACACAAAGACACACACATTCTCGCATAATGTTTCCCATTTTGTGAGGTACATGTCCTTGCAGTAAGGGGCTGCTCTTATTGCCTGGACAGTTGCATTGTACTTTTTGTTGAGCAAAATCTGAGGTGCAGGACAGAAAAAAAAGTTATATATAAGCATGGTCATCTTGGGATAACTTGTAGCAATTTTGGAGGGAAATTCAAATTATAGAAAAAACAGCTTTTCAGTGAATAGTTTAAGATGCCAGGGGTGCATAAAGAAGCTAGCAATTATTAAACCCTTAGCTAATATAGTTAAGAAAGCAGGCTTTTTCAGTTGTGTAAGCACAGGCATCTAGTCCTCCTGAGGTGCTCTAGGATACTCTGTTTTGTTCATTTGTCACTGCAGTAGGGGATGTGCAATGTGTTCACCTACCTGGTCAGACCTACCAGCCCCAGGGGAAGTTTTAGATAGCCCAAGGGCACTAGATACTATCAAGTCTTTATGCAATTGAGTCAAGACAGAATCTATATGTACTTAATGCTGACCGTTTGCAGTATGCTTCGAGATGGCTCATTCTATGACACTGTTTCTAAAACGATATGCAGACATAAAAAGATCAATAGAAAGGCACTCCCTAGAATCCATGATCTGATGTTATCATGCTCTTATAAATTTATATTTACATTTCTTTCTAAAAACACAATCGCACTATTTGGCTACAGTGGCTGATGTCTTGTTGCTGGTGTGATGAGAAGCCATAGTTCTTAGAATCTGTGTACCTATGATGTGTAAAATATAAAGTGTGCTTGGCTACATGATTTACTTCTCCAATATGTAATTTGCTTCTTTTGTGGGTTTTTTTTTCCTCTCTACTATGTTGTACCTGTTTCTTTTTTCATAAAAAAAAAACAAAAAAACCAAGCAAAAAGTGGGAATCCTTTGTGCGTTCAGCCTCTGAACTGGGACTGCTATTTTGAACTTAAATTTAAATATATATATATATATTTAGTTTGAAATATTAGATTTTGAAATTAAAGCATTCAAAGCTGTACAGTTACTTAGTGCTACTGACAAGTTATTAAATGGGTAATTCCTCCAAGAATGGTTACCACCTCTGTGAAAGATTTGTTGTAGGACACTGTAGGGAAGCCTGTATTAGGATGCTGAATTACCTTTGCTCAGAAAAGGCAACAGTCTGCAGCAGTGTAATCCAAGTAATTGGCATGTGCAGAAAAAATATTCTTTCCTAAAGACTTTTCCATTGCACTTTCCTCTGTGTTTAGTGAGCGTTAGACCAAACATCTGAAGGGACCTGTGATTGCAACAGTACTATATATTTGGCAATACTTGGAAATGCTACAGTAATTTCCCTTTTCTCTGAGGCTGTAGGTTCCTAAACATCCTTATCTGCACTGTAATTGGTGGTAAACATCTCTGTTCATAATATTTGCTTAAATCAGCTGTCTACAGTATGAAGTTCTGCATATTTCTTCATTACTATGCTTAGAGTGAGACTACCTGTTTTTTATTTCTTGAGATTTAAAAGCAGAAATATCTAGAGTTAATACAGAAGTACAAAATAGAGAGAACTTGAGAGAAAAGCCTCAAAAAAACAACTTAGTCTCTAAAGGCTTTTGATCATACAACGGCGAGACATTATATATTCTCTTTTACCACCAATCTATACAGAAAAGATCAGGCTAACCTATTTTTACAGTTTTGTTTTAACTAGCTCTAATTATAAGCAGGCCCTTACTTTGTTTTTTAGATCTGATATAAAATTTGCATTTGTTATTCTGTCTATCATCACCTATACACCTAGACTGGATGTGGAAGTCATAAAAGCAGCAGTATAAAAATAGAGTAGGAAACAGAGCATGAATTTTGTCACTTTTATCAAGAAAGCAGGCCGACACAGCTCTTATGTACAAAGTAAAATGATCTAATTATCAGCTTTTTCAAAAACAACCAAAAAAACCCAAAACCAAACAACCAAACCTCCCCCCCCCCCCCAAAAAAAAAAGAGCCAACCAAATGACAGCAAACAAACAAAAACCCATCAGACCATCTGTCCAGTATTTTTTAGGGAGCCTAAATAGGTCAACAGTTTCCATGGTTGGATACAATTAATTGCCATAGAGTTTTTATTAATCTAAGTTTTTATCTTGTCAAATTTAATGTATTTGAAAAATTGCTATTGTTTTGATGCTATAAATGTTTATTCACATTAAATAAACAAGGCAAGAATGAGAGAGAATTCTGCCAATTTAGCCATGTTATAGTTTTTTTTTATCTATCTTAAGAGTAGCTTTGAATTATTAATGTGAGCAAATACCCTTTAGTATTGCCTGCCAGTGGAAAGCATACCTGGGCTTGTTCAAGTGCTGTTAATGAAAATGTTAAAAGCAGTGATTTGTTATTGCTGCTGCCATGAGTTGCAGGTTTATGAATCATGTGATCTGATGAAATACACTGTCATTGTGCATGTGGTCACAGAAAAGAAAAATCAAGCAGGAACAAGATCTGTACCAGTTAATAATAAATCTATTTGGGGAAAAGACCCTCTTATCTTCCAACATTGGGATGCACACACACACAAACCCAATCTTTTGGTTACTCCTAGAAGGAAATGTAAAGTTAACACACCTGCCAGCAGTAAAGGTTGCTAGACTCATGAGCTGTTAGCAAAATAAATGCTAAACATTTAATGACATAAAATGCTCTTCTGGGTCCCTCTATGATTCCTCTGAGCATTCTGTGTGGATGATTTTTTTCTTTTTTTCTTTTTTTTCTTTCTCTGAATAATCTCCTTTTTGCAGGGAGAAGGATTCTGTCTACCAGTACACTACCTGACCAGCCTCTTTGTTTAACCCCTTCAAGAAGGCCACATGTGAAGCCTGTTTGGATGTGGAAAGGTATCCTTGGTCAATAGAGGCCTTTTTCACTCACAGACCAGCACCTAGGTCTTCTGAACTTCTAATCCAAACAGAAATGGGAAGGCTTTTCATAGTATAGTCCTGGTTTATTTTTTGTCTTCTGCTCAGGTTGGCTTCTGTCATGTATCTGCTTTCCTGCAGGGACTACTTTTTAGTAGTTTCTGCAGTTTTTCTTTGCTGTGAGGCTGTGGCATCTGCAGGGTCAATCAAGCCAAAGTCCAATGCACTGTACATACATCAGCAGTTAAAGAGCAGCAAGAGCTGCTGGATTGCCAATGGAGTCCTTGCTTGCTGAAAGTGGTTTTATGAGCTGACAATTCACACAATTATATGATAGTCCATTTGCATAGGGTCAGTGTAAAAGGAAAGAGTTTTCTTCTATACTGACAATCACTTTTCTTACAACACTAGAGTTACCTTAATGCTTTCTATAGTAGTGTAGATTGTGCTCAGACTTGCTTTGCGTTCAGTTTCAGACATGAACATAAATTCTGGCTTGAAAAATTTATTAAAATTATGGGCAAAAAGTATTTGTGTAACCTTAGAAATTGATTATAATTTATAACATGATCACTTACGCTGTAGTTCATGTGTTGGCATCAGAGCACTCATAGACAATCAAAGTTTACCAACATAATGTCATACAAAGCCAGGCATCATATTATGTATTTTGATGCTGTTGACAAAGATATATCTGTCATCAGTAAATCACTGTCCCTCTTCCCTAATGTAAACTATATTGTGCACTGCAATAATACCACTGCTCAGAGACCCGAAACAATGTTCATTCTTTCAGGAGGGATTGAGATTTTTCCTTAAAATATATTCACAAATAATATCTTAATACATGGTTAAGAGGAACGTTTTAAAAGAACAACTATAGTTTTTCTTCATTACAATGTAGATGTCACAGAAGTGAAACCCAATTGTTTGTTCACTGTCTGCACTGACCTATGTCTTCATGGTTGCCTTTAAGGAAAACGCTTAGACGTTCACTTTGAAAAATCATGGGAAGTTCTGAGGAAGAACAAAAACTCACTGTGGTTAAGTGAATGGCACAATGAATAGGTGTGAGTTTTCCATAGAAAGATTAGGCTTTCCGAACAGAGGTGAAACAATGACATTGTCACAAAAATTGTCTTTCAAAACTAGGCAGACACGTTACAGTTTAAAGTAATTCAGAACCATAAACTAGTAACATGATTGAAGTAATCTCAGTTAAATAAATGTATCCAACTGAACGAATACTTAATTTCTCCTGCAAAATCATTCTAGAGGATCAGTGTGATGCTATCAGGATTTATGTAGCTGATGTCAGAATTACTTGCTGTTTGTACTCCTTGGAATAATGCAGCTTGAGAGGATGCTAGAGAGGTCCCTCTTATCTATGGCTTTTAGTATCTATGCTGAGGTACATTAAAAGAATTAAACGATTTCAGTTTCAATGGGATTTGAGAAGTCAGATTGTTTTTTGAATGTAAACCAGACTACTTCAATACTTGTTCAATGAATCAGCAAGCTGCCTCTTATAGCTTATGCATGAGAGAAAGAGCCCTGTTTGTGTTACAGTATGATGTTCAAATGTCAGGCTTGCTTGTATCTAATTACTGGGGTGACTGAAGGGAAAGAAATACATTTTTGTATCTATGTCCAGAAAATAAAGACAAACTACTAATGAGTCTTATCACTGGAGATAAATTCAGGATACACTGGTAGTATTGTAGTATACCATAGACCAATTATCTCTCTAGATTATGTTGCACATCATAATTGTATGCATGTATAATGTATGAATACTACACTTCATAGGTTAAGCAAATAGCTGTACTTCATAATGTATCATCTAACACTTTGGAAGAACACAAGAATAAAACAACAACAGAAAAGTCAATACAGCAATGCAGATATTTTTTCTTTTGCGTTATGTATAGACAAATAAACATTTATTTTCTAGCAGCAAAATTATTTTTTATTTCAGGCCTCTCCAAGCAGGAATACTGAAAATGTTATTAGAGTTCTAAATATCAGTAAAAGACTATAAAACCTTAGACAATCCTTTTCAGCTGAAACTTCTTTATACTTAGCTTTCACTAGCTTTTAGGGCTTCATTGATGGGAGAAGAAAACAAAATCGGAACTGTTCCATGGGAAAATAAAGGGAAGAGGAAAGATAGTGCCTTATCAATTCTAACATAAACAAAACAGTTGAGAAGATTAGAAGTAATATTTGTCTACTGCACAATTTCTTCTGTCTACTTTAAAATATTAACATTTATATGCCACAAAAAACCTTTCTAAATTTTCAACCTTTCTATTTAATTTACCATCGAATTGCTGCCATTGTTTTGAAGGCTGTGTATGAGGTTTTGGTAGAACTTTGATTCAAGAAATCGTGGATAAGAATCTCTTTCCATGTGCATGTAAATTATTCTCTGTGCTTCTTCAAAACAGGACTGTGTTGGCTCTTGAATATTCCTTATAATTGCTTTCCTCGCAGGACTGTCAATGTTAATCTGAAACAGAAAAGAACACTACTCAAGTATCACTAAACATATGCAAAGGAAAGGTAAGGAAGATTGAACTTAGAGGACTTTTATTAAATGCCTTTTATTTATATCTTTTCATATACCCTTTAATTTCAAATCAGCACCTAACAAAAAACAATGATTTTAGCAGAGTGGATTTCTCCTTATACTGCCAGAAAATCCCATCTTATCCGTTGACCAATTTGCTCTTCTTTTGTTGTTTGATTTAGTAAGACGTATGTTAGTAGCTGGAGGAGTAGCTTGCTCCCTTGGGGACAAGAAGCGTGGGAGCTGTCTGAATTTCCCAGGTTGTCCCACATCCTTAATGGAAAAGCCAGCTTAAACCTGACTATTGTGATCAGTGGAGGTTGAGAGTAGTGGTAAAGTCATTGGTGGGCTCATATGCATAAAATAGGTCCTAGACTTCAAGCCTTAAGGAGGTTAAGTAAGATCCAAATACATACTATTTTAGGAGGGAGGAAAAATTATACATCTTTTTTTAAATGTCCTTATTTAAGGCCATATGTTTGATTGATGAATTTGTGGTTGACAATACTGACATTTCTTTTTTGGAAATACAAATGTCTTGCTGAGTTTCCTATAGCTGCACACACTAAAAATAAAGCAGAAAACCACCAAAAAAAAAGCATTTTCTTGCCAATTGTCACTTAAAACCAGCAGAGGGAACTTTCAAATTTCTTTAAGTTTTGTATTACTGGGAATGGTTTAGTCATTTAAAACAACAATTGCTCTCAGCCAGCATCTGAGGATGCAGCTGAGTTGGCTTTGGCTTGCCTTCAGTGTCAACAGGGAAGTTGCATTTTGAGATTCTATAATAATTTTATTGTCATGCATAAACCAGCCTGATTTTTCAGTTATGTTCAGTATGCCAGAAGCAGCAACAGCAAAGCCAGACTGAGCTTATTTTTTGCAAGGTAAGTAATAAGCTAGAATAGTTAAAGGTCATAAAGCATGACTGATTTTGCTGGAGAGACCCTTGTTTGTATAGTCACTTGTCAGGAAAATAAAATCACTCTCAAACATTTTGTATATAGATCTTCTCTGTTTTCCCTAAATCTTGTACTATTGGAAGCAGAAAACAATTCTGTCATGGAACCTTTATTTTAGCCCATTTTATAAAGGGGACAGCATTGGGTAGAGTTTTTGCTTTGTCTATTTATATTTACTCTTGCAAAGACCAGAGTTATATATACCTGTAACAATGGCATGATGCAAAAGCTATTGGAGTGATATCAATGGCTGCTGGATCAGATGCTGAAAAGATTAGAACAGATCCAAGAACTTGGTCATTAATCTAGTTTTGCCTTTTGCTTGTATCTTTGGTGGATATAGTTGAAGGATTTACCTATTGTCAAGATGTGAAGACAAGTATTAAAATTCTGTGTTCAAACATTTGAGGAGGGTGAATTGTTACAGTTTTCACTCTCAGTAATACAAGAGGTGTTTTCACTCCCTGGGTACCGGAGGTGCTTGGCATTTGTGAGCAGTATTACACACCAGGCATTTCTGTTTGAGGAGATAAAGTGAATGTGTTATTGTGTCACCTCTTTGGGAGCCTGGGGCTGAATGTAACTTGTAAAAAGTTTCCTGGCCATGGAAATCCTTTTCCTCTGTGATGTGATCTTCTTATAAGCTTCACAAGCAAGCCAGAATTCTATATTTTCATCACTGTGCTCTGTCTTCAAGTAGGTCTTGTAAATCACAGGCCCATCTGTAAATATTTCAGAAGCCAAATTTATGTACCATTATATATGCATTACCTTTAGAGTCCTTTGAAGGCAACAGAGATGTTTACAATGCAGTATATTTCTTGATTGTACACCTAAAAATATTCTTAATAGATTATGTTAAAGTAGGGAATTAAACACTCTAATTTACTCTGAAGCCCTACACCTCAACACTGCATTTTCCTGCACATGCAGAACTCCCTTTAGCTTCAATGGCATTTCACTATGCAGAGAAGAGACAGAGCACAGAAAACTTTATTCTTCATGGTCTCTGTGAACGCTATCAAACATATCCATACTGGCAAGTATTTTTAAATTCCAATTCCACTTTTCTACAGAAGATACCTAAATAGTATCAAATAATCATGTTTTGACTGATAAAATATGCTTTTCTTGGTGTAAGAACTTGGAGAAAAAACAGTTATTAGAAAAAGGAAATAACTTTTCTTGCTGCTGTAATAGAGTGAAGTAGAGCAGTTAAAAGAATACTGTCTTTAGCAAATAAGTGGTTCTGAACCTGAGGATGTCTTTGAAACACCTGACAATGGAGTTTGAGAGTGGCAACCAGTGAGATCTTGCTGAAGATTAAATTCCTGAAGTGTCATTAGACTTGCTTTGGATAGAATTAGGTGAGAGTCATTAAAATGCCTCTAGCCAGAAGACCATTCATGAAGCTTCACTCAGTGCTAGCAGTTGAGCAAGAGTGGTATTTGCAGTACAAAGATGTACTTTGAGGGTGAAGCCTAAGATAGGCAAATACTTCACCTGCCTTTCACAGAGAGCTGCAAATCCATCAGCTTTAATGTTTCTGGCTTTTCACTTGTGTACACTTTTGCACTTTCTGACTCTGTTAAGCATTTAGATGAATTCAAAATCAAGTAACAGCACCATCTAAGTGCAGTGAATGACGTATTTAAGAAGGGCAGCATCCACCTACTGCTGGAAGCTATCAGCATTTTATTTAAAGCAAGCTTTCTTGCTAGTGCAGCACTTGGGGCTTTCATGTTTCCAAACAGTGCCTGTCATCTGGCAGAAATGGTGATTGCTTGCATCCCTGCCTGCTTGTGCTGTAATTTTGTCTTTTAAGTGTTTTTTGTTGTGCACTTTCTCCCTGTGCTTTATCTGAAAACTCTTATATTTATATTATATATTTTATTGCATTATGTATTATATATATTTAATATATTATGTATATTATATATTATATATAAATATATTTGGTTGTTTAGTGGTAAAGATTGCAACGGCAAGATCTTTTTCTTTATAGTTGTACACAGAATGTACAAATTCTGTTAATCTTCTTGCTCTTTGTAGTTTATTTGCAGTTTGAAAATGATGCCGGTCCTTAGGAATAATCTTTAGAGGCTTGTGTTGTAACTCTGTACATGAGTTTCTCATCAGAGTTTTTTTTAAAAAGTAGTTCAGTAGTGATGTTCTACCACAAGAAATTTATGAGAAATGTGGAGAACTCTGAGCCCTCAATGAGGCAGGGAGATGCTGGAGTGAGAAAATTCAGATTTGCTACTGCAGTTACAGTTCTTTCCATACCTGAGATGAGGGTCTGAGTTATCTTCCAGGGCATTATGCTGTATAGATGTGCCATTAGGTATCGTGTCTTTGCCATCCACAGGATTTTCCAAGTCAACCTTTCTTTCATTTTCTTCTAATGTGTATTGCTATACAGTGTTCTAAGTGGGAATATGGCAGGTAAACCTGCCCCTATTATGGGTCTTTAAAAGAACTACGTGTCCTTGCAGAAATGGCAAGTTTGGGGAAACTTTTACAGCAAGCTATATTTATTTTCAGTTTTATGCATACTAAGCATGTCACACAAAGTTGGTTTTCATTAGTTGCATATAAACCAGTGTACATTATACTTCATGACTTATTGATTTTGCTTCGTAAGAATTTTTTTCAGTAATCTGCCTGGGAAACAAACATACAATTACTTACATTTACTTGCTAACAGCTTTTCAAAAGACTGGGACCATTGCAGCACTTCCTCCAAAGACACTCTTTAGAAATAAGGAGATTATTGTAGGATTAGCTGTGGTTCAATGCATAAAAAATTAACTGAAATTACATTAGTGAAAATCTGTCTCTAGTTTAAATAAGATCTGTATAAAACTTATATTTAAAAAGGTTTTACTGAGCATCCTAGTTCTTGTGCTTTTTAAGCTGAATCAAATATTCTTTCTGCTGTAACAAATGTAGTTCCATCTCAAGGTACTCTCATGTAGTTCTTCCAGATATGGCATTTGATTATTTAAATTGTGCTTAGGAGAAGCACAAGGAAAGTACTAGATTTCTAGATAGGAGCTTCTTTGGGACAGGAATCATTATATATACTTTATGAAATGTTGATGTTTGTATTTAGTAGCAAAGTCTTAAAGGGCTCAAGATCTTTTTGTAATATTTACAGGCCTTTGACATCTAAGTTGACTGATCAGCTGAGAGCTGAATATAAGCTCTAAACATAAGGTAAATAATACAAAGTTAGCACAATCTTGGTTGTAAGGGACTTCCATTTCTCTCTAGTTGTTTACAGTATAGTATGACACATTGTTACTAATCTAGACAGTTCTTGGTGGTGATTAAAATCAGATTTCTTTCTTTCATGTTTACTATTCTTAAGCAATAATTTCATAAGCTTGTAGGAGTCTCCTGCCTGATTCTGGGAAAAAGTATGGAAGTAGTGAGGTGAGAGACTAAACAATTTAAGGAAAAACAAATGTCTGAGGGCCAATAGCTCCATTCAAGTGCACGTAGCTCCATTTACACCAACTGATTTTTAAGTGTTGGAGTTATAGGACATCAATGCTGGTAACTTGGAAAAAATGCTTATGCTTATATTAGTAGAAGAAAACACAAGGGATATATTCCAGTGGGTGCTTTCCATTGTGCATCAGACAAACATGGGAGGATATCCCTCTTCATTGAGTATTTTGTTTTCATATGAGCTACAGTTTTGACAACAGCAGCTTAGTATCACAGAACACTTTTTAAAATTGTAGTTAAAAGTAAAACTGGCTTTGGTTTGAGTGCTGCGCGATGCTTCATAGATTTCTGCTGCACATCAGCCATTAGAAGCTTTGTATCTTTTTTATTGGTGAGCACCCATTTATATTTAATTTGATAAAATTCTCTATTTCTCTGAAAGAGTGCATGCTGGGACTCACTGATTGTTTTGTCAGGCTTTCCTGATCAGTCTGACCTGGTCAGAGAAATACATTGTAAGAGAATTTTGCACTATCATCTTCTGGTATCCATAAATCTCTAGTAGCTCTTGCCAGTAAAAGATACTGTTTTTTCCTTCTCATGGGCTATCAGCCTCTTCTCTATATAAAATCCTGAAGCATGTTGTTATGGGGAGTGAGAATCTTTATTTCTTTGAATGATTTTTGCTTTAAGAGCTGCTTCTGAGTCATATTCACTGTTACTGATGCAAATGTTTTTTCATTTCTGTCAGCAGTAACACTTGTATGCAGAATAAATGGCAATCTTTTCTGTCTTACTAAGCATCATCAGTGGGGCCATTGTATTTCTATTTCTGATTATTTGTCTTTACCATTAATCTGTGAAGCAGAATGAGTGCTGCCTGGTGGGGCAGCTGACACAGAGGAAAACCTTTTTACTTTTTTACTTAATTTTTAAAATTGGGAAAGTATAAACCAAATGTATATAACAAAGGCTGTTGTGGGTCTTGTGGGAGCTATCGTTCATTTATTATACCCTCTCCAGTGTGAGGAGTTCTCCTGGCTACTGCTACATGGGAGAGCAGTCCTAGTTCGGGAGGCACTTTTGGAAATGCTATGCTGTCTGGATTTCTGCCACTTAACGTCTCACAAACGGCAGTTTCGGGAGTCATTAAACACACCTCAGTATTGCTGTGGAGGACACAGCATGTTGGATGGAAGCATTTCATCACCCTGATGTGACACGCTGACCAAAAGTTTCAGCTATAATTGGCCTTCACTTAGGTTGGTGGCAGCTAAGGACTTGCAGGAGGAATATGGACATGTCTTTTATCCACCGTGTCTTCAAACTTTGCCAACAGTCTGAATTCTTCTAAATGTCTTACAAGTTGTTCACAGGCTCAAATCTGGACTTAACTCAAGGATTAGTTTAGGCCTATACCTATTTAATATAAAAGGTTTCCACTGGGATGTACCTTTCTACCACTAGGGAAATGGCACTTGGTTCTTTCTGTGCTGTAAAGGAATTGGACATATGAAGGTGATCAGCAGGGGTACTTGTGAAGATGTTGCACTTTCTTGCATGATTTCAAGCTTGCAAAGTAAACTTCCACTCTGAATTTTGGTATTTTTTGTCTGTCCTACTCAGCTGCACATACTGCAGAACATAAACAGCTCATTGGTACTTACTTAGAACTGATCCCATTTCTTCTGCAAAGCCAACAAGTACTTGGACTCATCCTCCTAAACATGAAAAATATGTGAGTTTTAAAGCTGCTGTGCTCAGTTCTGGCTGTCTTATACTCCACTTGTAATTAAGTCTCCATATAGCAGTGCAACCAGTTCTAGCAGTATAACACATCTAATCTTTATCTATGAGCCATGGCTGAAGCATTAGACTAAAATATCTTTTTGAATTTTGCAAAACCTTAAAAATAATTGTAAAAAAAAATCAAGTAGTCAAATGGGTGTACCTCCCTCTTTGCTTCTCTGATTTTGAAAGGAGATTACAAGTTTGAACCTGACCCAAAGCAGAGAGGCATATTTTCCCTGAAAGTTCAGGGTGACCTGAATTGGAGATCAGAATTCAATGTGAACTGGACAATACTGAGTAAATTAAGTGTCTGAGATTAACACTGATATTTGTCCAGCAAATATCTCAAAGTCAATTAAGAAATACTAGAACATTTGCTTTTGTATAGAGATTATATCTATAAGAACGGGTGTAATATCTTATTGGTTATGAGGCAGTCAAGAATATGGTTGTCTGAAAAACAAGGTATAAAAAAAAACTATCTTGCAACCTCGAGTATGTTTATTTTTTCTCCTTTGGCTTTCAAGTGATGCCAAATTATTTGCCAAGTTTACATAGAACAGTAAGTAAGTTTGTATAGACCCGCCTGAAATAACAACAATAGTTTTTATTTATTTAAACTCTGTTTCTTTCAGGTCTGTACATAGTACTCTTAACATGAATTTTTTCATTCAAACTGAACACAGAACAAGACTGTATCTCCCATAATTCTGAACCTGTGAAATCACAGCATTTACCTTTAGTCTTATTTTCCTTATTTCCCTGACATCTATATCCAGTTTTGCATTTTGCCCCTCAGATTTCCTACAGAGTACTGATAACTTCAACCTGCTGCTCATGATCCCTGCAGCCCTGTAGGACTGCTAGTGTCTATTGCCTGTTTCCTACGTATGTGAAGATCTCTTAAGTATGCTGTCTGCTTGCTTTCTGTATGACTTCTTCTGCACTTACCTTTTCATTAACATTTACTCATCTCACCCTCTGCCTGAAAGTAATATTTTAAAACTACATAATATTGCATATTTAAGATAACATACTAAAAGTCTGGCTTATGGTTATTGCTTATCACCTTTAGACTGTTTTGCCCAATACCCTCCATTTTGGGTGTTTTCTTGTTGAAATCAGCAGTCTTTACTGAATAAAAAGCATGAAGAACAGCCTTGTGGCATTTTTGAGAGCTGAAGAAGCTTACGTAGGTTGTCTGCTATACAGAAATGCTCCATGAATATAAGATTAAGCAATATTGAGTCATCTAGTTCAGCTACTTCAAAAAAAATTCAGTGTCAATCAGTAACTTTTTTTCTCCAAGCGATTGCTGCATGAAGTGACATTTGTACAAGGAAATGTTATTGTGCTTAGGAACCATTTTGAGTTGGAAGCTTTAAACAAATGCTGTTCTGCAGGGCTTGTTGAGTATACACATTTGCCAAACATATATGCAGGGCTTTGTGGTTTTCTTATTTTTTTATTAGAAACATTTTCTAATAGACTGAGAAATAAAGCATGCTGATTTTATCTTTTTCAGTGCTGCTTTGGAATATCTCCTTTCCTCTGAAGTATAGTCTGTGCTCCATTAGTCTAATGTCGCTTGCTTCTGCTGGCAATAGTCTTAGTCTTAAAATAAGGCAGGAATAGTACACAAAGCTACTACATGCCATTGAACAACTTATGTCAGTTTTGAACTGGCTGATCTTCACAAGTGCAGCCTGTGACATTATCAGTATTATTGTCTCATCTTTTATTGTAGATGGCTGCCCATTTACATCGTTGCTTAATACAGCTTTGCAATGTTTGGCTAACTAGATTTGGATCATGTTTTGGAGCTCTTTTCATCTGATAGATATAAATAACGTGTAGTAACTTTTTTGTTTGCTCATTATAAGTCTTTCTTGCCACAAGGCTGCAAGTACTTTTATGTGTATGAACTATGCTTCCTGCAGGTATTGTAATCCAAAACTAAGTCACATGGTTACTGCTCTTTCACAGAAGAAATATAAGCCTATCTAATATTAAATAAATCCTGTCTGTAAATGATATAAGCAATACTGATCTGGAAATGACTATTTAACTCTGATTATATTTTAGATGAGAAAAATATCAGGAGAACTTCTTTGATAGATCCAAGAACTAGATCTCTTTATTTTTCAAACTACAACACACATTTTGATTTTTTCAACATCTTTATACTATGCCAGTGAATGTGCAAAATCCTTAATGTCACAGTTTTTGGAAGGCAGTGTAGGTTTCAGAAGAGCCTTCAGAGAGAAACCTCTGTATGAAAATTCTAATTAATTGCCTTCTGCAATGCTGTTTAGCTTAGTTTGTACTATGGGTATTACACAAAATGTTCACTTATAAATAGGGATAAGGTTGTTTATACATCAGATAAATTTCTAAAATTAATGCCTTTGCTGTGATGAGATAACATGCCAAGAGAAAAAGTGGTCTCTCCCTGCCTATGCTATATGTTTCTGTTAATATTTCAAAGTAAAAAGCAATATACTTACAGTAACTCCTCCTGGATTGTTTCCCCTGGTTAAAAAGTTTTATTTAGTAGTTGCATTTGTAGGAATAGTTTTCCAAATTCCTTGACCTGTTCTTTTTCTTTATTATTTTCATGTAGAAGATCTTACTACCCTTTGGCTGTGTCTATACTGCTCATGTTAGTGCCTGACTGCTTTCTTATACATACCATGGGCAAACAGTGGCTGTGGTTTCTATCAAAAAGTTTGATTGGACTCTGATGCTCCACTGATAGAGGTTGTTTGCTTTGAAATTATCTTGACATCTCTACCGATCAGCTGTAATGAAAAAAAAGCTGTATTTTACTTCACTGAAATCTTGCATGTCTTGTCCAAGTTTTGTGACTAATATTTTCCATCCCTTTATCGAAGTTCTTTGTATGAAATCTAAAGTCCGTGTTGAAATAAAATGGAAGGCAAAAGTACTTTTGCACTAAAACTAAATTTCATTTTCTTACAGGCAGCATTATGAAGAAGTTTGGATTGTCACTGGGGAGCCTTTATTTTCTGCTCTGACCCCTTAGTGTGATGCTTTTTTTTTTTTATTTGTATGAGATCCTCTGTAATCTTTCTCATAACTGTTGCTGGGGTATGGCTTAATTTTAAGTTGAGACTCATGTTACTTGTTTCACTTGTTCTTTAGTCCAGTGTTTCAAAGCAGCCATGCAGTGCAATAGCAGGAAGTTGATCTGTTATGCCAGTGGTAGACTCATCTGTAGCGATACTGTGACTTTGGGAGTAAACACTAGCTCAACTAGTTATTGTAAGTTAGCTACACAAGGGGGTGGGGGGAAAAAATCTTTCTAGAAGGCTTTCTGTCTTTCCTGGGGGCAGTTGTGATTTCTGGGGATTTAACAGTGTCTACAAAGCACAGACTGTGTCAGGAGGGAAAGGCTGGTCTTCTCCCTACTTCATCTGACAGCCAGCTGTGTGCAGTGTGCAACGTTTCTTTCAATCTTATCTCTGTTTTAACTCGACTTTCTTTTTGTCTTACCATGCCTCCAAGGCCAAGCATAAACTGTGTAGTATTTGAACTTCAGTTGAAGTTAGAGCCTGCAGTAATATAGTATGCTTATTTATTTTATTGCAGCTCACTCTACTGGTATATAGGTCTAGAGCAGAAAGATGTACATCTGTTTTCCAAGATTCTGCTGTGGAGGAAACAGTGCATAAGGAGAGTGCGTAAGAGACTGCCTGGAAGGAACTCACCACTGCATTTGGCCTGTGCTTATGGAAAGGGAGGGACAAACAGCACAATGCAATCTATTTTCTATAGATTGTTATTTCATTAAATCTTATTTTGTGTTGTTCATACCTTCACGCAGATTTTGGAGTATTTTGTTCCATTTCTACACTAGGAATGAGCAGGGGCAAATATCTATGTAATGTCACTTGACTTAATTATTCAAGTAATCACAATAGTGATGCAATCCAACTTTCTCATGTCTTCTCAAAAATACTTCTAACACCTACACATACAGGCAGTTATATACTAAAAGCATTTGAGGGAAATAACTTTGGCTTAAACATGACAAGCTAAAAATGGCCATAAATAATCTTAGTTTTAGAACTACTTAAATCGATACTTTTTTTTCTTTTTTCTTTTTAAAAGGCACTACACAAATAAATGTGACACTGGAGAGTTATATAATGTTATATATATATGTTATATAATGTTATATATAATTATGTTGATAGTCTACACTAGTGACTTGAATGGATATTTATTTGATTTACATATATTGTGTAAAAAACTTGTGTGTATACATATGTACATTGAAAGTTCTTTTGCAAAAGCTTAAGTATATTTTATGTCTACAGTAAATTTTATGAGCATTAAAGGATAGCTCAACTAAAATCTTGGTATTAAAATGGATGATAATGAACTCTTTAGGACTTTTTTTCTATCATCAACTGATGCTCATTATCAGGACACCCTATATGAGATCATCTCTTTGTAAATTTAAATTGTTCAGTGACTGAGGATCAGTAACCAGTGACTTTATTGTCAAATATTTTCATTTACATATTACAGACATTGAAAAACACTGTAATATTGCTTAAAATTGAAATAAACTTTTGTTTTTTTCATTTTCCATAAGCTTGTTTTTACTATTAAACTGAAGCTAATACTTCTCCAAACCTCCCCTTAACTTGAACAGTGGTAGGATATTTCAGTACAGGATTTGTTGCTTATTTCACTCTGCAGTTTTGTTGCATTCTTGACCATGATCTAAAGAATCATTTAGAATCATAGAATCATAGAATAGTTAGGCTTGGAAAGGATCTTAAGATCATCCAGTTCCAATCCCCATGCCATGGGCAGGGAAACCTCACACTAAACCTTGTCACCCAAGAACACTTAGTAGGTATCTGCAGGCACTGAAGATATGCCTGAGTGTCTTAAATGATTGACTTGCTGGTAAATCTATCCTTGGATTAGTGCAGAGGAATTGTAAAACCAGAGATTTTGGCTGGCTGGAAAGCTCCCAAAGACTGAAAGGTCCTGAAGGGCTATTGATATGTTCCTGTCTGCCATCACTGTGCCTCCCAGCCACTATGATGACTCTATCTTCTTTCTCTTGACAGGACTGCTACCATTCAAGTTGTTGCAAATATGATTTTACAACTTGTTTCTCTGAGTCAGCTGCTTTCCATTGCCATTCTTTCATAAAATGTTACCTTTCTACTTCCCTTCTCAGAGTATTTAAAGCACATAGGAGTGGAGGGTTTATTCATTAACCAGACATGGTGCTCTATTGGAAAGTTACACGACTGAATCAAAATCATACTCTTTCTCTTATTACATAGATATTCCACTAGATGTCATCTGGGCTCACACTGAAGGGGAATGTATAACCTCCATGTGCATCAAACTGTGGTCTTGTAAGAGTGGATGTGGGTGCAGGCTCTGGGAAAACTGTAGTTTCATTGTCATGAATGATTTCATTTAGCCTGAAAGAGGCTTCTTATTCAGATGAGACAGTGAGACAAGCAAGTAGCTGGGACATAGGCTGAACAAACTGTTTAACATGTCTTCTTATATGACCTTGTTCCTTTGAATTCCTTATGTTTTCCACATGGATGGGTGCAGACCAAATATAGTGTCAAGAGGGCATGTGCTATGTAGGAATCAATTATTGCTTGGATCATTCAGTAGCTGAGTTGGACATGCTTTTCTGAACATCCCCTTCCTCCCCTGCCCTGAGCCAAATCAGAAAGCCAAAGTATCAAAACTGTGAAAATGGCTCTGTCATATCACAGCTGCTGAACTTGTTAGCTGTTCTGACCTGTGACCCCCCACCTGGGAATTAATTATTAGTTGCAGCTAGTTCAGACAGTATAATAGAATCACAGAAACATAGAATAGTGAGAACTAGAAAAGACTTTAAGATCATCTAGCTCCAAACCCCCTGCCATGGGCAGCGACACCTCACACTAAAACATGTTACCCAAGATTCCATCCAACCTGGCCTTGAGCACTGCAGGGATATAAGTTGATGTCATGGTTTGAGCATGTTTTGAGGGTGTTTTTGTTCAAGGTTTTTTCCAGCCAGGTGGAGGAGGGGAGTCCGGGAGGAAGGAGAGACAGGACACCTGACCCAGGCTAGTCAATGAGGTATTCCATACCATAGCACGTGATGCCCAGGATGCATACTGGGAAAGAGAAGGCTGGAGGGGTAGAGCTCTGGAGGAAAATGGAGGAGGGAGCACATGGTGCTCGGCCGGGCAGGGTGGAGTGAGTTATGGGTCAGTGGCTGGTGGGGTGTTGTATTCTTTTCACTTGCTGTTTGCTGTGTCATTATTATTTGTAGTGGTAATGGCAGTGGTGATTCTGTGTTATGCTCTAGCAATTAAACCGTTCTTATCTCAATCTGTGGGGGCTACATTCTTTGGATTCTCCTTCCTAACTCTCCGGGAGTTGGGGGACTTGGTTTAAACCACGACAGTTGACCATCTTGACTGCAACAATTTTTTTCTGGGAGCATTATCCTCACTGATGGGTTCTTGTTCAGTCTTATATTTCCTTTTCCGTTTTCACTACTTGCCTAGTAGCATCTTTGTTCATTCTCATACCTTCTCTTTATTTTTCCTCTTGCCATTATAATCATTCTTTCCTATTTGTGTTTCTATTTTAGTGCTCTTCTACTCAGTAATTCTCACCCTCCTACATCAGTTTTGCACTAGTGAATGTGGAAGTAATGTCTGTCTCACTTTCTGGGTTGGACCCATTCTTTCCATCTACCCACATACTCCCTTGCTTGCACATTGCTACCCTTTCTCTCCTGCAGCTCACCTATGCACTGGCATTCATGAATGTAGGAACAGTGTTTTCTGGGGCTTGCCTGGTGTACTGTGTATTCCTGATTCAGTGTCTTACAAGGGCATTTTAAATAGGAGCATTGAGGATGTGCCTAGAGATCGAGGGCCAAGCACAGAACAAGCAGTAAAATGTTAAGAGGCCTTTGTTAACCTTGAGGACAGCACAATGTACATACTCTACTCTAGGTGCTGCTCATCCTTATTGCTGTTTAAGTGGGAATAATATAAAAATAATGGATCAATTGTCTTGCTTTTTCACTTAGTTCATCCATTGATATTTATAGTAGATGGTCCTGTTCCTATGCTTGCATCTTGGTGGTTTTGATCAGATTCTGCTGAGAACTTTCTTGCTATATAATTGAAAATAGCTTCAAGAAAAGTTAGGTTCAGGATGCAGCACAGATCTGTTTACAAGGGAACAGGTAACAGTGTTCATAGTTTCGACGCCTTACTCTAGGCCACAACAAGCAAGAAATTGCAGCTATAAAGATAATGAAGTAGTTTCTGGTGGAAACACAAGTAGGCATTGCCTGTTAGTAGTCACTGACTTTAAGAACTTGAGTAGTTTCTATATTCATGGCTTCAGGTTTTATCTATAAGGTTGGACAAATCTTAAGTTGTGACCAGTGTCAGTAGACTCTATCAACAGTCATCTGCTGAGTGACAACTGACTGAAGTCTAGATAGCACTTCTGAAAGCTTTTCCTCAGCTGTATGACCTTTCTCTTTCCTTTTTTGAAAAGCTGTGATATCATTATATGAGCCCCTGATATTCTGCAACTGAAGTAGAAAAGGAAATCATGTGACTGGAAGCTTGGACTACTTTTTGCATGAACTTTCAACCCTCTCATTTAAACAGACTTCAGAGAGGTGAATACTGTGGTTTGAATACAAAGCATTGCGTGCCCTCAGCTCTCTGTCAGACTCTGCATACGCACTTGCATAAAAGCTCAGCAAAGCTACTCACAAAGGCTACTTACACTCCTTGCAAGCATATTCATTTTGAAGATGCCAGTTGTATATCTTGCAGTTGTTTAGTGCAAAGTTATTGATTACAGTTTGGTTCAAATTGGTCACAGTATTTGAACATGTTAGTTCTGTGCCTCCTCTCCTGCAGATGTTTGTTCCAGCACATGAGCAGTTCCTGGCAGGACTTTGGGCTTTGTTTGAACATCTTGAGTGTGTTCACTATTTCCTCAGACTGTCATGGGCAAGCATGCTGTCTTTCTCAAATTCTGTTCAATAGCAAGTCTCTATGTCTAACGATGGCTTCTTGAGCTTCATTGTTGACAAACCATTTGCTGCAGTAAATACAGTACCATAATTTCCGTAAGTAGTATGAAATTCATGGGTTACAAATTACAATTATGCAAAGAGTGTTTATTTTTATTTATTTTTAAAGGTTGTCCTCTAATAGCAGAAGCCCTCCACCCACAGTAACTTGAGAAAAAGCCAAAATCCCTTCTGACTCAAGTGATTTCAAGTTTGTAGGCAATTGTACTGTTACTTTAACAATGTTTCTTTTCAGTTTGTTAAACAGCCAAAGTACTAATCTGCTCTGTTTCTTTCTGTACACAAGTCTAGAATGATTCTGTAAGGTTTATATTTGTGTATTTAATTTTTTACTCAAGCTATTTTTAATTTTAGTCTTGGAAAGGACCATGTGAAAGCTGGTCACTGAACTTGTGGTGATATGTGCTTTAAGGCTGTCTACTGCTTAGGCTGTTTGAAGAAATTCGAGGGAAGTAGTCAGTAGATTTTAAATGTTGATCATATTTGGGGTCTTTCAAGAAAACTTTTTCTGGGGTTGCTCTGAGATATGAGGTGAAATGAGTTTACTTCCAAAGTAAGCACATTAGTTCTTAGTTGATGTAAATCTTCTTTTTGTGACTAAAACCTTTGAGGCTGTATTTACCCAAATAAAGCCAGGGGATAACCTTAACTTCTCTCTGACTTTACTTCTGATCACCCAAGACAAATTTAAATAATCCAATTAATATTAAGCAAGAACTTATATTGCAATTTCTGCCCATGTTTAATGATTAAAGATTTATTTTCAAAAATTTCATTTATAGGCATTACACTCCTAGATACAATCCACCTATATCTCCAAACAGAAGATGAGAACATCTAAATTTTCCACCTATTGTCATCTATTTTTGTTTTTCAGACTCGTTTCACAATCATAAAGGAAATGACATCCGGAAAGACTGTTAAGTCAGAACGTGGGCAGGGGTGAGTAGCACTTAAGGGCCTAAGGTGATGAATTTGTACTACTTCAGCATCTGAGCTTTAATTTTCTCCTTCCTTCACTGTGTATATTGATGGGATGTCTCTACTGAAACATCTTGTCAAGGTATGGGAGAGAATGACAATACGTTGTACCATGATTTTAGTGACATTTGGGATAATATTAAAAATACTTTTTTCAGGGAATGCATTTAAGAAGGTTTTCTAAATTGGTGAGGTTAGTCTTCTAAGCTCATATTCAGGGTCTGCTGTACTCTTGAGCCTTCCTATAAGGAAAACTTCTCTCTGCAGGAGGGAGAAGTAATTCACTTCAAAAGTACACATTCAGATGGTAGAATGATTGATTTTTACACTGAAACACTGAGAAAAAATGAAAGTATGCCTTTCAGGGGTAAGGTAGAACACATAAAAGAAGCCTGAGTCACTACTGTCAAATATTAATGCTTCTCCATGTACTGCGTCCTGTTTTCCTATACTGATCTGTAGCTGATGGCCAGTCTGATGCAGCAGTTTTTCTTAGGGTCTGTGAATGGAACAGCAAATTTCCTGTATAGTATATTTTTTTCCAAAAAAGGAAACCTAAATTTTGTTTAAAAAAATATAATCAAATAAGTTGTATGACACACATATTAAATATTTTAATAAGTTCTGGATCACAGTCAGAGCCAGATTGCTCTGGAAAGTTTTATCAAAAACTAACTAATAATTAACTCAGCCTACCATATGTTGAAAAAGGACAGTTTCCCTCAGCTGCCTACCAATTTATTTACAAGATAGATAGTAAATAGAGCTTGCATTCACAAGTCTCTTCTTTGAGTGTGGGAAGTTTCCAAGGAGGCATGTTTTCCGTATTCAATGTGTAACATGTCCTGTTTTGGAAGAGTCTGCCATATTGGGCAGGGTACAACCCACAGTTGTGAAACCAAGCTGCAATACTGAGGTTATTTATGTGCATGGGTGGGAGGAGAAGATGAATAGGATCACAGATAACTTGATATGGTGCATGGGTATTGTAAATGAACCAGGGCTCACAGAAAATACTGAGTCCTTAATCTCTTTCATCTGTATACTCTGCTGATTTTCTGAGTCCAAAGAACCTCTATTTAGGCCACATTTCCAAAAAAGAATTCACTGCAAAATAAGCATTGTATACTGCATTTTGAGAAAGAGATTTTGAAGAAATGATAGGAATACCTATCTCTGGACTATTTTAAAGCATGTAAATATTGTTAAGTGCCTTAAAGTACAGTAAAATTTCTTTTGGTTGTACCATTGAATTATTACTTCTTCCTTCTATAAAGTAGATTAGTATGGATGACACTATAAATTGCTACAAAATACTTCCAGATCTCTTGAACCTTGTTTAAGCAACCAGCGTTGTATAGCCCTGCTATAGCAACAGACACATAATACTAGGCTTACAGTGGCATCCTGGAGACAGCTCTGAATTTGTGATACATGTTTTTTGCTTGGTGAAACATGGTCATGTTGCCATGGACACTGGAGTGGGCTGGAATATCTCTGGAATTAATAACCTGTGTGATTGACCTTCCTGGTAGTTTTCAGATTCCTATTGCAGACAAGGTGACTTAGAAATGTACTAAGGTTGGGTTGTAAGGAGCAGAATAGTTCCTTTTTAGGGAAAAATAACCTTTCTGTTCTCACAATGTACCAAATCGTGAACCAGGAGAGGGCTTGTGGAAGAGAGTGAAAAGTCCCTTTTTCCTTCCTGGTCAATTCTAACTCTGTAATACAAAGGTATGCTCCCTGAGAGCTGTGTTAGTTTCTTTTAGAGGGCTCTAATCAATATGTTATATCATGTGTCACTTCCTCACACTTTCCTGTTCAGCTGGACCCAGTGACTCTTTAGAGAAGGTCATGGTGAATGGAGCCAGGCAGCATCTGCGGATACCTGAGCAGCTCTGGTGGCTTAGTGAAAAGATACGCTCTGCACAGTGCAAGGTCACTGGGTGCAGTGGTAATAAGCAGTGACTGCTGCAGTACTCAAACCCATGGCATGACTCCAGAGTCTGCCTTCTTTTCACTTGATCCAAGACCTATTTTAATTTGGAAATGTGTATCCACTCAGTGCCCTACCCAGCAGTCTTTCTAACAGTAGGTGAAATTGCTTCTGATGAACAGTGCTTTCAGGCACCAGCAAGCCATAAATAATAAAAAAACCCCTAACTGCCATACTATGAAATATGATTTTAGTCAGAAATTTTGTACAGGTGTGTGACCAAATATGTCAAATTGTGAAACTGTGGGGGAGTAGATGAAGACTGGGCCTATACTAATTTAGTGTATTAATATTACTTGAAGGCTGTGTCTATTCAGGGGGTAGATATTTCATAGCTCTCTTTTCTTTGGTGAGGTTGAAGCTATGTGAACAGTGACCCAGATCTGGCCCATGCTACCTGAGTCAGAACAAATATGAGGATGTCTCTCATGTGGGAGGCATAGTTGTTCCTACTTCACAGGAATTGGTTTTATATCTACTCATCCTGGAAAGTTAATTCATGTAAAGGAAAGCCAGCTGGAGACAATGCTCTCACTGGTTTATACTGCTCCAGGACCGTCAGGTTTTGCAATCAGACCCACTCAGGTATACATATTTATCAAAAGGAAAATAATACTGCAAGATCATATTTTGTTCTGCATTTACTGGCCTTGAAAGTAGGAAGATGTGATTTTTCCAGCTACAACAGTAGGTGATGGTGGAAGTTGGCAGCAAGTGCCACTTTGTGTTCCTTCTAGAAGAGTTTTGTCTGTAATGCTGAAGATTTCGTTCTCTCTTGAACATTCCAATGTCCCCACAGGGTGGCAGTATGAACATGGTCTGCTTTCCCCCATGAGGTGACGTCTGTGGGTTTAGAGCTTCTCCATTTGATATGGAACAATAGAGTCTGCCTGACTAAGCTTGTGTTATTTTGGAAAGTGGAAAATCTGCAAGGGTGAGATAAAACCTTGTATTGCCACCCATGTGATAGCTGTGTCTCATGATGGTAACTCATTAAGACCAGGGCATGCAATGATTTATTTTCATTATGAACTCTCAAGTCACAAGGTCTTACATACATCACATTTGGTAGTGCCTGTGTTGTCGTTACATAGTTCAAGTACAATCACAACTTTTCTTCTTCTTCTTTAGTTCTTATCATTACCCACTCTGATATAGGCTACTCATAGAACATTGCATATTTTAGAGTAAATATAATATAACATTTGCAATGAAATTAAATGACATTTAATAATTATATTGATATTGTAAATTAGAGTCTGGATCTTGTCGAGATTAGGTTGAGTAGTAATAATATCACATGGAATGTGACCGCTAGTGAGTCTCATCAGTTGCTGCCTTTTTATGTAAGCAAGCGTGGGTGATCTGCTGAGATCAACACAGCATCAGTATTGAAGAGGGTTGAATTGTAGGATCAATAATGAAATGTTTTCTTTATTTGAGATTTTACTTAGCTGCTGGTAGCTGGAGGAATATGAAAAAAACAGAAGGAAATATAAATCTGCTTCTCTGTTTGTTTGTTTTCTTTTGGGGGGTCATGACAGTGGGTATATATAGGTTATGATCATCTATTCCAGAAAACTAGTGTTTTGGTTGTGTTAAATGGGTAAAACAAAAATGAGAAAGGATGATGCAGGGAAAATTAATTCTTGAATAAGATGGTGGGAAATCGTGGCATAGTGGGACAGAAGGGAACCGTGTATTTCAGTATTTCAGTAATTACAATGGAAAGATCACTTAAAATAAGATGTAAGATGGTTATAAAACTTTATTTTAAGTAGATATGATTGAAGAGTTGTTTATTATTTTGCAATAAATTAAACAGAAAAAATGCTACATACCTGTCTGTTGAATAAAAACGTTAGTAAAAGTACAGCTTATATAAGTCTTATATAATTTAACATATATCAATTTTAATACAGGTCAACTTATAATTACATAGTATAATAGCATCATGGAGATGCATTCAGTTATTAACACTTCACAGATTAAAAAAAGAAAAAGTCATTAATCAGTCTTGTCTGGACATTTTCTTGTTATCACAAAATTTTCAGTCATCCTTGTTCCTTTTCTTTCCCAACACTCAGCTTACTAGTCTTATGCTTCCTAATAATCAGCAATTCTTTGAGAGCTTGGATTTGGTTCAAAGCTCACAGTGTAGTTCAAACAGTTAATAGTATCCATGTTCTGTCTTGACTTCATGGTGTATAGGAGAGGATTTTCTCCCTGTGCTGCTCTTGCTCTTGTCTTACCAGCTTTTATCCTGTGCTTTCTTGGCTATGGAGCTGTTTGCATCTCACTTTTACCCTTCCTCCCTTGGCAGAGGTTCCCCTTGCTGAGATCCAACCACCCTGAAGCATCTTTCCACAGGATATTTGACATAGGGTCTCTTTGACTCTTCATTGCCTTAAACACTTCATCTTGAAGTGCTGGTTTGCAGCTGGTTCAAAAGGTTCAGATATGCTTTGGATTTCAAAAATCTGGGGTATGAATCCCTTTCCATGAGGTTGTACACCATTTTCTGGGCTTCATCAAAACTTGTATGAGTTGGGTCTTGAGCCTTTTTGGCAGTTGCTTCTCTCATCTGATAGTCAATATTGATCTGGAAAGTGAAAAACAAATGAAATTGACATTTAAAAAACAAACTCTTTCTGTATCTGTAACTTTTTGTCAATAAACAAATTCACAGCCTTACAACTCCGTGTGATAGTTTAATATCAGTACTGCAAAATGAGGGAATTGCAATATTTATATCCTAGTTATGCACAAAAAATTGCTACTCGCTATATAAATGCAGTTTCTCATGGAGTCAGAAGTAATACAACTCAACAAAGCGGTAAGTAGAGGAACAACATCCAATTAAACCTCCAGTTACAACAATGGGAGAAATCTTGTGTAGAATGAGATTCTCCAGTTTGAAATATGATCAACATCTACAGCTTCTGATTGTCCCGAGTGTATGCATATTTTAAAAGACAAGAAAAACTCCATGGTTCTCCTACTAGCAAAGTGCTTTCTAAGTGTCTGACTCCAGGGACCTGCAGTAATTCAAACTGGGCTGATCCAGAACAGCACCATATGCTGAGCCACTGGTGCTCCTCCTAGTGATGCTCCCAAGTACCAGCCTGGGTCCTGTGGCTCTGCTTTTGAGATTTGATAATCTTACAGGTCAAGACAGTAATGATGCAAATATACTCATAAGAAGTATTAGTCCTATGTAACTGAACGAACAAACATTGCAGTGAAGCTACACTTCTACATTCTGATTTTCCAGAATCCTTGGTGCTGTGACACTACACAGATTAACTTTGTACATACCTGTTTAATAGCATCTGACTGAACAAACTCCTCATAAATCCTCTCTGCTTTGCCATGTAAGTGATCAGATTTGGTTTTCTTGTAATCCTCACAAGCCAACCAGAACTCAATGTTTTCCTCACTGAACTCTGACTTCAGAAACTCCCGGAAGACTCTTTGACCACCTAAAGCCAACACAAATACATCAGCATTGACAGTATCATATTTGTAACCAGGAAGGATAAAATAAACAGCAGGAGTTGTATTGAAATCTGTTACAAAATCTTGCCAATATACATTCCTTCCTTCTTCCACGTATTACAGATAAACTAATTAAAGGGTGATGGGTGTCTTCCTAATTATGTCCAATGCTTTTAGATCTGGATTGTGGGTACTAAAATACATCAATGGATTCTAGTCCTCCCTCAGTAGGTTATCTTAGGGTATAAGTGTAGAGAGAATTTCAAATTAAACTGATATGCTATGCAAGGACAGAAGACTGATCAAAAAGCACTGAACTGAGCTGTTTGGGGTTTATCTGCTGTATTGGGAGTAGGAAATGGAAGGGGACACCCCAGAAGAAAACCCCCAAAACCACAGCTTTAAAGCAAGGCTGTAACAGTAGCATGTTACACTGGTGCTGTAAATAACTGAAATGGAACTGGCCATTTTCTGGTGGAGTTTGCAGAATACTACAGCTCTGACTATTGGGTGGGATTAGATAAAATTTTGTCTTCAGGATATCAATGATGTCATACTTAAGTAACAGACTTACTTTGGCTGGCCAAGAGCTTTTCCAGAGACTGGGACCACTGTATTACTTCCTCTGCAGAAAGCCTAAGATGACAAGAAAAATCAAAGATTTTAGGCAAGGAACCATGTAGGGTTTTTTGCATGTTTAATGGAGACATATTTTATAATTAATTATTCTCTTCTAGGAACATGTACCAGGTATTTATTAAACTTATGCTTTCTCATAATCTGAGACCCTGGAGACAAACCCACATTGAGAGAAATAATTAGAGGTGGAAAAACAAGAAACTATGTGTTATGCTAAATTCTGTTCCCAGAAAGGTAAGCTTTTATTGTAACTATGGGAAATAATTTTATACTTATATTTCTGTTTCTATATTCCTGAAATGAAAATGGTAATATCACTGCTCTTTGCTGAAGTGTGGTGTGTCATTTTTTGTAAATCTTTAGAGAATGAACACAATATCCCTCTGAAAAAAAATGATTTAACTAAAGTGTCTTCTCCCTCATTGCTTGGTGCAAACATATCATATCACTAAAAATCCTTAACTCCATTAATCGTTTCTACTTCCTAATATTCACCTTTTTTTTTGTACTTTGAAAATTCTAGGCATTATTTTAATATTTGTTGTTCTAGAAGTAGTTTAGAAATAGAATAGTCACATGGTAATGAAGATATGTATTGTGATAACTTAGTGTATCTCAGTACTTACATGACATCTCTGGAGCTAGAAGTCTTGATCCCAGATTCGATATGTGGTACCATGGACTTCAAATAATTTTTGAGATCTGCACCACTGGAACCAATGAACAGACTTTTTTGAAATTCATGAAAATTGCAGTTGCATTTCAATTCTGATTAAATTTCTTTAAACTTTGAAACTGAGGCAGAGAACTCCATCCTGTGACTGAAGTCTGAGAAGCAATTTTTTTGAACAGATTCCAGAGTACTCAAAATCTACTCCCTATTATTTAAAGGATTCAACTCATTGGTATGCATCAGGTCAAGCCATTTTTAATGATGCTATAGTCTTGGGCTTTGAACAGCCTTTACAGTCATTTAGCCCAAACCACGGTGTTAATTCTTAATGTCCAACATTTTAGTATTATTTTCACTTACAATACATTTGATTTTATGCTAAAATGTATATACTTACAAAGCCTTTTGCTTCTTTTTGTGGATTTTGCCTTCTCCCAGCTTGCAGTCGTCTTTCCCATTTAATTCAGTCATGTTGTTGTGGGGGAAAAAAAATCCTGGCATTTTACTTAATGTTGAATCGACTTGCAATAATAATCCTCCAAGCACCAAATGTCAGTTCACTCACTCTGGCACTGCCTTTTATTGACTCAGGCAGCCTGCTAGCTGGTGTGAACGGATCTGTTTATCATGTACGCTCATCACAAACTGTGGAAGCTCCCTTTTTTGCAGTGCACAGTGACGTGAGTCTTTTGAGAAAGAAAGCAGACAGCGGTGTCTTGTGGTTGAGGTTAAACCGGATGAGGCCGAATTACTTCGAGTTTGTTTTGTGTCTGCGTTACAAAAAAAAAAAAGTCCCCTTTAGAACTTTGAAGTCTTGTTCCTTTCTGATTGGTACTTTCAAATCAGAGCACTTGGTTGTATCAAATGGGCTGCAAATACTGCAGTTTTAGCATGACAAAATTCACCTGCTAAATGCATGGGTGTTTGTATTTTACAACTGATTAGATGGGCTCAATGGGATATTAGAAAGACAGTACTTTAAAATGTCAGTATTCAGGCTGACATGCTGACATGTGACATGCTATTTGCTAGTTGTTTTTCAAACTAGAATGCTGTTAGATGGAGCCATCTTATTTGTTTAGACATATATGTTTGTGAAAATACTTAAATAATACTTATTTTCATAGGAAAGGGGTTTGAAGTAGCAAGATTTTATTTAATTTTTCCAAGTCAGATTATTAGGAAGCACACTGCTATATTTCAGGAATGCCTCCATAATTTTAAGTGATTTGGCATGTATAAAGGTTGATTAAAGTTATTTGTAGAGCCATTGTGAGCATTACAATGTGTGCTGAGGAAGGTGTGCAGTCTTTCTACATACTTCAGCTCCACTGCAAATAAGAAACCATGAATATAAAGCAAATGAAGAATTACATGTTACCCTCTTTTTATTTGTCTGGGTTGATGATTTAGAGGCTTAAGTACTTAATCTGGTCTGTGTGCATCCCAATTTCTACTTGTTTGTCAGTTTCAGTTTGTTGTGTGGGTTTTTTTTTTTTTCTAGGAAGTTGCCAAGATTTTATTAAATAGTGTGTACAGCTTTGATTGCTTATAAATGGCTCATGAATGAATTGTACAGGGCCGCATATGATCATGGTAACTCAGAACTTGCTCACATGTCTACGGTTTCATAGTGGACTGGGATGCAAAGGACTTGGGAAGACTGACAGCTGACTGCAGACAGATGTGCATGCAAGGACTGACAGTCTGCGTCAGGGTGGTTTTAACCACAGGAGTCCTCTGGTCCTCTGAGTATTAGCAATGACATAGATGTGTCTGTATAATTTGTACTGCAGGAAACATATATCTCCATGCTTATTGGGTAAACACTGACCTTTGTAATGCAGAAGTATTTACTAACTGCTCTCAATCCCCCTGAACAAGGCTAAAAAGGAAGGAAGAGATGTTATCAGTACCATATTTGTTTTCATACCCAGCATGTTGGGTTTTGATATTCAGCTCCCTCAGTGTCTTATTATGTTTGGTTAGTAGCTGTCCTCAGTGAATTACTGGGAGGTTTATAGAGATGCTACACCCAAATGCTTCTCAAAAGGGTTTAATAAAAGGGTAAAAGACAACACACAGAAGTTACATGAAGGGAAAATACCTATTCCCTACTATATCTCTCTGTACATTGTCATCTCAGGTTAAAGAGGGGGCAATGTCTCGAACATAGAATTAAAAGTAGACATAAGTAAGCCACCAGTTAGGTTCTGTGAGTCTATGAGGAACTAGAGTTGTTCCCCTAAAGAACAGGATGGTTTGCTTGTTTCTGCCTATTATCAACGCAGGACTGTTGACAGTTCATTTGCCGGACAAGGAATGCCTGTTCTCCATTTAAAATGAAGTTATTATCTTTACCTTTGGGATTTGTTAAATGTTTCAATGCGTGTTACAGGTGTTGCTTCAGACCTTCCTCTAGAAAGGTATTATCCCCTGCTGCTTTTGCATCCTGTCTTTGCATTTCACTTTCTGCAATAACTATTCTCCTGAGTAAATACATAGTAGTATTCTTGTCACTAAGATCAAGGTCTGTCACACAGTATTTGAATTGTTTTCCAAGTACTTTATTTGGTAGAGGAGATCAGTCATGTTAGTATTAGGTATCAGTGTAGTTAGTAGGGTGGAATAGATTAATTTCACTGTGAGCTTTTGCATTGCTATCTTAAAGGATTCTGAAATGAGGCTTCTGCAGAGGCCACAAGCTTGTTTCTGGCACATTGCATGAATTACTTTGTCTTATAGCCAACAAGCTTCTGTAAGTTTTTCCCAGAATCTCTACAGCCTATTCTACTGTTGACAATGTTGGAGGATCAATGGGAGATGGTATTTCTTGAAATATTGCACACCAACAGAAATAAATATAGGAGACTTATTTAATTATTTGAATCTGCATTTGCTGCAGGTTGGAGGAAGTTTGGAATAGGTGGAAAGTAAAGCACATTAAAGAAAAAATGCCTGCTTGTGGGAAGATTGTGTCTAACCCTTTTGAAAATATTACACCAATCGGCTGTGAAGTAGGTAGTGGTCTTTGCTTTAAGGATACTGGTGCTACTGAACTTGAAGACTGCCAATAGAGAAGGAGAAATAGGTGAAGTTCTGTGCTACAAAGAAGGAAAGAGTTGTGAATACTGAGTAGACCAACTTGAGTTAGTTCTTATGTTCTGCTGTTCTCATATTCTGAATTTTTAATGTTCTTATTTTGCAACTATTATGTTCTAACCCTCTAAGCTGTCATCTGAGAGCCCTCTCCAGTCTTCCAAATCAGTATGCCCAAGTCTCTGGGCTACTAATGCTGCAAAAAGCTACCTCTTTATCCCTGTGCAAACAAAATCAGTGCTGCCTCTTTGGTCCACTCTAAGCCAGGTCTATTTATCAGCTTGTTTGAAGATTCATGTAAGACTGGCGAAAGTAGAAACAACAGTCAGAGTTACAAGTATCTGATTTGGAGAAGGGATGAACACTGTGTCTCTACGAGGAAGTGTGGCACCTAAACTTCTAGCTTTAGGTCATAGGAGGTGTAAATACAATATAAAGCAATAATTGCATTCTTCTGTAAGCTTTGTTCAAACTCTGCAAGACCAAAGCCTACTACAATGAGTAGCAGGCATCTCAACATAGGAGTTTGATTATTATTCACTTTTTTTTTTCCCCACTGTGAACAGTTGCTTTCTTCCTCTGAGTAACTGATCTTCAAAGCATCCTTTTTCTCTTGATGGAATATTTCACTGACTCTGATTTACTCTTTCTACACAAGCCTACTCATCTGTAAGATTTCATTTGTTGAGCCCAGATGAGTTATCCAATTTCAAGAATGCAAGAAATACTTGGGTATTTGTACAATTAGAGAGGAGAAAGTATAAAATTAATAGGACTGACTCGATTTGTTTATTTATTTATTTTTGTTACTTGAGTTATGTTCTGCTTCTGTAGACCACAGGAAAACACCTGGAATTTCCTATATTAAAAATAGTTTGCTAACTATGAATATGGGCATTGTAGAGAATCCTGCTTTGAGCACGGGTTGGACTAGACCCCACAGATGCTGATCCCCTCCAGCTTGCATGATTCTATTGTTCTGCATGCCCTGACTTGACATTTGTAGTGTTAAAAGCACTACTTATTATTAACTTAAAAATACTTCAAAATCCTGTGCATTCATCTGTAGGCCCACTATCCTTGCTTCCTGTAGACAGAAGTGTAGTTCAGGCTCTGGTGGGATTTAACATGAAAGAATAATTATGTCCTGATCCATTGGAAAGCTTTTCCTATAACTTCTGTCCTCCTAATTTGCTGGGTTTAGTTTTTTCAGTTTCATCCTGAGGCGGATGGTGGCAAACCTGTCTGTCATCTCCCACCATCTTGTAATACTATTTAAACTACCCATGTCATGCTTTGCTCTGTTTCATGCAGAGCATGATCGCTAACTGCTTGAAATACTTTAGTCATTACTCTCCTTTTCCCTTATTATTATTATTAGTAGTAGTATTATTACAGGAAGCTGCAGAATGTGTATTTTGAGACTTGCAGGTTTAGGGCTTATTGGAATAATGCCATCATTTGATACAGAATCTGCTTTTGTTCTAAAGCTGGCATTGCCTCATTTGATTTTGTCCGATAAAGGACAGAGGAGCCTTTTTTTGCACCAACAGTAACACAGCTGGCTACAATCAGCTGTTTTTTTTCTGTTTTCCAGATCTCTTATAGGTTTGTGATGAGTAATTCAATTAACTTCTTAAGGTGCACAGAAAAAACTCGCAAATACCTTCTAGTAGTCAACCTGTTTTAATGCATTGTTTTCCGTTCTTTCCAGCAACTTCTTGGTAGACAAAATGTGAGAGAATTTCCAAAATTACTGCACTGGTCAGGTTTAGTTAAAGCTAAGAGGGTAAAAGATCCCATGGACTCTCCAAGTCCCACATGCTGGTGTAAAGAATTTCAAGTTGCTTCTTCTGACTTCTGCTTTTAGGTTTTTTTTTGTTCACTCTTGACTGACCTTACCCTCATTTGTTTTCCATTTCAACCCAGGTTTTTTTCTGAATGTTACAGTTTGGCTTAGGCAAAGTGGTAGCTTCCATGTGTGGCCAATTTTTGGCTTTTCTGAATTCTTGCTATTCATCCTACACTTAGCTAGTTAAATCTCTGCTGGGCTTGAGGGGTGTGCTTGTGTGCCCAGTCAAGTAATGCTGCCCCATTGCAGAATATTCACTTGCCAGTCATGTAGCTGAGCTTTAACTTAGCTATGAAACCAAGTGATTTCTTTGAAATGCTTCTGTCTTTTACATGACCTAAAGAGGTAAACTACTGATAATCAATCTCTCAAGCAAAAAAGGCACTTAAAGGAAATAGAAACTAGTTTCTATGTGAAAGGAAACAGTATTTGTTTTACAAGTGGGTGGTGGGAGGGGAGGGGTTGGGGGCACTTTTGAACTACAGGAATAAGATTTTGGAAGATTAAAATTTTCTCTGGTATCATGTAGTTGTTCCATAATGGAATGATGGTGTCCATCATTAATTTTCTTTTAGGTCTAACTCCTGCTACACACAAATGTTTTCTGGAATGAAATCCTGAAGCCACTGAGATTAAAATCTTCCTAGTGGTTTAAGTGGTCTCATTCTTGGTGTTGGACTGATCTGATTGAAAACTGAGCTTTGCTGAGAGATATTTCTTTGGTTTCAACGTTCAGATGTTCCCAGTGTAAGCTTTTATCCCTAATTAATTAAATGTTAACTTTGTTTTTGCAACTAGTAAGGCATAACACAGAATGAGTTATGAATGGTAACAGACTTCTCAAATACAAGAGGAATTTTGTATTTGAAAAATATCTGAAATCTAAAGCCTACCTGAAACACCACAAGTTTAACTCTGGGTTTCAATCTTCCTCTTGAAAAAGGTCTTGTTGCATTTGTTCTGTGAACTGTATATAGTGAGTAAAAGGAGACACTTAGCTCACTGTTACAGCTCAGCGGACTTAACTCTGGAGGGCAAGTGATCAGAACTTTCCTGAATTCTGTCTTAGCTCTTTCACTTCCTCAGTATAACATGGCTTCACAGAAACATTCCTGCAAACTGCCAGTTGTGTCCAAAACTGACCTGTTTCTTCTGATTTATGTAATGAATATTTTAGGGGATTTTTTTAGGGGTTCCCCTAGCTTTTGTAGAGCATCTTATGGAGGTTGGTTGGTTTTTCTTTGTTTTGTTCTTTTTTACCATGACAGTGAAGGAGAGACTTGGCAGGAACTCTTGAAATTACAGTGGAGAGTGTGAAAGTAAAGTGTTCCCAGTTTTATGGCTTATGTAGAGATCAAAACCATGCATCATTCTGGCATGCCTACTAGCTCTGTAAAGACACTAAACAGGTTTTTATTTTGTCTCCACCTCCAAATGTTTCCACGGGCACTGAGTTCCTATCTTGTGTGACTTCCATCATGTCACTAACTTCTGTGGCTACTTCATGTGGCTGTTGTAAGTCACCAGTAGCTATTAGAAATGTCCCTTTATGACATCTTTTAAAACCTCTATGACTTATCTTTACAGCAAAATATTAACAATATTTTATGATAAATGTTGTTAGCATTAACAATTGTGTTTACAGTATAGAGTCGGTGCAAGGAGTTATGTGTATATTTCTTCATCATACTGAAGCATATTTAATTCTAAGACGCACACATCCAGTAACTCTTCATTTTCTTATGACTATTTCAAAATTAGAGTGTAATTAAGCTTATACAGTTTATCAGAATTTAGATCCTTTTCATTCTGAGACTTTCAGTGTGAAATAGATAAACTTTTATTTCTGTGAAATCAGGGACTTTTGGTTCTTGGCCATAATGAGTGACACCTGAATGTAAAAAAAGAGAGAAAAAATGCAGTACAGTGACTTCTGAGTGCGGATAGTGGTGCTTCCTGTGTCTGATGTTCAGTGGTGCAGGAAATGTTCATCGTGCACCATCTGGGAAACGCACATATTTCTGATTACCTACTCATGTTTTTATGCAGTTGCACATTGACGCACTGAACCAGTGCATTGTTTCTTGGGTGTTATTAAGCAAAAAAATGTGAGAACAGGGCCTGAGGTAGTGGGGTGTGAAGCAGAGTTTGCTGAGTTTTTTCACTGTCAAATGGAAATGTGATATGTGAGCACAGTACAAATTTAATTGTTAACAACTGAAACTGGCAGGCTTCAGTTTCACCTGTATCTTAATGGTAAAAAATTATAGAATCATAGAATTCATTAGTTAAATTAGTTGCTTAATTAGTTTGTATAAAATTAGTTGCTTTTTCTCTCCTGTTCTCATAGATGGTAACATTCTTTATCTTTCACTTTTAAAATAACTACTTTGACTGAACACAGACAGCAAGCTAGAACTTTTGGTTTCCATTTTGAAAATATTTTCAGGCACTTTTGAACAGGAAAATTATTACTGAAGTTTTAAGTGCAGTCATGCTTATAAAGACTTTTCTGTAGAATTACAAACATTTTCAAGTGTCTATTTTATACTTTGTGTTACAAATTTTGTAGCTGAGTTATCACATTAGTGCAGATATAGCTTTCATCAAAAATCACCTCACAGGGATGGGTTCATCCAAACATTGCCTTGTTACTGGAAGTTACTCCAGACACAAGGAGGGTCTGTCCTGACATTGAGAAAAGCAGGCAGATATATCAGACTTAGTTAAGCAGGGAACTCATGACAGAGCTGATTCAAAAAAGCAGCATACAGAGGGTGGAAGAACAGACAGGCTACAAAGGAAGGCTTTAGAAATGTTGTTCAATTGTGTAGGGATGTTGTTGGAAAGCATCTTTATCAAGGGTTTATCAAGAAAATGAAACCAGGCTCTCACAATAGTGTGTGGTAGGAGGATGAGACACAATGGGTGCAGTTTGGTATAAGAGCAGTTCATGGATATACAGAAAACCTTTCCCCCCCTTAAGGGCAGTCAAACAGTTAAGCAGGCTGCCTGGAGGCCTGGACCGTCTTCATCCTAGAAGATTTTCTAGACCAGACTGGTTGGTGGTTCTTGCTCAGACTACCCTGAGCAACCTGATCCAAGTTCATAGCTGATCCCACTTAGAGCAGGGCTTTGGACTAGAAACCTCCTCAGTTCCTTTCCAACTTGCTTTATCCTGAGATCCTATCTATAACATATGAATGAAAACCACACTATAGAAGTTGAATTCATTTACAAGAGTTCTGCTTAGGAAAGAACAGTAACTGTAGAAACTAATGCAGGCTTCCAACTATATTTTTTTTAATAAGAACTGCATACCGAAAGTGCATCATTCAAAATACAATTTCCTCCATCTCCCTTTAAAAATACTTGCCTAGTATATAGGTAAACCATCAGAAAGTTACTTTAAGAAGTGGGAAAATTGAAGCTAGCTATTCAGTCTCAGTCTGAATAAAGATTAAAAAAAAGATTTAAAAGCTAAATGTTTTCTGTGATGATCTCTTAGAACTATCTCTGCTTGTGATGAACCAGAGAAGTAAAAGAGTTTAGTTCCATTTGCTGTCATTTACTTTGAATTTCACCTGCTGTCTACTTTGAATTATCAGCTATTTGAATGTGTGCAACAGAAAGACTTGAATTTCCTCATACTTTATTGTAATTGCTGTTTTATGTGGAAACTCACATTCTACAAGCTGTACCACATAGACAGACTCCATCCATCCTGTTAGGCTACCACTCTGTCCTTCTGTATGACTTGCACCTGACATATCCTGATAGTGTAGCTGAAACTTTGATTTCCCTGATGCTCAAGAAGGTTGTTTCCTGCCACCCATGCATGCCTCATTCAATCCATTCAACCTCTAAGACAAAGTCAGTCCTGCTGCTGATCACACAATGAAACAAAAACTGCTACAGTGCTTTATGAGTTTGCACACTCATTCTTGCAGAGCTTGGGCTGTTTGAGAAAGGGCTGATATGCTACTAGCATTTAAATAGTTTCTACTGCATGCATATGCACTGCAAAGGAAACACTGAAACGGATGAGGATAAAATAAGAAGGATCTCAGGACTCAGAGTGTCCAGATGTTTGAGGAAGATGAAGCTAACCCTGGACAAGGAAAGTGTAGGGAGTTCTAATTTATTCTGAGAAAGGGTTTTGACTTCCTAGAAGAGTGATTAGTGTCAGTTTAGTTTTATGAGAAAGAAACCTGTAATAAATCACACCCAGAGAGTAGTGGTCAATGGCTCAATGTCCAGATAGAGATCAGTGACAGTGGTGTCCCTCAGGGGTGTTGTGGGACCAGTACTATTTAATATCTTCATTACGGACATAGATAGTGGGATCCAGTGCATCCTCAGGAAGTTTGCAGATCATATCAAGCTGAGTGGTGTGGTTGATGCACCTGAGGAACAGGATGCCATTCAGAGGGACCTGGACAAGCTGAAGAAGTCTGCCCATGTTCAACAAGGCGAAGTGCGAGGTCCTGCACCTGGGTAGGAGGCAAACCTGCTGTCAATACAGGCTGTGGGGTGAAGAGATTGGGAGCAGCCCTGCAGAGAAGGGCATGGGGGGATGAAAAGCTGCAACAGAGCCAGCAATGTGTGCTCACAGCCCAGAGAGACAACTGTTTGCTGGGCTGCATTGAAAGAAGCATGACCAGCAAGCAGGTCTAGGGAAGGGATTCTCTCCCTCTACTCTACTCTGGTGAGACTCCACCTGGAAAGCTGCACCCTGCTCTGGGGTCCCTGGTATAAGAAAGACATGAATGTGTTGTACTGGGTCCAGAGTAGGGCCGTAAAAACTTGCTGAGGGATGGAACACTTCTCATATGAGAATAAGCTAGTAAAGTTGAAATTGTTCAGTATGGAGAAGACTCTGAGGCGACCTTCTTTTGTAGCCTTTCAGTACTTAAAGGGGGCTTATAAGAAAGACGGGGACAGACTTTTTTGTTGGGCCTGTAGTGATAGGATAAGGGGTAATGGTTTTAAACTAAAAGAGATTAGGTTCAAACAAGGTATAAAGAATACATTTTTTTACAATGAGGGTGGTCAAACACTGAAACAGGTTGCCCAGAGAAGTAGGGGACAGATGCTCCATCCTTGGAAACATTTAAGATCAGGCTGGACAGGGCTCTGAGCAACCTGATGTAGTTGAAGACATCCCTGCTTCATTGCAGGGCAGTTGAACTAGTTGACATTAAAGGTCCCCTTCAACCCAAACCTTTTTATGATTCTATGAAATGTCAGGAATGGCTGCTACTTGCAAACAGGTGGCACATCTGTGCTTCAGAGAAATTGAACTACCAGCCGTTAGCATGTTATACCTGGGAAGAATGCGGGCAAAGGCAGTATTACAATGCAAGTCTATTGTTTCTTTAAAAATGGAACTCCTCTTTGATCAAACACATCTTAGTTAAAACAAGTTATTTGTAACAAACAAGGGGTTTATGTTCTTCAAGACAAATACCCTGGAATGCACTCAGCCATATTACCAGTGTCTGTGCTTGGCACCTGCTTTCAGGCATGCATCATTCTGAATGCTTAGCAAAGTCTTTGGTGTGAGTTTGATTAAGAACAGCCCAATCCTTCCCATACCTTCTCCTTGCAGAGCTAGTAACAGAGCATATGTAGGTGCTCATGATTTAACTAAAATGCATATCTGCCTCTTTGGGGTCTAAGCATCTGTCTTCTCTCTAAAGTGTGTGGGAAGTGGCTCTGCTTTAATTCACATCTATATTACAGGACATGGAAAGATAGACCCCTGTCATTCAAAATCAGTTCCTCATTAATTATCTATCTGGATGTCTATAGACCTTGGCTGACATGAGTACTAAATGTGATCTTTGTTCAAAGGATGGGTTGTCACAACTTTGAATGATATTTCCTAATATGTGTCATTATTAAACCACTAACTACCATGTCCCATCAGGTCCCCACCAGTGGTGAAACCTAATTATTTTGGCCTCATTTATGTGACTTCCATAGATGATTAAAACTGCTGTTTCTGCGGTATGGGCTATATGCTGGCAGGTCTGGAATTCCCCATTGACTGTGTGCTGCATATATCAGTTCTGCAGTACTGTAAACCAGGTGAGTTTTAATATGTGCAAGCATTTCCTTTTAACTTTGAAATTAATTTGAAGAAGACAAGAAAATTCAGTGTGCAAACCAAGATAACCAAATCTGGGGGGAAGGTTTTGTTTAAGCAGCAGGAAACGGAACCTTCTGAGTTTCATGATAATAATAGTTTTGCTGTTAACTGCTGAGCTTTTTTGTGCTGCTCTGAGTTACTATGAAAGCACTCATCAAAGCTTGATATATGTTCTTCTAACCCTGGCCTAAAAAATGGGGCCTGGAAACCACAGGATAACTCCCTTATACAGATAGCTTTTCTATTGGTTGACACTGCCTAGGCAAGAGCTAAAAGGAAGCAAAAAAGACTTAAAAAAATCTTCTATGTCTTAAGAGTGTCAGATATTTGTAAAAACACGTGTGGATATGTATGTGAATATATGACTTCACATTATCTCTAATATCCCTTTAAATGTTACAGTATACCAGCTGTTTTCTTTCCATACGTTATGTCAGAATATTTGCAGCAAATCTGATGAAAACATAGCTGTTAGGAAATATTTCTAGATATCTCTATGTGTTTTACTATGAGTGCTACTTAAAAGCAGCTTTGCAGCTTCCAAGTCCTCTCAGAGTTTATTCTTGATTTTCATTTAAACCTTGGCCGTCATGCTTTATACACAACCTATGTATTAGAGCATGCTGTATTCAGTGACTGATAGAAGAACCAAACCTAATGCTGGTGTTACAAATAGAAAATAAAACAGTAATATAATAGATTGTTATTCTTGTATATATATATGTTCTGTGTATAGAAGCACAGGTGTATTTTTTTTTGTCTTCTTAGTTGTCACTTCTTTCATCTCACTACTGTTATTCAGAAGGAAGGAGCTCAATATCAGTTTTAAAGTGGATTTTTTTCTCTGTTGAAAGGCAAAGGAGTATCAAATAAAAGTTACTTGGGCTTTTAATATAAAGGTTGTGACCTAGGATCAAAATAAGACAACAATTCAGTAAATAGGAAAGCTAAGCTCTGAGCTGAATAATAAATAACAGTCTTCAACTACACCAGAAGGACGCAGATAAATGGTGAAATTACTGATAAAATTTCTTCCATTACTGAAAAATGCCAGGATTTTCCATACTTCACAGTTGTCTTCCTCTAGTGAATTACCATGTCATGTCACTGGTTTTCCAGATGTTTATTGTTTATGAAGAAGTTTTTTCATTGGATCTTTTCTATGGAAAAACTCTTCCCATTTTAATGATTTTGCTTAAGATCTTTAATGTGGCAGATTGTCTCTTGCATAAACATATAATGTTACTTTGAATATGACAAAATAAGGACATATTGCTGGGGGGGGATGAGGGGAGTGTAAAATGACATTCTTTTTGAGATAGGCACTCTAAGTTTGCATCAGGTATGGTATAAGCACAATATGCTAAACTGAAAGCTACAGTGAACCTTGATGAATATTTATTACATCTTTACTGTATTCTCATGTTTTATGCAAATCAACCTCTAAAGTCAGGTCTTAATAAGAGAGACCTAACACCATTTACTTCCGTCATTTGAAGTTCAGAATACTGTTTGCATATAGCTCTCTTTTTTTTTTACTTGCTTTTTGTCCTCTTATTATAGCGAGATCTGATTTACAAGCCAACCTCTTACGTTGATTGAATAACCATTGCCACGTTCACTTGTCATCTGGTTTAGTCTCACTGTGTGTTGCTATGGAACATTCCAAATATTAGGGAGCTGTGGTATAACAGAGCCAAAGGCTCCATGTGGTTTCCAGTCACAGAGCGAAACAATTGGAAAAATATGGTCTCTGAACCCAAGAGACTATCACAGACCTCAAAACATTACAACATAAGAAATATATTTTTTACAAAACTTATGGCTGTATTATTGAAGGAGGATGGTGTTTACCTCATCTATCAGTTGAAAGGTTCAGTTCAAGACCAGACATGTTTTCAGACTATTCTGCTATTTCTTCAAATGTCATTTCTGTGAATTTTACTTGCTTGCTTTCACTGGCTCATACTCACACCTGCATCTGTTTTGCCTAACTTTTGTTATACCTTTTATTCAGAAAGAAAAACACTTGCAATCTAAAAGAATCTCTTCAGGGATTTCTTCTCCAAAGACAGAAAACCACAAGGTTCAACTCAGTATTGTATGCTTCTTGCATTTTCAAGAAATGAAGTGAGGGCTAATGCTAAGACAAGAAGCAAATAACATAATTGCCTAAACCAATATTTTTCTCTATGTGTCACCCTGGACCTGTAGTTTATCTGAGTTTTTTTCCCTTTATGATCATCAGCTCTTGGTTTTTGTCCTCTTCTATGGTGGATCTCTGTCAGTGCTAGAAAGATCATTCAGCTCAGCCTTCTTATGATGTTGTTAATGCATGTGAACTTCAAGAAGTGTATAGAAGGACTGTGGGTGAGGTAGTGGTAAAATGTGATCGAAACAAAGGAGCTGTTAAGAAAGAAAAAAAAATAAAAGAATAGAAGGGTGAGAGGGCACTTTTCTCATGCAACCTGTAGCTGTTCTGTGGAACAAAATCAAACCCTGTACTTTCCTGGCTCAACAGACTACAGTGAGATAAGGAAGAAGCTGTTACATTAATTTTCTCTCTGAGCTTGATAGCAGAGTTTAGCTTTAGTTTTGCTCATGTTCACAGAAGCTTTCCAGGACAGTAACAAAGAAATCCCAGTATTGTCCCAGATGCAAAACTTACCAAGCATATGTAAGGTGAGGTTTTAGAAACAAATTATTTTGTTTTAAACTTCTCTGTCTCTTGAGGGTGTGAGAGCTACGTGTTACCATACCTTGGCTCCAGGAGTGATACAGAAAACCCAGTCTGCACAAGCCTACTTGTTCTAGAGTGAATACCAAAGCTGCAAGGCAATCCCATCTCCTTTTTCATGTGATCTGAGACATGGTGCTTGACTCTCAGAAACACCTGAAGCAGTTGTGGCTAGCAGTGCATTTGCAGCTGTTATCCCTAGGGGCTGGCAAAAGGAAACCACTTCAGAATGAGTGGTTTTCCTCTGTCTAGGCAATGTTTAACAGCTTTTTTTCAAAAGGTAACAGATCCTTTTTCACTGTTAAAATAACCAAGATATGGTAGGGAGGGCATAGCTGAAATCTAAAACAAACCCCAAGCCAAGAGTCTCTGGAAAGATCTTGGAAATCTGTCACACAGAGTACCTGCATATCGGTATCCTGTTGATTTGCATACCCCTTCTCTACTTCCTTTACATAATATGAACCCAACTGCTTTTGCTGGGATCTCTGCTGAGAAGCCAGCTCATTATTATTATTTTTGGCAGGGGGCAGATGAGAAAGTTTTATGCAGCATTTACAGAACTGTAGGGTGGTCTATACATACAAATTAGCGACTGTTACTAGCTCACCCCAATAGTGAGAAGCACTGATCTTATTTCAAAAGGAAGTCATTTGGCCATGAGCTCTAAGAAATCTGCAGCATGGCTAGAGTAGCGTTAGGAAGCTTATTAATCATTCTTAGTAGGCAGACTTGGATTTTTTCAGTGTATATTTTCATTAGAAAATTCTAATTAAAAAACAGTACTTCAGAGAATTGCACCTGTATTAATTATAGAACTCTTTCAACATAATTTTTAAGTTAAGCTTTCGGGTTAATGATCAAAGGTGTAGCTCAGCAATGGTCTCTGACTTCAGGCTCATCACAGATTGTCTGCAAGGTTCATCTTCATGCCCCTGCTCTGCTGAATGCTTTAGTGTTCAAGCTGCGTTTCCTGTCAGTTGTTCTTGGAAAAGTCCTTCATCTCCTTTATTTATTTATTTCTTCCCTTAACAGGGCAGACATGTGCATTACAGATGCACATCCCCCTTCTCAGCTGTGGGTTTCACTACTTGCACACAGCCCCTCTTGGAGCTGTGGGTGCCCCAGCTTTACATATATGCCTTCTCCTTTCCATGCATCCATGTGCTGGTGAGAAAACCTCTCAGGTCAATTACAGACCCCCAGGTGTGGGTAGCTGTTGCTGCTTCCTGCACTGCCATTGCCATAGCTGCGAGCAGGCTGCTTGTGATGTCAACAGGTAGGATGCTCTGCCTGGCCTTGGTAGGGGTCATGGTGCCAGTGGAGCGATGTCTGTGTCAACCAGGTTTTGACTGCTGCTGTTTGCACTTGAAGATCACTTTCCCTCCAGTAACAAATTTTCACACTTTTTTTTTCCAGGATGACTCCTCCTTTGTTTCAGAAGTCTCTTTGTAATTCCCTAATCACTGTTGAACCCAGCTTATGGTGTGTTTTTTTTCTTTTTAACATGAATTTGGAAGCTCTTTTGCAGAGAAAAGGCAGTATGGTGGCCTCTGACACGCACTGCATTAATAAGCTTTACAGTATCCTGATTTTGGAGGATATCTTCACTAAGTACTTGCAGACTGTAAAGAATTTCATAATCCGCTGTGAGTGTAGACATTATCTGCTTTTTTATTAGGCTCCTTACTACACTGATATGGTCATGTTGGTTTAATACGAGTGTGCTACAGATGTCTCAAATGTCACAAAGTATGAGTTTATTGCAAATGTCTCTGAAAGAAGAGGCAAATTTGCTCAGTTTGGCTACCTGTATTGTCATAAAACCTGGGGCACAGGCTTTGATCCAGTATCATAGGCCACCATGATAGCTGTGCTGTTAGCACACTTACACAAGTAATCGTGGATGTACAAAGCTTTTGTGATCTCTTTCTCCATTACAAGGTGCTGGCCATGATTAGTCCTGGATCCTAAGGGTCTGGGAATAACAGGAGTTAGTTTCATCACCAGTGAGCTGGAACAGTGGCAGTAAGTGCTGTATAGCCATCAACAATTCATGTAATTTATTTAACATAGAGTCCTGATTAGCTGTTGACAACTATTTATACAGATGCATATTTTACATAACAAAGAGAGAGGAAAGGCATCTTTTTTCTTTTATTTTTTTGAGTAGAACTTAAGAGAAATATTAAGGGAATCATAGCAAAGACATTTAGATCTCATGTTCTGGGGCATATTGATCTTAAGTGCCACATATACCACTCTATATTTGCAATGCAAAAAGGGTAGTTTGTGAATTCCTGAAACAGTTGCTGACTGGGACACTCCTAGTGTGATTGATACAGGTTTAGAAAAAACCAAGCAAACAAACAAAAATACAAACCAAAACACCCCCCCCCCCCCAAAAAAAAGAAGTATAAAAAAAAAGGTATATTCTTTCAACCTTCAAAAGTTGAACTTACTTACTTTTAGATTCAGTTTCTACCTAAATTTTACTATATTTGAAACTTTGTGAAGAAACAAGTATCCAAACGTAGAGATTCTCACACAAACAGGGTCTTAGATCATACATAGCATTAGCATCAGATTGGTCAGGCTTTGTGGATCCCATTATCACACAGGAGGCTGCTATATCATCTCAGTTCCCACCCTGTTTTCAAAGAGATTTTGTCAAATGCTGGTGTAAATGCTAAATAAAAGCCCTAAGCTTTTACTGGCTCTTTAGAAATTATTGTAATATTAAACAGCAATAAAATTGAAGAAAAATAACGAGCATACTCATGGAAAACTACAGACAGAGGCTTGCCACCATTTTCAAAATGTCATCACATGATATTTGACTTTTTCTATTTCAGTTTTGAGCAGAAATGTTTAAGCATGTTATTTGCTCTGTGTAAGATGAGGTTTTGATCCTAACTAGCTTTTTTTAGCATGAAATAGTCTCTGAAATCTGGTAATGTGCCCTCTAATATGTGAATTTTATTCCTCCTTTATGCTTCTGCTTTTTTATTTTGCTTTGTCACAGAGTTGTCTGCTATTCCTCTTGCTTCTCTGTTGACTTACAGAAGGCACCAACCAGTAGCATTCTACAACTTCTTGAGTTCAGTCTTCTGTCAGTTCACTAGATGCAGTCACGCACCAGACTAAATTTGAAAACAGACTAAAAACATTTACAATTGGTGAAAATATGGCTCTGTGGAGAAATGAAAGAAGAAAGCAGATCAGCTTGCTACCTCAAAAACAGGTAGAGGAACTCAAACTTCTATGTTTTTATATATGTAATTAGATTTCTTTTTATTTGGCTCATAACTATTGTGCTATAGATACAGTTTCATTATATCAGCTAGACACAATTTCACATCTGAAGAGCACAGCTTGTATGATACTAGAATATTAGACTGGCAGATGTACAGCTTAGTGCTTCAATGGATCTTAATCTGCATGTTGGTCACATCAGCAGTATTCACTGCTACAGCACTGAGAGCAGTACATGACAGAACATGAGAAGGAGGTAGATCAAATGTCTGGGACAAAAATAGCTGAAAGTTATGTCAAAGTGATTGGAAGATAAAACATATTTTTTTTTTTTCATGTTGAAGGATGTATGAAATGAAGGCAGTTTCCCACCACCAAAAAGTGATGATCTATTCAAGTTTCATTGGCAGCAATAGCAGGGGTGTCTTGTGGTTATGGGATGACATTTTAGTGAACTGAGTCTAATTTCTGGGTCTGCCGTGGATTTCCTGTGTGAAATAGAGCAAAACTTAGCCTTTCTGAGTTCATCAGTTGCGCAGGCATAGGTCTCTACTCAAGTATGGGATAGAGCAGGGAATCTGGAAAGTCTAGGTAGCACTGGCAAGTATGACACAGGACATGTGGGAGCCCTGTGGTCTTTTGAGGTGATGCATGAAGATCAGATGATACATGAGGGATGTCAGATGGCATTATATCAACTGACTTGAATCATGTATCTTTTTTGACACCTGTAAAATGAAGGAAGGAAGTTGAAGAAGGATGCTTTGTGCTCCATTTCATCTCTGTCCTCCCTACTGAGTTTGTAAAATAAGCTTTCCAGAGGCTGTATGTGAATAAGGAGTGTGTGATCTTAACATTCCAGCAGTCTTTTCCTGATCATTCATAAATATAATTCAGTCTTTTAAATAATACCAGAGAGAAAAAAACAAACCTTTCAACCTTGTTATTATCAAGCCAGGTTTGACAGACAGAATAGTAGCATTATAGTCAAGAAAAATTAGAGTAGCAGGGTGTGAACATGGGCTGTTAATTTATTCACTTCAAAAGGAGATATTTTTTAATGTCTTTAAATCCATCTTTTTTAATTAGTTTGTTTTTTTTTCCTTTACTGTGGAGAGTCATAATTTGCCATCCTTGGTTAGTACGGTGAGGGGTTTTGTACTGTTTCCATCTGCTTTAAACACTGAAAGGTTTCAGTGCTGTGCTCTGCCTTTACAAGCATTGAACACCTCTTCTGCAAACCATTCAGAAACCTTCCTTCCCACCTTTATTCTAGGGCATAGTGAGGGAATAGAATCATTGTAAGGATTCATTGCAAGGAAGGCAGCACCTGTAATCATATATGTGAGCGAAAAAGTAGAAAGGGTTTATATATATTATATATATTTTGGCCACTGATAAGCCAAAGAACTGAAGTCAGAAGAAAAGATTTGTACGGGAGTTAACAAATGTACTATAGGTGGTAGAAAAACTTCTACCCATAAAAGAACTTAAGAAGAAAATGAAGATGAACCGTGGCAGTTTCCTGTAAGCAAAGATTAATTTTGAGTTTTATTATTAGAATGCTAGGATTTCTGCATTTCACATAGCCCCAGGATAACAGCTTAGTGTTACAGAGGAGCTATGTCCAGTTAGGTATGTTCAGCCTGGAGCAGGAAAGCTGAACTCAAAAGGTGATTAGTCCAGTCTAAGGTGGATCTGAAGTAAATTCATAAATTTTATGAAGCTGTCAAAGGTATTTGGACTGGATTTGACTAGGTTTTTCTAAGTGGCTTGCTCAAAGTATAAATAGAGAGCATTGATTTTTGTCAGATACAGTGACCCTGCATCTCAGTTAACAATGGATTAGTTTATCTTTGGGAGGACACCTTTTAAAATGTTTTATCTTTTTGCTTTATTGCTCCTTATGTAATTCAAAACAGAAAAATATTGGGTTTTTTTCTTCCTTTTTTCCTGATCTACAGCTTTAGATATAACATGACTACATTTACTATTTTCCTTAATTACATTCTACTTAAAAGGTGAATGTAGGGAGAGTATGCTTTCTCCATATGCTTACAATTCCCATCATTAAAACAGAATAACAGAAAAGTCCTGAATATCTTCTGCCTACACAGCTTTTTTTTTTTTTTTAAAATCTCACCATGAGATTACAAATATTGTGTGAAATGAGTAACGCAAGTCCCGACTGATTAGTCAGTCTTTTAAAACGGAAGCAGAAGACTTCCACCCAGAACCACGCTATAGAAGAGACCAAACATAAAAAGGAAACTGGGGACAAGTAGTCTGAAAAACTGTGTTTGAGACATACATCCCACATAACCACATGTTCTTGCCAAACAGACCCAAACCTGGTCTTACGCACTATCTCCTCATCTGAATTTGTCATCATATTTAATAGATATTCATTAGGCATTCTGGTACTATTTTTATTTCTTTCAGTCATACTAAATGTCATTTTCTAAAAAAGCAAAAGGTAATCTTCTGTTTACTTACATTGTGATGGGTTCATGCTAGACATTAAAGTGATTAGAGTGTGTATTGGTTGTGGTGTTTTAGACACTATGGGGCAAGACTCTCCTGGTTAATAGAGCTATGACTCCATTTGTAGGTGAACTTAAAATTATGTGTATTCATTCCCTTCCATATTAAATGCACCATAACCTGGTCATCTTTACATTGTTTCATATTAAACCCATAGCTTAATTTCTCACCTCAGGTAACAAGGGAAAGCTAAAGACTATAACAAATAAAATACCTTGATAATAAGACTGAGTTATGTGTCTGTATTTGTTTAGCCCTCAGATCTTCAACTGAGTTCACTGGAATCTGCAAAACTGTAACTCCAGGAATGCTACTTAATCAAGTTCATTAATCATGGGTATGATTTTCAGGTTCTTGCAAATCCTGTTGACAGTGAAACAATACAACTGCCAGAAGCTTAAGACTGTTTCTAGCTGCTACTAGCAACCAGTGTATATTATAGAATAAATGTCCAACAGCCAGGGTGTTCTGCATTTTCTCTTTTTGAGCATTATTTGATTAATGGTACTATGCTCAGCTTGCATTAAAGATTTATTGATGAAAAACCAGAACAAAGGCACAATCCTTCAATTTCATGTACTGTATGAATAGCAATAAAACAACTGATTCTGCTGATTCTGAAGTCCATGAGTAGTTATGAGGTTCATGATGTTTTAGTAGGCCTGACATCTAATAATTCTAGATGTCAGATCACAGATGTGATGATAAGATTATAAAGTGCTTTAAAAAATACCTATGAAGGAAATTAATAAATTAATTTGGAGAATTAAAACCCCCAAAGGACCTTGATGATCTAATTTGACCTGCTGTAAAATAAAGGCTTTAGAATCATTAATAAATCACTCTTTTTAAATTTAAACTGTCCCCATAAGTCTAACATGTCTTAACGTGGTGTTGTCGTTAAGAAGAGTCTCATTCTAGTTTGAGCTTGTCTTGTTTTTGTATTGTTATATTGGTTATAGGCTGTGATGAAGTTACTTGTTGATTTGTTCCTTGACAAATTAAACACACTGAATTTCTTTGTTCTTTGACTAGTAAGGATATTGCTGGACCAAAACCCTGCTTCTTTCAATAAGCCATTAAAAGTTGGAAATAATAGTTTAAAACATGGCAACCAAAATTACGTATGGGACGCTATTTATGATCCACTTCATATGCAAAAACATTAATGTCTCTCTGTAAGAATAATGAAAATACAAAAATAAACTTTCTAATCACATTTGTAAAGAAGAAAATATATGTGTGTGTATATGTGTGTGTGTATAATATATATTTTTAACGTGATATAGATTTTGGGTTATGGTCTGTCGGTCTGGTACCCACTTGCTATGTGATATGTGGACAACTCCTAAATTAGAAAGAATTAATTTTTGTAGATGAGGAGCAGGAACAGTTTTCCTTTTTTTAAAGTGAAGTCCTTTTTTAAGACTTTTCAGTCTGCAGACTTCTTTTCAAAGAAAACTGCTGTTTAATTATCCACCATGCATGCGTACATTAGTAGCTATTTGGAGATGCTCCCATCCACTTTTCTGTATTTAGGGTTCTTACAGGGTAGTGCATGTTTTTTGAAAGCACTTATAACAAACTGAAAATGTCTTATCATTTTTTTTCCCTTATATGCCTAAGTTGAAAAGAAGACACCAAGTTTCACTAGTCCTTTAAATAAGAAACCCCTCTATTATTTTTAAGACACATAGGCAATGCATGTTTTTCTTAGTTCGTGACAGCATAAATGTTATTCCTTGGTGATAAGTGTCATCAAATCTTGTGGAATATGAAATCATGGAAAGACAGCTACGATCAGAAATGATTGCATACATTGTGAAACATTTTCCCCATCTAAAGAACCAGAGAGTGTGAGCCAGCTGCCTAAATATAGCTGTACACTGTCACTATAGGTGCTCTAAAATATTGAAGATATAGGGCTGTCGGCTATGACAGTGAATCTGCAGGTCTTTGCCCTTCTAAAATAGCAACTAATGGCAAGGAGGATCCCACTCATCATGTAAAACAGCATCAGATCTCTTCGTATAAAAATTTAGATATCTCCCTGGGTATTTTAATAAGTAAAATAGAGTGATGGTCATTGTATTTTTAACTTAAGATTGAGCCTTGAGATCAGTACTCTGGGTCTTTACTATTGTTGTCCTACATTTCTGGCTGAATTCGAGCACTCTTGACTTTTCCTTTTTGGATGTCTTTGCCCAATGACTTCTAAAGACTGAGCAGTCTCATCTCTGAGCAGAAAAGCACATAAATCTCTGTGTATGTATAAAGCCTTGCTGTCCCCTGCTGGTAACTAACGTAATCTCTAAATTTTTGAAATGCCTTTTACCGTGTCTTGTCTGAGCACACTTTCCTTCAAACTACTGTTCTTTTTGTGCCTTTAAACCTTGGTAAAGTGAGTGTGTGTTTATTTCTGTGCCTGTGCTTGAGTCAATTGGGTCACTGAGGCAGAGCTCTCAAAGCCAGTGGTTTTGCCAGTGCCTGCTGCTATATGTAATTCAGTAAACAGGACTAAAACCAGCTAAGAAATGAGTTTCTATTACTG